>NC_047015.1:32352110-33552110 GCF_902652985.1 Pecten maximus | reverse complement strand
TCTTTATCTGTAGATGGTTGGGAATTCGATTTGGTCTGCATGGAAATGTTGAATACTGGCGAGTAGTGAGACGATTTGGGACAAGCGGAAATACATGTCGACCGTGCGACGGGACAGTCACGCGGGATTGACGGAAAACGAGGCGTATTTTATCGTCATCAATCTCAATTCATAGGTTGACAGCCATTGTTTTCTATCCATAATTGTCAGGGGAAAAAGATTCATGAAAACGTCTTTAATGTTTAGCAAGATAAAGCGAAACTGACCGTACTCTTCGAACAATATGCAGCTCACGTATGTGTATGTTGATGTTATTACAGGGCTGCGCTATAGTCCAGAATATCATTGATCCGACGTCTCCATCAACAGTTATCACACATAAAACTTTAAACACGTACAAGGTTAAAAGGAAGAAAAACCTCGATTGTCTTTTATAGTCAAACTAATCCCCAGAAGCTATGACATGTCACAGTGGCCATGTGCTGATGTAGAACGACACCAAGTGGGTTACATTCAGCACGTGTCGGACATTCACAGAGAAGGTTAAATTAGTTTAAATGTCAGAATATACGTGGAGTTACATGGAGAAAAAAAAACAACAACAGCAACAAAAACCACTAATGTCCGATAACAAAGATCAGAATTATCAGAAACATTAAGATGTGATAAAGTTTGTTGCTTGGTCACGTTGCGGTATGATAATTTTGTATGATGCAGATGTCTTTATTGATTACATTTTTATATCACTGCCTCAGCCAGGGATCGAATCCGTGTCCTCTAGGTTACTGATCGTACGCTCAACCAATCAAGTTATCTAAACGAGCGTTATATTGCGGCTAATATTTATCAGGGTTATGTGTCGGATTTACTTCAATTCACAAATTCTGTCTTACTGTTAGTATTTATATGCAGAAAATTGTGTATATAATTTGAAGTCAAAATCGGCTCTCTTAAATAGAACGTGATTGGCTACATAGTTTTCAATGATACCAGATGGCCTGTAATAGTGCGAGGATCATACAGGCCACATGGGATTATACAGGCCACATGGGATTATACAGGCCACATGGGATCATACAGGCCACATGGGATTATACAGGCCACATGGGATTATACAGGCCACATGGGATCATACAGGCCACATGAGATCACACAGGCCACATGGGATTATACAGGCCACATGAGATCATACAGGCCACATGCGATCATACAGGCCACATGAGATCATACAGGCCACATGAGATCACACAGGCCACATGGGATCATACAGGCCACATGAGATCATACAGGCCACATGGGATCATACAGGCCACATGAGATCATACAGGCCACATGGGATCATACAGGCCACATGGGATCATATATGCCACATGGGATCACAAAAATGCTCATTTTATTTTTCACGCAACGATGATGCTTTGTTCTTGGCGGAATGTTTAGATTTGATGATCTGGTTTATAGTAATTAAAAGTCAACAATATGGAAACTGTGAGAACAATTTACATATTTGAATAAATTGTACGGCGGTGCTTTTCATATACGATATCGTTTTATCGATTGCACGAGGACGGAACAGCTACAGACAGGTCCGCAGAGAATTAAACATGGATGACAGGAGAACAGGACCGCGGCGAATAATAGATTGCATGTGTATTGTCAATGCGTTTAGGATAGAGGTATATGACATAACAAATATGAAAGATAAAGATGCATATATGCAAAGGTCTGAACATGTTTTCCACAATCTTTCTCAGTGGCTGTAAGTTATTGATAACTGAAATTCGTATATGCAGCCCTATCCTTGCCATTGATGAGAAAATCGGCAAATCCTGAAAGACGAAGACAAAGACACTGTATTTATGAAAGGAGAAGTTATAAACTAATATGTTGTTTGGATCAGTAAAGAAAGAAAATACGAGCTGTGTTTTCCTTCTATTTAGTTATGATCAGAGTAAAATCCGAGAGGGATAAAACACCTATGTGGTGCAGATATTTTATTACTCGTACCTGTGCCTATTCTTTTGTTTATATTTTGTAGAAACTGTTAAATAGACAGAAGACAAACATTTTTGTGACATGGAAATTGATGTTTAGGCATGACTTCTGGTTCATTTGTCCATAATTCTGCACATTTAACATGCATTACAGGAATTCTACATATCGAAACAGTCTCAGATATCAGATGATAAAATGGCATTATTGTACGTTTTCGTTTTACATTTCCTGATCTGTAATCTGATTTACAAGAACCTCTGTATAATCCATACTAAATCAGATAAAAACTGACTTTCTATAACAGTAATATGTTTTCAGACAGACGGAAACAAAGCCACTACTTACGGATATTTTCAATACAGGACACTGTTCGACTTCCAATGACAATCACCAAGGAAACGAGAGATTGGTCTTAATATAGCAACATTTACAAAAAGGACAATTTTCTGTTAGTTCGTCCATATTCAAATTGTCATTGATGAAACCTAGAGTCACTGAACGTGATGTCAGACTGGTTTGACCCCAAGTCCTTCGTTGTATGTAGCGATCGTTGACTGTCACGCCAGTCTACTCGACATACCAATATACAGAGACTGGTTTATTGTAGTAGACTGTGGTTAATTAGTGTCTCGGTATCATACCAGCTAATCTCGCGAGACTTCCCGAGAATCATGGTACAAATATCCGACATATATTGATACCTAATCAGTAACTACATGGTATCAGTGGCGGCCATCTTGTTCTCCTACTCCAGACTGGCTACTGCTCCAATAAATATCGGCTCATAACTATCGGCGTCTAATTAATTGATGTCTCTCGAGGCTGAAATTGTACCGGAAGAGTGAAAGCTGATCTAATCAACGCAACTTTAGTATTCACTTTAATGCTTTGTATATTTGCTATTTAAGAAGTAAGAATTAATATTGTGAATGATAGGCAGTGCTGATAAGGACTTTTTTTTTTTGCTTTTTTTTTTTTAAATAAGCCTACCAACGGACGAAAACATCACGGAACAGGAACACTGTCATGTAAATAAACCCGTTATCCTAAACCAAAACCGATACAACAAATATGGCGTATAAACGATTTTGTAAATTGAGACCATGTACAGAGACAATAAGACCGCGTGTATCGGAGGGATTTCATTACCGTAATCAGCTTTATAAATCTACACTGTAGGTCAAAGAAGGAAGTGCCACATCCTCAAAATGACAACTGAAATAGGGGCAACAGAACCACCAGCATGTCAACGAGCACGTCCAAGACGCACACCTAAACAAGATCACACAATGCTACATGTAACATAAACTAGTCTTTATCAAAATATCTCTCTCGAAACCCTGTATTGTAATATATTTTTGCCATCAGTCGTCATCTTTATATATCGAGTTTTGGAAGTGCTTGGATATGGAATCAGGTGCTGCATATACTTCGTATGCTGGGGAAGCGGGATGTTATCATCTAGAAACGGGAAAAAAAGCTAATTGAAATAATTACGCATGTTATGTAACATCCCATCATTGATAAGATAATTCATGTTTCCAGAGTTTGGAAATTTACTGTATTTTTGCGTTTGGATATTACCATCATACATTGTTAGATTACTGAATGAGGAGCTGTTTTTGTGGGTACTTTAGTCCAAACGTTTGTAGTAACCTGCCTACCATGACTAAGTCCGTATAAATAATGTCACTGACTCAGGATATACAAATTTTTATTCTTTGAAAAATTGTCAGCATTTAATATACAACTCATCGTTTATATAGACCGATTTTAACACTTCTGGCCACTACCATCTAGAGTGTCAAAAGGAAGGAACAGATGGATTATGCTCTTTATGGCGATCTTTCATATCTGTATCCTGGATGACTCCGATGTCAATCACTTATGAAACTAACAAACCCAACAAATTAAGCAAGCTAATTTTAAGTTTACAGAAAACTTGCAGCGCGTTGAATTTCGTAAAGCAATTGCTACAAATAATTGGAAAGCGCAATGATGAGATTCTAACAGGAACAGGTGTTCACTACAACCAATTAGAGATCACGCATTGTGTACTTGTATTTCTATAGAGCGCTTAGGGCAGTGACAGAAATACTCTTAAAGGATTTATCATGCGGCGTGAAGATGGCACTTCTAACTCTGCTCTGTCTTTGAATACAATTTGATGTTCCATATAAAATCATATCAGTCTACGTTTGTAGATCAAATAACCCAAACTTCAGGATATACAATTGTACAATGGAATGGGAAAATATGTTAATAAAAATATTAAATGTGGATTCCATGATAGGTGAAGATGTCATGTAATTGATGTAACACTCGCTTTATCGGTCCGTCCTCCTCGGACTCCTAAGTGATGTAAGGGATTGAAGGTGTGGAAGTCCAGAAGAGAAGTTAGGTAAATGAAAATGGACCTAAATAAGTGTTAAAACATAAATGGCGTTGTATTTGGTTTGGTTTGGTTTTATTTGTTTAACGTCCTATCAACAGCTAAGGTCATTATAAGGACGGCCTCCCGTGCGTGCGATATGCATGCGTGTGGTGAGTGCGTGTGTGTTTTGGGAGGCTGCGGTATGTTTGTGTTATGTCTCCTTGTGATAGGCCGGAACTTTTGCCGATTTATAGTGCTATCTCACTGAAGCATACTGCCGAATACACACAACAGGACACTCCACCCGGTCATATTATACTGACAACGCGCGAACCAGTCGTCCAACTCCTAATATGCTGAGCGCTTAGCAGGAGTAGCACTACCATTTTTAAAGACTCTGGTATGTCTCGGCCAGGGGACAGAACCCAAAGCCTTCCTCACAGGGGCGAACGCTCAACTAAAGGCCAAATGTGAGGCATTGTCAAGGGAGACATTAGGAAGAAGAAAGCTGTTAAGAAAGAAGAGAAAAGATAAGATCCTAAATTTAGCTGTCTCTTACGATCATGCAATGAGGGCAGCAGGTACAATTCTTACGCCCTACCTGCAGGGCGTTGTATTTACCCCATTTTTCAATGAATATGATGAAATTAGGATGTTGGATAATTTTCAAACATTAACGTGCACATTTGTATAATTGGAACCAGTTCTGGTATTGGTAGAATGTGATTTTCGTCAAGACTTTAAAGTGGAATGTTATAACGGAACATATATCATTCCTTTGTATCAAACATTTTCATCTGAGTTGCTGTTGGGCAATGTCTTTCAATTCAGCAACCGTAATGACCTATTAGCTATTCTGTCGTATTGCTTTTGTATTTTTATGGACGAGTTCTGGACTCTAGACTGTACACTTTTAGTCTGTATCCTTGAGAGGATGGAATCCTGTGATGAATGCTGGGGTTCTAGGCTCGAAAAATGTTCCATTGTGAAAACAGTATAACAACTCTTAAATAGTGTCCTTACTGTAAATATCCATTATCTCATATTCAATATCTAAGGTTTCATACTTAAAATTCCCTACCTAATTTGCATATAACAACTTGTTACCTTATATATATACATATATACTCATTGAACTAATATACGCTATTCCTGTTCTTCATTTTCCTTTGTTTAGCACGCACGAACGCACGCACGAACGCACGCATACACGCACGCACATATCAGAATGTATAAAAAGGATCATTTGTATAAACTTCAGAAGCTGTTAAATTCACAACCCACGATAAATGTGTTAATGGGATATCAGGGAGAGTTAGTGCACAACTCTGTACATATGTTTTATTTAGACTTAAAAATAAAATACAATGCGGGTAAACTGATTGTTTATCTCACTACTGAGCTTGTAACTTGATTAGATTTCTATGTGTTGTGTATTGTTTAGTAAAGAGTAGGGAATGGAATATTTCGGAATACTATTCGTCAAAGATGACAGTTTTTACGAAGGGGTTTGGTGGTTTCCTGAAGCACCTCATAACTCAACCCAACATACTCCTACTGTGACGAACGTCGGCAGATAAAGGGAAGCCGTATATATACTTATAGTATACAGAACCCAACCTTTCTTGTCTTGGTTTTACGTCTGACAGTAAGGTTGGTTGACATCTGACATTGACCATGTAGTACCCGATTGTTACGATTCCAATAACATCATTGTAAACTGCTGACAGTTACACAGGGAGGGGAACAATGATTCTATCAGATACTATGCAGAGAATATATAATGCAATCTGTATCCAACCACCAAACCAACGAAACCGGAAACTAGTACAGACTCGACTTCCATATCATTAGTTGTATATATCACAATGCAATTTCAAATTGGATGTTTGACAGAAAAACATGCCTGCAAGTTAGTGTCTAAATCAAACAGACTTCATTGTAGTTTATAGATCTCCGATTTCTTCCAGTGAACGATTCCATCGTACATGTTAACCTTTCAAATGTTACTAGGATACTTAACATCATCCGCGACAAAATGACCAGAAAACACTGTACATTGAACCTATGGTCTGACCAGTATACATATATTTTACAAGTACTCATAAAAGTTATATTGAACATGTCGTTAGGCATCCTTGGATTCTACAATCATCAAATACTGCTATGAATTTCCGAGAATTATCAGTGAACAGGAAAACACAAGCTATGGTTTATTTTTCACACAAGTTAGGGAAACTTAGATCGTACATTCCAATGAGCATATACATTGTATTGACTGTGTCTGGAATATAGGACGATGTGTGTCTGTGCGTCGCTTTAATTTACCCATGGTTTAATGGGTTTTACAAAAAGTTGAAGCTGATGTTTGTGGTAGAAATCGATAGGTTTATACTATCAATTAACAACAGATTGTAAATATTCGAGTATGCTGGGTGTCTGTACTGAAACTGAAACTACTTTAATCAGAAATACAATCGGTCACCTTGGTGACGATAGAAACTTTAGTCTTTTGAGAGAAGCCTTACTTCAAGACGATTTGAATGACCGAAAGCTTCTTTTCATGGATTACAAGCATTCACATATATGATGCCTTCAGGTGCGCTAACACTTGAGATATGTCGTTGTAACAGTTTGATGTCTAAAGGTGCGCTAACACGTGGGATACGTCGGTGTAACAGTTTGATGCCTGCAGGTGCGATAACATTTAGAATACGTCGGTGTAACATAGTTTGATGCCTACATGAGCGGCAATACTTGGAATACGTTAGTGTAACAGAGTCTGATGCCAAAAGTTTCGCTAACACTTGGGATAGGTCGGCGTAACAGAGTTTGATGAATAATTTATAGATCATCGTATAAATTAACACAAACAAAAAGCGTCGACGTTCAAAACATATGCAAAGACGGTCTTCCGAGTATAACGATAGCAAAATTAAGCTCTACATAATTTTCAGCTTTGGTTTCTGGTTGAGCGGACAAGTGTAAACATGTTGAATATTGTAACACCTATTACATATGCACTGTTAATTGCAGCACCCACCGCTGCCACCACAGACGGTAAATTACGGTATATAACGCCGGGTTCCAACAGACACTGTCAATACAACAACTCAATCATTGAAGACGTGTTACTCTGAATAAACAGTCACATCAGGCTGATACTGTTTTTAATTCCCAGTATTGTGTTTACGTCCAACTCGGTCAGCCATGGTTTGGAGCCACAAGCGGCATTGATAAGAGTCACCTAATGTTTTCTGTTCCAATGTCTCAATACCAGACGTTTAACACAATGTATTTCAGTCACAAACACATTCAGCACTGATTAGGTGAAGCGAGGCATCGTATGCCAACACTTTCATTTGACGCGAAGAGTAAAATTATTCATGAAGAAACGACCACAGGAAGTCATGTTGTTGAATGTTTGAGCACAATCTCAAACACACTATTCAATTGATTTCTACTAGTGGTAAAGAATTGTTTCAGAAACAGGCGTAACTGGTAAATGTATAAAATACTAAGTATTTGCTTGAACAATTTGTAGGGAAGGTACCGCTGTATCAAAGCTTCTTGACATTTCAGTTTTTTAAATTGAAAAAAAAAAAAAAAATACTTCAAGAAATATCTTTAAAGAAGATAAACGGCATAGTTTTAATGCTGGTGGTTATAATGTAAAACTGCTGGTGTTAAAAAAAATAACGAACTAATGCGTTTCAGCACGGATAACAAGATTATATCAGTTTGAATCATTTTTGGTGATAATAAGACTGTTTTTAAATCAGGTATTTAATTTTATCAATGTGTCATTTGAAAAGATACATCCACTTATTTAGCCTGCATTCAATCTTATCTTTGTTTCGTTTTTAACTGCATATCTGCATTTTGCATTTACCGCTACATTGACCAATCACATACTTCATTTTGACCAGTAACGTCACCTGTCGTGTCATATCCGGGACGAAAAGAAAAAAATCAAAAAAATCTAAAGTCTATCTGACATCAATACACTTTGTCTATGTAGCTTACACTATTTATGGTATCACAGTAAGTGATAAATTCCTTGATAAGTGAAAATCTGTTTGGTGATGTTCATCGTCTATATGGAACAGAGAATAATACCAGAAGAACAGAATATTTACCGGAATTCTGCTCTTTTTCTCTAATCTTTACTCTCTCTTGGTGTTATCCTCGTAATATAATGATCTTGACTGTTTCACAAGTCTCTGGTTTCAAGGATTTTAAACCCTTTTCAATAATCATCTTCTCTTGATTATTGTAGTGGTACTTTATACCTTACCAAAAATATAATTTGAGCACCATTCCACAGACAAACAATGCGCTACTACTGAGGATAGATTGTCCCTAGGGACGAATATAAGATGTCTGGCTGACTTACCTGGTATTGCCAGGTGTGACGGTATAGTCAGGTAAAGTTACACATCCATGATTTACTCCCGTGTTTTTAGAGCATTAACTTGAAGTGTTATGTGTTCTAGCGTCATGCTTCATATAATTACGACGTTGCGCAATCCTTTCAATGGCATAACAGTTTTTTTATCGTATTATCAATTTAACAATAGATACAGCTAACTACGACCTTATATTAATATCTGGTGAATCGTCACACAACTATAAAGGTTTGTGTAACTAACATTACACGCGATTTGGTGACTAACAACCCAGTACTCACAGTAACAGGAGAAATGAAGTGACTTACCTTACACATGATCAATCTCTAGGATAGCGAGGCCGCGCAGCCACGATCGCGCACTTTCCCCTTACCATAACGGACAAACAGTGACCACTCGCGCTATCAACTACGCGACATTTTCTCCGCCTCGGCAGTACGTCGAGGTATGACAGCACGGTGTGGGACGCGTGCAGTTCACGCTGCTTCGCACAGCCAGTCGTGATCCACTCTCTCTCAGCAGCTGAAGCGATGGAAGACTGGCAAGCCAAATATTTACTTTATGAACCCGTGTCAGTGATAGAATTATAGATTGTATTGGTAAATACATAATCGGGTTCGTGATTAACAGCGCTATACGTAAAACCATTGGATCGACCAACCTGACAGACTGGCATGTGCGGTATATGTTTGAAAGATAATTGAACGATTTGAAAATATACTGTAGCTTTGTCTGAATATGTGTTATCTTCTGTCTGTTTCACAGATGTTGTTGGTACTGTAGCATGATCCCAATCAACTTTTGGACATTAATAGCGGGGTGAACTGGAATATGATACGGACGTGCTCTCTGTCATAGTATCCCGCGGTAGGTATATATGTAGCTAAAGAGACCATGGAAGATCGTTCAATTCCTGCTATGAAGCAGATCTTAACAGATTAATTAGTGTACAATACAGCCACATTATATTTGTTAGAAAGATATCACCAATAACCAATAACCAGTCACTTAATACGGATGATTTGAAGCCCTTTGTCATCATATAGAGCAAAGATCTGTAACCTTGTGTAACCATATAGAGCGGGGATTCGTGTCAGATCACTTTATCTTGTTATCATCTAGAACACACGTTTTGTGGTCTTCTGTTATCATCCAGAGCGGACGATTTGTAGACTTCTGTTGTCATACAGAGCGGAGGATTTGTGATCTTCTGTTGTCATACAGAGTGAACGATTTGTGATCTTCTGTTTTCATACAGAGCGGACGTTTTGTAGTATTCTGTTGTCATACAGAGCGGACGTTTTGTAGTATTCTGTTGTCAACGATTTGCAATGTTCTGTTGTCATAAATGTGATGTTCAATTAATACAATAACAGTTTTTGGCGTTTCATCCGAAATGCATACTATGAGAGCAGTACTTTAACAAAAACATGATTATTGAAGTTTATTGAAGTTTTCTCTACTATGCACCTGCGCTTCTTTTAGATAACATTTGTAGTTCTCTGCCAAAAGACCTGTAAACTTTATAGGATCTAATTCAAGGGCTTCTAAAATTTTCGATGGTAAATTACTCAATAAGCGTTATACGAGGGCTGATTTATATGTTGTGAGCCTCATATTGAAGGATTTAAATTTTGCCAGACACATTGTATTATTTTTCAGAATCTATTCACTTTTGACAGAGTTGTTTAAGGGCCTCACTGCCACTTTTATAAAACTCCTTTTCTTGGCTGTTCAGAAAGTCATCCACTGCATGTATGACGTCATCATCGGACTGAAAGTGGGTGCCTGAAATAGCTGTTTTCAGTTTTGGAAATAGATGAAAGTCTAATGGAGCGAAATCAGTTGAATAAGGCGGATGCTTAATCAGTCTAAAGCCACAACCGTGAATGGCAGCCATGGCAATGCCGGTATTGTGAACAAGAGCATTGTCCTCATGGAAAAAACACACCTTTTGTGAGCTTTCCACGGCGCTTAAGTTTAATATTTCCCCATAACTGCCTCAGAAGTGAAGCAAAGTATGTACCATTGATTGTTTGTTCCTTTTGGAAATAAACTATCAGCAGAATACCATCTGCATCCCAGAAACCTGAGGCCATAACCTTCCCAGCCGATGGAACAGTCTTTGCCCTCTTTTGCGGGGGAGAGCCAGGGTGCTTCCATTGTTTCGATTGTTGTTTTGCCTCTGGGGTAAAATGATGGACCCATGTATCCATAGGGACAAATCTCTGAAGAAAGTTGGCAGAATATTCCTCAAAAAGGTTAAGATAAGCACGCAATAATATGCGCCTGGTGTGCTTCTGATCAACTTCCAGAAGTCTTGGTACCCATCGGGCCGAAAGCTTTGTCATTGCAAGATCCTCGGTCAGAATGGAATGTACCCTTTCCTGTAAAATGCCAAATATACTTGCTATATATCTTACTGTGAAGGAAAAGCACTGCGCATGCGTTGAAGTGGACAGATGGTTATTCTACTGCTCCGTAAGTTTTGCCTATTTTCATGTTTTAATAGACACATATTAGACTTTTGAACTGAAAAACATGCTTTCAGTTGCATGAACATTCTGTAATGCTATGGATTTCAGTGAAAATGGTGTTATATAGGCAGCAATTTGTGTTATACATTCGGTTCCATTGTTCGGAACCTGGTGACCGGTGAGCTGTTTTCACGATAGTAATACGTACGTACATGTATAGTACATGTACAATATACGTGTAATGACACTTTATACGTATATCTGTATGTAGCATGCGCATTTATTGACTTTACTTGGTGACAACTTTGATAAATATTTGTGATGACAGTATAACCGAGGAAAAAACTGTGTTTAATAAAAGTGAAATCAGTATTACGTCCACTCAAATAGACAATGGTATCTATGAATTGTTGTCGGAGGAGGCAGGCTCACTCAACAAATCTGACTTTAAATCTTATATTAGAAGGGTATATAAACGTGAAAGTGAAGCACTACTAAATGTTCGACAGTCCCTGTATGATTGTGCATTAAAACGGATTCCAGGTACGCCCTATGGAGTCTTAGTAAAGCGTACTAATGGAGGGAGCTCGAAAGCCGAGGAAAAGCTTGTAGAAGATATTTATCTCCTGTATCACTATATCGGGGGTAGTGTTGGGATTGAGGAATTAAAACATGTTCTCAGGTACAATGATCGAAATATGTCGCGAACGGAAACGGATATCGATACGACTACTCTTAATACGAAATCAACCGAGCGTAGCGATAACGGTACTCCAGTGAACCGGCACATACGCGTGGACGCTACTGAAGATCTATTCCGACTACTAGTTGGTATGCGCTCTGAAATAATGGAGCAACTGTATACACTGGTACAGACTTCGAATCAAGAGATACGCGAAATGAAAGATGAAATAAAGACTTTAAAGCACGAAAACACCGAGAAGGATAAACGCATAGCACTTCTCGATAAAGAGCTCAATATAAAAGCTAGACATGAACATACAAGTTCACCAATATCTCAGGTCGAAACCGTAGAAAATGTACAGGCGAATCGCAGTTGTGACGCGCAAGATTTACAAAATACCCATCGTGGCTCCACAGACAGTATTCAAAGGCAAGTAAATAAAAGTGATACTTCCGCTGACAATACGAGACAACATGACCCCATTGCCTCGGAACCAGAACCGGCTGCCCAACGGCAGAGTTACGCAGAAAAACTGAAAAACGGTCAAAGGCCGAGTACATCTACATCAGGAGACATTTCCCGAAATAAGGCAAATACAGTGGTATTCGAACAACAGACCTAAATACGTGTTCCAGGGTGTACAAAGGAAGTCGAAGCCTAAACGTTTACTTATGTCTAGAATTAAGGCAGACGGTTCGTCGAACGAAATTATTCAGTCTATTATATCTTATGCAGCGAATCGCGGTGTCAAAATAACTTGGATGCAATTATTAAAATACTGGAACAGAGATAACCCTACATATACAGCGAGAGTCAACGTAGTGGAGGAGGACTACCATCGTGTTATTGATGGTTCGTTCTGGCCAGATGGTGTGTTAGTTCGTGACTGGTGGGATAGGGAAGATTCGCGAGAACCGAACAAGGAAAAGCGCGATTGCGATCGAAAGCGATGGAACGGAAAAGGTATTGATGGTTTCCAAAACGAATATATGTATCGTTATTGTCTGTGAACTCAAATCATTACAGAATTGACGGTTTCAGATACACGGATATTCACGACGACATTGATGGATACTAGGCGCAAGTTTCTCATGTTATTAGATTTTTTGTTGTTAGTGCCTTTGTCCTTGATGATCTTGCAAGCATGGAACATGAGGGGAGCCATGTATGGCACGCCGTATCTATGTGAAACATTAAAGAAAGTTGACGTGGCTGTTGTGGTTGAACATTGGTTAATGCCTGAACAGATAGGATTCTTTGAATCCGTAGACACACAGTTTAAGTCTTATACAAGGCATGATAGCCGGATTTCCGAAAACTCTGATAATCGAGGGAACCGCGGTTTTGGCGGCGTCTCCATCATGTGGAATACGCTCTTGCGGGTAATGCCGCATTTCAGTGAAGGAAACGACAGAATCATAAGCATTCAAATCCAGACTGGCAATTCTGTGTTGTTTATTATGGGTGTTTTGTTACCGTCCTCTAATCAGAGCTTACGTGAATATCGCGACACCATCGATACGCTAGCTGACGTTTACGATAGGCTTATTGAAGAGGGAACAGTGATCGTGATGGGCGATTTTAATGCTCATATTTCAAAGATGTATGGTGAAAAGAACTATGATGTAGCGAATCACAGAGGTAAAATTTTGGAAGAATTCATGTCTGAAAGACAATTGATGTCAGCCAACTCTCAATCGTGGTCCACGGGGCGAGAATACACGTTCGATTCCGGTAATGGGTTAAACGCTAGTATGATTGATCATATATTAATCAATAGCTCTAAAATCGATTTGGTCGAGTTTTGTCGCAATTGCGACGATCATTTTCTAAATGTGTCGGATCATGTTCCTGTGCAAATTGGTTTGTGTAAATTTCCCGAAGTTTACAACCAGCGAACCATTCCACGTACTGTGAATTGGAAGGCGGCAACTGCAGAAAATATAAAAAATATCAGTTAACTGTTTTAACTAACCTACGTTCATGTGTCTTTAATAGTGATGCAGTGAGTGATGCGGATAGTTGTATAAAAAAAACTTCGCTAAATGTATGAAAACTGCGGCAGATACCATACTCCCGCATAAAGAATACAAGCGTTATCTCAAACCATATTGGAGCCGTGGAAATGTTAAAACTTTGCATAAGTACATGAGACATAGGTCAATTTGGATATCTGAAGGTCGTCCAAGAGGACATACATTTGAGTCATATACTGTATATAAACGCGCGAAAAGGTTGTTTACGAACGAACTGAATAGAGCTAAAGAAGAACACGATGAAGAGCAGTTTCAAAATCTTGGTAGATATGCCGAAATAGATGCAGGTACTTTTTATAAAGCTGTAAGGGCAAGGTGCGGGAATAATGCGGGCAATAGTTCATCGGAACTACGCGTTAACGGAACTGTAGTACGCGATCCGGACCTTGTGCGAGACGCATGGAGGAATCATTACAGTCATCTTGCAAGCCCTCTAGAAAAGGAACATTTCGATAAAACATTCAAGAACAATATATCCGAGCGTGTATGCGAACTAGAAGTAGAAAGTTTTAACAACTACAACGGAATATGTGACGACATCATAACACTTACGGAACTGAAGCTTGCATTGCGCGAAATGAATTCTGGGAAGGCTGGTGGACATGATGGTATCGTGGCCGAGCATTTGAAATTCTTGAACGAAGAAGCGCTTGACGTTTCTGTCAGAATTTACAATGGAATAATGTTTTCCGAACGGTACCCTAAGCATTTCAAATATGGTGTTGTAATAAGTCTTTTCAGGGGAGGGAAGAAAGATAAACTTGATCCGAATAGTTATCCACAAATTGTTTGAAAAGATCATCTATCACAGATTATGGAAAAAATGTTCGCAAATGAATTTTCCTCATCCGTTACAGCAGGGCTTCCGTAGTAGCTGCGGTAGTATAACTGCTGCATTTGTTGCGAAAGAATCCATTGGACATTACTTAGAAAGGGATTCGAAAGTATTCGCTGCCTTTTTGGACAATCAGAAGGCTTTTAATAGTGTATGGATCAAGGGCATGATGTACAAAATCTACCATATTGGACTTAATGGGAAGTTTTGGCGCCTGTTGTTTGACTCTTTTCGAAACGTCGAGGCATCGGTACTCTACAATCAAGTCTTAAGCAAAAAGTATCCGGTGATGCAAGGGGTCGGTCAGGGAAGAACTTTGTCTGCCTGGTGCTTTTTGGTAGTTATAAACGACCTAATTGCCGAACTCGACAATTACAACCATGGTCTGAAAGTGGGAAATGTACACGTTCCAGGCGTTCTTCTAGCGGACGACACCATGGTATTGGCCGCTTCCATGGACCATCTTCAAAAGGAATTAGACATTGTATATAAATACGCATGTCAATGGCGTCTTAACTACAACCCGCAAAAGAGCAGCGCTATGCAATTTGCATTAAATCGTAAGAAGCTGAAATTTAATCGCTCTGTTCATCTCGGTGAGAAGGAACTGTCATGGGTGACTAGCACCGTTTACGCGGGGGTTAGATTTGCATTTAATTTTAAAGACGATGAAGGAATAATTGACTCATGTAAAAAAGGCCGAAGGGCACTAACCTCGCTTGTAGGTGTTGGACTACATTATAATGGTGTAGATCCCTTGACCAGTAAGACCATCCTCACATCTGTTATCATTCCAGGGATCGTTTATGGATGTGAGTTATGGAAACATTATACACCAAAAACGTTTGAACAAGTAAATATAACCCTAAGGCACGCATGTAGACGGTGCGTTGGTCTTCCGCAAAGATCATCCACCGCAGTTACATCTCAATGCATTGGTCTGATGGATCTATGGAGTGTGGTCGAGGAGAGGAAAATGACGTTTTTGAATAAGCTTGCTAACGGGAATGTGTCATTTGTCTAGTACATGATATTTATCGTCAGGTTATGCAGCTTTTTATATGGCGACACGCTGAAACCAAAAATGGGTTTTATACAAGACGTTTATAAACTAATGGTAAAATTTCGTGTCAGATTGGTATTATGGTAAATGGAAACATGATTTCGCAAGAAGATATCATGGTATTCACGAGTCAATGGGCCATAACCCACTCCTAAGTATATGTAAAAAGTTCCCAAAATATACTTGGAAAATAGTTGACCTGATATTGTTATCAATCACTTATGAAGAGAAAGGAGTTACGTGTAAGTTGTGTGAAAAATGTTCAACAGATATTGTATCGCATTTAATTGTTGAATGTCCAGTGCTCTACCTCACGCGTGATATTTTTCTTGATAAAGTGGTAAATACTATAAATGTCCAAGATTATGCGAAATTTTCATTTCTGGAAGATAATTATCAAACAGACTTTTTACTAGGTAGTCGTACACACGTTCAATTAGAAGAAGATGAGTGGGAACGCTGGTAGTTGCGGATGGTGTTGAGATGTTGCTGGACGATATGAAATCTAAACTTTCATAACCTGACATAATGATAATGTAACATTCCATTCATTCTAATATTGTAAATATTCTTTTGTTGTTTTGAATTTGTATTGTCAAATCTCTTGAAAGAGGAAATAAAGAGTCTGTCTGTCTGTCTGACTGTGGTTCGTCTGTCAGTCATACCAATGTCATGAACTTTATTAACCATTTATTTGGTTGCAACATTGACAGGCTTACCAGGACGGGGGTCATCCTCAAGGCTCTGTCGGCCGTGCTTAAATTCCGCCACCCACCTTTTCACTGTAGCATATGAAGGGGCATCTTTCCCTAGTGTTGCTACCATATCATTATGGATATCCTTAGGTGTTAAACTTTTTGATGCAAATATTGGATCACTGCTCTTTCACCGATTTTGTCCATTTTTCAAAAGCCGTTTGTCTTGTTTACTTTAGAGTGTTACTTCGTCAATATAAACTAACCAAATGACACCGGTTCTTGGGTAAACGGCCCTATATAGTCAGAGAATAGTAGGACTTAAAAAAAACATCAGTGAGTACCTCCTTCAATACGAGGCTCACAACATATCAATCACCGCTCGTAGCTCTTGATGTTGAAATAGCAATGCGGTAAAACAAACACCTGAAAGTTATATGTATTGCAGTTTATAACAAGTTAAAACAAATGAGTAATTTGAATTGATGTAAATATGGATGTAGTTTTGTGGTGGATAATGAAATGTTTGCAAGTTATGCATCCTGCAAAAATTGCAAGCGAAACGTTACTTCACATTAATATTAAGAGGAAATATGATAAATTGCATCAAACTTGCTAGATAGATGTTAACAATACATGTTTGGATTTCATGGCAGACTATTTACTTTTGACAAGAGATTCATAATTTTCTCTGAACACAATTTCACTCCCGTTACAACACCCACCATTATACACGCACTCTAGGCTGATAATGCTGAGTTTGACGTTTTAAAACTGGACATTTATAGTTGTACAAAGATCCACACACCGACTTCCTAAGAGAAACATAATTCAATCAAAAGGTGATGGTGGATAAGTGAAAATTACTTCCTGTATAGCGAGGTGAAGGCCCTGTCTAACTGTCATGTTTACTAGTCTAACGGTCATGTTTACTAGTCACACGTGTTTACACCCTCAAGTCGAGGTATATCAATAACAACCAGTTGGCGCTGTACCTGACAAAACAGCCCTTTTTAATGTGAAATTAGAAATAAATTAATGATAAGGTTTCGGGTGATGGCGAAGTAAACCATGAGGTTATGTAGGACACTTCTGTAATATATTCTGTTTGTAGTAGATACACAGTGGATTATATCACTGTCAATCGACTGCGTTCAGTTTATATTACGACATCGATTATCATGCAGTTTATATTGCTTGGTTGGTATCCATTACGAAGTTGGGCCTATTGTATCTTATATAAATAGTATATTTATTATGGTTGTTAACAGACTTTTTTTCTAAAATAAATAGTTTTCTACAAGTTTATTTTAAATGTAATTACAAAGAATTTAATAGGGGCTGAAAAACCAGATTTAGAGCTCATAATAATTTCTTTCCAAATACCTTTGTTTTTTTCTGTTGGTTTATAATATAGGCAAGGTAACCTCTATGTGTCAAGCAGCAATAGTCTAATGTGCACTGCTATTTCACGAATGCCCAAGTCCTCGTGAACATCATTACACACGAGTTATCATTGACAACCACTTTTGAAGGAGTGGATCAGTTTTATGATACAGTTTCATTCATTATATATTACAAACTACATCTATTACTGAATTGCTAATTTAAGTTGAAGGATCTACGATATTCAAGTGAAAAACATAAATATAATTTAGGAGTTATTGACGATTGTTATCCGACAAGTCAGTATTATCTTACCGATTATAATTACCTACCGATTATAATTACCTACCGATTATAATTACCTACCGATTTTCAAAACACACAACTTTGTTTGCGATATGTTCAATGTAACAGTTAAATCAATTAAAAAGAGCGATGATATTTTTTTCTGAGGAAATATCGTAGATGATATGCCTTCAAAATGCTACCTATGTGTCATTTCCACAATATTTTTTTTACCATGTGCTGTGCAGTTCTCTATATACTACAGTACAACACTGATATGATTTCAACATTAAAAAATAAATGTATATCTGATTGAAGATTTAAGGAAAATATTAGATAATATATATATATTTTTCAATATACTTTATACTTAATTGCTTTTAAATTCAAGCTAGAGGACCTGGGCATTGGGCAAGAGGATGAAAATTTATATATACACGCACACACACATATATATATATATATCATATAGTAAATATCGCCATGTTCCTTATTTGATAAATTAAACATATTCAATTTGAAAGAATTTACAATCGAAGCAAGAAGACATCAAGCCCTAAAACAATGAGGAAACAAGAAAATAATTGCTAAAGAATAGACTGATAGATCCATTGTCTGTTTGACTCCTTAACCTGACTAAGACATATAATCTATCTTCGTATTAAAACGTTACTATTCATTTGTATTGTTTTTCGTCCTATCAGCACGCACAATGTCCTTTATAGACGATATCCAAAACTAATGATCCAGCAAGACGGTGACTTTTACAGTGCTGTCACACTGATATAGCATATGTAGCATGATCCGCCCCCCAGAAGAAAGTCATCTATTACTGACAACTGTGAACCAGTTCCTAGCGCTAACTTAAACGCTGAACGTGGAAGTACAAGTACTAATTTTTTTTGCTTCCTTGGCATGTCTCGGCCAGTGGACATAGCCAATAACTTTCTCTCACTGGCAAGCATTCGATCAAAGCCAAAAACGAGGTAATAACCTTGGAGACAACCGAAAGAGAAAAGTTGATAAAAGGAGGAAAGATACAATCCCAAATTTTCGAATCATGAAATGGGGCAGCAGGTACATTCCTTCAGCCTCCAAGACAACAAAGTAGAATAAGAGAGATGTAAAGGTAGATCAGGTCATCATTGTCAGAACCCAGTGTCTAAGCAAGTGTCCGCGTAATGACAAAGGTCAAATCCTATCGGTAAGAATAATTCCGTAGAGAACAATTGTCTGCTATGTATAGGAGGTGTCATTCCTCGTTTAAAGTCTCTCAGAGTTGTTGATCAATCCGTTTATCTTTTCACTGCCCATTCTAAATTCTGTCGTTCTCACTCTTAATATTACACAAATATGTCATGCAATTTGTAACTATTTCTGACGAGGTAAATAACCATTACAATGACTATGCAGACACAACAGACAATACCTCACCTATGTATTGCCGAAGTGTCGTACAACCGTCACTATGGTAACGTACAAAGGCAGCTTACAAAAGACACATTTTCCAACACAATTTGAGAGTTAGATAACGGTGAGTCAAAATTTATCAAACAGCATCATACAGCTGATTCATTATTTTAGGACTCGTCAGTGATGTTAGCGACATCATACAGCTGTTTCGTTATTCTAAGACTCGTCAGTAATGCTAGGGACATCATACAGCTGTTCCGGTGTTTTTTTGACTCGTCAGTGATGCAAGGTACATCAAACAGCTTTTTGTTATTTTTGACTCCGCAATGATGCTATGGACATTATACAGCGGTTTCATCTGTCTAGGACTCGTCAGTGATGTTAGGGACATCATACAGCTGTTTCGTTATTCTATGACGCGTCAGTGATGTTAGGGACATCATACAGCTGTTTCGTTATTCTAAGACTCGTCAGTAATGCTAGGGACATCATACAGCTGTTCCGGTGCTTTTTTTTTTACTCGTCAGTGATGCAAGGTACATCAAACAGCTTTTTGTTATTTTTGACTCGTCAATGATGCTATGGACATTATACAGCGGTTTCATCTGTCTAGGACTCGTCAGTGATGTTAGGGACATCATACAGCTTTTTCTTTCTTCTTGTAGTCGTCAGTGATGTTAGGGACATCATACAGCTTTTTCTTTCTTCTTGTAGTCGTCAGTGATGTTAGGGACATCATACAGCTTTTTCTTTCTTCTTGTAGTCGTCAGTGATGTTAGGGACATCATACAGCTTTTTCTTTCTTCTTGTAGTCGTCAGTGATGTAAGGGACATCATACAGCTTTTTCTTTCTTCTTGTAGTCGTCCGTGATGTTAGGGACATCATACAGCTGTTTCGTTATTCTATGACTCGTTTGTGCTTAGGGGTTAAAGTGTCAGAAACGTAAAAATATGGATAGGGAGGTGAAATAGACCCAATCTTTAAATAACACAAACTATCTTTCTGACTGCAGAAGAAATTACCCCGTTTGAAACATAGAGCTCTGGAATCTGGCTGTATTTTGCTACAAGATCTACATTTGTTTAATTTGTATAGATATATGACATGGTATGCAGCGTGGTGTGAATTAGATTGATTTATAGCTCGATATTTAAAACAGCAATGAATTGGATCAATGTATTGTAGAGTTTAGATTTTAATATGTTCCAAATGGTTGCTATACGAGCCCAGATATGATTCCGAACACTTCGGTAAGGGGATCAATGCCTCCTTGTCTGTATATCATTCGTCCTAATGTTCCATGTTTTAACACATTTCGCTCCAGCGACACATGCATGCATAGTTTTATTCGTCATTGGATAAGTTGGTTTGATATGGACTTGGCTCCTGCCTCTCGTTGTCGACAATAAATATCCCCGTTTAGAAGTATGGAGTCATATTCTCTGTGTCATCTTCCATTTATACCCTGTGTAGTAGCTAGTAAAATTGTTAAATAAATCGCAGAGGATGAAAGAAAATTTTGTCAGAATGTGTAAAATAACCCTCCAGTTAGGTTCACCGCGGGATTGTCACTCTCTCAGTGTCAATATAATCCATCAGCAATATCAAGTTTATGTACTAGGAAACCATCATGCACGTGGAAGAATACATTGATGTATGTTCATATGATAGTTTTTGTGCATTATCAGCAAATATAACAGTGCAAGATAGTCCCCTAGCTCAGTATATATACATGTATGTATGTATTATGTGAAGGTACGCAGAAAACAGTAAAAACTAAGGTAGTTACTCCTAATTCAGACAGGCACGTTTTCCACTACAATAAAACATGATCTATAGTTTCAATGCGGGCAGCGTCCTTGTGATGTAGGTATTAACAACGAGCACGGAGAATGAATTCTAACCATAAACATTTTTTTTTTTAATTTTGTATAGTTAAAAAACTTTCGATGTACGAGCAAGAATGATTTCTAATTAGAGGTTGTAATTAAATCGTCTTTGAATTGTGCGAATTCTTAATTCAAATAATGTTTTTATGTGATTAAAATACGTTTACTTTCCAGATACACGGGCGTTTAAAGGGTGTATCAAGTACATATAAAGGGGTTATTACGAGAGAGACCAGGGAATTTAATGGCGATAGGATTTTATTTGTTACTCAAAGAATGTTGGAATAAAATAATAAGATACTAAAACACAATGGAATTATTGTAATATTACGTCACAGAATCATTGTTTTACTCCACGGCATTCAACTAATTACACATTTGGCTCCTACAGAAATGTGTACTACACTTTAGAATTATGGCCCACTTCTGGCGTCAACTATTTACTATAGTCAGACCTTAGTCATTATAGTAGACGCTCAAAGTAGACCACTGTAAAGGGAACATTTGTGTGACGTCATCCATGTTGTCAGCAATCCCTCCGAGTGGGATACCCACTCTCCCTCGCATAGAAAAATGACACTTTCGTACCTGGGGTGGGCACCTCCTGTGATAATTCCTGCACGGATTCTCTCGTGCATGTAATTCATCAGAACGTTAACTCGCCTAAAGGGAATGTTGTTTCATTCTGTTAATGTTGCAATCGACTGGGTGCGATGAGTTGGAGGGTTCTGGCGGTTTCTTATACGTCTATCAAGCTCAGTTGGAGACATGTCGGGGCTATATGGAGACCATTCTAGAGGCTGGATATTGTTTGAGAAATTAATGACAGACTCTAGTCTAGCAACATGTGGTCGAGCATTGTCTTGCTGAACAATAAAGTAGAAGAACATGTGGTTGGATGATCTGGTCTTTGTATCGTTATTGATACACTGATTGATTCTGGTTTTGGTTCAGAACCACATTTTGTGGGAAATGGCTCCAATAATCATTATAGTAGCCACAACGAATCTATGGCGTTCAACCACGCAGGCATCGTCAAAACGCTAAACGCGTCTGCGAGATACAAGGAGAATCTAGACTCGTTTGTGAACATCACACGCCTCCATCGACACATCCCAAACATATTCGAGCTACATGTATGTCTGTGCACCTAACAGCCAATCAAGACGCCGACATAAGGTCATTGCGCGATGATTTCTCTCGGCACGATTCCTGATAGTTTGAGCACTGGTGAGTCTACCGTGAGTATATAGGTATAGTCTCCTCACCAGTCTTGAATCTGTCACGCACGAGCAATGCTCGTAATGTCATGTTTTGTCGTGCAGTCGTTATATGGCGGCGACCGCACATGGGACGATCAAAACCTGACCGAGCAGCAAGAAACTATGTCTGGCTAAAGTCTTCCTTGGTGTGGCCCAGCTTAATCGGGTCACGTGATTTGAACTAAAAAAAACCTTTCAGAGCCACTGTTATCCATTTGTTAATGTTCATATTCTCTGCACTGTACTGTTTACGAAACTGAACAATTGGATTTCATAGTTAGTTTTCGAGAAAGATCATTTTATTTTAGACTAAGGTGTTCTGTAGGGGAAACTTTATGTTTTTATTGGACGATAATAGATCACCTTCTACCCTCCGGTCTTACTGATTTAAAGTTAGCCCGTGACATATGAGATACTCTACATGAACATCAATATAAGCTTGGAGAACTATTAAAATAATGAGTCGTAAAGTACCTTAAAAATTGGTACATTGTCGTATTAAACATAGTATTGAGAAATTAATTGACATAAGTACCTATCATCTTTAGAAACAATAACTCGAAGACTTGGAAAATAGAAATGAACACGACATAGAATTGTCTGTAAATAATGTCATATTAAGGATATGAAAGAGAGATGTAAACGATTTGTTAATTTATACGCTATCCAGTCTTGTAGAGTACATGTATATACTTCATAAATGTTTGTGGTAGGTCAATATCAATGTATATGGTGGTGTTATCATCATTATCGACTATCCGAAGACACAGACTGTGAAATTAAGCATGTTTTGTATTAATAAACAATAAGCGGCAGTTATGTTGTTTAGAGAGGAAACTGGAGATAAAATTACATAATGGTTTCCTTTGTGATTACTGTGAGACCGCTACACTCGGGTATGATCGAGACAATGTATAGCGACAACATAATTACTGTGATATAATGTATTGTTATACCCTTAATCAACAGTTACTATATAAATATATAGAGTGAAGATGCCAAAAGTTTAACTGTTGTGGTCGCCGGTCTAAACGAACTGTTAACCGCTAACCTTTCCGGAAGTACCCGAATGCGTCCGAGTAATTAAGATTTACTGTAAACATTAGAGTTACCTTCCCTTGTCGTTTGCTATGAGTGGTGCAGACGGTTTGTGTAGGTTTGCCCTAGCGTCTGAAGACGAAATACAGCAAATTTTGGATGACCGTGACAGCAAAAATACGAAAAATGTGGTGAAAACATCTTGACCGACTTTTTGTTGACATGCGATATCTCTCTTACGCTGATCAATGATTATTCAACTGATGATTTGAACGATTTGCTGAGAAAGTTCTACTACGCAGTTCGTAAACAAGATGGAACCATGAATGCTTAAAAATCCTTAATTCTTTAACATTGTTAATGAATTCATATAAGTATGTTTCATTGTAATCTAGTCTGCATGAAGAAGATAATACATGTAGACTCTAACAACAAATCAACACACTGTCAATTTTTTAAAGCATTGACAATTTTCTTATGTCTATAAATTATTATGAATTTTATTATTGTTATTTTCAGTAAAATATTTGATGTTTGAGAAAGATATAACAAAACAGTTATCGACTGTGATTTCGGGTCACAGATGACCTGTTGGACCCTCAAGCAAACTTTCTCTCGGCCTTCGGCCTCAGACAACGGTTTGCTTTCGGGTTCAACAGATCATCTGTTGCCCTCAACCCCAGTCACCAACTGTATACTAGTAGCTATATTTTAATACTGAGGGTTGTCTAGTCGTTTTCCATGCTAAGATTTCGTATTAATATATAAATGTTGTATATGTGTCATTGAATAGAGTATGCAACAAATTTAACAATCTCTTCACGGGGTGTTTACAGACTATACACAATAAAGTCGTACAACCTTGTCACATTTTTCATTTCAACAAATTTTATTATACAAGATATTATAGTACAAAGGGATTTGACAACAGGCTTTGCCTATATCAGTCTTCTCCCACATAAAAGACATTTTGATAAAGTAATTGAACAATAGAACTATATAATTAGGGTTATTTGTAACACTTACACATACACTCATACACTCATACACACATCATTGTAATAATTTAAGTAGTCATTCATAGTTTAATGGAATAATTTATAGATAAAAAGTATCAAAAGTTCAGGAAATATTTTCATTTATATACATTATATATAGAAAATAGATAATTATACAAGACTTTGTAAAGCAAAAGCGCTTCACCTATCTGACGTTGAGAAAGAATTAAGAGTGTTTTATTGAACAATTATAATGATATACATACATATTAATGAAATATTATATAATTAATTGATTCAAACAGAAATAAAAGAGAATTAAAACCTTCTCGAATTAGTTATAAATCTTTCTACATTACTTAATACAAATTTATTACATTGTCTAATCTACAGACTATACACAATATAGTCGTACAACCTCGTCACCGTGTATAGCACATTGTCTAATCTACAGACTATACACAATACAGTCGTACAACCTCGTCACCGTGTATAGCACATTGTCTAATCTACAGACTATACACGATACAGTCGTACAACCTTGTCACCGTGTATAGCACATTGTCTAATCTACAGACTATACACAATACAGTCGTACAACCTTGTCACCGTGTATAGCACATTGTCTAATCTACAGACTATACACTATATAGTCGTACGACCTTGTCACCGTGTATAGCACATTGTCTAATCTACAGACTATACACAATATAGTCGTACGACCTTGTCACCGTGTATAGCACATTGTCTAATCTACAGACTATACACAATACAGTCGTACGACCTTGTCACCGTGTATAGCACATTGTCTAATCTACAGACTATACACAATATAGTCGTACAACCTCGTCACCGTGTATAGCACATTGTCTAATCTACAGACTATACACAATATAGTCGTACAACCTCGTCACCGTGTATAGCACATTGTCTAATCTACAGACTATACACAATACAGTCGTACAACCTTGTCACCGTGTATAGCACATTGTCTAATCTACAGACTATACACGATACAGTCGTACGACCTTGTCACCGTGTATAGCACATTGTCTAATCTACAGACTATACACAATACAGTCGTACAACCTCGTCACCGTGTATAGCGCACTTAATCTGTAACAATTGTCTTCATGTTTTTGCTTTTGAATATCTCTTATTATTCATGTTATTTCCAGACGAAATTTGAGTGAAACGTTCGCAAAAGGATAATTACCGTAAAAGATAGACAACTCTCTAAATAGCGATCTAAGTGTATGATGGCTGCTTCTCAAGATACCAGTCAAGATATTGTCCCTTTAAATCATGTATTTGGCATTTTACAGGAAGTTTCTCCGATACTTTGTCAATACCACCGGACAAACATCGCTATCTGTTTCACTCGTATTATTTCTAGAGAAGGAGACTGGAATCTAATTGATAGAAATCACGTCATCCTAAAGACCGCAATATTTTTTTCTGCTCTGGGATTGATTCTTTGACAAAAGTATATAACGCACCGATACCGTAAAGTATAAAAAGACAGAGTAAAATAAAGAAGATGATACTTCAAAACATTTCAGGATTTCTTAAAACATGTGTGATGTAGTGTCATATCCAATAAAATGAGTCATTTGTACTCAATGTGTCCCAAGACACTAAAGATGCATTGAGCATCGACTTGAACAATTGATCTCGTTTTAAATGTCGTAACGATGCTGAAATGACATTCGTTGTAATTGAACGTCGTGGAGAGTGAATAGTTATTTTCTTCCAAATAAAAAATTCAATGTAATAGGATTTAGTCTCATTTCATTAATCAGAAACTTTCCAATAATGTTTCTTTGCATTTTGACATCTAATTTGATTAATTCATTACTATTTCTATTGACAAATCCAGAAGCCTAACAATCAATGAACGTTTAACTTCCTGCTTTCGAGTTCTCGTTGATTATATGAATCGATTTCCAATCGTATAACTATTAAGTACCTGGGTCTGTATGGTTTATTTCCAATCGTATAACTATTAACTACCTGGGTCTGTATGGTTTATTTCCAATCGTATAACTATTAACTACCTGGGTCTGTATGGTTTATTTCCAATCGTATAACTATTAACTACCTGGGTCTGTATGGTTTATTTCCAATCGTATAACTATTAACTACCTGGGTCTGTATGGTTTATTTCCAATCGTATAACTATTAACTACCTGGGTCTGTATAGTTTATTTCCAATCGTATAACTATTAACTACCTGGGTCTGTATGGTTTATTTCAAATCGTATAACTATTAACTACCTGGGTCTGTATGGTTTATTTCCAATCGTATAACTATTAACTACCTGGGTCTGTATGGTTTATTTCCAATCGTATAACTATTAACTACCTGGGTCTGTATGGTTTATTTCCAATCGTATAACTATTAAGTACCTGGGTCTGTATAGCTTATTTCCAATCGTATAACTATTAAGTACCTGGGTCTGTATGGTTTATTTCCAATCGTATAACTATTAACTACCTGGGTCTGTATGGTTTATTTCAAATCGTATAACTATTAAGTACCTGGGTCTGTATGGTTTATTTCCAATTGTATAACTATTAACTACCTGGGTCTGTATGGTTTATTTCCAATTGTATAACTATTAACTACCTGGGTCTGTTTGGTTTATTTCCTATCGTATAACTATTAACTACCTGGGTCTGTATGGTTTATTTCCTATCGTATAACTATTAACCACACGGGTCTGTATGGTTTATTTCAAATCGTATAACTATTAACTACCCGGGTCTGTATGGTTTATTTCCAATCGTATAACTATTAACCACACGGGTCTGTATGGTTTATTTCCAGTCGTATAACTATTAACTACCTGGGTCTGTTTGGTTTATTTCCTATCGTATAACTATTAACTACCTGGGTCTGTATGGTTTATTTCCTATCGTATAACTATTAACTATTAAAATGTGTAGAAATTTTGAGTATTAGACTAAAAAATAACAGTAGAATTAAAGGCATAAATGTTAGTAACACTCCAATCCTAATCTCACAGTATGCTGATGATACCTCTCTGATATTAGATGGTTCAGAAAATTCTTTAAGGGAGTCCATTTTTGAATTGAATACCTTTGCAAAAATCTCTGGTTTGAAATTGAATATAGACAAAACACAGGTGATTTGGATAGGGAGTAAAATATATAGTGAAGATACTTTTCTGCCAGAGTTAAAATTAAAATGGGGAATGGCAAAATTTACCCTTCTTGGCATAGAATTTAGTGTTAATCTTCATGAAATTCCCAAATTAAACTTTGACAAAAAGTTGATCAAACTTAAATCTATTATTAAGATATGGAGTAGGAGATTACTTACTCCAATAGGTAGAATTCATCTCATCAAAACTCTGTTGTTATCTCAATTGAATCATTTATTTATGTCATTGCCAAATCCAGACAATCACTTTTTGAATAATCTTAGCCAGATACTTTTTAATTTTTTGTGGAATAGTAAAACAGACAAAATAAAAAGGGATGTATTAATACAGGATTACAGTGATGGAGGACTCAAAATGGTAGATATTAGACTTTTTATTGATTCTTTGAAGCTAGGATGGGTAAGAAGGCTATTTCAGAAGTCAGGTAAATGGCAAGTCATTTTAAAAACTATTATTGATCTACATATGCTATCCACCTGTGGTAATGAATATATTCGGGAGTGTCTAAAGAAATGTAAAAATAGTTTTTGGAAGGATGTCTTTCGAGCTTGGATAAGATTTGATGAATGTGATAGGGTAAAACAAATTAAGAAGAAAAATATCTGGAAAACCCCATTATGGTATAATAAAGACTTAACCATTGGAAAAAGAAGTATTTTTTTCAAGACCTGGTATAATAAAGGGGTAACAATAGTAGATGATCTTGTTAAAGATAATAATACCTATACTTTCTACACACTCCAAGAATTTATTCAAATTTATCGAATAAATACACACTTTCTCCAATATTAAGGTGTAATATCTGCTATTAAAACATACTTAGCAAGGGTTGATTTTGAAAATTATAAATTGCTTTATCCGATAATTCCAAGTAATATTGATTGTTTCATAAAGAAGACAAAAGGAACAAAAGATATATATAATCTTATGGTGAAAAATAATATTGCTTCGACTGGTAGGAACAAATGGGAAGCCATAATGGAATTAAATGATTTAAACTGGGGAGTGATTTATAAAAATATTTTCAGGGCGACAAAGAATACAAAACTGCAATGGTTTCAGTACAGATTAGTCCACCATATTTTAACTACAAATTCCTTAATGTTTAAAGTAGGGCTAGTGAACAACCCATTTTGTACACTCTGCAATCAAGAACGAGAAACAATACTACATATCATGTGGGAATGTCGAGAGGTGCAGAGTTTTTTACAAAGTATCGAAACTCTGTTAGATGCATTTTTTATTCCGTTCTCATTTAATAAAAAAACTTTCATTTTTGGCTTATTTATAAATAATGAGTCTGCCATAGGTAACGCACTTGATAATGAAGTATTAATTATCATTAAATTTTATATATATAGGACAAGATGTTTACATAAAACTTTAAGTCCAGATGCTCTGATTAATTATTTGAAAGATTATTACATATTACAGAAATATATAGCTAATAGTAAAGGAGAGCAGGCAAAAGCAATATTGGACAATGAATGGAGAAAATGGAAACCACTTTTAGAAATTGCAGCCAGTTAATTATTTCATATACCCTAAATCTAATTATTCCATTTAATTACTGATAAAAGTTTCTCTTTCTTGTATCTCCATCATGTGTTATTTTTGTTTCTTTCTTTTTCTGTCTAGAACCCTTAATAAAGATACTTTGCTCACTCTATTCCTAACATTGTGTATTGACTAGCCCAGCTCTCTCTCTCTCTCTCTCTCTCTCTCTCTCTCTCTCTCTCTCTCTCTCTCTCTCTCTCTCTCTCTCTCTCTCTCTCTCTCTCTCTCTCTCTCTCTCTCTCTCTCTCATATGTGTACGTGAATGAGATTGTTTTGAATGTGATGTACAGTATGTTGTTTTGCTTTTTTATTTTTATTTATCTTTTTTTTGTGAGAGGATATGATAGATGTAATCGACTGAATCAGTGTGGAGCCTGGTCAATCATGTCAATGACTCTGTTGATGTGGAAAGAGTTGATATGACCAACACAGATACTTAGCCCTTGACATGATTGATCAGGCTACCAGGAAACTGAATATGTTTGTGTGTGTTTGTATATTCTGTGTCGGTGTATGAGGATGTGTGTATGTTCTGTATATATGTTTGTCATTATATTCATGATTATGAGTATGTATGATGAAGATGATGATCTGTTGATGGATGATGATATATGACTGTTATTGCTGAGTATGATGATGATGATGGTTGTTTGAAAACAATGATGAAAATGTTTGTTGAAAATGATATGATGATTGTGATTATTGATGATGATGATGATGATGATGATGATGGTTCATGGACGATGATGAAGATACTATGACGATTAGTTTGATAATGTGATGATGATTGTGATGTTTTGTTGAAGACGATGATGATGAAAAAATGATGAGATTATGATGAGATTTTGATGATTGCATGATGATGATTACTATGATGATAATTATGATGATGATAATTATGATGATTTGAATGATGATGACCATGATGATGATGATTATAATGATGAAAATTATGATGATTTGAATGATGATGACCATGATGATGATGAAAATGATGATGATATTATGAAAAGATTATGATGATAAGATTGTGATGATTAGTATGATGATGATGAGAATATGATGTTGATGAAAACACTATGATAATGAGATGATTGTGATATTATGATTATAATGTTGATTGTGATGATGATGATGATGATGCTATGAAGATTAGTTTGACGATAAGATAATGGTTATGATTAGTTTGATAATGTAATGATGATATGATGATGAGAGTTTGATGATGATTATGATGATGATAATGATGATGATGATGATGATGATGAAAGACAGTTTGTGATGATGGTGAAAATGATAGTGTGAAAAACATACCGATTGGAATCGATGTATGTATGTGTGTGTGTGTGATTATTCATGTATTTATGTATTAAAAATGTCTTAAAAATTAAAAATTAAAAAAAAAAAAAAACTATTAACCACACGGGTCTGTATGGTTTATTTCAAATCGTATAACTATTAACTACCTGGGTCTGTATAGCTTATTTCCAATCGTATAACTATTAACTACCCGGGTCTGTATGGTTTATTTCCAATCGTATAACTATTAACCACACGGGTCTGTATGGTTTATTTCCAGTCGTATAACTATTAACCACACGGGTCTGTATGGTTTATTTCCAGTCGTATAACTATTAACCACACGGGTCTGTATGGTTTATTTCCAGTCGTATAACTATTAACCACACGGGTCTGTATGGTTTATTTCCAGTCGTATAACTATTAACCACACGGGTCTGTATGTTTTTTTTTGCCGATCGTGTAACTGCATGTGTGTGTATTCTATCATAGAAGAGATTGATAAAATGATCTGAAATGTTCAGCAACAATGTTTGTTGATAGACATGGGCTAATGAATATTTTATGTGGTTTTAGTCCTCGTGGTTAAAGCTGGTACATGGATATCCTTTAAGAGTAATCGACGAGTGATTGTTCCCGAGATGCCTAAATCTAATTAGCATTATCCGCTTTTGTTTTCTGTGGCAATTCGTGATAAGGTCAATGTTTAATTGATTATGTAACAGTGTCATTATCTCATAACATTGAAGTATCTTTATATTTTAATTTGTGTTCTTACCTTGCATAATTGCTGTGCCATATGGTATATACATGATGTACATGTATAGTGTTACATGTTTATAATACCTGTGTAAACCTGTTTTGTAGAGTTCATGGGTCATGCTATATTTATATTGGAATGACCAGGGGTCAATACGCTCCCGCGCTTTTTGGGTTAGTGTCACTCCCGTACTGGACGTTGATACGGTCGGACGTGTGTGATTAGTCAGCGCACCTTACATGTTTTTCCAATGTGAGTATTTTAATTAGTTACTATTACATGTCTTCTGTAATGTTAATTATCTGCTTTATAAATTCATAGAAATTGTCAATTCATTTATTAAGATTGTATGGAATTTGAATGTCCCGCCATTTAGTTATCTGATATTCTTGTGGACATACATTTGTGATTAATTTGATAAGTACTATGTATTTTGTTTTTTGTATTAGATATTCTGATCAATGTCCGGCGTCAGTACGTTTTAGTAAATGTTGTTATTTTATTGTTTGTAGTATCACAAGTTCCGACGTACGGGTTGTCTCCCCGGGAGTCGGGCCCTCTTCGTCTGTGAAGAGGTAGGTTTTCCATATGATTTTTGTATTGTCAATAGCATTGTTTTAATTGTATTGTTGTAATTAGTATCTTCAGTTGCTAGTATGTCAAATCTTATTTTTTTTCATAACACTATGGAACTAAAAAATAATTGACATCGACGCTTATAATTAATTTTTGAAAAGAATTTTCTAATTTAAAACATGTTTTATGTGATTGTACGGTAGGCGTTAAGCGCTCTTTTTATTTGTAATGATTACACCTGGGTTATTTAGTAAAATTGTATAGTAATATTTATATAGTGAGGCGTAAAGTAGCATGGGGACAGGTGCGTACACCTGTTGTGTTATTTAAGCATTGATGTCAATTTTTTTTAGCTTCATCGGGGTATGAAAAAAATGAAAAATGTGACGTCACAATACGACAATTGACGTTGCGTATTGATTTGAGAAAAAGAATCCCATTTAAAACCAGTAAAATTGTACATAAAACATGTTTTAAGTAAGAAAATCATTTTCAAAAATTAATTATAATCGTTGATGTCATTTTTTTTTTGTTTCATCGGTGTATGAAACAAATTTTGTTTGCAAACTTCTGTAAGTTTTTTAAACGTTTTTTAAAGTTTGCAAATTTTGTTTGCAAACTGTATGAATCCGCGTTTAGCAGCTTCTTACAGAAGTTTGCAAACAAAATTTGTTTCATACCCCGATGAAACTAAAAAAAATGACATCAATGCTTAATTGAACCATTCCATTTTGAGGTAATGCTTTACTATTTTACTAATTAATGTTATTTGTTATTTTAAGGGTTTCTTACGGATGTTATAAACATTTGAATGGGAAAAGTTGTGTTGGAGTGTTTCGTGCAAAGACCTAGAGTAGACCCTGCTACGATAAGGAAAATGACATGAAATGCAGTTGCATGTGAAAAATATTTCACATATATTCTTTACTGCCATTAACAAGGAATAAACATATTTCAAAACAATTTTCGTATTTAAAATACATTTCGGCATTTCATCTTAATAGCTGACATATTATATTTGTTTTTGGCTGAATCATTACAGCTTGAATGCAGTGTCCGAAGGGAGATAACTTGTAATACTAGACCGTATCGCACGGAAAGAATTAAAATAATGATAAAAAAAAATAACGGGGAATATGTGAAAAGTCTCATAAGGGAATCACTGCTGCCCGTATGACCTTCTCTTCGTATCGTTTATCTTTTGTCCATATGACCTTCTCTTCGTATCGTTTGAGGGATAATCTCACTTTCTAGGGCTATTTTTTTTTAAAAACATTTGTTAAAGATAATCGTTAGGAATGAGGTTCACCTCGCGTGCAGTTTAAGTGTAATGTCAAGGACATAGATTACCCGGAACAAAATCCTGGATGAGGCGTTTGAGAGAAATTATAGACTGAGGAAATCTACAGTCATATAAGGATACAGACAGTCTTTACCTGAGGTCAAATTTACCACACAGCTTCAGACATCACTTCAGGCCACTTTAATAGCGGTTTAAGCAAAGCAGCGAGACACATTCAGAGTGTTTATAAAATACATTTACATACAATTTTACACACGCAAGAACAGGCTAGATCGACTGCAATGTAACTCAAATGATCATTTCCGAGGTTTCTGTAAAATAACATACTTATCATTGTCTGTAAATATATGTGTGCCTGTATATGTGTGCCTGTATCCGAACTGTAATTAAGGTATCATAGTCAAGCATAAAGTTATTGTTTTCAGCAATAATTCTACAATTCGTAGTCCATATCAACTGTGTGTTATTGTCGTCGTCGTTTATAAAAAACGGCAGTCAAGGGAAGACGGTTTTTTTATGAATATAAAATCCAACAGTTCGAATGAAATCCTAATTGTACATTGGTCTAAAATTGTAATTTTGTAAATGTTTATAAATCGGTTGAATATTTACAAACAGACACCCAGCTTATCAAACGTCCATATTTCTTTGCACAACCATAGCGATTACAGGTGATTAATTGGTACAAAGCAACCAGCCTCTAGTATACAGAGTAAGTACTTAAACGGCTCCCACTTAAACAACGTGGGGAATGTAAGAAGCAGCATTCAATAAAACCTTCATTTAACAAGCTCTGGAGGCCATATCAGTTACGGAATAATAGATTTGAATGTCAATATAACTAAATACATTGTTTGCTTTTTATCGAGCGATCTGTTGTTATAAAAGACATTTGATTGCATATTTTTATTACTAATGCCTTTATTTCCTCGATAGCTTGTGGGTGTAGGAAGGGGCCACGATGGTCGAGTGGTTAAGGTGTCCCGACACCTCTGGGTTGCGAGTTCGAAACCTACGTGGGGCAGTTGCCAGGTACTGACCGTAGGCCAGTGGTTTTTCTCCCGGTACTCCGGCTTTCCTCCACCTCCAAACCTGGCACGTCCTTAAATACATGTTTGACCAAATAAACCAAATCAAAAGTGGCTGTAGGATGTCCGATTGTATGACAGGGAAGAGGCGACTAATTATTCTCTCCATTTCTAACACCTTATTTTCTTGTTTTAAAGTCTTACTTGTGCTGTTTCACTTTTGACAAGAACTGAACCTGAAATGATATTTTCAAATACTATTACTTAATATTTTAACACGACAGGTTTTGTGTCAGACTACCTTGCTATGCGTGCTGGAGAAATGGCAACAGATTTTGGAGGGTCATATATATTGTGATGTGGCCGTATTGTCTACACGGATTTCGACTGTCTTGACACCACGTGACCTGTTACCAAGGAAATTCTCATTTTCTAGTTCCTCAAGCAAGGCTGTAAATACCATTAACAGCTACATGTGTATATATTGTGATGTGGTCGTATTATCTACACGGATTTCGACTGTCTTGACACCACGTGACCTGTTACCAAGGAAGCTCTCATCTTCTAGTTCCTCAAGCAAGGCTGTAAATACCATTAACAGCTATATATTGTGATGTGGTCGTATTATCTACACGGATTCCGACTGTCTTGACATCACGTGACCTGTTACCAAGGAAACTCTCCTTTTCTAGTTCATCAAGCAAGGCTGTAAATACCATTAACAGCTATATGTGGTATACAGGAAACAGTGGAGTGAGAGATAACACTAACAAATGCATGCCTCAGATTAGTACCTCGGGGTTCGGGCCGACTAAATCTTAATACTTCTGTCGAAATGATTGACTGAATTAAGAAGGGACAAGTCTGATTATGACGCTGACAACCCTTTGTAATTATTGGAAATTCAAATTCTACCATTTTTGATAGAATAATATTACTTCATTAAAATCGATAATTAGAAGTGTGTATACTTGGACAGAAAGACAGTTCCGGCAAGAGTTTTGACAGAAAGGCATGTCAACAGTGAGTTTGGACAGAAAGGACTGGTTGTTGTCTCCTTCTCCATTTTTGTAGATAGCAATAGACAAAGAAAATTGGGAAATCGCAAGAAAGGGTTTTACGGTTTGATCTGAATGAAAACGATATAGCTTATTACCACATGAACAAACACTAAAGTTGATAACATGCAAAGATTAGCCTTGGTTATATTTGTATCACGATTACTAAGTAAAAGCAGTGTTTTCCCTCGGGACAGCAGTGAAGGGTTATATTAAAAGGGTTAACGCCACCAGGTATTGTCAGATCTCTTTCAGATACGAGATAACCATCTATGAAAGGTAAGTGGAACTACGTATTCCTCCTGTGATGAACGCGTTGTGACTTTATTTATGCTCAGTCTTCAACTATTCTTCTCAGCTACAAGTCTGTGATTTTTTTCATGCAACAACTCGTACGAAGCAAAACACTCACGTGATAGCTATTGTTTCGAAATGATTAGCGAAAAATCAGATACATTGATTATGAAATCCAAACCGTGTTTTTCATCTAAGACAGTCTGGACTATTGTTCTGATCAATGATTTCCATTTATAAGAGTTACCTCTCTTCTATAGAGAAAAATATTCTTTATGAAATATGGTGGTGTGAATACATGCATCATACAAATATACCTAGACTTCAGACACACTGAATTATAAGAATTATGGACATGTTTTCATTGAATAAACATGTCCTCATGTGTATGATAATACAGCTTCGCTACATTGGCACCATTTGTTCATGAAAAGTATGAATGTATAATGTTGGCGATATTTATACAGTTTCTGAATTACTAAAGGAAAAAGAATTACCGATAATGCCGATAATGGAATGGCATAGTAGTTAACAGGTTAGTAAGTTTTTACAATAAGGGACATTCTCTTAAGGTTTAACGTACATGTTAAACACACATAAGTGATAAGCACTAAGAACTGAGTAATATATCTACAGTATATGCCGATAACGAATATACAATCATACAGCTGTTTTCTATTTGCTTTACGTAATGCTACGGATATCACACAGTTATTTTGTCCTTCTAAGACTTCGATATACTAGGGACATCATGCAGCTCTATGGTTCTTCTAGTACTTCGTGATACTAGGGACATAATGCAATGTTTTGCCCTTCTAGAAATCGTCAGTGATGCAAGGGACATCAATCAGCGGTTTCGTCCTTCTAGAACTCGTCAGTGATGCTAGGGACATCATTTAGCTGTCTTGTCCTTCTTTGACTTGGCAGCTTTGCTAGCGAAGTTATAGCTGTCTTGTCCTTCTAGGGCTCATCAGTGAGTTGTATCTTCTTAATCGTAGATAAGAGACTTAGAACATCCTCCATACTCCAGGGGTTACGATCACATACGATTTCCATTCGAAAACAACATTTTGTTCTTAAGGTTAACAAAAACTATCATTTGTTTAATATGACATTAAGACGATGACAAATAGAAAACAAAACCAGGAGAATAGCAGCATTTTCTCGAAATCGTAATTCTGATTCAAAGTCGAAAAAGGTGAGGGCAAAGTAAGAACAAAGGACATTAACGATTGAAGTCAACAGGAGTTCAGGAAGAGTAAGCGTCCTCAGCTTTACCGGCGGCATACATAGCTGTGTAAGTCTATGTCAAAACTGGGCGATTCTGTGTTCTCAAAAGAACACCAGAGACATATAATTGTATCAAATTAAACTTTCACACGTTAAATACTAAATAAATAAATACCAGCTTCTAGCTGGCATCTATAGAGAAGAATGGTTCGATACTTCGTATGAAGCCTTTAATTTTTCTATTCGCCTCACATTCAACATAAATATCTTAAATAAATTCCTTGTATACATCATACATGTATCTCATATCAGACATTTGCTTTTGTCATGTAATTTGCTAAACTGTAAATTTTTTTTTTTGCAAAGCATGCAAAAAATGCCCGAAGGAGAATATAATATTTAGCTGTTGCCATTATGCTCATCAGTGCCTACACCATGCAATAGACATATGTTTGACTGGATATGTCTCTATACAAGCGTACACGTTGATTCCGTTTTGACTTTGAAATGAAAATGGTGACAGTAGAAAGTATAAAACAAATATGACATATAAAGCGACATTTCAATAATTTTATTAACAGACGCCATTTGCATTTCAATATCAAAATATTTTTCTTGTGTATAATGTTTTATTTTGTCATATTTAGTCAAACACATTCCCGTATTACATGCTATAGATACTTGTAAGCATAACGGCATGGTTGTTTTGTGCAACATATGTAACCCACACACGCTAAGTATTTTCTCCTTAATTATATAGGGATTGGATTTCTGCCAAACAGTTTAGAAAATTTCACGACAAATGAAAGGTCCGCGATCAGACATGATGCACAATTGATATTTATTAATTGAAATCTGGTCAGAGCAGCGAAATTTATTTCAGGGGTTAAACTTCCTCGTAATAGCCATGGTCGTATGAGGACGGACTGGGTAACGAAAATAGGATTTTAGATTACCCTTAATGCTAACACGTAAAGTGTAGAATAAATTCATTCAAAATTAATTCATCGAATTCGATATAAACTTTAACACGATTAAGTTAATATGTTTAAGGTAACTCGCGTTACTTGAATGATATGGTTTTGTTAGTCATGCCATACGTGTAGGTATATCAACCTCTATCACTCCTCCAACACCCTTCAGCTCAAATTCGCAATTAAGGTCATGTGAACTAAACACAGTTCCGACAAATATTTGCTAAGATGATGCCTTCAAGCTTTTCTTCTTCTGATTAACTCAATTACGAACAAATGATTGTTAGAGTATAGTATTACACGTACATACGTAGATCTTACCACGAGGCTTCCTTTGCCGACGACACAGCATACAGATATATATTAACTTATCCCCCAACAAGTGGACAGTGTGTAGAACGAGTCAAAACAGAATATCAGCATACGACAACTGGCAAACGAGAATTTACATCCGGAAATAACTGGGTTTATCCGTAATGTGCCGTTAATTATTCCGGTATTACGAGAAATGCCGGGAGACCTAGTACGCTATACTCTGGAAATCTACCTCCTAAATCAGGTTAGGTTTCAAGAAGTGTACAACCCGCTAGCGACAAAAGTGTGTCATTACTTCTCAGTAATGACGCCGTGTCACTCTGACAAAAACAGAAACATATATTCTGTAACAACATTGAGATCAACAGAGACCATCTTTTTATTTGTCAATATTCAATCCAAGTGTGTATTGAAGTAATTGAAGATTCATGAAAACTGTTTTTCCCATGAGGCACCACTACCACGTGGACTCTTAATTAGTTAGATTCGATACCCTTGATATTAGAATAAAGACCAATAATACCGAGAAAAAATTGCCCCCGTACTTTTGGGAGAAAGAATGTTCATGCTTTTCCTAGTAGCATTGACCGCATGATCAATGAAAGATAAAGACGTTATGCTTTTGCTAACATACATAGTCGTAAACTGAACGTGATGGACACAGCGTTCATTTAAGAATTGAACTGCTTTCAGTTGGAAGTTATGGGCTGATGAATGCCAACTGGACAAAGGCAAATTCAACATGAAGCGCGATATTCATCAGCCCATAACTTCCAAATGAAAGCAGTTCAATGCTTATATTTACAGTTGGCAACGATTTTTAAAGACTATATCCAGGAATTTTGCTTCTACGATGAATGAACAAATTATTATCGTCAAAGACGGAACAGCCTTTTCAACAGCCATCTTTTGTTATCGCCGACGTTACAATTATGACGTCACTATAATAATGACGTCATAATCAAGATTAGGAAGTTATGGACTCGTAACCTTCAAGTGAGCTTGGTTAAGTTATATAGTGGGGCTGCAGTGTAAATGTCAATATAGTCATATGGACCTGAGAATTTGTTACAGTCTTTGTAATTGGACATTGCCTAGTGTATATAGCACATTTTAGACGTTTTGGGTAGCTGTGCATACTGACTTACATTTTACCTACATTTACAGAACGACTGAAGGTGATGACACACAAGACGTTTGAGATCCCGAAACATCTTTCGACCTTACTTTCTGGTAGAAATGTACGCGTGTTGTCCATCAACATATCTCCCCTGTCCGTCAGAGCTATATGTCATTACACTGAGTAAAAGGTTCCGTTAATGGTCAAAGCCCTATGTCATTGCACCGAGTAAATATCAACATGCAAAATCTAGCACGTGTGTCTTATTCTGTCTTTAACAAATCAACAGAAATTGACCTGAGTAATGTATGAAAATAAACCTATTTTTAAATACATGTACACTGTATATGTAGTTGTATATATAATGTGGGCATTTTACCAGAATCAAAATTACTTAAATTGATAGCTTATAAAGTAAAATTTAACTGATTTTTACGATTAGGTGATAGGTCCTGTATAAGACAACTTATTAATACTACTGCCATACAATATCTAAGAACATGTGTTAAAATAGATCTATAGGAGATCAAGATGTTTTCTTGGAGCTAAAAAAAACTGAGTTGTGGTTGTCTTCGGGGGTCACCTGTAGCCAACAGGTAAAAATCACATGTATCCATGTGCACTGCTTAGTACATACCTGTGTGGGTTTTTCTTTGAGTGTCCATCATCTGTTTGGCTCCAGTGTACTGTGCACTAGATACAAAGGTAAATGTACAAAAGTACTACAATCAAAGGTGAAATGGGCTATCAGAAAAAATAAACATCCACAATCTTATACTTGACATAAATCTAAATATGCTGAAGTTTAAATAGTTTAATCCGAATACACTAACAGTATACCATTTGCTGTGTTTATATAACACGTCAAACAACAGATTTCCAGGTGTTAGCGGCACTGGAACTTTTATTTGTATCTATCGTCAAACTACATTATGCCATAACGTAGCATAATGATAATGGAAAACGAAAGTAGAAGCCAATTCCGGGTATGGTAGATTTAGACTTTCTTGGTGGAATTAAAATACGGCTGTATAAAAAAATATATTCATAAATTAAACAATGGCAACAGCGATGTACATTATATTCTAAAAAATATGTACAAGCTTATTATATATCCAATCATACAACTATACATGATATAACAGGGCGATGCCTAGTTTAAATTAAGAATCCCGGATAAAATGACACGTCATTCGGTTTATTATACTTGTATTATAATCGATGAGAAGTGGCATTGACCGTCCTGTTGTAAAACACTAATATGGAAGATCGTTGTGAGAAACACGGTGATGAATTGTTCCGATTCTTCTGTACGGACTGTGAACGTTTAATATGCGATGTTTGTATTGACGGTGAACACAGCAAGCATGCATTCTGTAGCATCAGACGCGTGGCGGAGACAAAACGGAATGACCTGATAAGACAACTAGGGAGTGACAGACAGGCTCTTCTTGACCGTCTCCATTCATACTCAGAAAAGGTACAGGAATTCAAAGACAACTTTTCGATCCAGACGGAAGGTCTGATTGATCAGGTAGATACGAAAGCTGAATACCTAGTAGACAGAATTCACAAAGTTAGGGAGAAAGTTGTCTCCCTTGTACTTCACTATCAACAACAGTGCGAGGAGCCCTTTACAGAAGCCCAGAGGAAAATTGACGAATGTTTGTCGCTTATCAGTAATTATTCAGAAATGCTGAGTGATACAGAAGAGAAGACAGACAGAGAAATAGTTTCTATGCAAACAAAACTAGACACAAAATTGACTTCAGTTCCCAACCCAGACGATATTCCTTCAGGGCCACTGATGACATTTGAAAACAGTAAAGAACACTTGAGTGATAGGGAAATTGAATCATTATTTGGTCATTTCACGCTAAACAGTTTGAGTGAAGAAAACTGTCAAGATTCAATGATCAATAAGAAAGATGCAGAAACAAATACAGATCCTGTAGTCATACGACCTACCTCTACTGATGAGAATGATGTACAAAAAAATGTAAGTGTGGAAGATGATCTAGATGAAAGCTGCGATGAGAGAAATGCAATGGAGGATTATGCAACAGTCCCTATAATGGATGAATATCAAGATGTCTCTCTTAACTTCGAACTTGAAGGACAAGGAGCTGTGAATAAAATCCTGCCATGCTACAACTCCAAGTCGGCCTATATGCTGACAGCAAAGAGCATGAAGTTTGTCAATGCATTGATAAATGGCTCTGACATGTCCCCAGATAAAATGCACAAACGTCAAGCGCATCAGACCATGATGTCCAATGTATCGGATGCTAGTATGACCAAGGATGGTCATGTTGTATTTATAGAGGAAAAAAGAACATACGTGAAAAAATGTACAAGTGCAGACTCGGTTATAATTTTGGCAGAATTTCCTGCAGATTCTACAGTACAATGTTTAAATGTGTCAAATGATGATCATATTATAGTTTGTCATTCAAAAGTCCAAGAGAGAAGACCAAGAACTTGCATTACTGAGTTAGATGAGCATGGCGTCCAGTTAAAATCGGTCACTCTAGGTATGACATACCGTTTCCCCTACAGATTTTGTCAGAGTGTAACTGGAGACACACCTTTGCTGGACCTAGAGGGCCCAGGCATATCCAGAGGTTGTGTTAGAGTTGTGAATTCTGATCTCAAACATGTAGCAACATATGCTGGAGCCATAGGACCAAACCCCTCAGAAACCTTTGAACCACGGGGAATATGCTGTGATGCTGATGGCTGTATCATTGTAACAGACTGTCGAAACCATGCTATTCACCTCCTGGATACAAAAGGAAAGTACAAACAACTGATTCTCACCCATAAGGATGGCATCCGACACCCTGTGTCTGTGAACTTTGACAGAAACGGTCTTCTGTGGATCGGCTGTCTGTACGGAAAAGTCCATGTAAGGAAATATAAGGACCTGTTTTTGTAGGGCACTACAACAGCACCTAGCCATAGTTTTCATGGATAAACAGCATTTAAATTATATATTTAGCCAGACTACCATTCTTATGTAACATGTCCCCATTCTTTAATTAATATTAACAAAATTTTAACATTTCTTTTTAAAGAATCAAGGCAATTTCATCTTTGTTTTTCCAATGATGTACATTACAAAATGAGCAGATTGATTTTTATTTTTCATAATATTGACAATTTAATTAAATAATTTATATCCAATGTTACACCTCATAACCACACATGTATGCAACTTTTTATATATCCTGAGTGCATTTATTGTGTTAAAAGAGAATATATTGGTCTTTTAAATGAAATCATAAGCTTCTGACCTCACTACTGTGCCAGTTTAATCTTCAGTCTTTAAACTAATTAAAAAGTGATCTTTTGGAGAAAATTAAGTTTTTTTTCTCAACCCAGAAGTTTTGTATAGAAAGTTTTACATGTAAATGGTTTTGTTAAACAAACACACATGCTTTTGTAAGTCTACAGCATGCTTATACAGTACCGGTATATGGCCATCTTTAAAGATGCTTGTTTGTAATGAGTAAAAACTAAAGTCAGGAAGGTAAATACTGGTAATAGATATTTGAGATAAATTAAAATCTAGGTCAGCTGGCCCACCCATAGAGTTAATCTAGGGTTGGTAAATTCAAAGAAAGGTAAATTTAAGGCAGGTAAAGTCTTCAGGTCTAGATAAAATCTAACATACTGGTAGATTATAGGTAAAGTAAAAAGAAGTTTTGAAGACAATGTTGAACTTTGGTAATTTACAGTTACCTCCCTTGTCACTATACTGGCCATGACATCTGTTACAGGTTGGATTACTTATTATTGATCTGATTTGAATATTTTTCTTGATGTTTAGAACTTGTTTCCATGCATTATAATTTGTCGACAGACAAAATCCGGTTTACGGAAGAATCATTATCCTGTAAGGAATTAATCATACAAAAGTAGCTCTCAGAACTATGTCATTTAAACTAATTTGATTAAAATGTAAACAAATTTTCAATAAGCTTTTAAATTAATAATGTTATGATAACAAATCCATGATCACATAAAAAAGTGTTCAATATCTACAAAGTTTTATTTGATAGAAGAAAGTATCTTAGAAGGTATGATGTAATTTGTATTTTAAATGAATCTTTTATCTATTTGTATTTTTTGTCCATACGGGGTGCTTCTTTTCGTTTTAAAAATGCACAAAATAGATCAGCTTTGAAAACTAATATTTTAAGATTGACATGAGGGATAACATAATTTGTTAGTGGATATATTTTCATTTTTAGCTCATCTGGTCTGAAGGGTACCGGTGAGCTTATATGCCATAGTGCAGTGTTCGATCGTCATCTGTCAACTTTTCAATTATATTCTACTAGTCATGAATAACTGGGTGGTTTTTGACAGGATTTTGTCTGAAGCATCCTTGGGTGAAAGGGAACTAGTTTCGTGTAAACAGTCTGGGTCAAGCACCCAAGGGGTAGAAGGGTTGGGTCCGATAGTCAAATTATAGGAACTTCTTTAAATTTTTCTTCTTTAGGAATGACAGAATTTTGTCCTATTTGGTTTAAAGCATCCTGGGGTTCTAGCGCCCTATGGTTTGGAGGAGCAGCTAGGGCCAAAGTGTAAGATGACACCATTTAAAGTACTGTACATGTACCTGTAATTCTTTGAACAGACTGATAGATTTTGGTTAAATTTGGTTTCCTCAGAAGTTGGATCAATTCGGTCTGCAGCATTCTTGGGTAACTTAACTGAAGATGGTTTAACTTAAAAGTCTATTACCCACTGTCAGAGGAATGATTGGGCCCAATAAAGGAAGTCGACAGAATTGGTTTGTAAATCCAATACACATGTATTAAGTGCTTTTCAACTTCATTTGATTTTATAATCTTCACTGGAACCAGAAAACTAAATGTTTGTTAAATGAATGTGTTGACTGGAATGCAAAGCACTGAGTGGTAGATCCCAACATGGAATTAAAGTATATGATAAAGAACTAAACTGAGAGTGTTTTGTCATAATCACTGAAACATATCCAGGTGATCGATCAAGGTCCTCTGGGCCTCTTGTTTTTATGCAATCAGGGATCAAATTTGAAACAAAATGCATTATCACATCGTGTTACATGCTCTGATGACGACAAGCCTTAGTGTCAAAACTAGTCAACACTTAATCTATTGAAGCCAAACTACACAAGATGTTTAATATGGACGTTTCTAACAGATGTTTTACTTTTTTTGTTTTGTTTTGTTTTTTATTGTAGTTGGTATTTGTTGTTGTTTTTCAACTGGTAGCATTAATTATACAAGTTAAACATTTGTTACATGACAATCACTCCTGTTCATTACATACATTTACATGTGTATTAATATTGCATTAAGGGTTATATAATCAGAGTGGTCAGATTACTTAAAGTAGTCTTACCCTTTCGTAAAATCTTACTGTATATAATCAGCAGAATATGCTATTTCTGAGAAGTTTATGATGTATCTCTCTCAATCATGTCGGTTCCTCTTGGTTCCTAGCTGTGTATGGTAGATCCTGAGCCTGATCTGAAATTATAAGATGGTTGACAGGTGGCCATTTTAAATTTTGACAGTTGAAGTTTGTTGATGATATTTCACAGAAAGTTTTTCATAGATATGAAATCCTTCCAGTACTTCTTAAGAAATAGGGATAACAAGTATTGTTTATGGGTGTACGGACCATGGATGATGTATAAATTAGTACAACAGATGTCATCTGTCCATGGTCCGTTGTATGTCATATGTCATCTGTCCATGGTCTGTCGTACGTCATCTGTCATCCGTCCATCATCCATTGTACGTCATCTGTCCATCGTCCATTGTACGTCATCTGTCCATGGTCTGTTTTATATCATTGTCATCTGTCCATCGTCCGTCATGTCATCTGTCTATGGTCCGTACATGTAGTCTGTCATCTGTCCATCATCCATTGTATGTCATCTATCCATCGTCCATTGTACGTCATCTGTCATCTGTCCATGGTCCGTTGTATGTTATCTGTCATCTGTCTGTCCATAAACAATCCATGTTATCACTATTTCTTAAGGAGTACTGGAGGGATATTTCTCAAACTTTACATGTAGGCTTCTATAATGTTTCCTAGTTGTGCTCATTTCATTTTAAGTCTGATCCAGAAACAAAATGGCTGACAGTTGAAGTTTCTAATTGACAGAAAAAACAAATTTGTCTGATATATAATTATGTAGAACCAATAAAGATCAGTCTTATATATAATTATGTAGGACCAATAAAGATCAGTCTTATATATAACTATGTATCTATAGCTCTTCATAGAGATAGTGTACGAGTAAGATGTGTGAATAAATATTGGGTCAGTAGCTATAGGGTAGCTGGAAACAATAGGGTAGTATAGATATAGGGTCAGTAGCTATAGGGTAGCTGGAAACAATAGGGTAGTATAGATATAGGGTCAGTAGCTATAGGGTAGTATAGATATAGGGTCAGTAGCTTTAGGGTAGCTGGAAACAATAGGGTAGTATAGATATAGGGTCAGTAGCTATAGGATAGTATAGATATAGGGTCAGTAGTTATAGGGTAGCTGGAAACAATAGGATAGTATAGATATAGGGTCAGTAGCAGTACAGTACAATCATTTTATTTTAATCATTTTGGATCACAGTTTTAAACATCAATAACCCCCCTGTTTGCAACATTCTTCAATATAAAGGTTTCCTATATTTGTATGTCATAAGTGTTATACCCCTGAAGACAAATTTGTGCAGTGCGAATAGACTTCGGTATATTTTTGGTCTTTTCACATATACTTACCAGTCTGAAGAACATGTTTTATAAGTTTGTACAGTGAAATACTAACCATTCAAACAAAATTATGATTACAGACAAGTGGAAATGACAGGTGTTCATTTTAGCAACATTTACTCTGTAAGTTACTGTTTTTACTGAATATTGTTTATCTGGGTAATGTTGCATTATAATGCATGTTCTTTCTGGTGTATTACCAGGTAACATCATTTATTGTTGGTATGGCAACACATTCCTGGATGTTGATGTCTACCGGTACCTTTACTCCAACAATTTGTAGAATATTTAAGAAGATAATGCATAAATATATGTATACAATGTATGTGCTTAACATGTACTGCACAACCACAATTGACAATTTAACTCTTGGACATTGTGTTCATTTATATTTTATTTTATAATACAATTTTACTGTATACTTTTAATATTTATACTGTTCGTACCATGTCAGTACTTGATTAAGCTTCATTTGATTAAAACAATTCTGGTGTGAACATGCTTGTGTGCAAATAACAAGTCCAATGCAATAAGATGGACATTATATGTTATTGTATGTACACTGACACTATATTACACTAAAATGTATTCTATACGTTGTACACGTGTATCTACATGTATGAACATGTATCTAATAAAAGGTACTTCAATGTAGTTTACAGATCTACTATACATTGTAAAACATGTGTAGATAACCTTACACTGTAACAGTATATACATGCATACATGTACAGTGTATACTCTAGCCATCATATCCTAGTTCACCCCAGTGACATATTCCGTATATAGATGTTATTATACTAATTATACATAGTTCTAAAGTTTTACATGTATATAAGTGTGCTGATGCCATGCCACACAGCATTCATTACTCACCTGACCTTTCCCTGAAAATGCCCAGAACATTGAGTTAGATTTTAACCAAATTTCACATGGAGCATCCCCTAGCCCCTTAGGTATGATGGAGGTTTAGTCCCATGTAGCATAAGTGTGATTTTTAAAGCACTACTTACTCTATGATTTTAATTAAATCTAACTTTATTTGGTTCGGATTATCCGTGACCTGAGTGCTGTATAAATTAAAAAGTAGTAACTTTGTCCAATTAGATCAGATACAGACTGTATGGATGTAAATGGGGCCACCATGGCCAGTGGTTAAGGTGTCCGGATACTTTATCACTAGCCCTCCACCTCTAGGTTGTGAGTTTGAAACCAACAAGGGAAAGTTGCCTGGTACTGACGTAGGTTGGTGGCTTTCCTCCACCTCCAAAACCTGGCACGTCCTTAAATTACCCTGGCTGTTAATAGGACGTTAAAAAAAAAATGTAAATTTTATACTACAGATAATTACATGTACATCATGTCAATTGTATAATTTTTAGACATCAATTCACCAGTGTAAGATTTAAGATTTTATCATGAGAAGTTGTTTTTTTATTTCTTTTATTGTGCTTTTTATTCCTTGGCTTACTGGGAAGGGGAGTTTAATTAACTAATGGTACATACCTTTTATAATTACATTAACTGTAGTTGTATTGCAGCCATTAGCATGTTTAAAATATAGCAGGATCTCTTAAAAGTTTGCTTGGACAGTTATATAATCAATCCTTGGAATTAATTGTTGTGAGAAGGAAGTATATTGTGGTAGCCCTACTGGAGTGAGATACCATGAGTAATTTGTTGAGTAATTTGTTTTCAAATTGACCATATTTTAATCATGCTTGCTATGGACCAATCACTGTGAACAGAGAAATACATATATTTCTTAAGACACTGAAAAACGTTCAATTTTAAATGTTATTTTTAAGTTATTTTGAAACACACTGTTGATTGTGTTTTTTTTTGGTTATCAATAAACTTGTTTGGATAGGAAAACGAGTTTGTGTTATAGGTATCACGTTTTCAGTAAAATACCAATAACTGTATGCGTTTTACAATTGTTTCCCCGAGGATTCATGAACGTTTTCCGATATTGGTTTTAGTTTGAGATAATCTGATCACTTGTCTTGTGTTTTATCGCTCGTGTCTGTTAACATTGAACTAACAAAGGTGAAATATCAACGATTGGAACTTAAAAAGTCAGAACCGAGAAAAAAAATCCTCTGATATGTCATGCGATTCAATGACGTCTATAAGATAAAAATGTACCCTAAGTACCCACAAAAGTGCTGTCGAAATCAGTCGGCCATGAATAGTAACTATGGCAACTGCACTGTGTTCACGTGACTCCTGTGATGATGTCACATTTGGGGAGGGTATGCCGACCTAACAAGATGCTATACATTAAGCCTATCTTTAATCATACCTGACGTTGAAATGCCGTTGTTGGAAATCGGATGATGACGCCTGTAGGATTTACCAGACAATAACGAGCGTACGTGCGTGTTAACGAAACCGTAGGAATCCTTATACTCAATAAAATCGATAAAACAACGGTTAACCATCAACAAAATAAAGAGGAGTATGTTGTGGCATATATAAAGACAACGCTGCCAATGCCAATGAAGACTGGGCTCTCACCAATGACAATTGGGCTATCACCAGTGACAACTGGCCTATCCCCAGGCCAGTGACGAATGAGCTCTCACCAATGACAACTGGGCTCTCACCAGTGACGATTGGGCTCTCACGATGACAATGTGGCTCTCACTAATGATACTTGGGCTCTCACTAATGATGCTTGGGCTCTCACCAATGATAATTGAGCTCTGACTAATGACACCTGGGCTCTCACCAGTATCGATTGGGCTCTCACCAATGAAAACGGCAGTGACATTTTCGTTGATGTTGGTATAAGAGTAGGTATTGTCTGTGGGATGTTGGTGTAGAGATCGGTAGGAAAAACTCATCATGCTGATCTAACTGGTAACTTCCGAAATAGAATGATTACAATCAAGAAATAGATACCTTAATTACTGGAAAAGACAAAACTGACTGGTTTCACAGATGACAATGTAAAGACAAACATAACGACACATGATCCTTTCGGTGTGTTGGCTTTATAAGGATTTAAAAAGTTATCGAATCGTGATATAAGTACCTCGTTTAATTAATTTCCTACATCACTGGCTGGGGTATTGTATTCTCACAATCAACTCACCATCCTTAAAGATCGCGTAATGGGAGAACATCATTCATTGTGTAGCCTCCGACATCGATAGCGAAGATTTGGGTGTGTACTTCATACAGAATTCAATTCGACATCTGATTGAAGTTTACTACCTTAATAAATAGTATCATATTTTAGAGCGTCCGGCTTTTATTGTTTCAGACTCATGGTGAATGACCCCACTATGAATTGCTGTAAGAAGTCTGTAAAAATGCAAAGGTTCAATAGATTGAAGGCAAATCACTATGGGAATTTGTTTGTAATTAGTTTCGAGTACTGGTTCAGGATTATTCATGTATCGTATATCTCTAAAAGTGTATTGATGAGGTTTATGTACGCGTATCAGTGTCTCCGTTGTCTATCAAACCGAGCCGTGTATTTACACTTCTGACAAACATGTTTATAAGTAGCTCGTATTAACAGTACACCGTTTGATTAGTTTAAGGTAGAGTGCCCTATCGATATACCGTATCTCCTACAAAGAAGAGTTCTTATTTGCTAGGGGTTTCTTTAAACTACTAGTTCTTACGCATCTTTTTGTAAACAAAGAGTGGAATTCAAAGAATACGGGGTATTTTTGTTTGGACGCTCCTCATAACGAGAACGATACGCGGTGATCGAAGGAAAAGATGGCTTTTCGAATGTCGGGAAGATCAAACTTGTTCACAAAGACAATGCAAAAACAAATAACTAGATTTGATGGAGATCAAAACACGGGATTTTCAACAAGGAACTGATCTTGGATATGTTATCGATCTGACGATCGCTTTTATACGTTTTGCATGTACATGTACTTACGTTTTCTCTCCCTTTTCCTCTCTGACCGGTCATTAGTTTACTGTGACTTCGAACTTCGAAGGTCAAGGTAAACGGCTTGTTTCTCAAAAAATTATAAAAAAAAAAAAAAAAATGTTTTGAAAGGTTTAAAAATATATCATTTGACCCTTTGACCTTGAATGACCTTTTTGTAGCCATATATACATGCTATTGATGTGCAAAATATCAAATGTGTATAGATAAAGGAGAAGAAAAGCGTAAGTGCATTTTGTCAGAATTTGAATTTTGGCGGGAATTGAATATTTTCAAAGTGCCATATCTGAGTCATTTTTATCGCATCTTTTTCCCTTTTTACAAAACAGGACAACATGTTTGCTTTGACACGTTAAATCACTAATTACAATTGCTAAATGTGGTAGAAACAAGTCACGCGACTCGTGTCTATTGGATATGGTATATTTCACTCTCGTTCTCGTTTGTAATTTTCAAAAGTTACAAAAGACACTCGCTACAGCCCGTGTATATCTACGTATCGTCATTAAACGCTAAATATACATTTGAACGGTATTTGCAAAATCAAATTTCAATAGAAGTGCAATACTGGTGCATTTTGGTTGAAAGTAGAGTCTATAAAAATATATTCGCTGAAATTACATCTGTATAAACGATTCGCCTGTATGTTACAGTATGATATATATATATATATTTGTCTCTGTTTACTTTGCTACCCTCATAGTGACAATACACTTTAAACATAAACAGGATATTATCGTGTACTTGGAAGTTTTACTATTGATACGTGTATTTAGGCTGTGTACTCTGACAGTTACGTCATACATCATCATGTTCTTTAAACAGCATTTCGTTCCCGCATGATTTAGAAAACTGGAAATTGTGTCTCTGTGTCGGACAACATTCAGAGATAAGTTATCATAAGAATTTCAGTTATGAAGTTCTTTTGTAATAGGAGAGGAATCGACCCAGTAGTTCTGAACTGTATCTATAAACAGACTGACTCTTACAATCTAAACTACTTGGTCATCGGCGCTAAGCCCAGTCCAGTTTGCGCTGCATACCTCCCTCTTTCAAAATAAAGTCTTCGAACACGAAGTCACAAGAGGCTTTGATCACCTTCCTTGGGTATTTAATTGAGCACACATAGTAGTCATAGGAGAGGGGGATGCAACACTCGAACCATGACCTTTGAACTCTAGACGGACCTTCTTATTCTAACCCAGTTCAGTTCCGCTACACTTTAAATAGTGTGTTTGTGAATATTGTTCTCTTGCTTAGAGTTAGTATGAACGATGTTTACTTAGAGTTAGTATGAACGATGTTTACTTAGAGTTAGTATGAACGATGTTTACTTAGAGTTAGTATGAACGATGTTTACTTAGAGTTAGTATGAACGATGTTTACTGCCAATAGTCTTTCGTAGGATGACTTTCCTTTTTTTCAATTTTAATAAATTTTATTTCAAGAAAGAAAAAGGAAAGGCATAGGATTATATATCATGTCTGCTTTCCATATGTTTATATCTGTGTGTTCTGTTAATGTTTAAAATATATTCTAATTACGTAGTTACCTAGATAGTTTTTATTGTGTATAAAACCTATTACTCATTGGATACATAGACTATCGTGCTCATAGCTGTTGTAAGTAGTGTTTAATGAATACTGTTTCTCCTGGTTTATAGTAAAGTATCATTACCCGAATATATTGCTTATTAGATATATATGTAAATGTACACGTAGTGACTATTGTAAGCTGTTTTTAATGAATATATATATTTTCATGATTTTATAGTAGAGTTGCGTTGCTCTTTATACAGAGTCTCGTAAGCCGGAAGGGGTTGGGCATCATAGCAGATTATTTTATGCAATATAATTTTATTTTAAATACATCATAATGTGTGACACTTAAATGAAATATCATTGTAGTAAAATACAGTATAATTGAATTAGCTGAATATCGTCTAGAAGTATGCTATACAGAACATGCACCCGTCCCTGTCTATTTGTAGACATTATTGACAATATCTTAGTACGAGGGCCGATTGATATGTTGTGAGCCACATATTGAAGGATTTGAATTTTGCCGGAAATATTGTATTATTTTCAAAATATTCCCCTTCAGTATCTATACACTTTTGCCAGCGGTGTTTAAGGGCCTCAATGCCATTTTTATAGAACTCATTTTCTTGGCTGTTCAGAAAGTCACCCACTTTATGTTAGGGTTAACAACTTATCAATCAGCCCTCGTAAGCACTGCGTGGTATCCACTAAGTCCTTAGTGACTGATTACATAATAGTCACGTCAGCAAGTCAAATTCATGTTTGTCAAAATGTTTTTGTGAAGAATCAATGTAAAAACAACATTTCCAAGTAACGAAATATTTGAAAAGATATGACTTACTGACATTCAGTCATTTTAAGCTCGATCGTGACATCTATAGAACCTTACTCCTGCTTGTTTATCAAACTAGCGTTTCTATACACTGTGTGATATTCTGCTGTCTTAAAGTATCACGACTCGAATATATGACATAGTTAACCACAGATCTGCCACGCCTACGTACTAGGTACAGCTGTAGATCTGCGTGACGAATGGTAAAAACATCAACTTTTACGACTTTTCAACGCCAAGAAGTGTTTCTTATCTACTTAACTAAATTTGTTTTGCGGTAACTTCAAAACGAATTCATGTTGAAGCATCCCCATTTACTGGCTGATTGATGGGCAGATTGGATGACTAAACGGATGTTGGAATATAATTTGCTAAAGGAAAATCTATCGCTTATTGTTAATGACGATCGGTGCGGATATGAAAAAAATACCCCTTAAAGAGTAACGTGTTCCGATTCTCGCTTTAGCTTCCTCATGTCGTTACATCGCTTTAAGGTTTATTAAATTAAGATCATATATAATTTGTAAAACATATGTGGATTCCGTATTCAAGTTTTGTATATATTTTTTTACATTACCTCTCTTCATAAACTTAAACTCTTGCCTTGCAGGCGTAAAAAAGTACCATATTCTGTCTTGGCTGTAAAATATGTGATTTTTAGCGAAAACCATTCAGTCTTCTCAAACATGATGTAAAATCAATCATTGAAGAGAGCGAGAACTTATACTGTAGGGGAAAAGTCGTTTACAGATGACTCCATACCTTTTCAAATCCGATACCTATTACATGAAGATATAAAGGCGAGTCTGGGAGTTCGCCATTCCTCACAATGCTGCAAAGGCTAATACATTCCACTAAACAATGATATCTCTTATAAATTGTTCATTGTTTTTCTAATGTCTTGTCGGGGCGACAGGTGATCAATGCGTTTATTTGATGATGTGCTAATTTGAATTTGCCAAAATACGTTCGCTTTCGCATCCGATGTATGAATAAACATAGAGACAGTACATGCTATTGATTGCTATATTATCTTAAAGCTATCTACAAGACCATGTCTTGACTATTTCTGATTTCAAAAGTAGCGGAGCAAAGTTGTAAAGATAGTCTTGCCTTTTCAAAGTGACTGCAATACTTAAACATGATTAATAACATGATTTAGCAAATCATGATAGATGTAAATTTGTTTTTATCCAATTAGTTCCCAAATGATCCAGAGCAGCTTTCAAATGTAGCCCTGCGTTTTCATTTAATTACTTCTCATCAGTCATATAAATGGCAGCAATCACTTTTAATGAAAATAAATTGGAAAACATTTCATACATTTTCTCTGTTAAATCTTCTCGGAGACATTGCGTTATTACAATGTCCCGACTTAAATAACATACAATGTATATAGAAAGTGACTGCATTACTATGTTTCTTTCAAAACGATCTCTGTATCACCTTATGGATACAGCATCTAGCGTCACTTAGGGATACAATTTTTAATTGATTTTGTATTGAACGTAATGTATGTCTAAACCATCCATATATACTTTAGGCAAGCCACTGAGTGGGATGCTGTAACTTGCACACCGTATCCAGATCATAACAAAATTTTCCAGTAAATGTAAAAGTATAAATTTCGAATATTGAACGAAATATATTCTAACAATTGTTGGTGGTGTAACAGATACCTGTCCTCATATGGTCCTGTATGTTGGTGTTAAAATATAGTACAGATCTGATGAAAAATACGCCAACGGCATATTGTATGACGATTGATTGGGATTGAGCTTCCTCGCAACAGCCAAGATTATATATAAGGACGGGTGTCATGTAAACGAACAACAGCCAGGACTATATATGAGGACGGGTGTCATGTAAAACAACAACAGTCAAGACTATATATGAGGACGGGTGTCATGTAAACCAACAACAGCCAAGACCATATAGGGACGGGTGTCATGTAAACCAACAACAGTCAAGACCATATAGGGACGGGTGTCATGTAAACCAACAACAGCCAGGACTATATATGAGGACGGGTGTCATGTAAAACAACAACAGCCAGGACTATATATGAGGACGGGTGTCATGTAAAACAACAACAGCCAGGACTATATATGAGGACGGGTGTCATGTAAAACAACAACAGCCAAGACCATATAGGGACGGGTGTCATGTAAAACAACAACAGCCAGGACTATATATGAGGACGGGTGTCATGTAAACCAACAACAGCCAAGACCATATAGGGACGGGTGTCATGTAAACCAACAACAGTCAAGACCATATAGGGACGGGTGTCATGTAAACCAACAACAGCCAGGACTATATATGAGGACGGGTGTCATGTAAAACAACAACAGCCAGGACTATATATGAGGACGGGTGTCATGTAAAACAACAACAGCCAAGACCATATAGGGACGGGTGTCATGTAAAACAACAACAGCCAGGACTATATATGAGGACGGGTGTCATGTAAACCAACAACAGCCAGGACTATATATGAGGACGGGTGTCATGTAAAACAACAACAGCCAAGACTATATATGAGGACGGGTGTCATGTAAACCAACAACAGCCAGGACTATATATGAGGACGGGTGTCATGTAAAACAACAACAGCCAAGACCATATAGGGACGGGTGTCATGTAAAACAACAACAGCCAGGACTATATATGAGGACGGGTGTCATGTAAAACAACAACAGCTAAGACCATATAGGGACGGGTGTCATGTAAACCAACAACAGCCAGGACCATATATGAGGACGTGTGTCATGTAAAACAACAACAGCTAAGACCATATAGGGACGGGTGTCATGTAAAACAACAACAGCCATGACTATATAAGGACGGGTGTCATGTAAACCAACAACAGCCAGGACCATATATGAGGACGTGTGTCATGTAAAACAACAACAGCTAAGACCATATAGGGACGGGTGTCATGTAAAACAACAACAGTCAGGACCATATATGGACAGGTGTCATGTAAACCAACAACAGCCAGGACTATATAGGGACGGGTGTCATGTAAAACAACAACAGCCAGGACCATATATGAGGTCGGGTGTCATGTAAACCAACAACAGCCAGGACCATATATGAGGACGGGTGTCATGTAAACCAACAACAGCCAGGACCAAATATAAGGACGGGTGCCATGTAAACCACCAACAGCCAGAATTATATAAGGACGGGTGTCATGTAAACCAATAACAGCCAGGACCAGAAGCAATCTGTTCAGTTTACTAAACTCTGCTACGTAAATAGCCGTCCTCATATGATCCTGGCTATTGTGAAGGCGCTATTAAACCCCGATCAATCTTTGTACAATAAGCTATGGAGTATCTTTCATTAAAACTGCATGTAGTTAAATGTTTTTCCAAAGCACATCTGCAGTAAAACCATAAAACAGAAGCCATCAACTTAATTCATTGATGCAATGGTAGATTTTACAGGATTGATGTTAAATTGCATTGAAAACAGACACAACAGACTGGTAATTTTTATCAAAAGTTTCTCTAAACCAATGAGCAGAATTACGCATTGAATCTTACATGAGAATAGTGTCCGATTATAGCTTTTTTGGAAATATATTGACAACATCCTGGTTCAATTCGATAGCATTACCGGAAATATTAATCTGTATAATTTTCAATCCGCCATAGACTCTGTTAAAAAAAGACCTTAGATTATCAACAGATGTATGACCCAAGTTAAAACCATAGGATGATTCTTAATCGTGTAAAGGTTGATGGAGTTGTCGTAATTTGCATGGAATGGATCACCGTTGGGAATAAGACAACAAATATCAAGGAAAGGTCGACGTAATTACAGCACAATCCATTAATGACATGGTACAACTTTGCCATTAACAAAGTTTCTAAGGGAGAGTTTTTTGTTTTATAAGATAAACTTTCGGCTAGTTATCGTATTAAGACATCACATATAAGGAAATGACGTTCTCATTCATTTGAGATATAACGCGACTTTTGATTGGCCAACGAAAAAATAATGTGTGTCATTGTAAGCACGGTCGCTGAATTATTCATCTGCCTACGAATCCAACGGGATGCCGATTTTTATGACGTCATTGACCTCGATGGACCCCGGCACATCATGGAATGACATCATGATGAATAGCATGACCCGGAATAGTCCATGAAGTTCTGCGTTATATTGAATTTTTGACAGAGTAACACACAGTTCTAAAAAAGGCTCTTAATCACCTTGTTATTTTTTCTCCTTTAAAGTGATATTGATTTTAATCAGGATAACCCGAAGTTGCTTTTTGCAGAATTTGTGTTAGCACCATACCCTTTTAAGGTAGCTATATATTACCAAGTGATATTGATGAATAATTAAGAAATATAAATGAAGTAAAGACTGTCTGACAAGTTATCAAAGAGCTTGGCCTCTAAAACCAATTCTTGATTTTTTCTGTCTTCTCTCAGGCTGTCGCACGATCTTATCAATTGCTGGAATAGACTGTGCAGGTGTTAGGAGTCTATTAATGGAATTCTCCTCGGTTTATTGGCAGTAAATACTCATTCAAACGTTGTGTTTTCGCTTATATATAGGATCGTGGTTTAGCTTTTGTGTCATATTTTAGATTTCTCATTTATTTTGCCGTAATTTTTGTCAGTGAGTTTGAGACGTTGGAGTTAGACAACACATTATTATGATACAGAAATATTTTTTTGTTTGTTTGCGAATATTACGCCAGTATATTGTATTTCCATGCATCAACATAACATGATTGGTATAATGTCCTATCTGTTGATATTGATGTTCTCACAGTGGAAGTATTGATATTAAAACAATAGTTAAGGTTATAATGCAAGGTTATTATTTATGTTTTGATGAAATAATTGATTTGTGTTGGTATGGTCATTCTTTGCTCTAAGATTGCTAGGTGAAGGGTGTCAATATGTTCAAATTTGTAGTCTCTCGCTCGTTTGATATGTTTTGAAAAGGTTAATTTCTCAGTTGAGCAATAACCTTGACGTCCAAACCCGATACAAGTTTAACACTATCTCAGTTGAGCAATAGTCGTGACGCCCAAACCTGATAAAAGGTTAACACTATCTCAGTTGAACAATAGTCGTGACGTCCAAACCCAATAAAAGGTTAACACTATCTCAGTTGAGCAATAGTCGTGACGTCGAACCCAATAAAAGGTTAACACTATCTCAGTTGAGCAATAGTCGTGACGTCGAACCCAATAAAAGATTAACACTATCTCAGTTGAGCAATAGTCGTGACGTCGAACCCAATAAAAGGTTAACACTATCTCAGTTGAGCAATAGTCGTGACGTCCAAACCCAATAAAAGGTTAACACTATCTCAGTTGAGCAATAGTCGTGACGTCGAACCCAATAAAAGATTAACACTATCTCAGTTGAGCAATAGTCGTGACGTCGAACCCAATAAAAGGTTAACACTATCTCAGTTGAGCAATAGTCGTGACGTCGAACCCAATAAAAGATTAACACTATCTCAGTTGAGCAATAGTCGTGACGTCCAAACCCAATAAAAGGTTAACACTATCTCAGTTGAGCAATAGTCGTGACGTCGAACCCAATAAAAGGTTAACACTATCTCAGTTGAGCAATAGTCGTGACGTCGAACCCAATAAAAGATTAACACTATCTCAGTTGAGCAATAGTCGTGACGTCGGACCCAATAAAAGGTTAACACTATCTCAGTTGAGCAATAGTCGTGACGCCCAAACCTGATAAAAGGTTAACACTATCTCAGTTGAGCAATAGTCGTGACGTCGAACCCAATAAAAGGTTAACACTATCTCAGTTGAGCAATAGTCGTGACGTCGAACCCAATAGAAGTTTAACACTATCTCAGTTGAGCAATAGTCGTGACGTGCAAACCTGATAAAAGATGGCTTATTTCAGTTTGAGGCAAATAATTGTTATCTTTTAAGAGTGCGCAACACAAGCAACGAAACGTAATACATATTAGCTTCACATTAAATTATATACAAGTTCCTGAAAAGAAAGACATTATTTGTGTAGATTGCAGTAAAATAAGCTAATAATACTGATATGATCCTTTCAAGTTTTTGTCCAGTGTCTGATTGGTCAAGTGTATCGTGTATTTTGATTGGTGTTTAGCTTCAAAAGTGTTATTTTTCATTGCGATAAAAATCAACACTTTAACTGATTTGATAGTTCTATATATTTCAATGGTAAAATGTAGTAAATAATGATGTCGATATCGTGTTATGCTCTCTAAGACCAATATAACTGTAACCGTAACACACACCACCAACTGATGAGCTGGGTTTGTTTGACATTAGAAGTGATGACATTCATCATTATTGACACCATCACGAAATATATTAGCCAATCAGAGTTCGTTTTATGTATCAAAAAGGAATCTGACCCAGAATCACCTTCCCAATATTAGGTCACAAAGTTACAATAGTGGTGCCACTATGATTTACTGGTACGAGACACAAATCCATTCTCTAAGCGGTTTTTGTTGATTTGGTGTTAATACTTGTTTTATGTCCTCACGATGAGTAATCAGAGGTGTAGCAGAGTCCTACCATTCGTTCATAAATGTACGTGATATCTTATTGCCTCAAGTAAGTGTTCGCAAACATCGACTCTTCTTTCATATTCTTGGACAAAAACCAGCGTCATCCTCACTATATGAATATTTCAGTATTTTGTAGGGAACTGTGCTATCATCGCTCTGCACAGTCAATTTTCCCCAAATAAACCAAGGATGGCCACTTTTTGTGGCCATCGATAGCAAGCAGTTAATGCAAGCTTTTACCACTGAACGCAACGAATAGATTGTCCCATATGAATTACATTAGAATGAAATTACAGGTCTTGCGATTTTATTCACATACTATTTCATTAAGATCCGATTCGTTTCTTTGCTGATTAAAGAACTGGAACGGTAGTGAATAAATATTGTTTTTTTTTAGAAAGTGCTGGAACCTAATTCAAACTACATATGTGTGTAAGCTTATTATTAACAGTTATAAAGACAAGGCAGCCAGTACTACAACTTTTAAAGGCTATATACAAGCAGTATTGGCATTGCATATAGGGAATATATTATTCAGGAATAACAAACTATTGGATATCTGGCTTGACATCATCTGCAAATAATCAAAATATTTCACTTGAGTAAACAAGCTGAAACACAAACACGTGGATATCTGTACATTGTAACACGGGAAACTGTTGAAATCATTTATTTTTTGAAAAAAGGGGGAAAAGTAGACAAAAAATGGGATCTGTGAGGTGTTACATATTGCCAGAAGGCTAAGAATGACAATGACATCTCTGGTAATACGAACAATGATGTAATCATCCGAGAGAAGCAGAGTTACGTAACGATTTTAACGAGGAAACAACATAGACCAGTCCCTCGAGGCCAAAAAGCCTTCAAATGCACACTAGTCAAAACAACAGACAGACAGAACTTACAGTCAGGAAGGCATGCAATGCTTACAAGGTCACAAGGCTGGTTAATAGCATTGCACTAAAACCCAATCCTGAAAACGTCACTCGTAAGTCTGCTACATTTTTAAAAGACGGTTATTTTCATGTTTTCATTTGCATTGCTGATTTTACCGAACAAGCTATTTATATGGTTTTAGAGGAAAATTACATACCTTAAAAGCCTTGAAAAATTCGGTTCGTTGGGTTGGTATATAGCGACATCAGAAAATTGAACTTGTCGCAACTTTCTACAGTTGAATTATGTGTCAGTGTTTATTGCAAATACTTGAAAGAACATCCCGCCTTGAAGTGTTAGGGAGGGTGAATCAGGAGGTATCTATTTTAAAGAATATTCTTATATGAATAATTAGTTTTTTGTATCATCAACCATTATTTCACACAGATAAGAACGATCACCAGAAAACACACTGAAATATACCTGTGTTTTCACATTTTATAGATTGTATCTTCCAGTTATCCATATACACTATCAATAGACTATATCTTATCATGAAATATTCAACTTTGAAATTGGTATAATTATTTTGTCATAAACAAAGGTCAATGAACTCATTAAAGGCATTGTGTTATACATGAGTGTAAGAAATTAATGAACTACACACTACGGAATCGTATCAGGGCCACATTTAAACTTTTTTTTGATTTTTTATTTCCACACTTTAATGTGTAAATTATACACTATAATGTGTAAATTATACACTAAAATATGTAAAAGTGTAAAATTTACAGATTAAAGTGTAAAATTTACAAACTAAAGTGTAAAATCTACAGATTAAAGTGTATAATTTACACATTTAAGTGTAAAATGTACAGATTAAAGTGTATAATTTAAACATTAAAGTGTGGGAATTTAAAACAAGAAAAATTTAAATGTGGCCCTAATACGCTTCCGTAACACACACTATATGTTCAATTACTAGTCAACAACAGTATATGAGTTGTAGTAAGTAATATATATGAACCAATGCATTTATTTTACAAGTATGCGTACTTAGTAAAACATAATGATATTGATAATGGTAAATCACTGTAAGTGTAGACATATATAATTACTTTTTCAAATAATACATTGTCCTTATCTACTAAATCCGAAGGAGACGAATGACACTTGATGAAAAAACATCTTGCCGTCCGTAATTAGGAAATATGAAGATGGTAGGCCAGAGCGTTACAGGTATTCAAGTTGTTATGTAGAAGTATAATGATAACACTAGTATTTGAATGTGTATTTTATTAATACATAACACTTATATCTTTATCATTGATCTAGTAAAAGAGGTATATTTATTTCGAGTTCTATTTCCACTTAGCCATTAAATGAGAAGAAAATAAAGAAGAACATTCCTAGACTACCTATTATTTAGCTGTGTATGTTCTATGTATACTAAAACCTTCAAAGTAGCCTACTTCAGAAAGTTTTTAATATAAGCAATGATTCCATCAGCATACTTCTCCATAGAAAATTGCACGTTGTAAACATTTTGCGAACATTTTTATACATAATAAGTCTGTGTAAATGATGTTATCAATCATCATGAACAGGTGCCCTTGAATTTCAATATTTTTTGTATCATTATTATAGTAACATCAGACTACCGAAGATCACAGTATCTGTTATTACAAACAGATGCTCAGGTTTTTAAATCCCTTTGGCCGTGACCGTACCTCCCTTACGGTTGGACTCCCCTGAGAGAGAGCTCCGGTATTCACGGACGCTGTAGTGCTGGGTGTAGCCGTGGCGAACTCTCAGATGGACGTATAGTAGAAGTTGGGTTACATCTATTTTTGTAGCATAGTTGTAACTGAAGTCACGAAGCTGCAGAATCTTGCCACAAATTGACAAATGTGTTCTTCGAAGTAGTGTTTAGAATTCTATAATGCACTTAAATCAGCGGAGGACTTCTTATTTAACAAGCAGTTCTAAGTCGTCGACGCCGTTCATATGATCACTGTAAATGGTAAGTACATTTTCATCTATAATTATATTTTCATCGATATTCCTTCACGTATTTTTTGAGAACAAATCATTGGAGAATTGTATTGAGAACTTCTTAACGAAAAAATTGTATCATTAAGTCAAAAACTGCCTCCCAATGGGAATTTAAGATGAAAATTGGTCCAGTTTGAATGTTTAAACGAAATGTGTGGCTGTAAAGCTTATCAATTTCGTAGCTGTGATATTGAACAATTATGTTATTCATTACTTATGCAGTGAAAAGGTAATATTTCTTTATCCTCGATAATTTCATACCTCGCCTGTTAACGTTAAGGCGCTTTGAACATTTGTTATTGATAGCAATAGGTAATGATGATACTGTAACCAACTGTTTTTCTAGTTAGTAATGTTGAAAGTATTCCTTAATCTATACGTGTTATATCAATCTAAAGATAGTCTTTCAAGTGAGTGTTGTATATAATGAAAGCATTGGCATTCATTTGATATGGAGCAATACAAATCAACTTTACTGTTGAAGTTGAATTGACATAATAAAAAGTAATGCTGGGTTCCATTTCGACCATTTTAAGCGTATTTTAAATACAATTGTATAAATGCATACAAGCACTTCTAGGAATAAGATTGATATCGGACGGTATCTTACCATATCAATGTCTTGTCAACATTCGCTTATCATTAAGAAATATCATACATAGCGTTTTATGTAAATGGATGTGGTTCCGTCACCAATTTTTAACATTTCAGTAAAACGAAACAATTTGATTAACCCCGGTAACATCAACAAGAATCTCCAATACTTAAAAGAGTTTATTTCATCTGGAATTTTCAAACGCACGCTGTGCACTGATTTTGTGCAGAAACAAAGACTGAGTTACTACCATCACATCTTTTTTTTTTATCTGTAACACTGTACGCTATCAACTGACAACGCCATTATCAAAAGGATGTCGTTTTTTTGTGAAATTATTTGAAGGTTACAAAAACAAAGATTTTTCAATTAGACAAAAATGTTTCAATTAGACAAAAGTTTGATCATAAACCTCCTATAATGAAATATAAGTGACAAAATACCGCCTTGGGAAACACCTATTGCTGTGTAAAAATAGCTGAAGCTTCAATTCTGAAACATTTCCAAAATGTTACTTGTAGCATTAATTGGATTTGTAGGGTTCAGCTATTTTATCGACCAGCATTAATACCATCCTGAAATGTCCAGGGCCGGCGACCCGTAGCTAACTCCTTAACGAAAACTCTTCATCATTCAGCTTCAATCATTTTCTTGTTTATCAAACTGTATGATGTAGTTGGATTCATTTTAGCTCTATCATATGTACGCTAATTTTGTACTAACATATGCTAATCTCTTCCGCGTCTTTTCATCATTACAGTAGGAGCTGATATAAATGTCTGCTGATAATGATATAAAGGTGACAAAATGTATAAAACTATACATAATACAGTATATGGCAATAAGAAACGTAGAAAAGTCATTGCATTGCTTTAATCCTTAAAGCGGCATCGTATTTATAAGTACGTTATATGGAAAAAAATGAATATAAAACTGCATCAAAAAGCTGATTCGTCATTCCAGGATTCTTCAATGATGCTATGTACAGTACCGAACGTTATATTAGAAATCAGAGAAAGTATGCATAATTAATCAGATTATTGTTCTGTTTGTACACAATAGGGCATAGCCGCTGACAAATGATTTGGTTAAAAACCGACATCGCTGTACACTGTGAAGTGCATCAGGTTTGTTAGGGCCTACTATATCACTACAGACGTCCTCATGTTAGGTCACCTCTCCTACTATATCACTATAACCATTCTCCTGTGACTAGACGTGAGGGAACAACTCCCTAGCTACTTTTTTGAAGACAGATCCGTCTGGGGACGATAAGAGACGTGAAAAGGCAATGACGAGCAATACTGAAAACAGAAGAATATCTATCTTTTGGCTACAATTTACCATAAAAAATTGGAAATATTCATGTATTCTGACTAATCAGGAGATAGAACCTACATAGGAACAACAAGAATGTATTCCTGTATTTCCGGAGAAATAGAATATATTAATCTTTCATGACATATTGGCCTTTCTAGCTGCTAGTCATTCATCTTGACTTTTGTATTTATGAACATATGGATAGAACTTTGACATTATCCTCCGACTGAGAGTTCTTTCGTTCCACAAGTCTTTTCCATTATGCATAAATGTGTCATTAAACATGCATGCGAGTTTCATATTGTTAAAAAAATAGAATATCCTAATTTGGCGAATTTGGTTAAATTATCAGATAGTACAGACAAGGTCTAGAATATGAAAACAACAGAGAATACCAACATTCAAGCGAAACCGTAATTCTAACTCAAAATTGACCAAACGAGGGTAAAAAACAAACAAAATTAAGATTTTGCATGGCGACCATTGAAAACAAGGATGATAAAACCAGGGGTTCCGGGAGGTTAAACGTCTTCTGCTTCATCGACAAGAACCGGCATATGCAAATCTAGATATAATTCGGGTTAAGTTATTTGGTTTGTTTGGTTTGGTTTGTTTTTGTTTAACGTCCTATTAACAGCTAGGGTCATTTAAGGACGTGCCAGGTTTGGAGGTGGAGGAAAGCCGGAGTACCCGGAGAAAAACCACCGGCCTACAGTCAGTACCTGGCAACTGCCCCACGTAGGTTTCGAACTCGCAACCCAGTAGTGGAGGACTAGTGATAAAGTGTCGGGACACCTTGACCACTCGGCCACTGCGGCCCCTGGGGTTAAGTTATATTCTTAAAAGGACAACTAGTGGTAGATGCTCTATATCATACAGGATTTTCTTCCTTCCTCTTGTCAGCGATGTCTTGTATTAGACATAAACCTTTATTGTGCCTGGTTCCGGTTGTTTTTAATATTCTCACTTCATCCTTTACCAACCATGAGTTGTAGGAAGACAAAATAGTTGTATGTTTTATTAATCACACTGTATTCGGTATATACTGTATCTAATACTATGTACTTTAAGGTATTATTCCTCTGTTTGTACAGCCTTTATCGCCGGTGGTATATCATATCAATAACGCTTTTTCTACATTGACTTACCCTTCTTTCCCGTGGGTTTAATATATAGAATGTTTTCTTCTGTGTGTTTTAGACATATAATTAGACTGAATTGTGTATGTGTTTTTTCGTTTTTTTTCCCCACACAAATGCCGTTTTAGTAATAAGTAGAGGAGGTATTTTTATGTTTGCAAAGACAACATTTTGCTTCCCTTATATCATCGTAGGAGTTGTATATTACTGACATGTATGGGCGTATAAAAACCTCATTGTCCCGTGATGTTTCAGTCCAATGCTTGCTATCAATAGTCAGCTAACGACAAGACAAAAGATTTACAATAGGCGAACGCGAAAAATATATCTCAGTAAAGGAAAAATTATAGTCTACACAAAAAAAAAAAAAAAAAACGAAAGTCGAATTTGTTTCTGTGATTTTTTTGTATAATATATTGCTCTACCTTACATTCTTTGTCATACAAAAAAACAACAACAAAAAAACAACAACAACAACATTTTATGCCATCTTAATTAAAACACGATCATATCAGATTGAGCTATTTAAACTAACATTCGAATAAATCCTTACGTCACCGGTTCCAACATAGTTACGTTTTTTTCTATTCTCGTTTTACTTGAGGACATTAACTTAGGAACATAGCAAAATGTTATTTCAATGAAATCATTTATTTAGTGTTTAAGTATCAGTATGTTGATTGAATTTGTTATCTGCATGAAATGTGTAACTAAATCATAAAGTTATATTTATGATAATTGTCATAAAATATGTATTAATGATAATTATCATAAAGTATTATTAATGATAATTATCATTATGTATTATTAATGATAATTTTCAAAAAAGAATGTATTTGTGATAATTATCATAAAGTATGTATTAATGATAATAACAATAATCTATGTATCAATGATAATAATCATAAGATATGTATCAATGATAATGATCATAAAGTATGTATTTGTGGTAATAATCATACACTAGATTAGTTACATTTGTATATTCACTTTTTAAAACTATAGTTTTAATTAGTAAACACTCATCCTACATTTAAGCAATGAACGGCTTTCAGTTGGCATTCATAGTCAATATGAATGCCAACTGAAAGCCGTTCAATGCTTATATTTATCATCTGCGATTTTTTATTTGTCGTGCGATTTTTTTTTGAAATTTTCAGTTGGCAGTTCATAAGCTGGTAAACTCGCAACTGAATTGGTAGGGTTATATAGTGGCAGTGCCATACAAAGGTAAATATTGTACTATAAACTTATACATAGCTATCCAAAAGGTAAACTTGATTTATTTCACAACAATTGTGAAACAGGTTATGTAAATTATATTATTCACGCTTGTTGAGCAGGGCAGAAGCGCCCGAAGGGTCTTACAGTGGGACGAAACCTGCTAACCAGTGGACAGGCCGTTTGGTTGTGCAAGAGACCCCATACCTTTTATGTCCAATCGGAGAATCGAATCCCGGCCGCCTAGGTGAAAGGCAAGTGTGTTACCACTATGCCACACAGCCATCCATAACTATCTAATTAGTGTCTTTCAAAGAAAACCTGTTCGTCCACAATCCGTGTATAGCTATAGGATTGATACTGATATAAACACCTCTCGTAAGATATTGAAATCTTTTTGTTGTCTTTTAATGAACACACCTGATGTCCGTTTCATCTACTCAAATGGACCCGACTATGTATGAATGAGGCTTGATGACGATAATGCAGCTCCTACATCCACAGGGAAGGACATGAATAGGTTAGTGTCTTTCAGAACATTGACCATTAATGGATAATACGGGCCTCAAGGTCTTCCTTTCCGTGAAAGGTTTAGGTCAATTTTTATCAGCAACGTGTTTGTTATAGATTTATTTGTGTAATATTATACATCATCTCAAGCGTCGTATACTTAAAACTGTTGCCGTATAACTAAGTAATAAGTATGTCCGTATATGTCCTTCATATAGCTGATCAATAGGACAGACGTCCAGTAATGCTGATTTCGATTGTTATCAATGCAATACGTCACTATTGTTTCATCTCCTTAACAGCTGCATACTTGTATATATCGATATTCAAATGGCGCGGTGATAACTATATCAATGACCTGTTAAAGCGGCGGGCCTGTCTCCGGAGAGGTTCGTGGAATCGCTTATGTGCATGTCTTCATACACCTAACAATCGTCTCCAACAGAATCTTAAATCTGGGCATAGACAGAGACAGCTAGAAGGTTGTCGGCGTTGTTTTATTTCGCTGATTCAGGGATTTTCTCATTAGACGCAATCACGTGGTACATGTTAACACTTTTCGATTCCTGACATCAAATAGCTGAATCATAATCTCTTTGATTTATTAATCAAGCGGAATTCGACAATTACGCCGCCTATTTTGTATGCCAATCTTTCGTCTAATTTCAGACCACACGTGTCGCTGTGGCAACATAGAACCGTGACATCCGTGTTTACTTGAGAAGAGATGTAAATCCGGTCGTTGTGTGCAAACTCCTTGACCTCATTGTGGGTTACGTCTGCTCGGTGTTATATCACGACATAATGTGTTTGTCTTTCTATACGTACATGGATATAAGATACTATACGTACATGGATATAAGATACTATGTAAACCTTACATATGGTATTGTATGTACGATGGTGTTGATCACTTTTCCAATAGCGTTCAGTTTCAGAAAAAAATAGATTTCATATGTACATGGACGTTCTATTAATGTTCTGTTTTTGTGTTTTGATAACCAAAATTACGTAATAAATTAATTTACATATGAAATATACCAGACAATATATTCCGGCGTATTTAAAGTTTGGATTCGACCACTACCTCTCTTTTGACCTTTGAACTGTTGAGTGTTCGTCCTAGGAGGAAGGTTTCTGTATTATCTATGCAGTCCATAATGCACCAAAGTTATTAAAATGGTACCTTATGATGTTCAGGGTCCAAAAGAGATGCAGAAAGCAGTTAAATAGTCAATTCAAGTGTCGGTAAATAGCCTGAGAGAGAAGCCATGCCAATGTGGCTGTAATATATAAATTGTACTCAATATCAGAACGACAGCTAAACCATGGCTATGTATGAGTATCTGGCCTAAAGCCACTAATAATCAACTGAATATTGAGCGCTTTATAATTGGTACATTTATGTTGTTAAGTTTGATATCAGAATATCCCAAAAGACAAATAAAACAGAAAAAAACTAAATTATTTCAATGACTTAATTATGCATCCATGCGTTGTGTATACCTCCGGGAACAAACTAATTATAGACTATCTTAATCGAAAACACAATAGCAAGATAACCTTCACTAGAAAACGTCAAGCATACGCCGATTTAATGATATTGGGCGAAGCCTACCTCTATAAAGGGAGCACAAGGTGATTGCTGTGTACATTTACAGGACAGAGTGACAAACACTCAGCGTCTTATACATTAACCTACAAATCATATTGATGCACTGGGACACGAATTCAAAACCCTCGGTTCATATATCATAAGTCCATATATGGAATGGGTTAAGCTGGGAATTCATGCTATCCCTGTGAATCCAACATGTGGACATTTAGACCAGATGTTCCTCATCTACAAATCAAAAGCTAATTGACAATTAGAATTTATCTATGACTTGATTGCCAACCCTCTCACGCCGTGTTAATTATAATTGTGCTGTAATAATTAAGATAGGGAAAAGAAGTAAAACAATGATACGAGCGAGGCTGGGCATAGCTTTGTTTGAACCATACCATCCTCCGACAGGAAACACACATAGTAGACTGTTCAGAGCAACTGTACGAATCATACCATCCTCCGACAGGAAACACACATAGTAGACTGCTCAGAGCATTTGTATCAACCATACCATCCTCTGATAGGTAACACAGGTAGTAGACTGTAATTATTCTTTGAGATTATATTATACTGAAATTTCCACACCAGGAGTGTAACAATAATCAATCATTACCCATAAATGTGCATTTATTGGATGGCACAAGAACATGTTTTTTCTGACAGTAAGTGTTTCTTATTGATGGTTACGATGTTTATATAGGTTTTAACACCATTTCAGAGTAATTCTAACAACTGATCCAACTTTGACGTCATTCTTTGTCAGTTATATTACATGTCACCCTAAAATAATTAAATCCCTCGTGTGGTTCTTCTGGAGAAGAAACGCTTCGTTCACACGCATTTATTTCGAGTTGTCATCAGTCTAGAAATGTTCTCAAAACGTTTGTATAAAATTTCAAGCTGTTGTGGCCTTTGAGGAGACTCCGATACAATTTACATTGCATGATACCAAGGTCATCACCATCCTCTATTTATAGAAATGTTGATACTGTATTGAAGACTCTATCAATTATCTCGTAAAAATGGTATTCATTCTTAATGAATGCGAAACATTAGTGACATTATAACTTTTCTTTTTGTGAAATGAGATCCTGAAATACACATTCATCCAAAGTCAACGTAAAAGATGAAGAAATAATTGAAACATCACAACGATAAAACATCGAATCTGACATTGACCAGAAACTGTTACCAGAGTGACCTCATTACGTGTAACTTATTTTGAGTATCTAATGCCTTCTGAACAGATTCAATTTCATGTTTACACCTTATTATAGTAGCGTTGGATGATACCTTATAAGATTATCGTGGACATTTGTCAAGATAAAAGACAGATTTCTCTGCCGATATAGATTTTATGTAATTCACGTAACAAACAAGTGTGACTTTTCACGTTGATTGCTTAATTTTGAGTAAAAACAGGTGGGTTAATTTGCATCAAATGAAAACATTCCTCTAATAGCAATACTATTACACGTCTTTTTATGGTAACAAGGATTTCTTACTAATTTCTTATCGAAACGAACATTTCTTAATCTTGAACAAAACAACTCTTAGGAATGCTGTGATTGGTAACCTCTCTATGTTAGAACACCAGAATTGACCGCACAACAATCGATTACATCATATAAAACCAATAATAACGGTATCCATAATCAGGCCGCTCCTTTCCTTGGTAGCTTCATGTATCATTTGTGTTATTTATTTTACATGAAGGCAGAATGGCGCGATGATTTCTCATACGATTAACAATGTGTGGTTTAATTATCATAACACGTGCACTTAACTCTAAATTGACCTTGATCATGTGCAGAGTGATGTTCAGTCTTTACTATCACAAAAAATCTAAGTGTGTACTAACAAAACAAGTCTGTTCTGGTAAGTTTTATGTATTCCATGGTCGGATCAGCTCATATTTCCGGAAAATGAAACTTGAATCGTTTCGTTTATTAGCGATGACGCATTTCCCCTGGTGACTTATTTATTGTCTTGACCTTCTGTCTTCTACTGTTTCTCAATGAAAGCGATACATGTGTGTTTCGCTATCGATTCCTTCTTGTAAGCTGTAAATAAATAACACAGTATATCATACTTATCATTGTTTATATATCATATTGTTTACCGAAGTAGTTCAATTTGCTAATTAACATACTGTGTCAGGTTGCAATTCAGTTGTCAATAATTTGTTCTGCTTTACGCTGACCATAAATTCATAGAATGGATTTATCTTTGCATTCCACAAAGCGATAGAACTTTCAATATATGCGTGATAAAGTATCATAAAAAATAATTTTCTGCAATAAGATAGTCCAGCCCTTGTTACAAAACAATCTTAATGTGGCTGGATTGTAAGGACGGACCAGGTCTCCTCATTATACAGTAGGAAGTCTTATCTCTATTTATTACTGTCGGAACGAGGACGCAGACAGATAATGGAATATCGTAATACTGACGTATTGATATAAAATTCTTATGTAAAATGTGTGATGAGTATTTTACGACCTCTATTGGTGGTATTTTATTTATAATTTATGGTTTTTCGATTGCTATGTATATGGGTTATGTTTATTACTGTTATGTTGATATTGGTAGAAAAACAACCAGAGAAATCCGCTGTGATAAAGAACTATAATTCTAACTCAAAACGATGATTGATAGCAGAAGCGTCTTCGTTTCATCGACGTCACATGACATGACAATTTAGGACATATCAGCGAATATAATTATATTCTAACGAATACATTTCCACAATTCAATATCAATAAGGCACATTTTAGACTCGAAATCATCAATAAAAGATACTGGCTTTATTCCCATTCCAGACTTAAGAATCAACAATGTCAACCAGGATAATTCCTGACTCTATTATCATCCACGATCATTTCTGAATTTAGTATAATCTAGGATTATTACTGACCTTAGTATCGACTAGGTTCATTCTAGACCTGATAAGCAACCATGACAATTCCGTGTTTTATTTATCAACTATGATAAACGATAAAGGTAATTGGCAGCATTTGACCTAGTTCAAAACCACGAAAAGTAACCAGTATACAGTATAATGATTGTTCTTATCTATTATATGTGAAATACATATATGTTTAAATATACCAATATCTTAAATATACCGAAACAATCCTGATGTCATTAATCTCATAATTCTACTAGTTCAGGTTGTCTCATATATAAAATGAAATCATTGACACCAGGTATAACATTGACACCAGGTATAACATTGACACCAGGTATAACATTGACACCAGGTATAACATTGACACCCAGGTATAACATTGACACCAGGTATAACATTGACACCAGGTATAACATTGACACCAGGTATAACATTGACACCAGGTATAACATTGACACCAGGTATATCATTGACACCAGGAATAACATTGACACCAGGTATAACATTGACACCGGGTATAACAATGACATCAGGAATAACATTGACACCAGGAATAACACTGACACCAGGTATAACATTGACACCAGGTATAACATTGACACCACGTAAAGCATTGACACCCAGGTATAACATTGACACCCAGGTATAACATTGACACCAGGTATAACATTGACACCAGGTATAACATTGACACCAGGTATAACATTGACACCAGGTATAACATTGACACCAGGTATAACATTGACACCAGGTATAACATTGACACCCAGGTATAACATTGACACCAGGTATAACATTGACACCAGGTTTAACACTGACACCAGGTATAACATTGACACCAGGTATAACATTGACACCAGGTATAACATTGACACCAGGTATAACATTGACACCAGGTATAACATTGACACCAGGTAAAGCATTGACACCCAGGTATAACATTGACACCAGGTATAACATTTACCTGAAGTTAATACGCATGTCCATCTTTTTTCTCGTGTTTTTCTTACAGCTACTGGAGATTTCGTGATTGGAACCATTCGTATGTTAAACAGGATACGCTAAATAAATGTGGGTAACGTCTTATTTGACAGTATACAGGTCATTACTTTTAACCTCTGACCTCACACGCATTGTTATGATGTAATGACTTTTCTATCGACATCTATATTTAATTACTATAAGTAGCTATCCTGTTGATCTCTTTAGAGAATTTAACGGGTGTCTTCCGAGTTTAATTCAAGTAATCGCATTGATCAATTCCTATAGGATATAAAAAAAAAACCAAGCCTGTCCTTAGACAGCCAATAAGCTATCCCAGATTAATGGGACAAGTTCCTTTAAGATTTAATCAGTGGGGTAGGGTTCCTTTACAATTAATCAAGCAGCTTCAGGACCCTGATTTTGGTAGCATTTCAGGCATCCTTATGACCTAGGAAACCACTGCAAATGACCAGCCATTTCAGTAGGAACAGCAACATTTTTGTAACAAACCACATTTTGTTTGAATGATTATCTGTATATTTACGCCAGCTGTGCTTTTACATTTTCTAATGCATACGTACTGTAGTATCATGTTATTGGGATGAAGCTTTACATCAAATCATTTCTAATTGTCTGTACGAATAACTGGCAAACGACTGTATTCATAAGGGGGATTGCAACAACACATAACTCGTTAAAATTAGGAAACTGCGAGCCCTCTGGATGTACGTACCACACTAGGACTAGATCGTCTGAAGTCCTTAGGACAAGATTCTTTATTAAAGCGTCATGTTTATTAGCTCTACCAGATATTAGAGTTACTAAGAACACTCTTCAATGATTCCTCATTAATACATGCTAATGAAACCAGGTATGTCTAACAAAAGCGACTGTGACAATATCGGGAACGATGATTGATTGGCATTTATGTTTGATTGGCGATACAATTTATATATGTTGTTATTCAATTATCTTTTCCGGTTTTTGGAATTATAAATGGATGATGAAGTTTGGACGGTAGCAATAGTTGCAACAAATTAGCATGACGGTACTTTTACACTAGGCGTAATAAACGCATATACATGTACATAATAATGTAAGACTTAAGTTGGTTATTACCCAAATACTAAATGTCTGTGCTTCATGATCGATCGCTTTACAGTGTAAGGGGTTGTTACTAGTAACGTTATAGATGTTAGCGTCTCTTGAATATAGATGATGCTTAAGTATCTTGTATTTCATCTTTGTTGAAACTTGTTATAAACATTTCACATTTTATGAATCAGGACTTTTCGAGAACGTGCAATTGCTAATCATCATCATCATCATCATCATCATCATCATCATCATCATCATCATCATCATCATCAGGACTTTTCAAGAAAGTGCAATTGCTAATCATCATCATCATCATCATCATCATCATCATCATCTGCCCGTTTCTACCATGCAGTATACATTTATGTTTGTGTATACGTGCCCGTGCCGTACCGCTTCATTCAATAACAGTCAAATTCAATTCTATGAACTGATTGGTCTCGCCTCGGTGTCCTGTCTATTTTATTTGATTTATTTTTTCTGTTGCATAAATTTGGCTTTTATCCACAGGTTGTCACACAATCTTTGTACTTAACTACATGTGATTTTTATGTTGATTTACTATCAGCCTTTTTAGGGACCTACTATCGAGATAAAGAATGTATAATAAACAGCCTGGAGACTCTTTGGAGCAGCAGTGTGATGGAGTTATTGGTTTCGTATATAGTATTAAACGCAGATTACTAGGCTGCACAAATACAGAAAATGGATAGAAATAGAGTCTTGATAGGCAGAAACTATATACTAGCCTTACTAATTGAGTAACATAGCCAGGTCAATTGGCCATTACCAGGACAAATACTTCTTTCTTCCCCGAGCAAATCATAGGTCAGGCGTGCGATGTATAGAACATTGACAACATTATGTATAACATCAACAAATACCACGTGATGTCACGCAACATACGAATTCTATAAAGATCAGTCTTGTTGGGTGGATAATTCAATAATAGTTGCATGTATTTCCCAAAAATAATGATGTGGCTTTAAGATACTAGAATTTGTTGAGCACAACATCTAAACTGTCTGTTTTCTTGGTTTTAATTCCTATACAGTGAAACCTGACTTTACCGACACCGTATGGGACCAAGTCAATATGTCGGGTATGACAGTGTGTCGATAAAGTCAGTGTCGGCAATAGAAATGGAGTATGTCGAGGTTTTGTTGGATATGATCGGAGATTTAAAGGTGTTGTTAAAGGCAGTGGTATCACAAGGATAATATCTTTATTCCAGTCTTTAATATATCTAGAAATTTGACTACCGAGCATAAATTTCGAATTTATCACACACACGACTATATTTTTCTTGATAAAGTTTAATCAAACTGTATACATTATATGATTTAAAGGATTGCATAAAGGACATTAAGTTACAGTCGTAGGCAAACATATTTCAAATCAACTATACAAAAAGTGATTTTGCCAGATATCGAATAAAATTACTTTTTTTTACATCGATTTCGTAATTTTTACTCGGTAGTGATATGCTAGGGGCAAGGTTTTGGAAACTGATTAGTCACGTGACATACGCACCACCGATTAACATGCTAAACGATCAACGTGATGGTAAAACAGCATGCCAATTACGCATGAGATTTAGTAAACACCTTCAGAACATACACGTATAGCGTGCTCGATAGTCATTAATCAGTTCCCTTACATCGCCAACAACGATGTACGACAACAAAACGTGGGCTTATCTGTCCTTACTATGATTTGGTTTGACCGCCAAGGAAGCTTGTTTACCTAATCACTCACACCTGTTCAGGAGGTTTAACTATTCAGAATGGTCGCTGACAGGCGATAAAATGCCATTGAGAAGATATGTTTCAGCTTAAAAGAGAAGGCTAGTGAACGGCTTATTATCCAATGATTTTTGACGTTTGCAAAGAGGCGTAATCAAGAACACCTTTTTTCGGTTCATGCTAGAAGGCATGGAAAGTGTTGTCTGTCTGTAGAGTCAAACTTGTGCTATTTACGTCTGATCAAGTTGTACTGCCCACATCTCGCAGCTAATCAACAATGACAATATAACCAATGTCTACTACTGAGGGTTTGTTGCCCTGAGTTAGGACTTTATACTATTGTGTAGCTTTGAAGTCTAATTATTGTTTTCTCTTCTTTGAAGATACTCAGCCTCAGTCGTAGTAGACAATTAGCCTATCATTGCATCTTGTGAAATCGTTGTCTCTTCCATCAAATGTTACAGGTTCATCATCAAAGAACTCTCCAATCCAATAAGAAAGAATAATAAGATGGTATATTATCATGGAGTTAAACCAGTGCATGTAAGAGTAAGACTTGGTTTAAAATACAATAATTCCTAGATTTAGAAATAAGATCCAGCGGAAACATTATATATGAATTCTCAAAAAACATATCTTTTTATATCTTGTATGCATCGTCATATTATGGATGACGTAAGATATATTTTCTACTCCATTATTACGTTAGTTACATAAGTACATATCATTATACCGCTTAAAATGCCGTGAAGTAGATACAGGGACAAGTTACGGGAAGACTCCATGTGGACCTTAAAGATTCCATATCACCAATGTCTTATCCGCTGTTGGTTGGCTCAGTGCGAGCCTAGAATGTTTCCGACCATTTATCTCCCTAATTACATTTTGGTTATAGATTAAACTAATTGATGCAATATATCAATTACTGTAAAAATATAATTACCCCCTTCAAAGCCATTGCAAATTATATGATATTGATGAGAAACGCTTATAAACATTTCATCATAACCAACGCTAGAGCGAAAGAACCTTGCAATATCACGCTCTTGAGTTTTTCTCAAAATGTCTTCTTTATTTTTTTTTGGGGGGGGGGGGGGTCACATTTTAAATGACAAAGTGCCGTTATTTCTATTCATTGATATCTTTGCTTGATTCTTATTTCTTTTTGTGAAAGCTTGTCTTGTTAAGGGTTATCTATGTTTATCCAAGTAGACCAGTGTCATGGTTTGTAATGTTTATTTGATATTTGGTGATAATTGGGAAGCATTAAAACTCGTAGAATACCTGTTTGATCGTTTTTTTGGATTTACTTTGCACTTTATATCTATTTTTTTTCTTGTTTTAGGCTACATGTTAAGATTTTATTACCACACGTCATGAAGTAACTATCTCTTTTCAAAGCTGTCTGAAACACTCATTCGAATTAACAGGCAGCGGAGACAAGGGTTTCAAAAGTTGTTGTCCAGAAAATGATCATTAAAAAGGAGTGCCAATTTGGGCCTTTCTGCGGCCAATCAGTAATAAGGCTAATATTTTGCACAAAGATACTTCAAGGTCAGTTGCATATGCATATGATATGCTATTCAAAACATCAGTTTTTTCTGGGTTCATAGAAATTTCAGGGGTCACAGCCTGACACAGGGTGTAAAATGCAAGTTTCATTTTTCGGGCTGATACAAATTCAAAACTGGAGTAAAACTGATTCTTTTGAAGTTTCTGTTAATGAGATGTAAAAATACCATTAAAAAGTAGGTCACACTGACATAATTTTACGTCTTGTCAGTTCTGGTGGCAAATACTTAAAAAAACAACAAAAAAACAAGTAGTAACTTTTCAACAGTAATTAATCTTTTTTCAATAATTTAATGCTTTATACCCATGTAAACCATTAAATGTATATTTCATACAAGACAACCCGACTTTGGGGTGCTCTATCTGGTGGTATGACTTTCGGCTATTCTTGTCTATCTGGAGAGCAGTTCTGTATCGGAGTGATGGAATCACGACGCTTTAGAATTTCTTCAGTTAGATCCGGGCCTTCTGTTTTTAAGAAACGTGTTACATGCAAGTATAACTCTCATTGTAAATCGGGAATGTTTCTCTTGTCTTGTCTCCTTTGTAAAGCTCAACACAATTCTGTCTACGGCACACACGGCTTGAAATTGAGTCCCTATCGTTTTTTTCTTCAGCAAAAGGGACCTACTTTTATTGAGTTCATGCCTGTATGTGATATCATTAACACTTGTGATCCTGTTTTCCTCCTATCTTATTTGTCCATGTGACCATTGCGTCCAATTGTATGGAATGTTAAAGGAGTTACGCTATGTGTAGTGTTCCGATGTAAATGTAAAATAACAGCAAAAGGAAAGGAACAATAAAAAGCCTTTTCTATGAGTTGACTAATTTATTTCTTCAACAAAGAGTTACATGGATATCCTGTATTACAGATATCGTCGATGGCGGATAATCTTTTACCATTTCGGGTCACCTGGTTTTATATTTCTTGTCTTATTCAAGAGTATCATATCTACTATCTACGTTTGATCAATTTTGAACTAAAATTACGGGTTTTCTTTTCTCTTCTTTGTGTGTGTGTGTGTGGGTGTGTGTGTGTGTGTGTGTATGTGTGGTGGAGATTTTGCTTTTATTTATAATCATTTTTGAATGATACTTGGGATACGGTTTCAGAGTCTATACTATTGGTAGTTACTATTCCTGCTCAGCATACTGGAAGTGGAACGACTGGTTTGCCCGTTTCAAGTATAATGTGACCGGGTGTGGTGTTTTGCTGGGTGTCACCGACAGCATGCTGCAGTGAGGTAGCACTATAAAGTCGGTATCAGTTCCGTCCTTAAATGGCCATACCTATAGCTGTAAATGGAACTTCAAACAATACAAACAAAGCAAATTGTTTAATTTTCAAATTTGACTGTACAACATTCATGTTTTACATTACAGTGGCTGCTAAACAGTTTTCCTATTTTTCAATTGGTTGGTTGTCCCCCCTATGAGATAATCCAAATATGATAATAAGATCTACATGTGTAAGTTCCCAATATTTATACGAATTTAAGGTTACGGCAAAAGTCGGGGATTAAAAGTCTGCCGGTAGAGCTTACCACCCAGCAGTAACGACACACGATCAGAGTGGTACTGGCGAAGTTGATAAGACCTACCGTTAGGAAGGTTGGGGGGACCAGGCATGGTTTACACTCCCCATTAAGATTGTGTGATCTTTAGCGGTAGTGACTGCCACAACATTCGTGTTTAACAAGACATAATACTTTTAATGGAAGGAGTACACTGCAGGATTCGCGAGGGAACCACAATGAGCTATACATTACTTTGTTTAATGTTTTAGTCATCCAATGTGTGACGACATTTCACTTCAGTTTCAACTCGTGAGGGCTGCTCTGTGTAACCTGTAGTCATCAGCTGAGCTGGATGTTTCGGATACTTTTAGGTATATTGTTACCTATTATCATAGTATTTTGATGAACGTCGTTGTGTTGTGTTCACAGTTGTGATCAATAAGGTCGTCGGTATTTCAGTATGGCCGCAGGGATGTTCTGGATTGAACAATAACATATCAGGCACGGATAAACGTATCGGACAGTGTAATTTTGCTTTGTTTATATACAGAAGACGTTGATGATTTTTGTAAGAACTTAACGGATATTTGAAGACATAACACAGACAAGTTTCTTTTTATTATTGTTGATTCCATAAACATTTGGTTTACTCTAAAGATACAAATCTTATTCACGTTTGGATTATTGACCCTTAAAATGTTATGAACAGAACATAACATGTGGAAAAGATAATGTCTATAACCTTTCGTCTGATCAATGAACCATGAGATTTAAAATTTGCATCGCTTATCTCGACATCGTCAAAAACAACAAAAGGTATGTATAAAGAAAAAACAAAAACAAAACATGTTTGTTGTTCAGATAGATCAATGCAATAATTATATATAACAGTGTATATTTTTTTGATGAAACAAACGTTATATCAAAGTACCAAGTATATGTTTGTTAACATTGTCATGTGTAGCGTTATATCAAAGTACCAAGTATATGTTTGTTAACATTGTCATGTGTGCGAAGATTTTGTTGGGAGAAACTATATAGCACTCGTGAATTATAAGGTCAGGTATAAATATTTATCTCACCATATTCCGTTAAAATCATCTATTGATACTGTTTACTGTTTAAAAACAAGTTAAACATACATGGCTAGCATGACATCGCTATGTAATAATGATTAATATACAGTCCTAAATATCATAAACTACAGGATACCGTGGATTATGCCTTTTGGATTTTTTCTAACTTCCCGCCTTTTTTTCGAATATTGGCCTCTAGCATCACTGACAAATCCTGGTTGGTTGTAGTATTTCTTTTACGTCTTATTGACCACAGAAAAAGGACGGTGGTTACAAATGATCGGTTACCGACACACACATTTATAGTGGAATCATACTGTACTGACACACCTGTTTGCGCTATATATATATCAGACGCGGTGTTTTCTTTCGCTATTTATTCGGCATATGCTGCATATATTACTCTATCCATTCAATGGTGGTAGTCACCTGTGTGTCTGTTTGTAAAGCTTTGATCCCTCTACACTAGATATACACTTATGGTTTCTTAATGAGATGCCTGTGATCATCAGACCAAGCACTAAAACTACAATATCAGTCATATGGTGCGACGTTTTTATAAGGTTCGGAAGGTCAATCAGAATAAAAGATATCCAGGAAATCCATTTTAGCCATGTTGTATTGTTACTGATATGTATCAGATCAGTAAAATATAATCTGTTTTTTTTTTTTAAATGTTCCGAATGTATTATCTGCGGTACATCAATGTATTGTATCAGCAGACAGACATTATTGTGATACTAATACAAAATAGTCTACCTGTAATAATGGTATTTCATTACCTCTTTTCAATTAAAAATGTATTCTATCTGAATTTCTACAGCAACACTTAATGATCAAGTCTCGAATTCTTAAAAATGGTCCGAGGGATCCCGAGCTTTAACGAATGGCCCAAATATTCTGGCAGCCACCTCGCCTTTTCCCCACAACTAATAATAAAACATCTTTCAAAGTAACAATTTCATACCTTCTGAGTATAGAAAATATCAGAAATGATTCTCTATAGCATAGCTGTTTGACTGATAAGATTTGCTGTAGATCCTTAATGAAATTTCCCCCTATGCATCCATATTCCAAGTTTTATTCATCTTAATGTTGCGTACAAAGGTTTATGCATACATCATTCCTCAGCAATCAACATCCATCACTGAAATCGAGATAATGCTACATGTAATACATTCTAAGATGTGGAGTCAAATGCGAATGCTCAATTGGGGAAGCAGTGATGTTACTAACTGGAAAAGGGGAATTGTCCATAGAGTAAACTGTCCCTGTTTCTCACAAAAACGTCGAATTTACTGCCAGGAAACGAGGAATTTGCCATACTGTAAACTGTCCCTGTTACGCACAAAAAGATCGAAATTACTGTCAAGGAAAGGGCGATTCGTCATAGTATAAACTGTCCCTGTTACTAACACTAACAAAAAGATAGAAGTAAGTGGTATATTTGGTAAACATACTTCTATATTTATGTTTCGTTTTCAATAATAATCTACGACATTTTTGAATAATTAAAAAAAAAAATCCACGTGTGTAGATGGCCTGTGCTGATCCCATTTCCTGAACTGTTCTCATTTCCTTGGCGTCTCAAGTAATTTGTACAGTTTATAGCTTACCAAATCAATAGCAATTCTGAGCTGGCACCATATCAATCATTTTTATTATTGACCAAAATCAATACATTGACGATATAGAAACGGTAAATTCTTGAGATAAGTTGACCCCTATACTTATCTGCTCACAAATGTTTAGAGTTATCTGTTGGATTAGAACCTTCATGGCTTACATACAGAATCAGATGATTGCTTCACGAGTTTGTTTGACCAGAACACAAACGCTATCTTAGGAATAACACAAGTGAGGATACATCAACTTTGACTCCCCTACTGGCTTTAACCTGTTCTTTAATAGAACAAATTCTGTCCAGAATGCTTTAACGCGGTCAATTAAAAATGTTATAATACTTGTCTACACTTGTATATAAATTACATATTTATATGTTTATATATTTTATCTTATGATTTTATAGTGATTTTTATATTGTTTTTTTTTTCTTGGTAAGTACTACTTTGTACTTACCAGTCTGATATCACCGGATCAATAACACAACTTAATGTTCTTCTTGCACATCCCATACACAACCTTTAGTGCTATGCTTTGGCATCTTGCTTTAAAAAACGAATGATTAAAAATGATACACTTCGACTAGAGAATACGTGTTTACATATGTGTATCCACTCCCGCTATGACGTTAATAGAGCTAAAGGTAATCCGCAGTTCAAAATATTTTATATGGAACGAAGTCCCAGGGTAATGGTAAAGCTAATGATGAGATATTCTTAACGAAATCTGTTCTTCGAAACATTTCAAGAGTGTGACTACACACCACTGATGCGTGATCCAAAAATTCCCGTACATAATATCAGCATCTTGATGCTACTGATTAATAAATGTAAAACTCTGAAAATGTCTCACTTTAACTGTAAACCTAGATATTGTTATTAAAAAAGTACAAATTCCAAAACTAGTCAAAGTAACAAAAAAGCAATTAGGCAATCAAGGTACAATTCTTTATTTATGCAATACGTCCGAACCGGACGGGCAGACGGAGGGACGCCAGCGCACAATTCTGGGACGGACGGACCGATGAACGGACAACATGTAACACTATCTGGCTCCTACCACGACGTAGCCCAAGATAAAAATCAATGGAACGAATTCCAGCTGATCAAATAATCTAAACAGATCTACGTGTAATCTACCATCTTGAGCACATCCACCTGTGACAATTTCTTGGATCACACACGCAATTGCTGCCGTCTGGCGCCAGCTAATGGGTAGTGACATCGACATACTGTTATTAAAGTTAATTCTGCGTTACGTCTGCCCAGGTTAAACTGTCCATTATCCTTTAATCAGGATGTGTGTCAGACAATCCTAGCCTAGACATTTGTTTCAGGACGTGTTTCGTATTAATGTCTTATTGTGGCTTAATGCGGGATTTCAGACACATAACAATTAGACTGACATGCGTAAAGTTTAACGAATATTAAATAAAAAACATTCCTCTATAGAGAACTTGTCTTGATAGAATCAAACTATTTATCTGTAGTGAACTTGCCGTTATCTCGATTTAACGGGTATCGTCGATGAAGAAGAAAGCACCTAATCTTGCAAAACACTAACTTGTACTTAATGTCCAAATGCCTCCCTGTTTTTACTGGTTTTGTGATTTCGTTTTCGGATTCGTTTGCATACACACAAAATTGTGAAGTCATGAAACAATTGATTGCCAATCTTTTTTCACAATATTTGATACCGTACAAAGATAAACGCCCGTTGAAGGCAGGGGCAGTTTTGTCAATCTGAGGACGATTATGTAAACCGCGGCCTGGTCACTTTATTAAATAACACTTTTCATACTAAATCGTATGTGACAGTGTCTGTCTGAGTTCAATGGTCCACGGGGACTTTTCTGTGTAGTGCAAAATTAGGACAGGTCTATTCCTACTAGAAGTTGATGACAAGGTTTATAAGGTTTGACAAAAATCTGTTGGAAATATTTGCTGCCGAACTCAACAAATATAATGTTAACAAGGAATCTCAAAAAGGTAGCCACCATCAAAAAGATCACCACAATTTTGAAATGTCAAAAAGGTAGCCACCATCAAAAAGATCACCACAATTTTAAAAGACCACTACAGTTCAGATTGCTGACGTATCAATCAAACAGTGGTTTTTTGTTTTATGTTTTTTTTTAATTATTTTTCTTCTAAATTTTTCCCTTTTTAAAATAGATATCACAATTTGGGATTTTGGGTCAAAGAACCATAATTGGATTGAAAAGGACTAAACTTTATTTGCATGTCGACACTACAAGTCATCACTACAATACAGATATATACCACCTTTCTGATATAAAAAGGTTTTGTTAAATCAATTCATCACAATAAACCCGTATTTTAATTGACACCTCTATCTAAAATTAACGAAAAGTCCATTAGTACGTACCAGGCCTCTCTAATTAGTTCATCTGGCACACATGGCTATAGCCTGTCATCATGAGCCATTTATCTGAACTGACATACCGGTACGATTTCAGGAGTCAGCTATTACTATAAAATAATGACTTTCAGAAGAAGCCCTGGAAACATTCAGCACACATTGATGCTTGTAATTTAAAATCATGTTAAAGATAAGTTTCACACCCACAACGGAATTGACTAACTCTTTAACATATGATTAGTTTTTAGTTAGGTATAAATAACAGTTATACATGTAGTTCAGCTATCATATTGGGAAATAATTCCAACATTTTACCAGAAACGGAAAAGCATCATCATCAAAGATTAATATAGGTGGATCCAAACTATGAAAGATAGTTTGGATCATTTTTGGCATCAACAAAAGTTCTAGTTTTATAGATTTCGTCCATATTCGAAGCCTGGCAGAACTTGTTAATATTGCATTATTTATATTCTGTATTGATGTTCGATTTACAGTCTTAAAATGATTGTGCAAAAAGACAAACAAGGTATAGCAACTTTCAAAACAAACTGAAAATGACGTATATTGGTGCGCAAAATAAAGGAGATCGCACCATACAGCTGTGTCGTCCTTCTGAGATTTCTCAATGAGGCAGAAAGAAATGCCAACATCTGGATGGGGAGGTACACAAGACCCGTAGTTCACTGTTACTAAATGTGTTAAGTTAAAGAGTGGCCTGGACATAAACCCCAAGATATTCAAACGCGTCAGCCATCTTTGTTTAAGTTTTTATTATAAAGTATTTAAATATTTGTAGTGAATGAGTATTTTATCCTGAAAAAGTCGTATTAATTTTTATCAACATCTTAATAATCAAAACTATATTTTGTGTTGTCTTTGGAAAGAGAGCTGCCACACTCATACCGCTGCGACCGAATTTTCCAAAGACTGATGATGGGAAGTGAACCTCGCGCAAATAATACATGAACTGCTTTGAAGTTCACCTCATTTGCACGAGGTTCACTTCCCTTCAACATCACACTCGCACTTCCATACTTACAAGTAAGCCATACAATTAACTTATAATTTTTGGTTTGTTTCTGTTTAACGTCCTATTAACAGCCAGGGTCATTTAAGGACGTGCTAGGTTTTGGAGGTGGAGGAAAGCCGTAGTACCCGGAGAAAAACCACCGGCCTACAGTCAGTACCTGGCAACTGCCCCACGTAGGTTTCGAACTCGCAACCCAGAGGTGGAGGGCTAGTGATAAGTGTCGGGACACCTTAACCACTCGGCCACCGCGGCCCCATAACTTATAAAATAAATAAATAAATAAATAGATAGATATTGAAAGCAGTCAAAACATATGCCTTCATGTCCATATCTATATAATTATGGCTATGATCATTACACATATACATCCTAAAAGTGTCTTAACTCGTAATGAAAAAAAAAATCAAATTCCTGCTCTCTTCTATTTAAGGTATTCGTTGGTTTAGGTAGACGCCCACTTCTCCTACTCTATTATGGTCCCCAACGCGATAGATGAAATTCTCTGTTCTTCATTTTCCCTTCGTTTTTGCTTCATAATTCAGTTTCTTTTCTCCTTTTCTTTCGCATTTTGTAAGATCATTACGTATCTGTATAATGGAAAGGATGTGATGATTTTTGAGCCTTCTTATACTTTGAAATATAATTTCTTCGGTGTCAGAAAATTGAAACATACAAGAATCGGCCGAGTTGTGTCCGAGATCTCGTTTGCTTCTGGCCTTTGGCCCAGTCCGATTACTTTTCTGTGCATTACTTGATTGCTGTTTCCTATTCCACATATATCTACTAATTCATCTACCACTCTGATGTCGGCTTCCATTCTTTTTCTTTCGCCGTTCTCTGACTTTTATGGGATGCCAAATAATACGAGGTTGTTTTCTCGTTCCTTACGTTCTTTCATTCCTGAAACTATGACATTCGTGTTTGATTGTAATTCCTTTGATTTAAACTGTGTGCTAACTTTCTCCTTTATACAGCCTTTAATATCAGATCTTTTGGTGGTTTCAGATTTACATTTCACTTGTATCCAATTATCCAGTTCTGCAATCCTTCCTTCGTATTCTTCTATCATTTCCCGACACCTGTCTTCAATATTTTTATCCGTTAACATACTTTTTTTCCCACTGTCAATCTTTAAGATGAACAAAACCACATTGAATCAGACTTAAATAGGATTCATACTTGCGAGTATCAAAGTCTATATATCTAAAACCGTAGCATCGATTACATTTAATCATCTTTATCTTCTTTTCGACAAAGGTTTTAGAACATGCCATGCAGCTAAACTCAACATATGTAGGCTCATCCTGCAAAGTCTCTCACTTTTTGAAACGCCCTACTATGGCGCCTACGGGGCTTCTTGGACTTCCGGTTTTGTTTCATCCCATTTTAAAAGTTGTTTCCTCAAAAATATCATTACAAAGGTACAACATTGAAGACTCGAATGAAGACTAGATTAACTACATATTCAATTGATAGATATTTAAGGTCTGAAACAGTCAATATCGCCGAAATTTGATCCCTTGACTACGGAGTTCCCTGAGACACATCCGTGTCCATGCCATGTCCGATTATTTGTTTTTTGTCTGGTTGATATGAAAGATTTGATTTTGTTAGATTATTGTGACAACTCTTTCGGGGAATAGTAATTCCACTGGTAGGATGTACTGAAAAGACTCGCCCTTTATTACATCACATTTCGTTCTTATGATCGGCGCCATCTTGATTGCGTTTCATCATGTAATATGTCGGTGGGAGTTCGTCCGGGGAACATAATTAGATCAGTTAGAACCAGTAGAAAACTCGACTGTAATCAGAAGACGTAATGTGTGAATATGTACTCATCTGCGTCAAATCAAGTGTTTTGTTGGACAGCACAGCTTAAACCGAATCCACGGGGAGAAATCAAATCGATATCTTCATTGGTGATTTTATTGTGTAAATAAAAATCAATATATCACTATCGGTCATTTTTGTAGTGAAAATAAAATCAGTATCTACATTGGCCACTTTATTGTGGAAATTAAATCAACATAACCATCGGACACTTCTTAGATATTATAATTTATATTTCCTTTGGTGATTGTATTGTTTTAATGCAATCGATGTTAAACTTTTAGTTCATTAATGAAAATAAAACCAATATTTCCATTTGTCGTTTTTTGTGTGAGAGACAATCGATATTTCTATGTATCACTTTTATTGGGCAAATTGAGTCGATATCTCCATTGGTCTCATTTATTGTGAAGATGTAATTGATATATAAATTTTAATAAAATTATCTACAATGAACCAGTGGAGACCATAGTACAAAGCATAATCCTATTATGGTTACATTTCAGGAATAACGATATAGCTGGTGACGACCAATTACACCGATCCCCCTTCATAGACATATATAGATTATCCCTGTCACATAATTACGAAGCAGATATACATTTGTACCACTTCCGAGGAGAGAAATGTAATCATAAAACTGGACCAATAGAAAGATATGATAGGGACACGAAGAACTCTAGATACTACCAGCTATAATATCCAATTAAAGACTATAAGTGTAAAACTCATTATTTAGCCTGTTTATCTCCTGCCTAATATAAAATCGTAAAAGTCAAAATATCCTAGATCGTTAGTAACTGACACGCTCTTCCAGGATTCATGACGCCATGGATGATGACGCATTTGCAGTAGGAACTACTTGTTTTTGTTTCCACATGAAGCTCCCTGTCAACGCTTTCAATTTTCATAAAAGCAAAGGCAATCTCGAACGCGAAATCAGAAGCTTTTTAAACAACAGTAACAGAGAAAAGAGAAACAACATTGCTGGTTCTAATAAAAAATGTTGAATTTCCCCCTTTGACGATAATGACAACTGTGTTCCTTCCATCTTCTATTTTTTTTATAATTGCACAAAGGGAACTGCTGTCAAATAGCGGCGATCATATATTTAAAACATGGGAATATGGTAACCATCGATGTTTTTGTTGTTTTTGTTTTTTTGTTATCCCTCACACTACGATGTGATATTTCCGCTTTTTATATGCTCATTAGAGACTGCCACGACGTTGTGTTCTCTCTTTGTTCCTCAAGTAAACGTGCCATTTTGTTAAGATTCCGTCAAATAAAATGGTGGCTGCCAAATACGAAATGGCAGAGACTCGTCCTATAGAAAATTATTTTTCATGATTCTTTAGTATTGTATTTTTCACCTTTTTGTGAATTTCTGAGTTTTACCGATATTGATTTCAGTTCTAATTACGGGATTCTGCCTTGTTTTATCAACACAATCTAAAAAAGGAAACCATTAATTTCGCCATGTTGAAATCTGATCTACTTGCGTTTGCCCAAACCAACCTATCGATGATGTGATACTTTAATTTGACATGGGAATTCGCTGTTGTAACGTTCGTGAGGAATGGATTTGGATTGAGGTAAATTTAATGCAGTAATTTTAAGGACTGAATCCTGTTTGAAAAATCTGTTGATTTCTTGTTTAGTTCAGACGCAAGAAGACCAAGAACATCACTAACAAACGTCAACAGATGTAGAAATATCAAAATTGATTATTTAAAATTATCATATATCGCTGGTGAGACTGGTTACTCGTAGCATTGAATACTGCAATCGGCATTTTCTTTTCTGATGTGATATACATATAAATCCAATGGAATGCAAAATACCTGTTGATTGAACCCAGTGGCCTTCGTTACGGATGGCATCGTGTTGTTTTATCAATTTTATCTCATCATTATGTTAACGTTATTTAAAGTAACGATGACAGAGTCTGGGGTGAGTGACGCGGATAATGATGATACATGAAGTCGTTACTATAATATACTGCCTATGTATCTATCATGTGATCTGTTCCTGTCAACACGACGCCTGGAGTCAGTATGTAATGTACACTTCGGTTGCCTAGACTGGCATTGTTAGCATTGCTGATTACGAATGTTTGCCATATTTAGTAGTCATATATGAAATACAATGCATATCAACTGCATATTAACTGATTAATAATAATAGAAACCAAATGCATCTTTGACAAAGTAACACATAATTGCAATATTAATGTACATTTTTCAATTAAACGGTCACGTTATGATGCAGATATTGCCATATCAACAAGCGATTTCAAGTGTATTTACATTTACATCATTATCAGTTATGTCCTTCTTTCTTCACAACCACGAAAAACCTACATATACATTTTTTTAAAGAAATAGTGACCAATCCTTCTTTGGTATTTCAATCTTTCAATATAACAGCTAGCGTTTGATGATCAATCTTGGACATCTGCACGTGTCTTCTTTTATAGCATTTTCCATTCTCAAAATTGTCATTCCTCGATTCAAACTTAAGGAACGCGCCTTCAATCTCTTTGTGATGAAAGCATTCCAAGAAAGAAAGGTTAACGACGGAGACTATAATTGTGGACAACACTGAAGCGTATTTCTTTGAATACACGACTAGGTCCCATGTCGATCGGATATACATTGTAGAGCACGAAATTAAAGAAAGACACTACAGACTATTCAGCCGCTTACCTTGCTCTTCACTCTCAACGTAAGCAACAGGTCCAGTTTACAAATAAGTTGCAGGCTAAGTGTGGTGACTTCAATTTCCTAATTTTTAATTTTCAATTTTTAGATAGCTACATCCCTATATCCCACACCTACGGTGTTACCTTGTCCCAGTTGATGCGACATTCCCTGATTGAATTGACAACACAAGATTTTGAGAGATACAGGTTGTCGAAGACCATAGACGACACCATGCTCTCATTTGGAAATATCATATTTTCCTTCTTCTTTATGAAATTATAAGAGTGCAATAGTTGATGAATTGTCTCCGGAACACGTGTTCTTAGAATCCTTGTATCGTGTTTTATCGATATGTATCCATGACGATCTACATCTTTCGTTCGTATCTTAATCTCGTTTTATGGACTTGAGTTATAATTACGGTACGTTCTATTTTCAATGTTCGCTGTTGTTTTGCACAATAACAACCAACCATGGTCGCTTAAGAATGACATTTTTTTGAAATGTTTATCTTTAACATAAAATAACAAAAATCGGACATAACTACATAACATTTCTTTGTAGATTCTTCCTTTCGGTTGTCCTGTACCCGCAGTAGTTGATTGTCATTCCAACCTGTTATTTTCATTTAGACATAAGTGACAAGAATCAAAACATATCTGTAATTCAGAATCATACCGTAAATAGTTTTAAAAGATTCGGTTTCATGACGTTAAGCATACATTGTTATCATTGGCCATTTCCCTCCTTCATGTGAACAGGTATCCCATCGTTACGTCTGGTTCTCGGTGACTGGTAGACAGTTTACCTAATCAGTGTTATGTCAGCCCAATTAGCGTCCTAGATCCACGATATCTCAGACGTCCACAAATATACGTGTACAAATTGGTGTGACATTGATGGGACATGAGTGTATCCAGTGTCGTCTAGGCATCAGAACGACTAATGCATTAGCTTCATCATTTTACCATATTTCCATCATAGAAAACTACATGCTTTTGCAGATTTCAGTCCACTAGAGTTGATCTCCGACATTGATAGGAATGGAAATGCATCATGTGTCGTGGTCAAAGTCAACGACTGGCAAATCATATTACTCGCCCTATATCCTATTACTACTGCTGTTATATATATAAAGTCTTCCCGTTAATCCAAACTAAAACATGTTGGTCTGTACATGTTGCCCTACTGCTTGTCTAATGATGCTACCCTGTATTGTAGGAGGGCGCTTTCTTACCCTCCAGTCTAGCTCGTCCCACAAATGCTTGATTGGGGACATATCTGAACTGCATGTTGGCCAAACAATAACCGGAACGTTGTTTTGAGTAAGAATGTCACAACAAACCCTATCAACATTGGGCGTTGTCCTGCTGTAACGTAAGGTTACGTTGATGGATAAGAGGAAGATCTGATCCCGATATCTTACTGATGTAAGATTACCATCAATAACCACGAGATATAATTTTCACGAGATATTCCTGCCCATACCATAACATATCCTTCCCCGAATCTGTCGCTTTCCGTTACGCAAGCTTCAAAATATTTCTCACCACTACATGCTATACACGTTGTCGTCCATCTGACCTGTAAAGCTGGACTCGTCAGTGAACAACATGTGTCTCCAATGGGCCAAACAAAACCGATTAGGTGTGCAAGTAGCCACTGCATTCGATGTTGGCGTCGCCTCTGCGTAAGTGGCGGACCAATATAACGACGTCATGGCCTTAAATGAAACTCTCGTAACCGATTTCTAACCGTTCCTGGACAGACTGGCCGACTATGAGTGCCGACAACTTGACGTGCCGTCTCCGTCTCCCTTGCCGTCTGAAATCGGTTACGGAGGTGCGAGACACGTTTGTGTCTATATTGACGTCGCGACGTAATGCGCGGGCGTCCGCTCCTGGGACAGTCATCCAATATCTCTGTGACTCAGAGATGCCGAACTCAACGGGGTATTGTTGTCTCATGTACACCAAATTTCTGGTGTACATGGCATTGTGAATGCCCATGCATTATCAAAGCAATGGTGCCTACCCATATTGACATTATTTAAACGCGGCAATTCGCTGTGCAAATGCTTCGAACTGTTTTGTAACTGATTTTTACTGTTCCAATGTTCGATTTGTAATGATTTACCAGTACATATGGTGCAAGAGTACCCTGAATGCACGCTTTCTTAAAAAAATCTGCTAAAAGCATGCAGCGTCGAGCGGCGTTACGGTCAACTGAATTTTAACTGAAGGACATTTTCACCGTGCACGGAGTTAGTTCAGTTTTTCTTTCCCGCTAGTATATAAACAAAAATGTGTCGCCAATGTTTGACAATAAAAAAAAAGAAAAAAGGAAAACAGGAGAAAAAAATGAACTTATAAAACACGAGGTAAAGAAGGATGGCAAACACGACATAAAACAGATGTTTCACACTGTTAGCGAAACTTGTATTGTTTGCTTTCTTTTTCATGAACATCCCATATACATTTACTGAATAGGTGAAGATATTGTAATTGCCTGATATTGAACATTTAGTTCCATTCTCAACACTGCTATCGCACTTTACAAAACATGACATTATCCGTAGTTTATTTAATTGTTCATAGCGAGTGTCGTTGATGAAACAAAAGACGTTCAATTGGTCTAGGCTACTTTGTGCTGGAGGTCGTAAATTCGTGATCCCGACCGTTACATTTTTTCTTCTTATTTTTGTTGCTATGCTTCATATATTTTGCTATCTCTCATCTTCCTTGCTTAACATACCGTACAATTTGTACACTGATATATCTGTACATTTCTATATATTGTTATCCCCAACACCACCAACCCATCCAGTAGCATAAACAAGTAAAATATAAAATGTTTACAGTACATTTCTCTCATCCAGTTACCCCCTAATTCCCTCGAAGGACGTCTTAGAAAATGCAATAAAGGTTGTCTGTGGATCAACTATTAGCTGAACCGTGCAGGGAATCAGACCAGGATTTAATGTACCATGTTATTGTAATCGTCGGGAATGACCAGTTGATTGACGTTGTTACGGATGCATCAGTGAAAGGACGGACAAACATTTCAATTGGCGGACGTGTTGGTGTAACGATTGTCCTCCTTACTTACACTTTCGCAATACCATTTCATTAGAAACAGACACCAAGTGTTTCCTAACGACAAGCTTACCAATTATCGCGTGTAACTTAGACGCTTTTGTTCCTCTTGCTAATGTGAAAATTGTATATGTCGTCATTGAATAGACATTTATATTACATAGACGTTCGTCTGAAAAATAACGAGAAGACGCCGTCTTCGACATTCTCTGTTCAAGTTTTTAAACACACCCCGCATTACATTTCTCCTCAGGAAGGAACTGAAACACGACGTGAAGGTAACATTTACCATCAAGTAAGAAAACAAGAATACGGACATATAAACCCACCACCTGAGCTGAAACAAAAGTTTAACAACACCAGAGTGTAATATGAACATTATAAATTTACATAGTAGAAACAAATACATGACCATGAGCTCCAAAGAGGCAATCACCTTCTACTTCATCACCGGCGTCAATCTACGTCAATTAAGACAAGTATCAAATGTATAGCATTAATGGTTTTCAATTCCATTGTTTCTTTTCTGTATTTAAATTTAAATTTAATATTTACGTCGATGGTATAGCCGATTCTCTCTTTTTTGTTTCAGCATTCTATCTCAGAACTGTGAACAAATGTGAATTAAGTAATTATATAAATACTGTGCATTGACTTTATTTATCCACACCTATGTCTCCAAAACAATGGTCGATTTAGATACATAGTAACAGGTAATGAACATATGTAAAAACCTTTGCAATGCTTGTTTGTTAACTGTTAATGCCATGTCTTTCAATTGATTGATACTGCAATGCTATGTTTAGCAACTAGGAGAAAAACATTCAGTTACTTACAATTTCATGTTGACTTTCCATTTGATGTTCCACTTCAGACAGAATTTTACTATTAAACAATAAAAAAGCAGATCATCTTGCATATAGACCGGTCGAGTGTGTGTTCCCAAACACTTGCCCATCGGTGTAACTATATTTTAAAGCATTGAAACCAACATTGATCCTCGTTTATCAATTCCCGATCCTCGAAAGTAACATGTAGGTGTTTATATATCATATCTGTGGTCAGTCAGTTGTTTTAGATATTTATATAATGTATAAGATGCTGTTGACTAATATAATCATACCTTACCTTGAGGGTGGGATAGAGAAATCATATGGATAATATTCTTTGTTGTCTAACTCGACGTTCTGGCGAGGGCTAGACAATCCAAACTGTTACACCTCATGTTCCTAACGGTGTCCATGACTACTTAAAACGCATCAGGTGACGAGGATAATGAAACATCATATCGTGAGAGAAAACAACCTTCTTATATCACTGGGACGCCTGCCCCCATGGTGACCCTCATAATCTGCTGCACCGACTTGTCTCACTCCCGGTTTTTGACAAATGACAGACGAAAACAGCACAAACGTTTTCCGTCAGTCGAAGAAACAGAAATAGATAACAATCCAGCAAAATAAGAATGCGCAGAATACAATGCAATCAACAAGTATACCGGTCAACTGTTTTCGAGAGATTCTAAAGGAAACTGGTAAAATGCCTAACTTTGTATCAATCAAAAAATAAAAACGATATTTATATCTTGACTCTATCCTCATTTGTTATTATGTTTCGGCAAAATAAATAACCTATTGCACTTGTTGTAGGGTAATAAACGGGCAATCTTTCGGGGAAAATGATACCTTCATAATATATTATAAACGCATAATATCATCTAAGGATTGGGAATTATTTCTCTGTCAAGGTCTTAAGGTAGGTGATTATTATTTTTTTCCCATCAGATTATTTTGATTATGCACGGTCAAGTTGTTCAACTATTCAAAAAAGATATTGTTATGCAACACAATGTTGAAGTAACTTGATTGAATTTAACGACGTGACGCTATTGCATTGTCACCAGCACGTGCTATCTGTTATACCCTTGGGGGTTGCCAGAAATCTTGAACAGGTTAATGGGAGACAAATCTGTGAATGATGGAAGAAATATATCATGTAAGCAAGTTTTTGTTTTTTGTTTTTTGTTTTTGTTTTTTGTTTTTGTTTTTGCGGGAAGTACCCAAGCTACCAATACGAAATAATTTTATCATGGTTGGTCGAATGCTAGTGTAACAGTCGATTAGTTCTCGTTTTATTTACCCGGGACAATTCTTGGCATATGTTATGCAACTAAGTTGTGCTGTAATTCGGCCATTTATGTTAGGGTTGAGCTTATTTATTCATCCACCTGTTTGTAAATGGAAATTTGTCCTTTTTACTTCCCCAACTAATTGTTCTATCGAACATAATACTCATGATCAGTATGTAAAAGGCAGCATTGTACATACTCATGACCAGTATGTAAAAGGCAGCATTGTACATGTGTTTTGTTTTGTTCTAAATCATTTACTGTGCGTTATTCCTTTTTATATCCCAATACGTCTTTGTTAAACTCCTTGTTCTCAAAATGTTCAACGAGATTACAGCGTGGAAACGTGGGTGTTGAAGTACGTCTAGGCTTCAATTCTAGCATTACCTAATTGAAGAGATTTGATTATACGTGTTGTTACCCCATCTGGGATCACCTGTCAAAAATGTCAACAGATAGTACCTACGTTCCTCACAATTATCTTATTAACGTATACAGCTGTGACGTTGTGTGTTCATTACACAGGGGAAGCATTTGTCCAGTTTTGACAACGTCGATCAAATCGTCTCGTCTGTAATAAGATGAAACTGACGCTTTAAAAAAATGTTATTTCAACTGACATTGTTTGCAACCGCTGCTCTTAATCTAATATTTCTAAATCATAACAGTATATATATGCTACAATCGCCTTTTCTGATTAAAAAATTATAAGTTGCATGAACTCCCCCCCCCCCCCCCCCCCCAAAAAAAAAAACCCCGATGCATTCATTGTATAACACACAACACACTTTGTGCATCATTTAAGCATTAACACCTCATCACAAACAGTCGAAAAAACCGTATAGACAATATTGACCTCAGAGTAATATGTGTTTTATATAACATCAAGTAAACAGAAAACATTATGATATATCTAGGTACCACATTATATACTTATAGGGTCAATAATAGCTGTTGTTTGCAACACAAAGCAATTTACACTTGTTATCAAATTGCAATATTTAGTTTGTGCACTAGTACTAGAATGACATTTTTTGTTCATGTTTTAACTATAATATCCAGTGAGGCATATCATATGACTATAATCTGGCAAACCAAGCATTCGTTAGCCACTCAAAATAATACACATTATAATATTAATATTACCAAGAAAATGTTGATTCATTATTGTTGAGTTGTATTTTGACATTGAAATAAATGCTATTGAGCAAATGAAAAAAATAAACTTTGAACAGTTAATAAAGATTGAATCATTAGGAGCTAATTGGAATGAAACTTCATTCATCAGACACTAACAAACACAAATTATGATCTATGCTTTGGGCCAAGATTTCTACAAAACCATACTTTATGCTATAAAACATCAGGATATGCAACCTTGCGCTTTGAGTTCATAAACATGAGAAGAAGCAATTATTTTAGACCAGAAACCTCCATGATAATCCAGTATTGAGTGTGATCGGAAGTATGTCCTTGTTATTCACCAGATCAAGGGAGCTTTGTTAAAGGAAGCATAGTTAGTTCTATAGGTAATACAGCGTGCATGTGTCTGTACTGTTCATTAGTAGCGAATGTATGGCGATCGCTACTTTTTGGCTGACGAGTTTGAAAGGATCGGAGATCACTTTCGTGCATTGTATCAATCATGTATTAAGATAATTTCCTGTCATTCATCATTTATCTAAGTCATAGGGTGCCTATGCCACTTTTAACTCCTGGAGTAGAGGGTGTTTTTTATTTAGTATTTCGACAAAAGATAATTGTCCTAGCACCATTTGTATGAAATAAACAGAATATATCCTTGGGTAGCTACTATAACCCTATTAATTAGTGAACGGGTTATTGATACGTTTGATATACATTGTAAATGCTTTATAACTGATAATCAAAACGTCAATCTAAAAAACATTACTACTTACACCATGTACTTCATGTAATTCAAGAGTAATTAGATATTGAAAATACTTTATATCCATCATGATTTTCCTCCAACAAAACATCTCATTATTAAAAAAAAAAGCAAGAGTATATAGCCGATAGGATATTGATATGTTGTTTCATACAAAACTGTTAAGGCACCTGTCGTGTATATAGTAAATATGAAAGCAGCAATTATTTTGGGATGGTATACCGGTAACATAAGAGTGAAACACTTTCATTCTCAAGAAAACAAGTCACAAATTTCACTAACGTAAAATTCAAGTTGATAGTGGATATGGACACACTTTTGTCTCCACATCAATGTAATTTAAGTACACTGTGTCATGGAAATTCTTTTATACTTCTGCAATTTTTTGTGCAAAACAGGAAACACATCGTCGGACATTCTTGCTGATACTACCGGAAGCCAGGGGGTGTTCATCCCACAGCAAATAATGACAATATCCTATCTCAGACAAAACACCATCTGTGTTTGAAAAGAAAAAACATTATTAAAGAAGATGGCTAGATCCTACTGGTAAATGTTCAAGCTGAGTTCATCTCAACTAGATCCTCCAAGATTGCTTCATCGATCCAAATACTATCACATGTTTTGAATCATAACTCTAAGTAATGCTTCGTTCTGGAATCAGAACAAAGGATGAAAGCCGAATACCATTTATTGAATTAATTCCTTCCGTAAACAAATTTTAATTGAATTGAAAACATTTCACTCGCTCAATATAATTGTTCCGAGACGATTCAAAGTTATTAGCAAGCTGTCTTGGAAACGGATGCTGGCAGGGGTACTCATATAATTGATGTGAGAAAGCCCTAGCATTGTGTTTGTCATGTCCAAGTTCTGTGACAGAACACCATTTGAGCTGTTAACACAATTGGATTTAACTTGTAATATTGCACCTAATATAAACAATGTCGTCTGTTTAAAAATCTTTGAAATATTCAAGAAGATAATTTTGATATAAGTCAAACCTCCTTATCTCGAACTCCGAGGACTCGAAGACACTACTGTACTCGAAGTTAATATATATTCGCGGAAAAAAGAAACGTTTATTTTCGATAGTTTTTATTTTCTCAAGATCCTTTGATGATGTGTTCATGGTGTGGGTTTCATCATTACTGGATACCATTTTGATGATTTTTGTTGTCCTATCACAGACGGTGTTTGCGTGAATACCTTTAAAACATGCCACCCTATGCCATTTCCTGGTCCAAGTTAGTAGTTGTGTGTGTCCACACCTGGTATCAGTCGCTGCTCCTTACTCCCATTATTCACATCGAGGTGTGTATTGCCTTTTGGTGGATATTATCCAACTCCTGAATAAGGGCCTTGTGAGTTGAGCGACGTTATATGGGACGTTGACGCGCTTCCTAACCCTCCTGTTTAGCTCGTCCCACAAACGCTCAATTGTGGACATATCTGGATTGTTTGGTGGCCAATCAATAACTTAAAGATTGTTTTGAGCCAGAAGATCACGACAAGCCCTAGCAACATGGGCCTTGCGTTGTCCTCTACAATCTAAGGTAACGTTGATTGAAAAGAAGAAGAACAAATGTCCTTAAGACCTGATCCTGATATCTCTTTGCTGTAACTTTACGATGGATAATCAAGAGAGGTGTTTTCAAGCCTTTAAATATCCCTGCCAATACACTAACAGATCCTCCCCCGAATCTGTCGCTTTCCGTTATCCCAGCATCAGAATATCGCTCACCACGACGTCGAAAAACACTTTGTCGCGTATCTGACCTGTAAAGCGTAAAGCGATACTCGTCAGTGAACAACAGGCGTCTCCAATGGGCCAAATGAAACCGATTAGGTGCATGTGCAAGCAGTCACTGCATTCGACGTTGGCTTCGCCTCTGCGTAAGTGGCAGACACACATAGGGACGTCGTGGCCTTAAATTAAACTCCTGCAACCATGCCTGGACACACTGGCCGACCATGAATGCCGATGATTTGACGCTTTCTTTAAAAATCTGCTGAAAACATGCAGCTTTCGAGCGATTCACGGTCGTCTGAATTTTAACCGAAGAACATTTTCACAGTGGTTGGAGGTAGCTCAGTGTGAAATATAATTGAAATTAGACCACGCGTCTAAAATTATTTTTTCCACTAGTACAGTATATAAAATATGCTCAGCTACTTCTAATAATCGGGGAAAAAATAGGGATTTTAATGACTCGAGTGTCTTCGGGATATGAGATACGGCTGTATTATTAGATAATGTATGTAATTGATATGCACTTCATTCCCTGATAAACATTGTGTTGGTACCACAAAGATAAAACTGACTGACGTTATTTGTCTCTTGTTTCACCCAATTTGATTGATAAGCATTATCATTGGGGGAAACGCCAATAGGATATTTGACAAAATGTGTTCATCAAATGACGACATTTAACATTTACACCGGTATAAAGTATGTATTGCATTCACAGTTTTAAAATGGACATGAAAGTTATCATCCGTATCGCAATGGATCGACATGACACTGAACTTGATAAGAAATAAAAGTGGTTTTACTAGAACATAGTCAATGATTAGTGTTATTTTCTTGATTCTATTTAGATTTTAACATTTTTCATCCTGTACGTGACGTTTTCTGTCCCGGATGGTTCTAGTATGTACTACATGTGTATAATGCGAACTGATTGGGCGATAAGCCACATAATACGTTATAGTATTAGGACAATACCTTGTTTGGTTTCAACATGACCGCCGACCGACTTAACACTCCTCGTATTCTTCTCTTGTTCCTTTTATTTAAAATCTTTCTAAGAAACGTGGGTTTAATACCACAGGAAATGTCAGTTATCCCGCTACTATAAAGGAAGGGGATGGAAAAGGTTTTGACGCCCGTTGATATTAGGTATCACAGATCGATTCCTGGGATCCGATGGAACGGTGTTAGGCTTTATCTGGCCAGTGTGTGCCTGACTAGCTTCTGCTCCGGTGTGGTGTACAGAGGAATCCACAGAGATATAAAAACCTGTCTGTTTCATACATTCACGGGATTCAATGACCATAACCTGAACTCTGGTATTTTGTTACAAATTAATTATTTGTCAGAAAAATGAGAGAACATCACTTTTGGAAATCCCTGTAGGACATGTTGTTATTGGAATGTTCACTACTCGTCTTGACATCGATATCAAGGAGATGTTGATCGCTCAGGTGCAACAGGTACGTATTGTTAACTTAAACGTCTAAAGCGATATGTCTAGCAAGTACACGATTACGTCACATGTATTTGGTAAACGGGTATGGATAACTTTTCGATTTCAGGAATTTGATTGTTTGATGTTTTTATTTGTAATGTTAATCCAAACAAATGTAAACAAGAAGCTTTACAAATTGTTTTCAAACTGCGTAGTTTACGGTTTAGCATTACATCGATTTCATTTCTATTATAATTAACCACAATTTCGAATTGAAAAATGAATTCCTAACATATCCGCTAGTAATTTTTTTTTATTGTGATTTACCAAAAATAAAAATGATATTTGACTATTTGTCATAATTCAAATGAACATTTTTGCTGTCATTTATTGTCGCGTTACCAACGCGAAATACTTAAAATATGTCATTACAGAAAAACTGTTTTATTATGCTTATCAAATTAAAAAAAGATTTGTGCTGCTTGGTGATGATACTGTTCCTGCAGATGACTTGCATAGGCTATGCATGTTCCCTATTTTTCATCTGTGCCTGTTATTGGTTTTATAGAGGCCCCTAATAGGTGTATATGCCTGTTCCTGATTTTGGAGAAGGCTTACATAAACTATGCATGGTAATGATTTTGGAGAGGGTTTACATTTGATATGATTGTCACTGATCTTGTTGAAGGATTATATAGCCTTTGATGAGGGCTTACATATGCCTTGATTAATGTCACTGATTTTGTGTATTTATTCATTTATTTATTTATTTTTTTTGGGGGGGGGGGGGGGGGTGGTGGTGATAGTAGGGACTACTGTTAATTCACCTATTTTTGCGGGGTTTTTTCGCGGCGATTTATTTCGCGATTTACGGTCATAAGATGCCTGCTGTACCTTTGACTGAAATTATTTCGCAGCGGTTTTTTTTTCGAAATTTAAACTCCTGCGAAATACGCGAAAATTAATCGCAAGTGAAAATTAGTTGGTTTACACTATGTTTCCTCTCCGTCCGCCTTGTGCGAATGTTTGTAACGCCAAAGATTGTCGGCTCTCTAGCGGCTTCATTCCTTGAGGGATTTCAATCAAATATAACAAAATGGGCATAGACCATAATATATCGGATAAGTTTGCGTTTGAGTGATTTTGGGTCAAGGTCAAGGTCACTTTTATTATTTTAGCGGTGGCCTGTAGGGGGCAAGTATTGCTTTAGGTAACTACTGGTACTGCTTTTTTAAAGGAATAAAAATACTATACTTGTTGTAAAACATTTAACTGATATATATTTGTTATCTATTTTAAACAAACACTTACTTAAAGAAATAGAAAAACAACATTTGTAAGAACAAAGTGAACAGTATTTATTACTAGTATATACTTATTACATCTTAACCTCTGCTTATAGGCACGTCAAGTGATATCAAATAATATCGTTAAATCAAAATATAGTTACCCAACCAAGCGCTCTGTCAGATACGTACTATAACAATACATATTGCCTAACTTCAAATTATTTTTTGTGTAATCTAACAGTTGTTTCATGATGTACATTGTGCTGTACAATTTAATTTTATTAAGGTTTCGGTCTGTTTTGCGTTTTGTTGTTGCCTTCTAAGCACTACCCACGAGTCCTAAAACTATTCATTTTCATTCTGCTATATATAATTTAATTTTGTATTGTCTATTTTTAGTGTGTCTGTGTCCCTTGTGTTATGTTCACTCTACCCGTTACTAAACTTAAGTCAAAAGTTGCACTGTTGTTAGTCATTTCTAGCATGCTTGTAATCTTGGTGGATTTTATTATACTTTAGGAGGTAATTTTGAGAGTTTCCCAATAAGGTCGTGAGTAGAATAGTTATCAATACGAAATATACATCGGTGTAATGTAAGAAAAGAAGAGGAATGGAACTTACCTCTTGAAGTATGTCACATGAGAAATGTTGCATTATCACTTATCTTAAAAGCCTTGCATTCACGTGGAAAGAGTAGTAAAAGATAAGGGAATAAAGTACATTTATTTTGTACATGAGTGGGCGGAATATAAACATACACCCGTATAAAGACAAACACTACCAATGCACTACCATCCATTGCGCTGAGGAACATAACCCTAGATCTCGGTCAACGTCTGGATAGGTTTTGGTAGAGCGTAATTAAACTATTTTAATTTTATTTGAACGGGGACAAATGCGATTTATAAATTAAAGGGATAGTAGAGCAAACAAATGTAACACTTGTAAATGCTAGCCGTAATATCGAAAGGTTCCGGGCTCGATCCCTAGAAGAGGCAATGATTTAAATTTAATTAATCATGTGCTCTGTTACATTTGTGCCAATGAAGGGACTCGGGAATTTTACTCAGCGTTGCTTGCGAAGCAACGATGTAGCTCCTGGAAAACTCGAGGACGAGTTCTTTCCTGGACGGGGATATGTAACCCTGGTAACTACTAGTCGCAATATACCGTTCGGCTAGGGAGATCTTCTCTTTAGCTCGATCAGTTGAGCGTAAGACTAGTAAACCAGAGGTGCCGAGTTCGATCTCTAACAGAGGCAATGGTTTAAATTTAATTACTCATCTGCCCCGTTACACAAAATTTACTAAATTTGAATATCAGTGTTTATTAAGTAAAATCTGTTTCGACCATAGAATGCATATTTTTTTTGTGATAATAGGGATCACTGTTTAAACCAAAACTAAACTTAAATATACGTCTACGATATATCTTTAATGCAGATATCCCGAAGCCCTCTGCAAAATATCAAGTTTTATAAGATTTGTTTTCTATAGAGAATGGTTCATTAAGTCGACATTTCTGTTTAAATTGTATTGAATTCTGTTGTTAATGACCTACTGTAATTTGTAGTTTATGCGGGTTTTTTTAATTATTGACTGTAATATGTAGTTTATGCGTTTTTTTAATTATTGACTGTAATATGTAGTTTATACATTTATGTATTATTGACTGTAATCTTTAATTCATACATTTAGGTATCAATGGCTGTAATATGTAGTTTATACATTTATGTGTTATTGACTGTAATTTGTAGTTTATACATTTATGTATTAATGACTGTAATCTATAGTTTATACATTTAAGTATTATTGACTGTAATCTATAGTTTATACATTTATGTATTATTGACTGTAATCTATAGTTTATACATTTATGTATTATTGACTGTAATCTATAGTTTATACATTTATGTATTAATGACTGTAATCTGTAGTTTATACATTTATGTATTATTGACTGTAATCTATAGTTTATACATTTATGTATTATTGACTGTAATCTATAGTTTATAAATTTATGTATTAATGACTGTAATCTGTAGTTTATACATTTATGTATTATTGACTGTAATCTATAGTTTATACATTTATGTGTTATTTACTGTAATCTATAGTTTATACATTTATGTATCATTGGCTGTAATATGTAGTTGATAGTTTTTGTATTAATTGCTGTAATCTCACAACAACGTAAATTTAATGTAAACTGTTATAATACGAAAATTTGTTATGTTCCTTAGAAGCAATGAACGCCTAACAGAACTTATTGTTACCAGATATTCAAAGGGGTACATGAATACATGTTGTCTTCCTAAACCGAACAGACCTGACACTGTTTACTCCTCGTATTTTGAAGCGTCGAAATAAACATTTCTTCTATTGACTTCTGAATTTATATTCACTCAACATCAAACTCTCGATATATATTTAGATTAGCTGATTAAGGATTTTTCTTAAGGAAAAGAATGTCAATTTTGTTTGAAATATTCAAATGTAGTTTTCCTTGTGACCTTTTCGCACTTTTTCGATCTGAGATGATGTGATTATATCATCTGGTGAATTGACAACGAGCATTTTTTCACTCAACAAAACTGGTGTCTCTCCTTAATAATGATTGATTGAACTACTATATCCGGTAATTGATAATAAACTACCAAAGCATTATATTAAATTGCTCAGCGGAAGTGGGTATTTATCACTGTTTAAGACAGCCTGAACTACAAAAAACATAGTAGAATAAAACAAATCGTATGATGCCATGCGATATAAAAGATAAAAGATGAAATAGAATATAGTCTGAACCAAAAATAAAAGTCACTTTTTCCATAATCAATACATCATCGAGGACTACCATCACACGATACTATACAGCGAAGTTATAAATCATCTACCAGATCTCCATATTGGTCTGATGTCGGGGTTTCGCAATCCAGGTCCCGTGTACATGGACATGATTATGACATGGGATTTTAAAAATGGTATCATTACACATCTTGTTTCTTAATAGAAACAACAAAAGTCAGATTCGCCTGAACTGACAAAAAGAACATTGACAGCTCATCTACGTTATCATTTAGAAATATTGACCTTACTTATCTTTAACAGGACAGTACTTGACGATATTAACCGCATGTTCATCCCTCCACCTGAAATTGATACTTACTTTCATGCATTGCCTGGTCATCAGGGACCGCATTCTACTTAGCCATGTAAGAGAGGGCACGCCTCTTATTGTTCCTACTTCTGAGATAAATGTCGAACAATGTGTTAGTTTCGAAGGGTTATGGGCGACTTGCATGGTCATCACTATGCTGTTATGATATGCCTACATTTTTTGTATATATGTTGTAGTGTAACAGCTTCAGTTAGCTATGTCAGTTATAAGACGTATTATTACTTAGAAGTTAAGTTAACTGGTTATCGTCGTTTAATCAGCATGGGAAGCTTCGCCTTATGGAACATGTGGTCACAGTATTTATTCCTGTAATGTTACTCTTTGTGTGAGCCTTTCCTTTTTCATGTCATTATTAGAGGACATTCACAGATACGTTACGGTCCACAATTTATGATAAAGTAGTTTTTGTGAAATAAAGAGCACATGGTGGTATAGTGATCATCCTGAGGACAAGATTACACCAAAATTTATATTGGATGTATCGAGACATTTCTTCTGATTGACAATTAATTCGCTTTCTGTGAATACAGGCATGTCGTTGTATTACGTCACTTCCGGCGACGCAGGCATGTCGTGGAGTTCACTCCCATGACAGCTGACTGTCATTGCAGCGCGCCACATACTGTCTTGTCAGATATAGCGTTGTATTGTCCCACATCATGCGACACCACACTTGATATTTCGCTACCTGTAGTGACAGCGGATATTACCTGATACTGACGCTTGTTACCAAGACATTTTAAATTATATTCAGTGCTGAAAACTCGCCAACTCCATATCTAATTAGCTACAGTTGATGTCTGTCTGATAACTAGAGGTGACCTCCCAAGGCTAAGACTCTCAGCTTATCGAACAATCCACGGATTTTCTCAACAAATTAATATTGGATCGGTATCCCCATTAGGAATACAACGTCAACCTCAGTTTGATTACACTAACACACCCTTTGTCGCCATTAGCAACTACATTTGATGTATCGCCAAGGAATTAGGTGTGTTAGAATTTGTTTAAGGATTATCGGAGATTTATCTAATGTAAAAACATAAAGAAGATGACGAAGTAGACAATTAAAATCAATCCAGTGTCTGAAAGGAGTGTAATTTTGAAGGTTTAGTTTTAAGAAAAAAATGTTTTAGCAACGCATTTCTAACACGCTTCTTTAAATTAGGTTCAGTGAAAAGCAATGAATTTTCTGGTAAAATAGGTTTTCATAGTTGCTGTGTGACAAAAGCTTTAGCAATGTCGCCCACAGGTTTTCCTTAGGAGTAAGCAGACAACAGATTTTCATCTGTCTGATTCCCATTTGTCAGTTGTGATTGACTAAGACCTCGGTCACATGACCTGGCCCAGTTGTACTGTATAATTAGTCAAGGACCTTAAACAGGATATGGAGGTGCTATAGTAAAAGAAAATATAGTCTAACCGAATTGATGATCCAATCCGGTCTGTGTTAATGTGAAAACAACGACTTGATGCAGATGTATCCACTCTGTCGAATTAGACAGTGTTATTTATAGTCGATAATTAGATATGGAAATCCTGGTTAAAAGTGCTAATCCAGGGGCTCGATGATATCATTAATCCAAAACTGTCAATGTAATTTCTGGTGACGACATTCTCATGAAACAGACAGAGATTTTCTGTAGACAGCGTTTCCTATATCATTAGGTATTTTCATTTCGGATGGAAATCACTATTGTTTTCGTTGTTATTCTAATTTTTATGTACACAGATACTGTAAACACATCAGTTAAAAAAAACCCTGATGGAGACCATTGAGCAGAGATCTAGGTCGTACATTTGTAGATCCGTAAAACATTGTAGGCGTTTTTTTCTCGCATTGGCATACCGTTGTCATTTAGAGGTGATTCGAAATTCGAAATAAAAGTTGCCCAGATTGTTGATGACAACGATTAGAAGGACAATTCGCTTGAAGCAGATGTCATGTATAATCGGTCTGAGATTGGTGTCGCCGCAAACGACATTCTCATGCACAGGGGCTCAGTTTCGGAATTCAATAAATAACCACCCACAATGCTAAAAACTTGTATGTATGCACATCCGATAACAATTTCGACACCCTGTTATTGGCAAATGCAACAAATATTGTCCAGAGGATGACTTGGTGTATGTCTAAATGTGGTAATCATGGTGTTTTTGTGTTTGAGATGTCGTGCCGACGTCTGACACAGTTATCAGAGCTAGCGGTACCCCGGACGATTCATTTATGTCGACGCCGTCTTTATCTATTGGAAATAGACGTGCAATTCATTAGTGACGTTAAGTACTGTCGAGGGAGATTCGGCGTTCTCATCTTTGTCGATAGAGGATCACAAGAGTAATTAATTAGAAGCGCGTGCAGTCTAAACACTTACTTGTCATGGCCCTGAACACGACCTGGATGTGTAGCGAAGTAATGTTTATCTCTGGAGGACTTTCTTGATTTGAACATAAGGCTAACAATCGTGTGGCGTTGTAAAGTTTTAAATACAATATAACATACGGTTATATCTCTCTCCTATCAGTAATCCAGACATTCATGGTGACAACGTAGGTGATTCAGGGGTTGATGGCGTCTAGATCAGGGGTTGATAGCGTCTAGATCAGGGGTTGATGATGTCTAGATCAGGGGATGATAGCGTCTAGATCAGGGGTTGATGGCGTCTAGATCAGGGGTTGATAGCGTCTAGATCAGGGGTTGATGATGTCTAGATCAGGGGTTGATGGCGTCTAGATCAGGGGTTGATGATGTCTAGATCAGGGGTTGATAGCGTCTAGATCAGGGGTTGATAGTGTCTAGATCAGGGGTTGATGGCGTCTAGATCAGGGGAACATGGTGTATATATCAGGGATTGGTGCTGTCTAGATCAGGGATTGATGGTGTCTAGATCAAGGATTGTCTAGCCCCGAGACTAAAAAATTGATGACGTCTAAATCAGTAAGTAAGGGATTGCTTGGTTCTAGATCAGAAATTCAGAAATTGATGGCGTCTACATCAAGGGGTGATGATGTCAATATCAGGGGTTGATGGCGTCTACGTCAGGGATTGATGGTGTCTATATTAGAAGTTGATTGTGTCTAGATCAGGGGTTGATTGCCTCTTGACTAGGGGTTGATGGTGTCTAGATCAAGGATTGATGGTGTCTAGATCAGGGATTGACTGTGTCTAGATAAGGAATTCAGTGATTGATGGCGTTTAGATCCATGGTCGATGGTGTCTAGATCAAGGATTGATGGTGTCTAGATCAGGGATTGACTGTGTCTAGATAAGGAATTCAGTGATTGATGGCGTTTAGATCCATGGTCGATGGTGTCTAGATCAGGGTTGATGGTGTCTAGATCAGGGATTGAAAGTGTCTAGATGAGGGGTTGATGGTTTCTAGATCAGATATTGGTGGTGTCTAAATCAGAGATTCATGTTGTATAAATCAGGGGTTGACGGTGTCTAGATCAGTTGTTGATGGTTGCTAGATCAGGGATTGATGGTATCTAGATCAGAGATTGATGGAACAGAGAAATACTATGTGGGTATAGAAATCAGGACAGAGTAATAGTGTGTGGGTATAGAAATCAGGACAGAGTAATGGTGTGTGGGTATATAAATCAGGACAGAGTAATAGTGTGTGGGTATAGAAATCAGGACAGAGTAATAGTGTGTGGGTATAGAAATCAGGACAGAGTTATAGTTTGTGTGTATAGAAATCAGGACAGAGTTATGGTGTGTGGTTATAGAAATCAGGACAGAGTTATGGTGATCGGGTATAGAAATCAGGACAGAGTAATGGTGTGTGGGTATAGAAATTAGAACAGAGTAATAGTGTGTGGGTATAGAAATCAGGACAGAGTAATGGTGTGTCGGTATAGAAATCAGGACAGAGTTATAGTGTGTGGGTATATAAATCAGAACAGAGTAATAGTGTGTGGGTATATAAATCAGGACAGAGTAATGGTGATCGGGTATATAAATCAGGACAGAGTAATGGTGATCGGGTATAGAAATCAGGACGGAGTAATGGTGTGTGGGTATAGAAATCAGGACATAGAAATGGTGTGTCGGTATAGAAATCAGGACAGAGTTATAGTTTGTGGGTATAGAAATCAGGACAGAGTTATACTTTGTGGAATAGAAATCAGAACGAGTAAAAGTGGTGGGTTTATAAACTCAGCATCATCAACTCTTTTAACAGCACATTGCTTGTTGAATTGAAAGCTCTAGAATAAATCGAAACAAGCTCGTATTTGATCCATGGTTTGACGCAAGGTGGTTTGGAGAACAGTTTGTACGAGTCCTTGTGGGCGCATTTCCATTGTTTAATCGTTCGCGTTTTTGTCAATATTGTTCACTTCTAAGCTGTGTAACGACAGACCTTTTCCTTTCTAAATCAGTCTGTATACTGTGACTACTGCCATTTCACACATTAAATAAATTCTCTCACGTAATAAATCAAACCCCTTTAATTAATCACAGTCTTGTTTCTGTGAGTGGTTCCAGCCAAACACGACAAGTAAGCACCCAAGGGTTAAAGGTACTTACCGCGTCCGTGATTACCAGACGGTCCGTCAGGAATCTAATCAAAAGAGTGTTCTTATAATCTATATATATACGTGTGCATCACTTCATAGCCATTATCATTTACATCATATGGAACTATAACGTCATTTTCCAGAATATTCCTTAATCAAGTTTAGTTATAATGGAACCAAATTCATGCAGAACATAACCAGACGTCTTCCTGCCCTCGCAAGTTTCTTATAATTTTATACATAGGGTAAGTCTATCTAGGATAGCAAAAACCCTTGTCGTGTTAATTCTCCGATGGTATGTGATCGACATCACTGATCTCTAGGCTGATATGACTCCTCCGTGGCATTCCCCCTAATTGTCTGTAAAACAAGTACTTAAAACAGGCAAAATAGGAGTACTACCTTCAACCTAACACCGACTGCTGTATTTTATATGTAGATTATGTTCTTGAAACTCAATGCCCACGTTCATAATAAATTTTGCTTTAAATTACGGTCGATGTTTATTACTAATGCACTCTAAACGTATTCATGGGATTGTACCATCCTTAATGAATGAAGCAATATTTGGAAAATAAAAAGTAGAGACGATATATGTTTTTAAACTTGACAAAAGTAATGAACAAAATAGATGGTGCATTATGAAATGAAAGCATCCTATTGGTATTGGATGTGGAATTCCTGAGGAGAAGTACACACACATCTCACAATGACAGGAAATTCCAATGGAAGGATACAGACCCAGATCTGAATGTGACTACATTAAGTGAATGTAGATATATATGAATACAATCTCATGTAGATAAAATAAAATTACCATCCCATTCTAGAGACAATGTTCTGATTGACGTCGTATATATAAAATGTCACATTTTATCGGCAGTAAGTACAACGCTTTGTTTTTCTTTTAAATTCAAAAGTGTAATATATAAAGAATAAGTGAAGAAAGATTTTCAATTCAGTTGCATTTTGATGCTTCAAAACAGTGTCTTTGATTATGTTCCAGTTTTCTTCAATAAATTCAGCTTCATCAATCATATTTTAATTGGCTTTGGGGATAATACTCAATTGATCTTCCTTCACAATATTCAATAAAGCTATCATATTATCTGATTGATGCTACAATTTTGATTATTTGATAATATTTCAATTCAGTTTTGCATTGGAAATAGAAGTGCGTTTGCCTGAATGATCAAGTTTTACACAAAATACATTTACCTTACTGAGATTTTACGTTTCCTTAAGCAGTACACACAATGTACAACATACAATATAGCATACAGTCAGTTCGTGCATATATGAAAATAATACATCAATTGGATGTGAATTCGACTGTAAGAGGAGGTGATTTATCTCAAGTGATTTCTTTCTTTCCTCTGTTTAAGCGTAAGACCTTTTTTCTCCCGGTACATAAATAGTATAGGAGACGTCACGTTGTAGTTCACTGCATAATCAAGAGTTTGTTTAGACAAGCTTGATCTGCTGCAATATTGCAACACATAAATCGTTGTCTGCTTACCTGTCAATCCTTTCTATCTATAATCTAGTTATATTTTGATGATATCTCCTCGACAAACGTCCTTACATGTCTCTGGCTGCTGGTACCTCTTTTCACAAACATCCTCATATTTCCCCAGCTGTATGTGTCTCGAAACACGTCTTCATATGCCCCTGGGTGTTGGTACCTCCATTGACAAACGTCCTCACATGTCCTTGGTGTTGGTACCTCCATTGACAAACGTCCTCATATCTTCCTTAGTGTTGGTACCTCCATTGACAAACGTCCTCATATCTTCCTTGGTGTTGGTACCTCCATTGACAAACGTCCTCATATCCCCTGGGTGTTGGTACCTACATTGACAAGCGTCCTCATATGCCCCTGGGTATTGGTACCTCCATTGACAAACGTCCTCATATCTTCCTTAGTGTTGGTACCTCCATTGACAAACGTCCTCATATCTTCCTTGGTGTTGGTACCTCCATTGACAAACGTCCTCATATCCCCTGGGTGTTGGTACCTCCATTGACAAACGTCCTCATATCCCCTGGGTGTTGGTACCTACATTGACAAGCGTCCTCATATGCCCCTGGGTATTGGTACCTCCATTGACAAACGTCCTCATATCTTCCTTGGTGTTGGTGTGTCCCTCGACAAACATCCTCATATGTCCCCAGCTGTATGTGTCTCGACAAACGTAATCATATGTCCTTGATTGTTAGTGTCTCCCTCGACAAGCTTTTTTATATGTCCCTGACTGTTTTGTCTCCCTCGCCAAACGTCCTCATATGTCTCTGTCTGTTTTGTCCCCCTCGACAAACGTCCTCATATGTCCTTGACTGTTTTGTCTCCCTCGACAAACGTCCTCATATGTCCCGGATTGTTTTGTCACCCTCGACAAACGTCCTCACAAATCTCGGACTGTTTTGTCACCTCGACAAACGTCCTCATATGTCTCTGACTGTTTTGTCTCCCTCGACAAACGTCCTCATATATCCCTGACTGTTTTGTCTCCCTCGACAAACGTCCTCATATGTCCCTGACTGTTTTGTCTCCCTCGACAAACGTCCTCATATGTCCCTGACTGTTTTGTCTCCCTCGACAAACGTCCTCATCTGTCCCGGACTGTTTTTTCCCCCTTCACAAACGTCCTCATATGTCCATGACTGTTTTGTCTCCCTCGACAAACGTCCTCATATGTCCTTGACTGTTTTGTCTCCCTCGACAAACGACCTCTTTGTCCTTGACTGTTTTGTCTCCCTCGACAAACGTCCTCACACTTCTTTACCTGTTGCTGTCTCACCAGATATAAGTTATCATATGGCCCTGGTGTCTCCCTAGACACCCGCCCTCATGTGGCCCCTGTTATTGTTACAGTTAATTCCGAACAGACAAAATTTAATGAGTACGTCTAAAGGACATATCATATGCCTGTTAAATACACAAACAATCCCTTCTTCATGTTCCCAGACATTGTATATGTGCTTTGCCGACGTTTTCACTCATCGTTATGTTTAATTACAGCAATTCCACATTGATGTGAGGCCCTGTCTATACCCCAAAGCTTTCTAGTAATGGATGCATTAAGACTCACTTATTTTATATCCTCCTTAGCATTCACAATCCCGAAAATTCGATATTTGGTTTATTTTACTGAAACGAAAAATCAATACTAAAAGCAAAAAAAAAAAATGAAAAATATTGTTCATCCAAACTACTTTTTGGTAAATGCACTTTAATACGAGGATGATTATGGATGCCACAGTATTATTATTACTCATTGGGATACTATTGAATTAGAATAAGCAGCACATCAGGCGAAGGATTCCAGGGGAACGTTATTACTGTTCCAACTCACTAAAACATTGAATGTCATGTAGCCATGCAAATATAATATTGATCTTGTTATATTTTAAAATGCTTGATTGATAACAATTTTGTTCACGTGTTTTAATTGTCGCGATTTCTCCTGGATGATTTAGATAACATATCATCACTTGGTGATGTTGCCCCTGATGTTAAATACCGAACTCATACCCCGTACTAACACAACCAGGAAGACAAACAATTAACAGGAGTGCAAAGGTAAAAGTTCATTAATCATCTACATATACCCGGGAACCGGTAAGTCCTATAGCACACCTTTCAATACATATACCGACTACCTGAAGAACCACCGGATCAGTTGATTATTCATATACATGTATGTAGTACAGATATTCTGATAACATGATAAATAGATACATGTAGCTATATGGTATCAATGATTTCGCGATCCCCAGGAAATGTTCGAGTTATTCCCGTAAAAAATAGCAGGTAATACCGAAATGGTGTATTACCGTTTTCCTTCTGTAGATACAGGTGTGTAGCTCTTTTCCGAATGTTTAATGTTTCATGTAACATTATTGACAAGACCATGAAGTCAATGATGTCTCTTCTTTCTATTTTGCATCTTTTGCTTGGTTTCATTGTGATTTTTACCTGTGAAGTTTGATATGATTGCTTCATTTTTCATTTCACAACCCGATCCATACCAACATTCCGTTGATCCTCGACTCTGTCACTATAAGACACTGATTTACATACAGTTGCGCTGCGTATGTATTACCTATAGAACATGTCTTTTAAGTGTTGATCGGCATTTATCAGAAACTTAAACTAAAATAAACAAAAACAAAAACAAACAAAAAACAACGTTATATGGCATTCCATCGCCACTTCCTCAAAAGGAGTTTTTATACTTTTCCTTTGTCTCGTAACAACCGTCTTTTCAGGACAAAAATGTAATTATTTTTCATTTCCTCACATTCTATTTCGCGATCAGCACGTCTCTTCTAATATCCACAGTCCTGTTAAGCTCATTTAAATGAGATTGATATAATAGTACATTAGCTGTGAAGTGTCATTTTAATTTTAAGATGTTTCTATGTCAATGATAATTAGCTTTTTTATTGTAATCTCACCGATTCCTTATATAGTTTCTCATATCGATTACGAGTCCTGCTTCTATTCCTATGCTCAATTTCCAAGACTACGTTGCGTCCATTCTGTTTTACCATACTTCAAGTTTGCACATAGCTCGCATAAAAAGGAATAGTGTGTCCTTATGCTGTGGAGATGCATAAGCATAAAACAGAACAAAAACAGATGGATGTCATCACATTGAGGGACATTCCACTTTCTTCTCCATTCCTTGCGATTCGTTTGAGAAAAATCAATCCTGCAGTTTCATTTGCAACTTAAATGCGTGTAGCGCCTGGTAAAAGAGTTCTAACTGCAAAAAGGACTAGTAATTGAGGCATTTATTCAGGGGGGGAAACTATGGCTAGCAATTATCCAAGAAAGTAAATTTGTTTGATGTTCTGAAGGTTCAATTCAAATTAACAAAGTTGATGTTTCCATTTCAAATCAATGCATTATATTGACAGACAGATTGGATAAATTATCTAACATAATAGGACACTTCTCGTTTATCACACCTTCCCCTAAAAAAACTCATCGATTGCGGTTGAATGATTATTTTCACTTCAGCTCCCAGCCCTGATTATCACCACCAGACGATAGACGTGGTACACTTCAATTTATCTTAGTGGGCATTTCATACAACCTTTCGCTCTGGACATACATTCCACATTTATCAAACTGGGCTGGTGACGGTTAATGTCTGTGTATATCACTATTATTATTATTATAGATGTATCGAGATCGCCCCGCATTACTCTCACATGTTAACCAACATATTTTAATATATTTGTACATTATCTAAATTGTGGATGCAGTGTGCCCTGTTTGTGAAATGGAACTCTATCGTTAAGTGACTGAATGCCCTGCCACTTTAACGGAAGTGGACACAGGCGTTGTAAGCGCCTATCAATGGTATAGTAACGACGTTGGTCATTATGTTACTGGACTCTACTAATGGGCTGAAACCTCTACCGTAAGTATAATACAGCCTAATTGTATTGATTCATAGTTCAACATAGTTGTGAATTATTTCGGTACTTCAAGAAATTATGAGAACACTCGTATGCCAATATCGAAATGAAGTTCTGTTATATTAATATAGGTATCAATTGCTTGAGTTTAGTACTTATTAACCCCGATCGCTAAGTAATTATTTTTTCACTTTGTCAAACAAGCAAAACTAAAAATGATATTATCTTAGTACATCCGTCATTTGTATAGACTTAATTGACTTTTAAGAGCATTTTTATTAACATGAGCGCCATCACCTTGTTCTTTCATACTAACATTAATAATCCGACATTCAACTTAATGACCAAAGGATTCAACATATTTCATAAACATTTTAAGTTTTGTTTAATTATCTTTTTGAATCAATTACAAGTATTTGGATTAAAAAAAACAACCTTGCCTTCAAATAAACATGTATATTATTCAATAAAATCATTTTTCAACCAGATTATATAACATTTCAATCACGGTCAGATCGAAATGACCGCTTTGACCTTTAGGTAAAATTCGAGTAATTTCATTGTTATTATGGTGTACCCATATGTTCACTATTTATGTGTGTCAGGATCAGTATCTCACGCTATCACGTTAAGGTGATTTAACTATGACATTTATCTGAATATGGATTCCCCTGATATCGTTCTAGTATTGTAAAGTCAGCAGCGCAGGTTTTATATTACAACTACAAGTATTTTCTAAAATGTAAACTAAGCATCTATAAGATTGCATAGGGAATTTACCAATGTATAACAAAATCAGTGTGTATTGCCTGATTTGTCAAAGCGTTTCGCCCGAGCGATCTGTAACCATCGACGCCATACATCACCACAGCGAGACGACCTTCGCTATATACATCATGACGGCGGGGTCTGTTAGCTGGGGAATGAGAGAGCAATGTTAATGTTTGTATAATAATGTATCCTTGGCGCGGCGACTAGGAAAGTCCTCTGGGGAAGTAAAATATGGATGAACAAGCAGCAGTAATGTTTGGTTTCATATTCACTGGAGGTATGTAATAGAAACCTATATACTTATTTTACTGCACACACAGTCCGCAGCTGCTCTGAGACAGCTTTAAGTATGTATTATAGGAAATGAGGAGAGCAGTGATTGATACGTATCCATTTCATGATTAGGCGCTTCCAAATTAACGTAAAACATAACATGGTTAAAGTATTCCAACGTCAGATGTGTTTCTTGGCATGGTAATATCTTCTTTTTTATTATTATTATTTTTGTAGTTTTTGGGTATCCATGACTACAACAGTATACATGTACGTGTTATTGTACAAATGTACTAGTTTGGTTTCTTCCGTTATTAAGCTTTAGCAGATTTTCGTTTTTTCGTCTACATGTATTGCTCGGTGGAGTTTCGGATTTTCGGCAGATATAAACCACCATGATACACTAAGAAATGTTGGCTTGACGACCAAATCATTAAAATAAACAACGAATTTTTTTTTTTTAATGTTAGATGCAATTGCAATGAATTCCGTCATATTCACCTGCATAAGGATGTCCCTATCATAAATTGGCAACATTCTCGTCATACCTCGCATCTAATAAGCATATGATGACGGATCGCTGATGAGGGATCTTTCCGCCTACAGGTCCTAACAACATCTATTTTGGAGCAAACAGGCAAAACAGGCAAACAGCCTGTTTTGTGAGGGCGCTTCGATAATGCTGATGCTGGGGAGCGCGCTCTGAAAATATTGGGGGGCGCGCTTCGATAGTTATGAATCTTTTCACACGTCCACTTTACACAAAGCAGGCAACTGAGTGTGAAATGTCTAGGGGTATTTCAAATTCAGTGACAGAGTTGACTTAATGTGTAAACCCCTATACCAACTCGTATCGAACAACACTGAGGGACACGTCTATCATACAGGTGTTGATTTTAACAGAAATACAAGACCGAAAGTAGTTATTTGTATTTTGGACAAGAATTTTACCGGAGAAAACAACATGAGAATTACATCATATACTGCAAAAATAAAAAGTAAAGAAAATCTAAGAAAATAAGTTGATTTTTACATAATGAAAATTGTATGCTGCAATAATAAAAAAGAAAATTTCGTTCTCGTATCATTGGTCATTATGTCTTGTGATCCCCCTCCCTCAGGATGTCCCCTGAAAGATTGATCAGCAATCGACACTAAACGCCCACGAAATTAATCTGTACATAGTCCGAGTATATTCAGAAGAGAAAATGAAAATAGAAGAGCCAAGGACAATATGAAAGGCTAAGAACATTGATTTGTGACCGACTTGTTGGGTTAGGATAACGAACTATTGTTTTTTCGATATACCTAAGATTGGTGTTACGTAATATCGATTCTGTTCACATCATGTATAGTTGTTCAGCCTACAGGACAATTAATATCACATAAGAACGATGATGCTACACTAAGGTTTCATGATTATATTGGAAATAATGTGGAAAAAACGAAGAATGTACTAATCCAACACGATAAACGTAAGAAATGTTATAAATAAGCGTACAAACAACAATAACAAACAACAAAGGATGATTGATAAAATACAGGTTTAACACTGAACCGCTGGACAGAAACCTACCAATACCTTAATTACTATAAATATACTACCGAGGACAAAACATCCAAAGCTATCCTTATTTAAAGATTGATCCTCAAAGTTTCGTCGTCTCTGTAAATTGTATTTCATTGACTTCCTCAGTGATGCAAATTATTCCGACTTATACCAACGAGACGTGGAATTTTACATTATCCGTTAATTGAAATGAAATGCATCTGGTTGAAAAGGGAATTATTTTTACATAATTTTCTTTCTTTTGTATCCACTTTTCTTACGATGCCACGAAATATTAATGACATCATTCAGAGGATATTACGATTACAACTACTCAGATGTCAAACAATCAAACGTAGTACTAATTAGGCGAGTGCTACGCCAGCTTATTTGTGGAAACATGAAATATTTACTGTTTTAATAATTTATAGAAATCTTATAATTCGTCAAGCCAAAGAGATTCCCGGTCGTATCGATAATACTATAATAAACCTTAGAGTCTATTCAAATGGTCGGTAGTTTTTTTGTTTTGTTGTTGTTGGTTGTTTTTTTTTTGGGGGGGGGGGGGGGGGGGGGGGGGTTGTTGTTTGATTGTTTTTTGTTTTGATTTTATATATTTTGTTTTTTTTCAAACACATGGTTCCGACCCGGCAGGCTTTAACCGACATGTAGGAAATCATGACACAATCATATTTCTGTTTGAACTACATTACAAATACATGTAACTGGGACAATGTTTGGATCTGACCTAGATTTATAAGGAGGGTGTCGTGGGTAAAGGAGAAGACGCTTACTCCTCCTTAGCTCCTTTTTAGATTTATTTATTTTTTCCTTTCCTTCTATTTATCTTTTATTTAGAATTAAGTTTATTTTTCAGTACTATAGTTCTCTTAGATAACTAGTGTTCTATGTGGTGTAGTTGACAGAAACACTTGTCGACTAGTACCACATGTGATTCAGGAAATTCTATAACTTCCGGAGAACTCTATTTTACTTCCAGTTTACGTCTCTTTGTTTTGGAGTCACTTCATTTCCTACTGTCCTTTTGATACAATTTATCCGTAAATCGTTGTGGTACATTTACTTGTTTACCTTGCCGATTTATTGTGTTGTGATTTTTATCTATTCAACACAGGACTCAAGTTGTGTAAGTAAGGCACATATCCACCATTGTTATTAAGTGACATGCGTTGATTTGCATCTAATTTGTCTACTATAAGCTGCTGTCTCTTGCAGATTGGTCCTGTCAATCGGCTTCCCAAACCAAATATGCATGTTGCATGGCATTAGATCAGTTAAAATATGCTTTCACGAAATATTGAAATACCTGTCGCGTTCTTGGCTTAAACAAAATGAAATAGTATTGGCACGTACTAATTCAAAGACATAAACTGATGAAGTCAGCAGCTTTATTCTACTGCATATGTAAAATCTACAGAACGAATTCTGATGATGTTATGCAAACAATATATTGCAGACAATTTGCAATAAGCATGTTATGCAAACACGTATGTGTACCGGAGATGAATCTATTATTTTGACTTTTTCCTAAATGTAATTTGTCAAAATCTATTAACAGTTATCTAGGAAATACATTCTGTGTGTCTGACAGGATGTAAACTTTCTGCAGTAATCAACGGTTATGTCTCAATACGAACGCGCCATGTCAGATACACTGTATGTGTCGTCATTTCTGGTGGTAGTGTTAAATGACTGATCGGTAAACAACATGTTTTAGTTAATAAGAAACGTGGACGATCAGGAGACCGTCTTTTTTTGTGTCTAAATATATGATTACATATGCGTCTAAGACATGACTGGAACTACAGAGCCTCTGTTTCATATCCATCAGAATTAAAACTAATTGTATAGACTAATTCCATCTAACGTACTTGTTGAAAATAGTTATATTTTAAATATCACATCACAGAGATTATGTATCTCTGATAGACAGGAAACGGCGTGTTATGGTGTCATCAATTTGGATCAACTCTTGTACTTGAATAGGTCTCCAATATCTCATGTTTTCGTAATGTCCGTTGATTGATGGACATTTAACGCCTTATATATTTACCTGTGTTTCAAATAGAATTCTAAAATGCATCGAAAACATACACAGTACACCTCGGAGAAAAAATAAGTTTATTAAACATATCCCTGACAGCGGTTTATAATTTTTGATCCAGGTCATAATGTGTAGAAGAACATATAAGAACAAAATGCATTTCTATTTTGGTTTGAAAGCGTTTAAAATGTGATATTTTTCCGATTTTGTTGTTTTGATCTCATTACTGGGAAAATGTCACCATATATTCACAACGAGGGAAATCAAAATCGACATCATTTATAGCACAAAAAGCACTTGTGACAAGGTCAAAGCGGACAGACATTGATAAACCATACATCAACCCTATTATTATCCTAATCATCCCGGGGTAGACGTTGTCCTGATCTATATTGCAAAGTGACACGACACACTGTTGGAAATGCCAATTTGAGTCACCAACCATCATACATTTTAACAGAACCTCATTAATATAAAATCATATATGAACATCGATGGTTCATTTGTCAAACTAATCCTGAAAGTCATCCTAGTACATTTGCTGATATGGTTCACTGAACTGTGACATTACACCTAACATCTATCGTGTTTTAAACTGTACCCCGGCCTGTGTATGTATGGAATGTACTGGTAAATAGAACTCCGTTTCCCATCTGTGAAAAAAGATTAAATGATGACCAAGCGGGGACCAGTGTTCCGTAGCAATATCGCCCTATGTATCTGCTAAATAGGACAACAAACAACGATGCACTCTGTACTAAAGGATACCATCTAAGAATAGGACTATGTTTTATCACCATCTAATCATAATTCACATCAACAATAACAGCTCGGCTGTCTTTTGATTATGTGCTGAACGAACGAAAATATCTATAATTCAAATCGTGATTGTGATTATGAGAATGAAGGCTCAAATGCATTTTTTAAAAATATTTTTCCGCAAAAAGTATTCCGTAATACACACGAATACAAATTAAATCAATTACACTGATATATAATTGTATTTCAAAGCAGCCTTTATTAAGCATGCACTTTTTGTTTTTACATAATGCAATAATAAGTCAAAGGGTTAAACATCGTGAATAATGCTCTAAACCTCCAACAGGAATTACAATTAATAGCAATTACAGCATTATGTTATTTCAATTAACATTAACATCACTCAAAAGACCTGTCCACATCAAACAGTCAACTGTATTGTTTTTTTATCTGCGTTTCTGTCATGGTAAAATTATGAGTTGGTGATTATGAAACATAATGATTTCATTTTGTCCGTAGATTTGAGAACATATGATGCTCTTTGAAACCTTATCATCAAGATGATTACAATAAACTACCCTCTGTCATGCATGATCCTCTTTTTTTCAGCAGCAACATCCTATCCTGACTTTCTTTTATATTTACTTGTCATCCTGATTAGGCAATTATAAAACCACCTTTCAGCATTATGGATTTCTGTAAAGCTTCATCTTCCGCATACAACGTAGACCACCATCAATGATTTTATTCAAGTTTCCGAAATTTCTGGAAAGATTGCATTTCCTCCTTACAACTTAAACCACCATCAATGATTTTATTCAAGTTTCCGAATTTTCTGGAAGGATTGTCCTCCTGACAACTTAAACCACCATCAATGATTTTATTCAAGTTTCCGAATTTTCTGGAAGGATTGTCCTCCTGACAACTTAAACCACTTTAAATGATTAATTCAGATTTCAGGATTTTCTGGAGAGTTTTTTTGGTCCCGTTGACAAAAAAAGCCGAATATCCAAGGTTGTATTTTAGCTGATGTTGTAGACCCCTATTTATAATAATGACAGATATTTTTTGTTTACTGATAAGAAAACACTGTTTTATTTCAGAAAGAAATATCACAATCCATACCCCTACTCTTTTAATCACATTTCAACCATTGTGTATGAAATTAGTACCGTTATCAATTATTGTTTATACAGTTAGGGATAAAAGAGCCTCTTAATAGATCTTTAAATAAGAAAGCAGATATCATTAAATGAAGCTCTATACCTGTTTATCTGATAAATGTACAGTCAAATTATTTACACTGGAGTATCAGACACGTCAAATAGGTGGAACCATTGATTTGAACGTATACCTAACACAACTGTAAGAATCAGTATTGTAACTCGCAGACCGGTTATTTGATATAAAATGTTGTATCCTCTGAAGACCTATATAGTCATCCACTGTGGGGTTATAACATCATGAAAAAATATTTCTATCGTGTTCTAAGCACATCGTAGTTTGACATGGGTCTGAACATATATCTATAAGAATCTATGCATGTGCATTGGTGACACTCACCTCTTTGATGACATAGGATAAAAAGGGCTGCAATGCATCATCGGCTTTCATCATTCATGGATCTACTACCATGCTTGACTTCAAATGAACAAATCCTTATATGAAATATTCATGTGTGTATGAGTCGGTAGACACTGGTACACTTAATTAACGAATAATTTGCCTGATATCTAGGATATGACCGGGCTGTTTCGGGAGGAATTTAGTTTAAGTGGTGATGACAAGTCTATTCCGAACGATCATAAGCGTAATTGCTTCATTGTTAGTCATAGTTACCAACCGAGGTCTTGTATAGTGCACACAGCCACCATTTACAATGTAGCATTGTTACCTAATGGACTTTCACTGTTTTACAGATGCGTCTGGTAGCCAGATTTTGACAACAAAACATCTCCAGTTTCTTCACAACGGGATTTGACCTTTCAAATGGGATAATGCGAGCCGGACCCCTACATCAAGTCGCCATCGTCTGGACAAAAAGTGGCAATTGCATAAAAGGGACGTAAATACGTTGTTGGTCGTTTTTAGATTTCAGAACGTGTTAACAGATAGTTAGCAATAATTGTTAGGCAATTTATGTCACTCATTCCTTAGATTTTTACAATCTTGTTCTACAGACTAACAAAGAATACTACGTCAAGATGAACCAAACAACAGATGAAGACATTAAGGATATGCTCGAGGACATATGCTATAAGTATATCGGTCCCGTGCTTTGCGTTTTCGGTATTATTGGTAACATTATCAACTTGATCGTATTATCACGCCAACAACTAGTGGAGTCCCCGTACATCTACCTGAAGGCACTGGCAGTGACTGACATGTCGGCCCTTCTCTTCTCCTTTCCCTTCATGGTGGTCTCTCGGGAGGCCACCACCTTCTCTCTCAAGTGGTATAACGCCTATATCTTCCTGCCAGTGGTCAATTTCTTCACAGCTTCAAGTATCTGGATAACCGTTGTAATGACCATAGACAGGTTCATATTTGTGAAATTTCCGATTTGGGCAAGATGGCGATGTAGTCGGTTCAGTGCGCAAGTGCGGGTTTGGATAATTCTCGGGGCCACTGTTGTGATTAGCGTGCCAAGACTATTCTGCTATGATGTAGTGCCTATCAGTGTTGACAATGCTAATGTGACAGTGACCGATTTACATGGTTACAGACTCAAACCTACAGACTTCCGTAGAAGTGAGTATTATCAGGCTATGAACATTGCACTCATTATACTCATTCACTTCCTGCCGCTCATTATTCTGTGTGTGATCAACATTTACCTTATCGTTGCCGTACAACAAGCACGCATTGCGCGCGAGGAGTTAAATCTGAGAAACAATATGGAGACAGAATGGCAGAAGGACCAAAGGAGGTTTACAATCACTCTAATAAGCATTGTTCTTTTAGCTATTGTTTCCATCTTCCCCGCCGCCATTTGTGATATCATGGTTGAAATGAGGTTTGGACTAAAATACTCAAAGCTCATGCAGATAATATCTAATCTACTAATGTGGCTTAACTTATCAATGAACTTCATCATGTACTGTGCGTTCAATAAAAAGTTTGTGAGGGTTCTAAAGGATGTAATGGGACGAAGCATTTACCGTTTCCGGTATTCACTCAAAAGTGTAAGGGATCAAAGTGAAATGACAACTATATAATACTGGAACAAATTAACTACAAAATACATTCATATTGAAAATATCGTTTGTGGACAGAAATGTTTGTGTTGTTTCATTTCTACGTTACATTTAAGTGATAGCATTGCTCTTATTTCGGAAACATCTCACAACCATCGAAAGCGGTAAATGTGTAAATTTTATATCTCCATTTAAGCGTCTATGTGACACTGCTGATATAAGATGTCCGCAGCATATTCATCCCGTCCCGATTTTATTTCACGAAGACTAAGATTCGTAAATAAAATGTATTACACATGATTCTTATTCTGAAGTATTCGGAACATCTGTTTTTTCAAATAACTCTTAAGGGAAATTTCAGAGCTAAAATAAAAATGTGTGTCATCACCCATCCTGTGATACGATCTTAGCCCAGGTATCTGTACAGTCATTATGTCATATTCAGATCTAGATTGTTCCTCAAATCGTCTATTTTCAAATGTGTGTTAGATTTAATTCAATTCATTTGATTTAGACCTGGCTGAAGTCGACTTTTGATATTTTTTAATGTGTATTTTAATATTGACTCATAATACAAATACAATAAGATATATGATATAGTTGTATTCTTATTACAGATTGGTTATTGTGTATGTAAGTTAGAGCAGATTTTCTCAGAGAACTCATTGCTGACGTAAATAATAAAATCAAACTAAAAGTTGTAAAGTGCTGCATAAATCTGGAGCAGTAGCTATATATATTGACTATGAGTAACTATTTTTCCTATATTTTAAAATATCCATGTTAACAGAATGGCATAAGCTTATAAACAACAGCGTCGACATGCAGCTCCCCTTTAGGTGTATCACATTATCGTGATCTTCTATTGATTTGTGTCATAACAAGGCAGTTTATATTGAAATGTCTTGTATCTAATTCAGCAATCGTCGAACGAGGTACAATCATTTTTGGTTCACTTAGTTTTCTTTTTACGTTTTAATTGATTAAATAACTTTTTGTGGCTATATGAAATATTATTTCAATTATCTGTAGATATTTTTTGGCTTTAGCTTACTTGGCAATCGATGTATTTTGGTTATTTTTATTTTAAGATGAAGAACCTCTAAAATTTCCATTCAACGCTTATACTATAATTCATTCACGCATAGCGAGGTATTAATTTAACTTCAGATAGTTTAAACAGCATATTTAATGGAATTGCATAAATGTTAACTTTTAATTTAAACTACGAAAATAGGTATACGTGAAAATTATTTGGTTTACAGTAAGCTTCAATCTAACTCGCATTCTATTGATTATTTGCCTTCTCCGTACCTAATATATATTTAATTGATACGTGTATTTAATTAGTACCCGTTGATGTATGGATATGTTTTACGTATCTCTGCATTTAGGTGTGTTTAATTATCATGGGACCAATATTTCAATAGATGTTCAGGTGATAATATTCTGACGTACCTTATAGGTGTGTTTGGTATTATCATTGGTGTCGTTGTTGTCGTGGTAAATTTTATTGTTATGGTAAATTTTATTGTTATTACTGCAGTTATCTTTATCAATGGATCATTTAATTCAAAATTTTTACCCATGTTTAATGACAGAAAATACAAATAATATATCATAAACATGACAGTTTAGCTATATACCCGTGAACTTGATCTTTGATAATTTGTAAACAGTATTTAACAAAGCTTATTTTGATACCTCTTTTGTGTCACTACTTTGAAGTACTACTTTAATTAATATGTTTCTGTTATGTCAACCACAATACCAATATAAGCTGACATCAGTTGTTACCTGCCCTGTCCTAACGTTTTCTGTCTCGTCAAAGTGTAGCCTTTTCCATAATATGATTATCCTGAGGTCTTCAAAACGACTGCTTAAGCTGTTTTAAATGAAACTTAAAACAATGTACATATACAATGTTGTCAAACAGATTGAAGATAGGGTTTTGAGTCAAACCTGATAGTGTCTAAACTAAAAATGTATAAAAATGAATATTTAAGATAGTAATGTTAATTTAGACAATAATGCAAATAGTTGTTTTCCATTCATTGTATTTAATTGATGCGTGTTTTGCATGGGGTTATATTTTGATGTAAGAACTAAATGGCACTCAAGGAAACAAGATATCAGGGAATCCGGGATTGTGTAATATCTCTCATAATAACATGAAAATAGCATCGTGTGATTTTTACATTATCATAAAGGCGATAACAATGTAGTCAGTATCACTCTATGAAGTTCAAGTACAATGTTTCCATCTAAATGGAGATCATGTTTGAAGTTGAAACATTGAAAATCTTACGACGGCGGTTTGCTGTACGTCAAGATTGTAGAATACAAACATTTTACCCAGTATATATAATGATGGTAAGGAAAAGATGTTTAATAAACTGATGTTGTTTTTAACACCTGGTTATGGTAGGAGTATGTTTTGTCGCCATGAATGGATCAGAGATTCACATGTTAAAAGACTAACTATCATCTTGTGCGGTTGTGAATCAATTAAGCAATCCTAGGCATCATACTGTTTCTGTTGTATTAATTACTTGTTGTTGCTCATTTTGTTTCATTAGATGTTTTAAGTGCTCATTCTAATATATTCCCTTCATATTCTAGTCTCCTTACATCAGTTAGTTTAACCATTGTTTTCGTTACTTTCTTGTTATTTCCCCGTTATTTCCCGTTATTTATCCAATTATCCATTTTGATCCAATTCACTTATCGTAGGTTAATTTCGAGATGTTGTTTTGTTTTTGTCGATTCATTTCTATCAAATTCGTGAATTGACGTGACTTATTCGTTATTCTTCTTGGTTGTGAATCATTTGTATGTTGAGTCTAAAGCATGGTTCCTGATATCAATTCCGTTATAACAGTCGGTCTCTACGTTCACTGCTAGTTATTCCCGTTTCCAAAAAAAAAACTGTTTTATAGTTTGATAATTTCATTATTCGCCACTCAGTGTAAAAAACAGCTTGGATGCACTCTACACCGATATAGGTGTATCACGTTGAATGTAATCGTCTAGACAGAAGGATACAGTTAAGTTCATCCCTGTTTTGTTTCCCGTGTAAAATAACTGCCTTCACAAGGAACCCTATGTATGTATAACTTCGCTACATAACATTTGTCTTCAGTTATAGAGCTGTAATTCAGAAGAAAAAAAACTATGGTCTATATGTTCGACAGATTCTCTTTTTTTTTTTTCATTAATAACTAAATTTTGTTCGAAACTATTCGTTTAGACATTGAGGAGGCGATTGGTTTCGTTTTAAAAGATCTCTTCATGTTGAAATATATTCTTATATTCTTCATTAATCACTGAAGCTACTTCATCTAAATGAAAACGACATTCCATCGGATGATTTTAATCTGGGAATTCATGGACACAGATTTTATTAACTACAATCACTCCTTTTTCTGATCCTAGCTTGTACTCTTGCCTGCTGCTAATGCATCGAAATTATATCATAAATCAATTGATGCGGGCATGGCCAAACATCTTTGTACATTGCAGGAAAAGAGAAAAATGTGTTTACTTTACAACAATTGTGAAATATATGTATGTGTCGTAAGCGTGTTAATAAGGAATCTTATCTTAAAATTTATCTTTTGTTATTTTTTATCGACTAGCTCAATTGTGTCATGTGTTTTATCAAATGAAAAAGTATCCTCTTTAAAAATATCTTTAATTTTTACTAAAATAGTTCTTTTAACTGTATTTTATGTGTTCTATCCCACTGAACATATGTTTCCTGTTTTACTGTGAATGTTTCTAATGTTACACTGTTTTACTGTTGATAATAAATGATAACATTTTTTCTGATTTGTTCTTTTTAATTTGGTAGCTACAAAAAAGATATGTCGTTTGTAAATAGTACCCCTTACCGATGTTAGTATTAGTTATATTAGTTATATTAAAAACGTACTTTCTAGATCTAAAGAATTTGAGCAAATGAGATATGGACTACAGCCTAGATAAAATGCAACTTTAATGAAAGTTTCAGTTCATTTTAAATATATGTAACAAATACGTTTTTACCTTTCGGCCGGTAAAAACCATCAATATAGTACTGGTTTATTTAAATATTTTTTTTCCTGGCTGCTATGGCCCAGTTAAAATACGAGGGTTTTTCCAAAAATAATGTCATCTGTCCATTCTTTCGTGAAAATCGTGCGCAATGTACTCAACCCCCCCCCCCCCCCGAGCCGATAGAATAATCATTGAAGCATAACAAAGGTAAAACTCGAGTTCATTAATTCAATGCACATTGCTTTATAGCGTATTTATTACACTATACATGAAATGACTGGTAGAAGAGCTTCAGATGTGCTTGAAATTAGGGCCTAAATAAAAGGTCGATCGTTGCTCGGCATAAAGCCTATAAATATGGGAAGGGTCAAATGTCTCACAAATCTATTTGTAGGTGGGTTGTTAAATTTAAGAGCGGTCAGCAACAACTCAAAGATGCTGCTCGACCAGGTCGTCCTGCATCAACAACGACGAAAAGCAACGTAGAAAAAATAAGTAATATGCTGAAAAAGATGCCAGACACATTGTCAGGGATTTAGCAAGGTTGTCAAATTTGTCTTTAGCGCGAGTTCATGATATTTTAAAGAAACATCTTCATCTTAGGAAAATAAATCCAAGGTGGATACCCCATTTGCTAACAGAAGAACAAAAGAAGACCCGGGTTTCAAATGCAAAAAATTTTTTTCTCAAAATGTATCCCAAATATACCAAAAAGGCTTTCGATAATTTCGTTACTGATGATGAGACAGGGGTTTACTATTTAGAGCCAAAGCGAAAATGTTTAAACAGAATTTGGGCCACAAAAAATGCAAACTGTCCCAGTATTGCCAAACGCCAACGCACGGTAAAGAAAGTTTGTAGGTGATTTTCTTTGACAATAAGGGACCAGTAATGCAAATTCCGGTACCGAAGGCAGAACGGTAACAGCAAAGTTTTACAAAAATGTTGTTCTGAAAAAATTTAAAGTCCTGCTACAAACGCCGCCGTCTAAGCACAGGACTCTGGTACCTTCGACTTTTACATGATAATGCTACCGCTCATAAGGCACGTCTTGTGACCGAGTTTTTGGAGTCTGAAAAAGTTTCCGTCCTTCCACATCCTCCATTTCACAAGACTTGGCCCCCTGCGACTATTTTTTGTTTTCAAAACTCAAATTCCAAATGGCTGGAAAGAGATGCAAGTCGAGAAATGCCCTTGGGTCTGCTGTTTATCAGTACTTAATGGGTGTTCCCATTGAAGAGTATGAATTTTTCTTTCAAAATTGGATTGAGCGACTCAAATGGTGTATTCAAGCATTGGGGAGTATTTTGAAGGCCAGAAGAATTTAAAAGGGTAAAAACACTTGTAGTTTAGGAAAACAAAGTCAAATGACATTATTTTTGGAACACCCTTCGTATATACAAAGAATTTAGTTAATATATGTCCAATATGCAAACCTTATCTTCATGAGAATTTCATTTGATCATTCAAAGCCTAATGGGTTTTAATTTTAGCTTATTTTTTGAAAAGGTAGATAAGAATTACTAGAAAAATTCTAACAGAAAAAATAACACAGTAACATAATTGCTGTCCTGAATGACTAATATATTAAAGGAAAAAAATATATAATGATCAGGAATTATTGGAAAAGGCAAGACGAAGACACCAAGGACCCAACAAAAGCATCCCCGTGTGTTCAATCATCTGTTACATAAAAAACATAAGCAATGACATGGCTTCCTAGACTGTATCATTTTGGTCCAATTAGTACAGATGTGGTATCCCCAGAAAGCGCTGTGTGGCTCAGGGAGACTTTTGGTCTCTAGCCGTATGTCCGTGGTTTGACGAAATATTGGTTTTATTGTGGCTACATTTATTATTATATGATTTACGCCTAAAAAGGGAATGATACGAGTAAGTACACACAGACTGGCTATGCTTCCCTCAATAATTACTTGAAATAGCAGAGAACTATCGAGGTAAAATCGTGGTATCGAAAGCCTTTGAACATGTTGCGGTAACTGCTATCTCTACAGTACTGTGGAAAGACAATCTAATGAGAAGGATTTTGACAGTGTTTTCTCGCTGTCTCGTAGATGTCAATGACACCAGGACGTGTTCCTCGACAATAAATATAACACACAAACGGCAGAATATATCTTTCGTCACTTTACCAGTCATAAATAACTTAATACTTCGTCGGGACTGGCAAATCCAAGCTTAGGTCTGAGACAAGATTACTTCTAGTGAAGGAGTAATTGGTACATTTACCAAATCACTTTGAGTTATCTTCTGTTGTCCCAGGCGCGATAATATCTCCCACACTCGTGTCTAGTATGACGTTCTATTATAAGAACCCATGACCAAGCTGATTGCCTGTAATTAGAAACACTTCTTGTATCAATAAAGTGGATTCACAACATAGTTTTTTTAACCAACTGTTATAGGTGCCCTATGCGACAAATAACTGGGATCGATAACATGCTATATATAATCTAGTCGCATTGGTAGTCTTAACAACATTTTGATCACCGATAATTCGAGCTCATTTTATTTCACGAAGAACGGAAATAATTACATAAATTCACAAACAAAAGACATAAATTACACACACACACATAAATATATATATATAACGAAACGAATGTCAGATTCTATTTATGATATGGCTCAGATTTACTTCGTTTCTTCCCGCTTGTAGTATCCAGCCACCTGTATCGATCAACTGATGATCAACGCTGTTTTGGACCGTATGTTCAAAAACTAATAATCGGTTAAATGCACTCATACAATAAAAAATGCGTAAGAATAATGTACTTTTTGCACTATCTTAATTTTGCATATGAATCGCTTGTAAAAAAAACAGTCAAATTAAGCGCGAAGAAAAAGATCAAGTCTGTCAATTTTATAGAGCACAAGCGACCAGACAAGCGACTATTTACCTTGTGACGTCACAGTTTGACACATCCCACACATTCAGTGTCGATGTCATGTAGGACTATATCGGACGGCGTTTATTGACTGCTGTAGCTTTGCATGTATCATTATTAGTAAGGAGAGTTGGGAAATGTTTCCACCAAACATTTTTTCAAGTTGCCGTGGAAGGTGAGAATTATGGCCGATTAAATAGCAGCGTTTTGAAGCATATTGTGTGACGACAAAAGTATTAGTTGATTGTTCTTTGTGTGTCACTTTCGTGTTAGAAAGGATTATGTAGATGTTTATTGTGTGTTGTGTGTCGTTATTGTTGACGCTGTAAATTATGATCTGATATGGAGGAATGTTTTGGTATTTCACCTTCTTGTCTAAGTGTAACTACGTTTCAGAGGTCGTTTTCACAAATAGGAATACAATTTACACACGTGTGCAATAAAGAACATTAATGAAATGGAAAAACACGGTAGATTCTTGTCATATGATAAAATAGTGTATTGCTTGATGCTTGATATTTAATCTTTATGGAGGAGAAAGGAAAAAGAACACATAACAATAATATCTGAATGGATGGCAATTAACCTGTGTCGTACAAATATGTTATTGCGTTTTAGGCTATTGACACAAGTCGATTAATATTGAAGGAATAAAACAGATCTCTGGTATCTAAAAATGGTCACAAAAGAAATTCTAAATTATTTTCTACAAATTGATATAGCTTTTGATATCATCTTTGCATGATTCGTTAATTATATTACCAATACGGTCGCTATAGATGCCTTTGTAATACTATCTGTGTTGTCCTCGTACGTGTATGATATTTCTATGTATGCTAACTGATCTAGCTGGCATTCAATCAGCTTCATTTAAACCATGACCTGTAACAAACAAGGGCAGCCTTGAATTCCCCAGGAGTATATCGACAATCAACTGGCCCAGCAGCCACGGAAGGAAACAGTTCATTCGAGTAATCGTATTTAGGCTAACGCATCAATTTCCATAAATCAGCACTACAGAATCCCGATAAGCGGGGATCCTCTTAGCCTCTCCGATCGACATTGTAAATGAATAAGATACTGCCTTTCTATTACATCCCTATCACCAAAGTGTTTGCTACACACCGCGATTCCTGAACTGAAGTGTCATGAGAAACAACTGTCTGTATATCTAATAATTAAAACGTTTCGGAACAGGAAACAGGAGAATATTTGTCTAGTTAATTCAGAGAACTATGGTTAATTGAATCATAGTATGGCTACTGTGCTTCAATTAGGGCAGGAAATAACATGAACCTCATGATCACTTAATAAGCATGCTCATTTCAGCAGAGAACTAAAATACTTTCTAAATATACCTTGCTGTATCTGTAGATTCCTTTAAACGCAAATACCATCGATAGAAACATGAATAAAGTCTTACCATATGATATAATAACAATGTTATTTGCTTTAAGGTTGAGCAATATGTGTCAAGTTTTACAAGATCTACACTCAGACATGTGACAGAAACATAATGCCGTTATAGTTGGTAACAGATCCTCGGCATTTCCCATAGGTTTCAGACTTTAAAGGCATGCATGGTGGACGTATAGTTATAAAGTATAAAAAACAAATGCAAATACAAAGTTCTTCCATGTTGATGAATGTATTAAAGTAGCAAAAAGCCAGTCATCCTGCATGACATTGTAACGGTAATTCCACACTCTGAAAAGAACGGTTGAAATACATCAACCGTCCACGTGGTACCCTACAACTCAGATGGACAATTTTACAGTAGCATGTGTTTGTTTCGTGAAACAATATGACTATGTAAATATTGAAATATTGAAAATATTACTGCAATGACCAAACTCTTAAAACCACGGTTTGAATACTTTTTAAAGTGTTTTACTATGTAAATATTGCACTGAAAATATTGCTTTTACTGTCAAATCTGTATGCGGACATATTGTATAACCTCAGTGTATGTACCTCTAGAGACATAGCCTGGAAACGTAGGAAATGGTATATGTCTTGAACCGCTTTATGTCTTAAAAGGGGAAAATGAGAGGAGAGTGCTGAGAGCTAATTCAACGGAACAATATTTAAAAAGCAGATATAATGATATCGAAAAACAATTCGAACCTTGAAAGTTAAAAAAAACAAAAACAAAACAACAAAAAAACAACAACAAAACAAAAACAAAAACAAAACAAAAAAAACCCAAAATTAAAAAAAAAATTAAAACGAAAACAGTCCACTGATATCTTAATCAATATACAATGTACTGAAAAGATAAATTCATGAGCAAAATCTTTAAATCATGATAATTAGTGTTAAATATATTGTGTTGTTACAGATTTGATAATTCACTCGAACAATCTCCCACCCAGATGGACAAATTACTTGCATTACAAATCATTTGTAATTATAAATGAGATGCATACTTGTTCTCATCTGTTCGCTGCAATGTATTTAAGATGTGACTACAGACTTTCTGGAAGTAATGTGATCATACATACTATTTATTGGGGTCATAATTAATGTTTTATGTTTGTATGTAATGGACTTACTATAACCGTCTGTTGTTTAGCGGCGTCAATTTGCCATTGATATATTTATGAATGAATCAGTTATTACTTTACACAAATGTAATGGTGATGTAGCGATGTAGATCGTCATATGTCATTCACGTTAATTTCTTGTTTATGTGATTTTATCGGCGTATCACAATATGAACTGGCATCGACACAACGAGGACACACACATGTGGTCATGTCTACCAAATCGGCGATTTTACAGTTTCTGTTGGTAATTAGCCATATAGGTATTATTTCCTAACAAATAGTAAAACAAATGTATCAAAGTCAATATCTGTTTATGAGATAGAACAATTATAATCAACATGTTTATATATCTAAATTTGTTCAATAATATCACTTTATATTTTATCGAAAATACTTCTACATAATATATGCTGATGAACATATTCCACACACAAATATTTGCCTATAATCAGAGAGCTACATGTAACGCTTTTTGTCCCGAGGAATGAGAACATACAAACGTAATGACAATGCTCGTTACAATGTCCGGGGATTCGTGTGCCAGCAACCTACCCCTCAATCTGATAACGTGACAATATCTGGATTGGGATTTTACTTGCATGGCGGGTGACTTCTGAACCATCTGTAGTCTTACTGTTTTTGTACATAGTGTTCATGCTTTGCTATCGTATATCGATGAAGAGGTTTTACATAGAGTTACATAGTATTCTATTGTACTCCTACTGCTGAGGTTTTACCTAGAGTTCGGTATTCTATTGTACTCCTACTACTGAGGTTTTACCTAGAGTTTGGTATTCTATTGTACTCCTACTACTGATGTTTTAACTAGAGTTCGGTATTCTATTGTACTTCTACTACTGAGGTTTTACCTAGAGTTCGGTATTCTATTGTACTCCTACTGCTGAGGTTTTACCTAGAGTTTGGTATTCTATTGTACTCCTACTACTGAGGTTTTACATAGAGTTCGGTATTCTATTGTACTCCCACTACTGAGGTTTTACCTAGAGTTCGGTATTCTATTGTACTCCCACTACTAAGGTTTTACCTAGAGTTCGGTATTCTATTGTACTCCCACTACTGATGTTTTACCTAGAGTTCGGTATTCTATTGTACTCCTACTACTGAGGTTTTACATAGAGTTCGGTATTCTATTGTACTCCTACTGCTGAGGTTTTACCTAGAGTTCGGTATTCTATTGTACTCCTACTACTGAGGTTTTACCTAGAGTTCGGTATTCTATTATACTCCTACTACTGAGGTTTTACCTAGAGTCCGGTATTCTATTGTACTCCTACTACTGAGGTTTTACCTAGAGTTCGGTATTCTATTGTACTCCTACTACTGAAGTTTTACCTAGAGTTCGGTATTCTATTGTACTCCTACTACTGAGGTTTTACCTAGAGTTCGGTATTCTATTGTACTCCTACTACTGAGGTTTTACCTAGAGTTCGGTATTCTATTGTACTCCTACTACTGAAGTTTTACCTAGAGTTCGGTATTCTATTGTACTCCTACTACTGATGTTTTACCTAGAGTTCGGTATTCTATTGTACTCCTACTACTGATGTTTTACCTAGAGTCCGGTATTCTATTGTACTCCTACTGCTGAGGTTTTACCTAGAGTTCGGTATTCTATTGTACTCCTACTACTGAGGTTTTACCTAGAGTTCGGTATTCTATTGTACTCCCACTACTGAGGTTTTACCTAGAGTTAGGTATTCTATTGTACTCCTACTACTGAGGTTTTACCTAGAGTTCGGTATTCTATTGTACTCCCACTACTGAGGTTTTACCTAGAGTTCGGTATTCTATTGTACTCCCACTACTGAGGTTTTACCTAGAGTTAGGTATTCTATTGTACTCCTACTACTGAGGTTTTACCTAGAGTTCGGTATTCTATTGTACTCCCACTACTGAGGTTTTACCTAGAGTCCGGTATTCTATTGTACTCCTACTACTGAGGTTTTACCTAGAGTTCGGTATTCTATTGTACTCCTACTACTGAGGTTTTACCTAGAGTTCGGTATTCTATTGTACTCCCACTACTGAGGTTTTACCTAGAGTTAGGTATTCTATTGTACTCCTACTACTGAGGTTTTACCTAGAGTTCGGTATTCTATTGTACTCCCACTACTGAGGTTTTACCTAGAGTCCGGTATTCTATTGTACTCCCACTACTGAGGTTTTACCTAGAGTCCGGTATTCTATTGTACTCCCACTACTGAGGTTTTACCTAGAGTTCGGTATTCTATTGTACTCCTACTACTGAGGTTTTACCTAGAGTTCGGTATTCTATTGTACTCCTACTACTGAGGTTTTACCTAGAGTTCGGTATTCTATTGTACTCCTACTACTGAGGTTTTACCTACAGTTCGGTATTCTATTGTACTCCTACTGCTGAGGTTTTACATAGAGTTCGGTATTCTATTGTACTCCTACTACTGAGGTTTTAAGTAGAGTTCGGTATTCTATTGTACTTCTACTGCTGAGATTTATTTCATGATTGAAACAAAACCGTGATAACTCACAGTGACAAAACGCTATTTTTTCGTTGATCAAATTATCTCCCAGGCCATTTACACACTCTACACACCCTGAACATCAAATAGACGAGTTCGCATGTGTTTCTGAACCAAGTCACGCGCAATAACCTCTTCAGCTATAGTGCGTACCGATTAGCCAGTGGGGCAAGACCTTGTTATCTAACACATAAAAAGGTTAGACAAAATTGAACAGTGCATTGTATAGTTTCGGTCCGCCGTCAAAAGGCTGCTCTGTTTTATCTAAGATAAACACATTAAAAAAAAGGAAGCATTCTACACCTTTCTAGTTATTCTTGTGGAACATGTTATAATGTAACTTGACGCTTCTGTCACGAATTCTACATGATCTGATGAACATTCTCAATGTATCTTTGTATCAACATGTAAATTGCAATCTCAATGTATGTGAATTTGTGTAGATATTTACCCAGTATTATTGTCGATTTACCACAATATGTCTATATCTAGTAGTACATCGTTTACTGAGTAGAACGGTGATATTGTATTCCACACTTTCAGATGATCATTACATATAATTATCTACAGGATTATGTTGCAATGAGGAAATATTGTTAATTCTTAGTTACTTCTCATGTTTACCATCAGTGAGAATCCTATAACTATTAATGAGTTCATGACAAATCCTAGAAGACTTTTTAAATAATTTTTTTTTAAACACAAACATTTAATCCCTAAGAACATGTATACATTGAGAAAGGCTGTCGAGGTTGGGGCCTTGGGGTCAGCCTTCAAAATATTAACAATGTCCCCACACAGGGGGGGGGGGGCTCTCACTCGCCACACAACTGACACATGTTACACATATCATCCTCACACTTAAATTACCACATGACACTATCACCCATTCTATAAATAAATGATAACTAGCAAACATTTTTTCTGAATAATAAAAATAAAAAAAAAAAAAAAATTAAATAAGTATTTATATAATAATCCGAATTTTTATGTTAATATATCTCACTCGCCACACAACTGACACATGTTACACATATCATCCTCACACTTAAATTACCACATGACACTATCACCCATTCTATAAATAAATGATAACTAGCAAACATTTTTTCTGAATAATAAAAATAAAAAAAAAATAAAAAATTAAATAAGTATTTATATAATAATCCGAATTTTTATGTTAATATGACCGTAGCGACTAAACAACAAAGTTGTGGCTCTCACTCGCCACACAACTGACACATGTTACACATATCATCCTCACACTTAAATTACCACATGACACTATCACCCATTCTATCAATAAATGATAACTAGCAAACATTTTTTCTGAATAATAAAAATTAAAAAAAAAAAAAAAATTAAATAAGTATTTATATAATAATCCGAATTTTTATGTTAATATATCTCACTCGCCACACAACTGACACATGTTACACATATCATCCTCACACTTAAATTACCACATGACACTATCACCCATTCTATAAATAAATGATAACTAGCAAACATTTTTTCTGAATAATAAAAATAAAAAAAAATAAAAAAATTAAATAAGTATTTATATAATAATCCGAATTTTTATGTTAATATGACCGTAGCGACTAAACAACAAAGTTGTGGCTCTCACTCGCCACACAACTGACACATGTTACACATATCATCCTCACACTTAAATTACCACATGACACTATCACCCATTCTATCAATAAATGATAACTAGCAAACATTTTTTCTGAATAATAAAAATTAAAAAAAAAAAAATTAAATAAGTATTTATATAATAATCCGAATTTTTATGTTTATGACCGTAGCGACTAAACAACAACTGTTCTGAATACATAATGACAAAATTAGATGATCTGACCATACGGGAACATTGTACGATGTTTACTTGCCGAAATATACGCAATTTAATTCCAATCCAAACCGCCTCGCAGCTTCAGGTCGCCATCTTTGTTAAAATCAAAGCATCTGTGCGTTTGGAAGAGTAAGTACTGCAAGTGATCTTGTGATACAAATTTTAAGATTATAATAGAAACGAAATATGGATTTTAAAATAATTTGATTTAAATTACTTATGCTTTAGGTTAGCAAATAGTAGCAATTATTTACAATGAACTTTAACGTTGTACTCAATACTGATCACGATGCTTTTATTTAGACGTTTTCTATTTCTTTCGCTTCATTTCATTTAAAGAATTGTTCTAGATTTCCCAGTAATTTCGCGGGAAATGAACTTGATGACGTAGGAAGGCCACATGGTATAGAATCAGGCATCTATAGTCGATAAGTGGAGGTTTGGAGTGGATAACACTTCGGTCCATTAGCTGTATGACATTTCGTGGCGTCGGTTATTAGAACGTGACCCAGAAAACACGACGATAATAAAAGCAGAAGACCATTGAATATTACCGGATTATTTTCGCAATTTTTGAGACACCATTGTGCTAAATTACAATGGAAAGTAACACTGATTTAATTCATAGCTATCGTTTCGTAATCTATATGTAGTTGGGCAAGATCTACTTTCGTTTTACAGTTTACGGATATGGTAATATAAATAATTCATCTTCTCAACCATAGTCGAATTACTTCACGGGATAGTTCTATCAAGTATATTTGTACTTCTCATGTACAGAGTGCATATTTGTTTAAAATTGACTGGTCTGCAGGGGTGATCTGGCTACTCTCAACAGACCCTGACCCCAGGGTCACGTTACTTTCGTATCCCTTTGTAAACACTTCATAATAAATGTATCCACGACTGATTCGTTTGGATAACTACAACTTTCTACCTTCTGGAAGAGACGTGTATATGATATACCATATTTACGTGGATGGATACTTCAGCATTTTAAATACTTTAATATATAAATACTTTATATAACCGGTTGGCTTGTAATAAAATAAATTAATAATAAAAAAAAATATCCAGGCACATAGAAATACAAATTTGTGCTACATATTTTTATCAACATCTTAATACTTTTAGTTAGGAAACAAAAAATGTTATCAAGGCACATAAAGGATGAAATCAACAAATTTAGATATATTGGCTATAATTAAGTAAATACATGGCCAGATACACAAGTACAAATATACATGTGCTATATATACCTATTAACTTTAAATATACTTTGTAAGGAAACAAGAATAAGATCAGGCCACATAGGGTATAATAAACAGTTACAAATTTATTGACTAGAATTAAGTAAACCAATGTATTTGAGTATTTCATTTTAATTTTAATGAGTAAAATATAAGTTATTGAGAAAATAATTGTCGGATGTCTTCCCATGTTTGAATAACAACTTGTACTTTATTTTGTTTTGTGCAATTGTTTTTTGTATTTTGTACATATTTGTTATGTATGCTTTTAATTCATTGATATGTATGTCTGATTTTTTTCTTGATGCAAGTTAAATGTAGTATTTTGATCAGTTGTTGAAATACCGAATAGAATGTTTTTGATATTTAGTGTTAGATTTATTTGTGTTTTTATCAATACCCAAAGTACAATGTTCCTCCAGATTGTTCTAGATTTCTCGCAGTTCCAAAATATGTGTTCTATAGTTTCTTTCTGATCGTTACAAAGATTGTAAGTGTCATTTGGAATTTTGTTTATAATCTTAAATAGTAGTTTGTTGGGAGTATTCTATTCTGTAGCCTGAACTGAAACCAATGTAAATTCGTATGTTTTGTTGTTATGAATGGTATTATATATTGCTGTTTCCAAACTTCTGGTGTGTAGTGTGTTTATTTTTCCCACTTTATCTCTGCTGTGTTTCTTGAGATATTTGTTTTATTTAATGTTTTATACATATCTTGACTTCCCTTTTTATTTCTAAGTAGTATCTGTATGTGGTAAGGTTTAAATGGTCTATTAAATAGTTATTTTGATTGCATTATTATGTTCTTCATTCTACATAGTTGCTGTATTGCCCGACAAAGCCCCCTGTACAATAAGAAAGTATTTGACTGTATTCTGAATATGTTCTTAAATTCTTCAAAATTTAGAAAAGTACCCTCTTCGGACATAAGATCACATACATTTTTTACACCTTTCTCATACCATTCCTTGCAAAAAAGTGATTTATTGTCTATTTGAAATAAATAATTGTGCCATAAAGGAGATTTCATTATATCATTAAAATTGTGTGGCTCATTTTTGTTTGTTACGTTATTCCAAGCTATGAAAACATCTTTCCAAAATAGATTTCTTATTCTAATCTTATTAACATAATAAGGGCCACAATCATATATATATTTACCATTACAGTTTTGTCTTTCAAACACATTGATCCATTCACTTGAATGAGCTATCAACAATCTACGGAGCCATGTTGTTTTTAATCCAATAATGAAATTTTCAATATTAAGCATTTTAAATCCTCCTTCACTATAAACTATATAGAGTGTATTTCTTTTTACTTTGTCCACATTTAATTGCAATATGAAATAAAGAAGTATTTAACATCTGTATAAATTTTTGTCAGGATATGGTAGAGAGATGAATAAATGGTTTAATTTTGGAATAGCGTCTTTATAACAGTTATTCTACCTATTGGTGTTAATGCTCTTCTTGACTATTTGTTGAGAATGCTATCAAAATTTTTCAATGCTTTATTTTGATATAGTTTATAGTTGTCATGTTATATAAATTTACAGAAAAATCTATTCCTAGTAAAGTAAAATCTGTTTTCTACAATGTAACTTCCATCTATGGTGGTACACTCCTGCACTAAACGTTTTAGACCTAATCCAAATAACTGAGGTTTTATCCCTTTTAACTTTTAACTAAGTCCTGAAATATGAGCATATCGTTCTAGTGTATCTAATGTTTCTTTAAAAGATTTTTCAGAGCCATTTAAGATGAAGGTGGTATCATCAGTAAACTGCGAGAGCTTATGTTTTTTTTGATGGACTAATATTATTATTACTATTTACTAAAATTGCTAAAATTTCTGCAACAATGAAGAAAATGTATGGAGAAACAGGGTCCCCTTGCCTGCAGCCTCTATTTAATGTAAACAAAAAATTGAAAGTAAGCCATTTTGCAATATAGCTTATTAACTAAATTTGTGCTGGATATTTAGCAAAACTTTATCACAAAGATTTTAAATAAAGAAAATAGTTTTCCATTTTTAAACACAACAATGATATATTTCATGCAAAGAACTTAACTTGCATAATATTATCAACCTAATTATCTTAATGAGGGATTATCGTACTCTGTAATACCTACCACATGTGGCCATTGGTAAAGCAAATAGAAATTTCTGATATAATCGAGCAAAGTATAAAGATTTACTCTATCCCTAACTAAAACTCGTTTACTCAGTTTCGAAAAATGTGTGATTACACAAATACTTTGCATCCGAATCCCATAATGTGGGGCGAAAGGTGTAATCTGATGTGAACGATATGATTGAATCAACACCTCTTCGAAAATCGAAATCATAGCATTCGAAATATGTTTAGGAAGAGTTCAATCGTTCGTATGTCATTGAAATCAAAGAAAGATGGGAGAAGCTTATCATGCCCGCGAATAGACGCAATGTTAATGTCGACTCGTCTTAGAAACATATTGTCAAATGTGCGAAATAAAGCTTGTCGAACGGACTATTTATTCTAGTCAAGCTGGACATCAATCTGTTCAATAAAGTCAGGGTAAGTAGGAATGGACATATGTAGGCAATTTATGGCGGTCAGCCGGACGGACAAGACGTAACACTATATGCATCCGTCCATTTCGCAGCGGGATATGAAAATAGTCTAGGGTTTAATTAAACACCCTGTTATCAAATACAAACTAATTATGGATAACATGGCGCGTCTGTCTTGCGATCTGTACAAAAAGCGTCATTGTGATTAGTGATATGTTGTCATTACATGTGCATCCGTGATAAGAAAGATCCCCTGGAGCTCCTGGACGTGGTAATTCACTATTTGTCGATAACATGATCGCCGAGCATTTCGAGAAAAACAATATTCTGTTTTTCAAGGAGAAATCACGATTCCTAAAGACATGTCAATTTGTCTAATTCTGAGGCATATTATTGATTTCGATAAACGATAAGGAACCATCTGACGCCGGAATTCCATTAATAGTTGACAAATTAGCTACATCGGCGACTCGTCATATTTCACATTGTCTGTCTCTGATTGCAACGTGTTGTCCACCTCTCAGAATTTATAATTAAGGAAACCATTATTCAAATGCGTCACGCGTAGGGTTCAATCGGTTATAGGGTTCATTGCGACATGCTCAGGACAACATCCACCCACGCAACGCCTTAATGTTTGTGCATAAAAACGAAGCTTAACACTATGTCATCTTATAGTCGAAGACAACATACCTTTCAAGTAATTAATTTGTTGCAGTTCGATATCAAGGTAAAGCATGCTAAACGTTGGTACATACACTAAGTCTCCTGACACACCATTAAAGGAATCCTTCTCCAAGCAATATATATAGGATGTCTGGAAGTGGGGAAGTGGCTGCCTAAACTTTCAAAAAAGCAAGACATCTAACAAAATGATGTCCATACATAGTACATAATTTGTTTCGTAGGTTAAGTGCATCTTTCAATGGGTTTGGGTTAGGGTTTGATTCTTGAAATACATTTGGATTATACTCCCTACGCAACAGGAGAAAAGATATTACTGTTGTGTGAGGCAATTGGGGGTAGATCCTTGTTGCGTGATGCTAAGAATTTCTATTCGCCTAGTGGTCCTTCAGTTTTCACTCTACTCTATAATGCCTCGCGTCTGAATGTGTAAGGTGGATGATCAACTGCAGAAGAAACGTGCTTTATCTATCTATATTCCACCAAAGACATTCAAGCATCTCAGAATAGGGTGTGCAACATCCTCAACTCTTTATAGACTCACGGATAAAAAATAGCAAATTATCCTAACAAGTTGAAATATTGATATGACGGAGGACGTCAAGATATGGATATTTTACGTACATGTATAGTTTACACGAAATAGTTCTATGACGCTATCAAAGATTGTTTTAAAGAAATATTCAGAATCGTATCTCATTGATCAGTTCGATGAGTGAAAAATAAATTAACCCCTGTAGAATTTAGTATATAATTTATCGTAACGACAACAACAAAAATCTGTTATCGACAAAGAAGACAGGGAAAAAACTCAATGATATATACTGAGACATCGGAAACGTTCAATGGTTAAAAAGGAAATTCGATCAGTCATGTCGATCGGATTGGTTTGTGCTTTTATGAAAGATCATCTCTCTCAAAGCTTGGCACTGATGTTATAAATAGAGCGGATCATTTGACGTTATCTCGCTTAATAACAAGCTTCCAACTGACGTTCGGAAGCCAAGCAATACACCAATATATGCAATTAAACCGGCTCTATGACTTGCGTCCATTTGGTTATCTGAACGTGCAATAGATGTAAGTGCTCATAGGTGAGTGTGCGGTGTTAAGTTCAGAAACACATGATTTCTCGGTCATTTAATGGCGGTAACTGTTTGTTAGAACTGAGAAGCCTACGGGGCCTTGCTGATGACAGGGTATACGTCATACATAAAGCCTTTTTGTGAGACAGCGAAGAAAAACACAGCTCTGTCATGTCAATAGCGCAATTCAATCATCTCTAAAGACACTAGATTAATTTTGCACTGATGATGCCCGAACAAAAATAAACTACAATATGTAACCTTTACTAATAATATGTGTACACAAAACAACAAGTGAACGCCAAAATGTTAACGTTAATTCTATCTCACAATCGATAAACGAGGACGAAATATAACCGAAATATTGACTTACAGATTGAAATGTACACGGAATATAAACCATGTGTTTAAATACCTTCTGTCTTTGTCACATCCAGGTCAGCATACATTTTTAGAGAAGACCACTAATATTAAGAAAACTCCGTAGATGCATGTAATGTTTGAAGATTGTCTAAACAAAACACACGGTACCTTGGTCGCATATACACTAATTAAAGCAACCATGAAACGAAATACCAGAATGAATGTATTAAATCAGTTGCAGTTTGCGTGTATATCACGTGTGTACATTTATCAGCGATGACAAATATCTGTATAAGTAAACGATTATTTTTCTATAAACGTACACAATAACATCCATAGTATTGCAGTTAAAAGATAAATGTTCCCATCCAAATTATATCCGAAAGTTCTTTACCCGTTGTACTCCCTGTTGCTTATATTAATCGTTCATTTAGTAACCAGCAACACAGGATTGCATTTTAAAATCAGCAACTTATGATAACAATATGTTATTGGCCTGAAATACAGAAATGCAGCCGTAGTATTATTGTCGTAACATTATCATATTTTACCCGCGTCAATGAAAGACTGAAGAATTCTTGGAGTTCCTGGCTTCTTGGGCAATTTATTTGCTGGTGTAAAATAACAATGCATTGAGAGCCGGATAACTCCTTGTTTTCCAAATGCCAAGTACTTTCTAACTGACTTACTACGAGACAATTGATATAAAATAATGACTTGTCTGATGCCGACAATCCACTTAATTAGTTGAACTGGCTGCCGACCCGCCATTCTTCGCCTTTTGTATGGATATAATTATTGAAAGCATTAGCTGGTCACATTTGGGTTCAAATGGTTACTGTGCTTCAGCCCAGGGAAACACGCACACAGAAAATGTCGATCTATTGTCTTATATTAAAAAATGCCAGCTGAACTATTCGACAGCCTGCTGATTTGACTATCAAGAATTACACTGGCACTGTTTATTTTTCAATTCAATTAACATTCACATTTTTAGCCCACCATCATCAGATGGTGGGCTATTCAAATCGCCCTGCGTCCGTGGTCCGTCGTCCGTCCCTCCGTCCGTCCCTCCGTCCGTAAACAATTCTTGTTATCGCTAATCCTCAGAAAGTACTGAAAGGATCTTTCTCAAATTTCATATGTGGGTTCCCCTTGGTGCCTAGTTATGCATATTGCATTTTGAGACCAATCGGAAAAAAACATGGCCAACAGGCAGCCATCTTGGATTTTGACAATTGAAGTTTGTTATCGCTATTTCTGAGAAAGTACGGAAGGGATCTTTCTCAAATTTCATATGTAGGTTCCCCTTGGTGCCTAGTTATGCATGTTGCATTTTGAGACAAATCGGAAAACAACATGGCCGACAGGCAGCCATCTTGGATTTTGATAATTGAAGTTTGTTATCGCTATTTCTGAGAAAGTACTGAAGAGATCTTTCTCAAATTTCATATGTAGGCTCCCCTTGGTGACTAGTTATGCATATTGCATTTTGAGACCTATCGGAAAACAACATGGCCAACAGGCGGCCATCTTGGATTTTGACAATTGAAGTTTGTTATCGCTATTTCACAGAAAGTACTGAAGGGATCTTTCTCAAATTTCATATATAGGTTCCCCTTGGTGCCTAGTTGTGCATATTACATTTTGAGACCTATCGGAAAACAACATGGCCAACAGGCGGCCATCTTGGATTTTGACAATTGAAGTTTGTTATCGCTATTTCTGAGAAAGTACGGAAGGGATCTTTCTCAAATTTCATATGTAGGTTCCCCTTGGTGCCTAGTTATGCATATTGCATTTTGAGACCTATCGGAAAACAACATGGCCAACAGGCGGCCATCTTGGATTTTGACAATTGAAGTTTGTTATCGCTATTTCTCAGAAAGTACTGAAGGGATCTTTCTCAAATTTCATATATAGGTTCCCCTTGGTGCATAGTTGTGCATATTACATTTTGAGACCTATCGAAAAACAACATGGCCGACAGGCAGCCATCTTAGATTTTGACAATTGAAGTTTGTTATCGCTATTTCTCAGAAAGTAATAAGGGATCTTTCTCAAATTTTCATATGTAGGTTCCCCTGGGTGCCTAGTTATTCATATTGCATTTTGAGACCTATCGGAAAACAACATGGCCAACAGGCGGCCATCTTGGATTTTGACAATTAAAGTTTGTTATCGCTATTTCTCAGAAAGTACTGAAGGGATCTTTCTCAAATTTCATATATAGGTTCCCCTTGGTCTGTAGTTCTGCATATTGCATCTTGGGACCAATAGGAAAACAACATGGCCGACAGGCAACCATCTTGGATTTTGACAATTGAAGTTTGTTATCGCTATTTATCAGAAATTGCTGAAGGGATCTTTCTGAAATTTCATTTGTAGGTTGCCCTCTGTCCCTAGTTATGCATATTGGATTTTAAGACCAGTCAGAAAACAACCTGCCCGACAGGCAGCCATCTTGTATTTTGACAATTGAAGTTTGTTATCGCTATTTTACAGAAGGTACTGAAGGGATCTTTCTCAAATTTCATATGTAGGTTGCCCTTGATCCCTGGTGTTGCATTTTGGGACCAATCCGAAAACAACAGACAGCCATTATCGCTAAAACTTAATTTTTTTATAGAGGTTCCTCTTGTTTGAAAAGTACTAGAGGGCTGTTTCTGAATTTACACAGATTAGTAAGACTTAGAGGAAGGGAAAAGTAGAGAAAAGATCAATCTGACATGGAACCTATAAAGATCATTCAATGGTGGGCGCCAAGATCCCTCTGGGATCTCTTGTTTTGTCATAGTGTTTTGCGTTGCCACAACATAACAACCAAAGTCAAAAATCTATATTCAATTAAAAGCAGCTCAACAGTTTTGGCGCATCGTGGCGACATGGTGAAATAAAATCCTGCGTTAAATTATCGTTTTCCTGTGTTACTTTATCGTTATCCTGTGTTACTTTATCGTTATCCTGCGTTACTTTATCGTTATCCTGCGTTACATTATCGTTATCCTGTGTTACATTATCGTTATCCTGTGTTACTTTATCGTTATCCTGCGTTGCATTATCGTTTTCCTGCGTTGCATTATCGTTATCCTGTGTTACTTTATCGTTATCCTGCGTTGCATTATCGTTATCCTGCGTTACATTATCGTTATCCTGTGTTACATTATCGCTATCCTGTGTTACATTATCGTTATCCTGCGTTACACTATCGTTATCCTGCGTTACATATCGTTATCCTGCGTTGCATTATCGTTATCCAGCGTTGCACTATCGTTATCCTGCGTTACATTATCGCTATCCTGCGTTACATTATCGCTATCCTGTGTTACTTTATCGTTATCCTGCGTTGCATTATCGTTATCCTGCGTTACATTATCGTTATCCTGCGTTACATTATCGCTATCCTGTGTTACATTATCGTTATCCTGCGTTACTTTATCGTTATCCTGCGTTACATTATCGTTATCATGTGTTACACTATCGTTATCCTGCGTTACACTATCGTTATCCTGCGTTACATTATCGTTATCCTGCGTTACATTATCGTTATCCTGTGTTACATTATCGTTATCCTGCGTTACATATCGTTATCCTGCGTTGCATTATCGTTATCCAGCGTTACACTATCGTTATCCTGCGTTACATTATCGTTATCCTGTGTTACATTATCGTTATCCTTTGTTACACTATCGTTATTCTGCGTTACACTATCGTTTTCCTGTGTTACATTATCGTTATCCTGCGTTACATATCGTTATCCTGTGTTACATTATCGTTATCCTGCGTTACATTATCGTTATCCTGTGTTACACTATCGTTATCCTGCGTTACACTATCGTTATCCTGCGTTATATTATCGTTATCCTGCGTTACATTATCGTTATCCTGTGTTACATTATCGTTATCCTGCGTTACATATCGTTATCCTGCGTTGCATTATCGTTATCCAGCGTTACACTATCGTTATCCTGCGTTACACTATCGTTATCCTGTGTTACATTATCGTTATCCTGTGTTACACTATCGTTATTCTGCGTTACACTATCGTTTTCCTGTGTTACATTATCGTTATCCTGCGTTACATATCGTTATCCTGTGTTATATTATCGTTATCCAGCGTTACATTATCGTTATCCTGCGTTACATATCGTTTTCCTGTGTTACATTATCGTTATCCTGTGTTACACTATCGTTATCCTGCGTTACACTATCGTTATCCTGCGTTACATTATCGTTATCCTGTGTTACATTATCGCTATCCTGCGTTACATTATCGTTATCCTGCGTTACATTTTCGTTATCCTGTGTTACATTATCGCTATCCTGCGTTACACTATCGTTATCCTGCGTTACATTATCGTTATCCTGTGTTACATTATCGTTAAGCAGGAGATGGCCTCTCTGATTAACGATGTTATATTCCAGGTTCTTACAATACTGTTGATGTCCTTAAGCATTGTTTAACATCGGAACTTTGTTCCTCTGTTTGAGATGTTTGGCATGAAAATACTGGATATGTTTGACAGCAACTATTGCACAACCACCAGTTGCTGTTTAATTGTGAAGTACCTCCTTCATTGCAATACGCGAGTGGAAAGAATCCTTGGAGAGTTATGCAACACCGTCCACCATAAAGGACCCGTATACATTGTAACAAATGACTTGTAAAATCATGCAAACCCGAAGGCCACGCTAATATGTAGGTGATTGTCCTACGAATTGAATTAAATTCCATGAGGTGATTAATGACTAGAGACTTAAGTTGACTGAATACAAGTTCAAATAATTCTAAGTATGTGTAAGGTCAATCAACCTGAAATTTAGCATCAATTAAAACGCTTCATCGTCACACTCCTTATTGAAGGAATTTAAAGACATATGGCCTGTGTATATCATGTAGCGTTTTGACTGTCCTTGAACACCTTGGTAAGCACAGCGTAAGAATGCGACACAAGGACACGTTTATACATTAAACTTAAATCAAAAGTTTTTCCCATTAAACTCGTTTTGTTTCATTCTCGAATTGGTTATTCCTAGAGCAATAAGACCAGAAAAACAAACAAACACAAGTTTGAAACATTACTGACAAACATTAACGCACAGTCAGAAATAAAACAAAAAGGAAAACTATATAATACCGAGTGATAGGGCAAGCTATTTAAGGAAAAAAACGGGGAAATGTGCACGAAACCACAGAACACCTTTGACTACAGAAGCAACACTTTTGATTTTAAGCCTTGTTATTCTATTTGTTCCATGGCACCGAGCGACCCCCGTTGTACGTGCTACACTTTACAAAACAAGGAGCACAAATGGCGTATTTCATTAATGTGTCATGTACCATTCGTACAAGAACACCCTCGTGAAAAATATAGTGATGAGTAACCCTGTGTATAAAGTAATTAGATTTCTCAGTGGAACACTACAGTGAATTCTCATGAAAAATTCAATGTAGTGGTGTGGCTTTATTTCATTAGAATACTTCAGTACCAAAATGACTAAAGACTGGATTTTATGGTGTGAACGACAAATTGACGTGTGTGAATACATACACTGTACGTTTAATTGTTTTCCATCGATGAATCCCATGTTAGAAATAAAAATACAGTTTGACATAAATATCTGGTGTTTTATCGTTGTAAAGTATGTTGTTATACGCCAATTGATATCAAATCGATACTGTACTCTGTATGTGTGAGAATCGTAATACAATACGGAAGTAAATAAATGGTTATAAATATCTGGCATTTTACACTCAATCTCAGATCAAAAGTATATTCGTTTTTTCTGCACATCTACATTACTCAGACATTAAGCGAGATAGTTCAGGTTCAGTTTATAAGATGTCCTCACTTGCTAAAAAAAAATTCTTGGTTCTGCAGAAGATGAAATCATTTTACATTTAGAACGAAATATTGGAATTACCAGAGAGCTATTAAAGATAAGTGTCTTCTTCAGTAAATACATTTATTTCCTCTTAAGGAAGTGATGGAAACCCGGTATGTATGTACCGTGAGAAAACAATAATACCTGTCCCGTGCAAGAGTCTTCGAAAAGTAGGCCGTATAATTAGTTCTTGTGACTTGTTTTTGGATTGGTTAGCTTTATCTATGCAAATGTATTTAATTCTAGACAAAAATAACATTCCAACTAACTTTTATATTTTGGTTAAGTTTTTTTCATAATTCCGTAGGCAAATGGATATAGCATTCGCTGGTATATAGTTATAGCGCTGAGGCTACACTAAACCGTTAAATATACAAATCTTATAAACTTTTTTTTAACTTATAATTTTATTAGGTTTTCCAAGCTATTTTTACATGACATGGTGATATATATCATCCATAAACCAAACATCAATCTTTCCATAGCAAACCTCCCTAGCTACATACATACATTAACGAGCCTTGCAATCTATTTCATTTCATTCACACAAAATACTAATGTAAATTACAGAAAATATAACATGTAGACAACTCACATATTTCATCCAGACTAATTTGTATGTTCTAACCATAGAAAATATCCCTAGCCACCTATATATAGTTACAAGTCTCACAATATATTCCATTTCATACATACCAATTAGTGATGTAGATTACAAAGTATATAACATGTAGAAACCTTTCACACATTCATCAAGACTCATTTGTATATTCTAAACTTAGCAGTATGACATTCGCTGGTGTCAAGGACCTACGCAGCTGTTTTCTGACCTTGGGTTCTGCTTGGACGTACAGAGAAGAACAAAAAGTGTTCCATTCAGATTGGATTAGGATTAAAATTATCACACTACATTCATAAACAAAGATCATGTTAGAGTTATCAAGGATCATTGGCAATATCAAGGGACAAAATCATTGACGAAATTAACATGCGGAAAGCCATATAGAGACTTGGCTCTAAATAAAACTACTGAGTGGGGTGAAATATTCATGACAAGTTTTAATTCCGTTATAGAATATAAGGCTTAGCCTGGTGTTCAATCCATTTGATTATCAATAAAATATGTTGAAATGAAATAGAATATAATGTAACAGATCATAAGCAATGCAAATCAACAGTCATTCAATTTATTTTGTTTTCAGAATCCTCTGTAGATTCTATTAAGAGTGTAACAAAGCAAATAATATAAACTGTATGGTTATTGGCAATTGCAATGTTTCCAATGTTCAATACAACCTTTTTGACATTAAATTGTTTTCTCAGTTTCAGCCGTATATGTACGGTGTTTTCCGTTCACGACTAAGTGCAAACCGTTTTAAATCTGACTAATCTTATTTTTGGCTCTAATTTTCGGTTTTACAAATATCTAGAATGGAGTGGCTACCGCTGTACTCCAGTAGAGGAAGACACCAAAGATCGCATACTAAGTAGTATATATAGGGATTGAACGGTGTTTTTATTGCGTTTACAGTGGTTTGAACGCAATGGGATATAGACATATTCTATATAGCGCGTTAGTGCTTGAATATGTCTGTGTCCCATTGCGTTCATACCACCGTAAATGCAATAAAACACCGTTCAATGCATTTATTTACATCAAACAAATCGTTGAAATACCATACGAAGAAAATAAAAGCCGTGATGTGTTGCGACGTTGGTAACTACGGCAGTCGTGGTTGCTAATATAATAGTTCCAGTGAATCTACGTAAAGACGCCAGTATTGTTAACAAAATTAAAAGAAACAACTCAACATTGTTGGTAATACATTTCACGTTTTCAATCGATTGATATATTCACAATCCACAATTCCTTCTCGGATTAGCAATGGTTGTCAAGTACAGCGGATATTGACACATATTTAGTAGTGACGTGGTCGAATGTTCTATAGGATCTGTATGCTTCAGCCATTTATTGGTAGCTTACCTTGTGGAGAAGTTAAATATTTACTCATTTCCGCTATCTTCATTTTAGTTTTTGACAAAATACTCATTTGACATTAGCTTTTTGCAGAGTTTAATCAGCTGAAGAAGGGAAATATAACTTGATAAGTGACAAAACTAATTAGATAAGTCAACGTCGGTATTCATCAGTATGCGTTTCCTACTGAAGACGGAACCACTATCCCATCACGCTCTCCAGAATATAAACAACAAAAAGGATATCAGGGGTCCTGCAACGCATGTCATACGACCATGCAGGTGGGCTTCTCTCGAAATACGCCAGGGACGTGACAACAGAAGATTGTTAGTAATCGGGATTCACTTTATAAATAAAATGTCATTTAAAATAAAATAACCGTGTGTGGGTTATATATATTAAGTTTAGAAAAAAATGAATGGCGATTTAGTATACTTAAGGAAAGATCAACGCTGTACATTTGAATGTGTACGCAACTAGGAAAACAGGATTGAGTAGATACTGTTTCATTACGTACAAGGTATGATTTCATAACACGAGGCCTACATTTTCTCGGTGCTGACTACTGACTTATTCATCAGATGAAAAAAGACAGGACCAGACTGACCGTGATTGGGGCGACACCAAGTGTAGGATTCCAGTAATACTGACCTCCGTGTCGGCCCGTAACAAGTTAGTCACTTTGCCCGGTATCATTATACATTGCCCCGCGCCCAATCAACGTCACACTAAAGTGTCAATGTGGGTCTTATACAAATGGCAGGCCTAAATCTCACACTTTCTAGTTGTTGGCATGTGTTCGGATTGACAGTTTCATAATGGAGGGTCCTGTCAGTGAAACATAGCCGAAGTAACCATTTTGACAAGACATGTAGTTTTGCGGGGCGCAATGAGGTCATTGTCCAATTCGGACGTAACATAAATCAAAAACGAAATGTTTCTAATGCTTGTTTACAGCACGACTCAGTTGTGGATACATACAATATCGATATATGTAGCACCAAGTGTGTATATTTACATTTGCTCCCCATTTTCCTATTGACACAATGCTAAGAGGCAGTTGTCACCATACGCCTATAACACCAGGTGGATGTAGGAATATAGACAGCTGTTTTATGTAAACAAACAATATGGCAGCCCACAACTAGGTCTCGTTTGATGGAGATTTACACAAAACGCCATTTTGTATTTGATCAAAATTGACATAAAAATGTGTTTGTTTCTTAGTTGAAATTCATTATTTTACAAATGTATGTTCATGCCGTATCAATAAGTAATTCGTCAACAAATTTATCAAAATTGTCATTCTGTCGTCTGCTATACTGGACCGTCATTGAGTCTGAAAGTAAAGTTTTTTTTTTTAACAGCTTGTTCCTCGCATCACACAGACTGTCAAGTCGACTAATGCCTTTTCTCAGATTAAATTCAATACCCAAACATCAATACCGAGCAGTTTCTCCACTTCTAATCAATTGATACTTTAAAATAATGTACCTCAGGTTTCGTCGCGAGTTCCACTTTCAATTCGTGCGTGTTCAGTTTCCACAGCTAAACATGGCGGCCGACCGCATCACTTATGCTTTCCGCAAATACGCCGTCACGCGATTTTGCAGATCACAAGTAAACAGTTTTGCTATAGATTATCAATTTTAAAATGCATTTTATATAATTTATGTTCAACATCAAATATACGAAATTACATTGGAAGAATTGGTTATCATGTTCTTCCACGCATTATTTTGTTAAGCTGAATTTTTGTCAATTGACATTAAAAAACAGGCGGTAATTTGTTTGTTGGTTCAGTTTACAAAATTGACGAAAAGTGTTAGGCAATGTAAGTAATGAACAGTGGTTTTAATGCTGTTATAGTCGATATGGCAGCAAGCTGTATGGTGTTTAGGTTCACATGGTATCTGCCCACCATACATCTTGCTGCCATATCGACTATAACAACATTAAAACCACTGTTCGTTGCTTGAATATAGCTAAATGTTATGCTGGATCATTATACCAAAGTTGCAAAGCTGTGCGATACGAACATGTCACAAACTGGAGACAGGTTTTTTTTTACTGATTAGCGGATAGTAATCATAGGGTAACCTCCAATATCCTGTGAGTGGCAGTAAAAAAGTCTACCCGTACAATGTATTCCGAATGGCAGCAAGCGGTTTAGAATGGAACATGATGAGACACACATTGATAGTGGATTGGGGCTCCGTGTTTCTGCAGAGTAGATTGCATTGTTAGGAACAACAATAGAGCTGTCAGTGTTTAACTGGCATGTCTCTTTCATACGTGAAGACGATCTTGAACATTTCGTTGGTCTATCTACTTTTCTAGACAAATAGACATTTCCTTCATGATAAATAATAAAGTCAAATCAAGGTATCCGGACTCCGTAATTCAATATACAGAATGTAGCTACACAAGCGTCCCAGAATACGAAAACAGTATCAAAATATTAAGTATATTGCGTCTAAGATGAGGTGTATGTTTTTTTTTCTGGCATCGTCTGTGATTTTAAACAAAAACAAAAAATTGTTTTCAGAGCATGACTTCGCCAAGTGGGCTAACGTCCTCGCAATAGCCAGAGCATATGAGGACGGGTGTCGAGTTTGGATTCCTATAAGCATCACAGGAAATAAATTGGGGTTGTGCTAATAAAGAGAAATTTAAAAGTAAACCACACGTGGGCCTCCACACTTAGTAAACTATGTAGTTTGATATAAAATGTTAGTATATTTCTATCTAGTATTAGGTAACAGTAACATATGTACGTGATTTGAAATACAAATCTGGAGTTAGAAAAGAGAGATACATAGTTCAATGTCCTTTTAGTACCCCCATCCAATAAATGGGTTGGGGGTTTGTTTGTGGGGTGTGTGGATGGTGTGAGGGCGTGGATGGTAGCAAACCGATTTATAAACCGGAAGACTTTTTCACTATTTATTTGAATTGTTAAATTAATGTGTGGTTTGTGTGATTACATTTTCAAAATATTTACAAATATAATAGCGAGATGTATCGTGGGAATACTCCATCAATGAGACACTACAACATTTCCTTCGAGAAAAGAGATGATTCTTCAATATTTTACTAAGTGTGAAATATTCAAATCTTCAGACATCTTAATCGGAAGATGACGATTTGTTTTTTCTGTAATTGCTTCGCCAATATACACAAAACAAGTAAATATCGGTAATCGAGTAGATAAGGATAAGCTATGGATTAATGTAACACTGATCCGAGTTAATATTCCTTAACTGATAAAATGACTTATGATTTAGCACTGGAATGTTAGAGAATAGAAAGACTTCGTCTGAATTTTAAGAATAAAATAAAATCGCATATAAACCGATAAATCAAATTATTATAGAATGTATGTTTCATGACATCCGCAAAAACAATCCTGTTGTGAAACCAAGAGCTGGGTAAGATGTGTCTGGGTAAGTTAACGTATATCTTTATGTAGGAACCTAGAATGTCATATTTAATACATAGCTTTCCTCTCTCCTGTCAAAACAAAAGTGTCGACAAAAGAGGCCGATCCCCTCGAAACAAATTACATCCGAACATTAGTGATCTTACTTACTGGGTATAAATATGAACCATTTACTGTCACCGCCAGAATATGTCCGCTAAGAGGAAACCTTCTCGAAATGAATAAAAACACTGTCGAAAGGCTTCGGCCAGTATTTTACTTCAAAATATAGAAATGGATTTAAAGAAACTTCTATACGAGTAACATGAGGTTGATTTTAACGTAAATATCTGAAAATCGCCGGGAGGGAAGTAAGATCCGGTGAGTGGTAGACGGTATCAGAACAGGAATTTCTTTAAATATCCGCACTGGTCATTTACATTTTTTTTTTAAATGCCTCATCGAAGGAAATGTTATCTTCTAGAAGAGTTATAGGAAAGCATATCAATGTCCTGGTGTGTGCTAATACCGGAAGCATTATGAAGAAGGTAAAAAAATAAAAAAAAAAATAAAAAAAACAAAAAACAAAAAAACATGCCTGAAAAATGCATCTATTAGAGTGTAGATCTTAATCAGATTGTTTCTTTCCTTAAATATTTAAATGTACAATTTCAAAAATGAATTGTATTTAGTCAAAATATTTCCTTGTTTGAAATTAATTTTTCAGAGATGAATTTGATATATATATTCTAAACTAACTTCCTTATTTTAAACGATATTTTATTCACAGATTATTTGTATAATCGTATTTAACTTATCTTGATTTATATAGATGATTGCATGACATATGTCCAGTGTATCATCTTATACACTACAACAATATAGCATGGGAGAAGTATGTTTCTACAGGCTCACTTTCAGGAGCACGCGAAGACCGGTAATACTTTTGCAAGGCATCCGAAATCCTTCAGCGGGCTCCAAGTCTTGTTACACATATCAATAACTTAATCCAACCAAACAATATACAATGTATACCACTGGTGATAATAACTTATCATTTCATGCGTAGGTCTGTTTCCATTATTATTTTAACTAAGAAGAGCAGATGTAGTGATCGATTTCTCCTTTATCCGCGGATTGGTATCCATTTTAAATCCATCACGACAGGTGCAGTCTTTCTATGGTTTATTTTGCACTTTAATGAAATCGGCGACTGTGGGTGAGACAGTCGACATACAACGAAATGAGACATTGTCCTAGAAAATATACGGATTACTTCACATAAATGCGCTCAAGATGTTTAAGACAGGAGACGTGTATATGTTGTATACATAAACATTTTAGTCGCTGCTGATCACGAAATTCTAGGAACAAAGTACATCAACTCAGCTCCGTTAGCTTCAACACATCCACCGGCTGAATTCAGTATAATATATTTATTTTTAAAAGCAAAATAAAATTGCTAAAACGAAATCTTCATGGAAGGCATCGTACCCTTTTCATTATTTTTGGAAATTATTGTTGGCCTTATTTTTGTGGAACGAATTATTTTCGTTTTAATTCTACGGTAAGCTTTCTGGATGTCTCGAAGAAATAACTCAGATGTAACACAGAATTCTCCAATAACCTCCATAGTGTGAGTAAAACCAATATAAACCAGGATTATTCTGATCCTTCTGCCTGACGCCCAGTAGGACCGATAGTAAAGTATGACAATGATAGGGAGGACCTTGTGTCCTATTTGCTATGTGGACTAATTGTGTTGGGCCGTGATACTGTCCCATCTGATCGTGTCCAATAAGTACTTACGATACAGAAACCAGGAGTCGCTACTCTCATGTCTGTTGGTGACGTCATAGATGTAATTTGTTTATATCGTGTAGAACGATTTCCACACCGAGTGCCTCTGTACTGGAAACGTACAAATAAAACAGAAGTAGTTAGCCGCAATACCGGGACATTTCGAAGCCATAGCTCTTTTGCCAAATATGGCAGTCGACCCTGTCGTGCTCAGAACAGCTGTGATAGGTTTGAATTAAGATAGCGAAAGTACAAGTTACTAGACAAAAAGATTATAGGATGTGTACCCACATGGAGTCAACAGACAATTTCCCTTAAACACGGGTCGCCGAAAATTCTGTTAACTGGATAAATAGATAGCAATTAAGGGTATTATTCAAGTCGGTAAAAAGTAAAACCAACGATGGGTTTCGCCCTTCTTTCACGCAGCTATCATTTTGACATAAGGAATGTTACATACCCATGCATTGACGAGTTAAGTTAATAAGTATGTATCTTATCGACCTCGATATCTTTACCAGGACAGCAGCTTGATACTCTACCAGTACGGTAATGTTGTCACAATTCGATTACTATTTGTCTGGAGTTTTGTGGCAAGTCATTCCAGCAAACAATTGCGTAAATAACCTTTATGTTTTATACAAAGAAACCAACCAACCAACCAACAAATTTTGTCTGTCCATTGTTATTTTCCTAGACATTAAGATCTTTTTCTTTTGATAGTAACAGCAGTGTTTTAGATTTTTGATTATAAATAGTAAATTAAAGGTGATTGGAAATATGACATAGTACCAAAGCGAGTCTATAACCGGATTAACCGGCATTTCTAGCTTGCGTTATTATTACCTATTTCTGGTACGTTAATGAATCAATGAGGTGCTGTATAAACTCCGATATTGGCCTACGCCTCCCACACATTGTCAACGACCACGGGGAGGGAAAGCGGATAAAATACAGAGAAGAGCATGTCATCAGGGAAGCCAGTCAGGGTTATTTAGGAGAAAATAATAATGCTTACCAAATACAGTAACAACACATAGATGTTCTCGACAGGAGCTTCACTTAGGATAAGGAAGACGTCAGTCACACCGCGGCCCGGTACTATAACGGTGGTCTTAATCTCACAGTGTAGTAACACTATACACAATTCTATAATAAAACTTATTAGTTTTTTTAGGAGTTGATCTCACATTTCATTCTAACATCGTGTCTTGATGTTTTTGTGCTAGTATGTGAAATAGTCGTGACAAATCCGGACAACAAAAACAAAAAAACTCAAATATATCAAATCAACAGACATTCCGACGGATCATAACTATTGAAGAGGTACAATAAGTATTTAATTCAAAATTCAGTGTACAAGTATTTAATTCAAAATTCAGTGTACAAGTAATAATCGGTATGATTTTCGTCGATCAACTTTATTTTGTTCACAAGTGTACTGTGTAGCACCACTCTCAAGCAAATTCACTTACACAACGTAAGCGTTGTTGCTATATTTCTGAGGGCTTAATCTGATATTACCCAATACATTTCATTCGTGGGGGAAATCGGTGTGTAATGAGCATTTCATATTAACTGAATGCCAATTCCAATACATTCTATATAATCAAGTCCTTGATATACTCTAAAAATAAATATAATTGGACATTAGATCAATCAGTTTCGTACTGTTAAAAAAGAGGGAAACACGTTTCTACATTTAAAAATAACCGAGGACTTCCGATTTGTCTAATCACGTGATCAGTAATCAACTATCCTATTTCCGCTTAAATATATATATATAAAAAAATAGCATGGGGATGTCTGGAATGAGCGATACATTTGTGTACTTTGAGGAATAACTATAATCATCATATTTACGATAGTTGAAAAGTTTTTGTTTTTGTTTTCTTTTAGTGGAAATTCAATTTGCCTTTACGTCTGAGTTTCAAGAAGAAAACAGCATAGATTCTGAAGTATATCTTGGTTGATCAATTGATCAATGCTGGAAGTTCCCTTGATATTATAAATGATTCTTTTGAGTTACGAACTATCTATCCTTTTGGTTTAATTTCGATAACACTGGCAAATATAAACTATCTTTGAAAATTGATTGCTTTCGTAGGTCGTGTATCTATTTAATAAATCTCTTTCCTCTCATCCTCTCATCCTCTCATCCTCAATAGTCAGTTCCAGTTACGTTATACGACGACCAACAGTAAAAAATTCCAGAAAATTTTGTTGGCGATTTCATATCAATATATACATGTAATAACGGCTGTTTCATTTATATATATAATATGTGACTAATCCAGTTAAAGATATGATAATAGCGTCATTTCACCATGGAAATTACACTGAAATACCCGGCACTCTGTATTTATTTCAATTCGTCGGTTTGAGCAGCTGATATATCCAGTGTGCAATACACTACACCCGTTCAAAACAAAATATACTCGCAAGTGTATGTTTACAGCAACATTGAAAAAATCCGAAATATAATTCAATCCCTATGTTTCGAGTAAATCAGATCCTCAGAAGATTCGACGTAAATTCGAGGCAAAATACCATTTACGGCCATCAATAAAGATTATCAGATACTAAACTGACATTCAATTACAAATGTAGGCATCAGAGAATTACAGCGAACCACTGCGAAATGCGATTATCTCCCCCTGAAATCTAAATCTCGATCGGACATGACCTTGCATTGCTTTCTAAATGAAATTCGGTAGAACAGTTTTATTTAGGAATAACATCGTTATCTAGTCACTCTATCGATATATCTTAAAATATGTCTATCTGTACATGGCAGAGAAATGCATGTGGACGCACTGTTCGACCTCTGAACTGGTTTTAGACACTGCACTTATACTCGATCAAATATAAACGCAAATACTTCTATCAAATATATATGCCACACATACACCATGACTGGAGACATATACCACACGGATACATATACATGGCTCTGACATGATAGAACTGGTCCGACGCGTATCATCTTTATCAATTATATCCCCCAGGACAGCGATGTGCTCTGTAAATTTTATCAAGATAGTTTATTGTTCAACTTTTAGATCGATACACACTTATCAGCCGAGCGATCGTAATACTTTTGAAATAAATATTCATATGTTGACCTTCATATGATATTATTGTATTATGGACAGGAACTATATTGTACATGTATATTGGTGTCCACAAGGACTTCGCGCGAATTCCCAACCCACAGCCTATATATACTATACATGTATGTATTATTACTATGATACACACGTACACGTGCCCGGTTTCTAATAATCTATATATAGTATTTATAAAAATTCCACTCTATGAATTATATATATATCATATACAAATGGATTATTAGAAACCGGGCACCTGTGACATATACCGCGGGTTGGGAATTCGGGATTTCGCCTGACGTAAAACTCTCTCTAATAAACGTAAAGACACAATATGTATATATATACTATGTTAGTGTATTTTCTGTCAATTTATTTTTTATTTTATTGTGATATTAGTAAATAATAATTATGTAAATTCACTCAGATAATGTTTAACTGCTTTATCTAGTAACACATATGTCATATGTGATATACTAGTGTTCATTATTAAATACTATTTTCTTTTATTACTTCAAATCGACCATGATTTCGATTATGTAGTTATAATTGCATGTCTCTGTTATTTGTTACAAGTACATTGTATAGAACAGCACTACAGTGATATCATACTAGGTTAAACATATCCTAATATGCGACTTTAAACAAAATTCTTGACGCATTGACGGCATGAGCATATGGGCAATTCCCTATATAGATTAAATATAATGTAATACGATAAATAATAGATGCAGGCTGTAGTAAGCCTCTATATGCCTATCAATTGATATTACAATATTTACAATATCTAATACCTCTGATGTAATTAAAATGTCCTTTGTATCTTAATATAGCTGTTTTGCTTGTTGGCATTTCTCCCGAATGATTGTCTAGTAGACTTTCAAATTGTTTTACATCTGTTATTCCAGGCATCTACATAATGTACAACGCGGAAGTTAAAACGTTTACCTAGTATCCAGGTTACATCGCTTTTTGAATATTTTTATTGAATGTCCTCTTATCCTGTTGATAGAATCCATTTGGAACGTCGATGTTGTAACTTGTTCATCATAGATATTTTTTCAGGATTTTGAATACGCAAATTCATCATATTTCCAAACAACAACGCCGCGTTATTAGCAAATTAATAATAAATTCTAGTCACATATTTCATAAGAAAGCGAGGTTCAATCAGCCCCAGGAAGGATCTAGGAAGTTCCGTTATTTTGTAGTTCGAGAAAATGAACCGGTTGGCTGCTTTTCAATCAGAACATGTCGCAAACCGTTTTGTACAAAGGAAGTAAATTATGGGTCGGAAGCGGAAAATATATTTTTTGACAATAATAAAGAATGATTGCAGTATGCTGAAAACGAAGTATGCTGTATGCATTGCTAAGCATCTAGTTATTAAAACTTTATAACTCAAGGACGGATCTAGGATATGCTACCAAAAACAGAATATGTTTTGTTTTGTTTTGTTTAACGCCCTATTAACAGTCAGGTTCATTTAAGGACGTGCCAGGCTTTGGAGGTGGAGGAAAGCCGGAGTACCCGGAGAAAAACCACCGGCCTACGGTCAGTACCTGGCAAATGCCCCACGTAGGTTTCGAACTCTCAACCCAGAGGCGGAGGGCTAGTGATAAAGTGTCGGATCACATTAACTACTCGGCCACCGCGGCCCAAGAATACACTTTAAATATGTCAAATATAGCACTAATCGTTACCAGGGTTACTGTCCTTATCAAACACTTAGTATTTTTATTATCATTCATGATAAATTACAAAGCTTTATATGGCAAGCCAATTGAACATCTTGTTTGACTAAAACCAGATGTAGATAGTTTACGACAGAGTCTCTGTAATTATATTACAGCTCTAACAGTTTTAGGACTAACATCAACATTCATGACAGGCACAACCCAGAACACAGATCCACAGAGACATGAGAATTTGTTACAGCCACCATGTAAAAATGACACCTTGAATTTTAATCTAGCAAAAAAAAAAAAAAGAATACGTCTGAAAATATGTGCTATACACACTAGGGAAGGTCCAAATACATGTAGACTGTAACAATTTCTCAGGTCCCTGTGGTCAAGGCCACGGAACCGTCAATAGATTACACCGATTCAAGGCTACACATTTTCAAGCGAAGAAAGAGAACTACTGTGTACTTGTTTCAATGCAGCCTTTAATTTCATGTAGCTGGGCAGTACTTTACTGTACGCGTGGTCATTCAGACAATTTGTTCAGAAAATCGTGGATGAATCAAAGGTACTAAATTGTCCACAATGTCCATTATATACCAAATGGTAGCCCGAGTTTCCTATGGCCCTGACACCATGCCTGGTACACCAGGCATGGTGTCAGGGCCAGAGGAAACCCAGACTAACCCAATAGGTGTATTGACAGACGAGGCTAAAAGCAAAATAGCCACCAGCTACTACAAGGAGACCCAACATCAAATGTCCTGGATGTCCATGAGGCAATGTAGCCACCATCTACTACAAGGAGACCCAACATCAAATGTCCTGGAAGTCCATGAGGCAATGTAGCCATCAGCTACTACAAGCAGACCCAACATCAAATGTCCTGGATGTCAATGAGGCAATATAGCCACCAGCTACTACAAGGAGACCCAACATTAAATGTCCTGGATGTCAATGAGGCAATATAGCCACCAGCTACTACAAGGAGACCCAACATCAAATGTCCTGGAAGTCCATGAGGCAATGTAGCCACCAGCTACTACAAGGAGACCCAACATCAAATGTCCTGGAAGTCCATGAGGCAATGTAGCCATCAGCTACTACAAGGAGACCCAACATCAAATGTCCTGGATGTCAATGAGGCAATATAGCCACCAGCTACTACAAGGAGACCCAACATCAAATGTCCTGGAAGTCCATGAGGCAATATAGCCATCAGCTACTACAAGGAGACCCAACTCGAAATGACAATGGAAGTCCATGAGGCAATATTTTCCTAGGTACATAAACATGAGATGGCAAATCATTATGTTTTTTTAGAACTTCGGACAGTTAATTTGAGTCATTACCCAACACAAACATCAGTTAGTAATATAAATGAATGCTTTGCCTTTGTTTTGAAAAGTCTGTCCTGGTACAACCATTGTTTCACAACTTGACCCCAACATTGATGTTACTGGTGCTACATAAACAACAAAGAAGGACATACCAATGTAACTTAAAATGTCAATACTTTATTATCTACATGTTAATCTGGCATCCAGTTAATCACATGAACTCCAAAACTAATCAAAAATAAATATCAAATATACAGACGTGTATATATCTAGAGATTCACTCAATACCAAAATCCCAAATGGGCAAAGCAATGATATTCTTCAAATAATGTTTGACAACAGTTCAATTTCCTTTAAAAATAGGTCATAAACTCTTTTAAATCAATGAAAATCTGAAATTAAAACTTGAGTATTATATTCACTAACACATGTAATATACTTCAAGTAACAACAAATTCCGGATGTGGTCTCCTTAAAATCCAAAATTTCAATTTACTTTTCACAAAATCATCCATACCCTGAGTTATGTAGACAAAATGCTTTTCATTTCCTGATCTACTGTACATATACAAAAATGTACATAGATGTAGCTGCAATGATAATTGTGATTCAGATGCATACACAAACTAATTCCAATATGTGCATTCTATAAACAAAAATGTACAATTGTCTTCATGCACAAACTTGAAAACAACTACAGGAATTTTCATAACACACTACCATTTCCCACCCAATAAGCACACTCTTTGTGTTCAAAAACCAAAGGTGGTTGTAATGAAAAAAAAAACCACAGTAAGTTTTGATGTAAAGTCTGGGTTGAAAAGGACTGCAGAATGTATTGGCAGATCAATTTAGCTCACCAATCATCTTTGCCAGAAAAATATCTTTGTAATATAATGACCCTGCCTAATGTTAAAAATAGAAAAATAGATAGACAGGTGCACTGAATAGGTCAAATATGGTACTCAACCTCAGGAAATGAAATCCAAGACAAATAGACTGGATAATACAACAGTGATGATGGAATTATGGTGACAGATTACCACAGCATGTACCTGGGGATGGTCTTGTTTCCCATTTTAATATTTCGAGCATATAATCAAAATATAGTACAATTAAGGTTTGTTAGGAGATAGCAATGTAACAATTCCACAGGCTTACCAAGGCCTAGAGGCCTGTCAAGTTATAGTTCAGACCTTTTACACATTGTAGTTGGTGTAGTAATAACCCTAACCTTACAAAAAAAGAGGATTTCAGTTCATATTGACAAACAATTTGGTTATTTTTATAATTCTGAACAATCATTCTTCACAATGAATTTTCATTTTTTTTAATGACACAATGTAAGATTTAAAACTATGGCCATATTTCCATTTTCCAATTAAATTCAAGGCCAAAGACAGAATTCAAGAAGTTTTTTAAGATTGTCAGCTTTTTCAACATCCCACAGAAGTGGATGTGTTGCCTGTGTCCATTTAAATGAAAGGTTGTCATCTTGGAACCTTCCTGGTCACCATATGAAAACCATCAGGCTTTCTGTAGCTGGTTGGTTGTTGGAGCTTATCGTCCATACAACATCTGAGGTGATGTGGTGGTACCCATGATACTATGGTGTGTGACATAAATCCAGTAGAATCCGACATGAGGAGTGAACTAGAACTGTAATCTCTCATTCACGAACAAAGCAATGTATCAAAAGTTAAATATCGCTGTGACAAATGGTAGCAAAAAGATGATAATTATAAAAATTTCCAATGTGCAAAAGGTCATAACTCCAGAATAAAATAGATTATTGACATAGGATATCAGCTCTAACTATTAATCCATTATGATAGAGCCACATAACAAGTTACAAACTGATATGGCAAGTATACAGTTCTTTGGGAAAAAATATGCAAAAAAATTAACAATGAGAACTTCCTATGTGCAAAGGGTCATAACTCCAGCAAGATATGGAATATTATTACAGGGTTCAAACTAGATCTGCAATGCATTATGAATAAGCCATATACTAAGTTTTAATTTAATGTGGCAAACACACAAAAAAAAAAAAAAAAAGGCTGAAAATAGTTCATTGTGATAATTTCCCATGTGCAATGGACAGCAAAAATTTAGAAAATTGACACAGGATTGAAACTCAAACTGTAATCCATAATAGTAAGTGTCAGCCACGTTTCACAGGTGACATAATTATCTTCCAACCATACCTACCCAACAAATATTTATTGCATTTTTATATACTTTACACTGGCTCATGATGATAAATGCTCTACATTAAGGAGAAATGCTTCTTGAAGATCAAATTATAAAATACTAATGATGACAATGGGTCCTCTTTGTAGTATTGTTCTGATTAACCAACTTAACTGATGATAATACAGGTGGTTGTTTTAATTGACTATGACAAATTAATCATGAATTTCTGTAACAAGAAAACTGTCAAAGATCTAGAGTTAATGAGATTTGGAGCAGATATACAAAATTACTGATAAATTTACATTCAAATGCATTAAAACAATATTTTAAAGCATAATTTTTGCTAGATACTTTAAAACATCACATTTTCACCCATTTGATTAACGATTTTGTTAATATTTCCCTTTTCATTCATGATAAAATGTGATGATCGATCAACCATAATTTTTTTAAAGTGACTCCCAACACAGCAAATCTGAATTCTTGTAAAATTACAGTTTTATATGGAAATAAAATGATGATAATGCGACACAATACATTCTTTATCAGTAATCCCTGATGTCACTTATCAGGTGTCAGCTGTAACGTTGTTTGAGAACGTTACATACTTGTTCGTATATGAAGAAGTTAGAAGCGGCCATGAAGCCTGCCTTGAGGAGACTGGGTGACAGACCCTTGTACATCCCTCTAATGCCTTCTTCTCTAAAAACACATACTATGCAATGTATAAACCCTCGGTATGCCCGCGTTGAGCCGAATTCCTTGCGTATGTGCTCCACACCTCTAATTTCAAGTCTTTTTTTTGTCATGTCCAAAGGGTAAGCAATAAATTTAGAGATGACTCCTGAAGCAGCTCCACACACCAGGCTTTGTGCTACACCTGTAAAGATTAATTACAGGTATGTACATGTACATGTATATTGTCTAATTATAAGTTGTGAGAGAAGTGTGCTCTTATATAATACATAAAACACTCATCACAAATAAACACCAACTGTATAAAACAACATTTAAATTCTCAACAACATTATGTATGTTACAGTATTTACCCTTAGCCCACCAAGGTTTACTAGAGTGACGTACTCTAGTAAACCTTGGTGGGCTTATTACCAGACTTTTGAGTCCTGGAAACATACTAACAAATACTATCTCATTGTCATACAGTAAAGCTATCCCCTAATTTGAGTAGAATTTCATGTGATGGCCCCCTGGGTTAATAAATATGGTAAAAAATCCCTCCAGCTGAGCCTGTCAAACCTTGTAACCAGTAACAATATAACACATACCCGATGGCCCTCCAAGGGGTCTGTGTTCCATCCACTGCCATACCGAGGAGAGACTAGAATACAACCCAAACTGTATCCCTATCTGGAAGCTTGTCTGTATTACGGCCAGGTTGAGACCTTTGTATAAGCCGTGAATCCCCTCGACCTGCCTGATCTGTTTTATCGCTGACAGCAACCCTGAGTATGTCTAAAATATATACAACAACACACATTATAATTATATATAGCCTCGAAGATATATTGGGAAATTTTCCATTAATTTTCCAGAGTCAATGTAATTTGCAGTTGGCGTAAACTTGCATGATTTCACATGAGACTGGAATTACAGATTCATAAATTGAAAATATCTGTTTTTTCATTTTAACAGAAATAATTCTACAAAATTTGGTCCTGAATTATGATATGAGTACATAATCTCAGTCGACATACATTGTACATCAAAATATCTTACTCTTATACACAGACACAGCCATGGACATAATGTAGCATCAAAGAAAAATATTATCAACTGGGAAATTGTTAAAGACTCTGCAATTTAGCACATGCATATACAAAGGTACAAACTTCAGCCATCAAAAACCATTGCCCTCATGCATACTTTAGGTTAATATTGTAATATTAAATTCATGCAGAACCTAACAAGTGCCTATACATATATGTTGTATATATGAACTTTGTTAACATGATTTACCTTGACAGAACCTTGAGCAATGAAGCGTGTCCGTAGAACATCAGTGGGTTGAGCTAACATAGTGCCTGTGCAGGCAGCCAGGGCTCCACATACAGTGTGAGTCAGTGGGCGGTACTTTGTAGAGTATTCCTCGGGCAGATGCTTCCATGCTAATTTGGTCAGGAACTCAAAACTAACAAACTACAAAATAACAAACTTTAAAATTGATAAGAAAATCAAGATTATTTATTTTATTGTTTTTGGTTCAATATACCAGAACATCTATATTTACAGGACAATTAATGGGCTAGGATTTGTTTGTGAAGGGTACTAGGGACAACATACCTGTCCTACCCCATACAGGACAGACAACAGCTAGGTGGGGACAACATACCTGTCCTACCCCATACAGGACAGACAACAGCTAGGTGGGGACAACATATACCTGTCCTACCCCATACAGGACAGACAACAGCTCAGGGGGACAACATACCTGTCCTACCCCATACAGGACAGACAACAGCTCAGGGGGACAACATACCTGTCCTACCCCATACAGGACAGAAAACAACTAGGTGGGGACAACATATTACCTGTCCTACCCATACAGGACAGACAACAGCTAGTTGGGGACAACATATACCTGTCCTACCCCATACAGGACAGACAACAGCTCAGGGGGACAACATACCTGTCCTACCCCATACAGGACAGACAACAGCTCAGGGGGACAACATATACCTGTCCTACCCCATACAGGACAGACAACAGCTCAGGGGGACAACATACCTGTCCTACCCTATACAGGACAGACAACAGCTAGGTGAGGACAACATACCTGTTTTAACCCATACAGGACAGACAACAGCTAGGTGTGGACAACATACCTGTCCTACCCCATACAGGACAGACAACAGCTGGGTGGGGACAACATACCTGTCCTACCCCATACAGGACAGACAACAGCTAGGTGGGGACAACATACCTATCCTACCCCATACAGGACAGACAACAGCTAGGTGGGGACAACATACCTGTCCTACCCCATACAGGACAGACAACAGCTCAGGGGGACAACATACCTGTCCTACCCCATACAGGACAGACAACAGCTGGATGGGGACAACATACCTGTCCTACCCCATACAGGACAGACAACAGCTCAGGGGGACAACATACCTGTCCTACCCCATACAGGACAGACAACAGCTGGGTGGGGACAACATACCTGTCCTACCCCATACAGGACAGACAACAGCTGGGTGGGGACAACATACCTGTCCTACCCCATACAGAACAGACAACAGCTAGGTGGGGACAACATACCTGTCCTACCCCATACAGAACAGACAACAGCTCAGGGGGACAACATACCTGTCCTACCCCATACAGGACAGACAACAGCTGGGTGGGGACAACATACCTGTCCTACCCCATACAGGACAGACAACAGCTGGGTTGGGACAACATACCTGTCCTACCCCATACAGGACAGACAACAGCTCAGGGGGACAACATACCTGTCCTACCCCATACAGGACAGACAACAGCTCAGGGGGACAACATACCTGTCATACCCCATACAGGACAGACAACAGCTGGGTGGGGACAACATACCTGTCCTACCCCATACAGGACAAACAACAGCTCAGGGGGACAACATACCTGTCCTACCCCATACAGGACAGACAACAGCTGGGTGGGGACAACATACCTGCCCTACCCCATACAGGACAGACAACAGCTGGGTGGGGACAACATACCTGTCCTACCCCATACAGGACAGACAACAGCTGGGTGGGGACAACATACCTGTCCTACCCCATACAGGACAGACAACAGCTCAGGGGGACAACATACCTGTCCTACCCCATACAGGACAGACAACAGCTGGGTGGGGACAACATACCTGTCCTACCCCATACAGGACAGACAACAGCTGGGTGGGGACAACATACCTGTCCTACCCCATACAGGACAGACAACAGCTCAGGGGGACAACATACCTGTCCTACCCCATACAGGACAGACAACAGCTGGGTGGGGACAACATACCTGTCCTACCCCATACAGGACAGACAACAGCTAGGTGGGGACAACATACCTATCCTACCCCATACAGGACAGACAACAGCTAGGTGGGGACAACATACCTGTCCTACCCCATACAGGACAGACAACAGCTCAGGGGGACAACATACCTGTCCTACCCCATACAGAACAGACAACAGCTCAGGGGGACAACATACCTGTCCTACCCCATACAGGACAGACAACAGCTGGGTGGGGACAACATACCTGTCCTTCCCCATACAGAACAGACAACAGCTAGGTGGGGACAACATACCTGTCCTACCCCATACAGAACAGACAACAGCTACAAGTGTAGGTGGGGACAACATACCTGTCCTACTCCATACAGAACAGACAAAATCTGGGCAGGGACATGTCCTTTCCATAGAGCTCTGACACCTTCCTCCTTAATGATGGTCCTAGTAGCTTGGTACATTCCCCAATACTTTGAGGAGTCCCTGCGTTGAATGGGCTCAATTTGCAACTGTTTATCAAACAACAACAAAAAATAAAAAAATGGGCTCAATTTGCAACTGTTTATCAAACAACAACAAAAAATAGTCATATGTATTCAGATGACATTGTTTTCTTACCTGTATTTTACATGTAAACACTAAACTGACATACATGTACATGGATGTATGGTATACATATATGTTGCAAATACTACTGCCATACCCCTCATAAGCTCATCCATATCTATTGCCGCTTTGTAAAATAGCCGATACATGTAATTTCATTGTCCTTTGATAGCTCCAACCACTGATTATTAATCAGAGGTTATGTGTTGCCCCAACCTGGCCTCTGTCCTCAATGCAGGATAAATACCACTACTGCCTATACTTTTTATGATAATTTCAAAATTATGTTATTGTTAAATGCTAGCCAAAATCATATACCTGTTGTCAATATTTTACTCTAATCCTACTATTAAATCACTACATTTAATATGTAGCCTAGTCATTAAGTAAGTTTGAATTAATGAGGATGAGGCTTTTGACCGGAAATAAATTCTGCAATAAATGCCATGAGTATATTTTACTGACCTGAAATCTGACTTTGAGGACATCCAGGGGCTGAAACACGACCCTTGACACAGCCCCACTTAGAGCTCCAGCTGAAGCATGCTCTGTGGCTGTCAGCTGGACACCTTCCTGTGGTCGGAATCCAACCATATCTTAAGCCAGCTTATAATCCTTTAAAAATCTGAAAAATATAGAAAGAAAATTTCAATGATTTCCTTAAGTTGAAGAATATTTAATAGATTCACCAGTAACATATTGCTCTGTCCTTATATAAAATGATGTCCATAACCTCATGTGATGCAGGTCCATTCTTGCCCCTATCAGCTGTCAAACAACAGTGTCCCACTACATCATGTGACACAGTGTAACAAACGGAAGTTACCCTGATAGATCAGAATGTACAGGACTAGAACTATTGCTTCTATTGTGGGGCATACATAAATCACTAGAAGTTGAGAAAAAGTTCTAAATATTTTGAAGATGATGGCCATCCATCCTACATTTTGGACTGGCTTGAAAAAAAAATGAGATTTGGTCAGACTATCACAGAATCATTTCAGGAAAGATTGAACATGTAAAATCCGATTGATGACAATTGAGAAGAATTTCAAAATATGTGTTATTCAGGAAAACCATGATTGCAAAATCATGTTACATAATCATGTTACAAACGTTTTAACAAAGCCGCAGGATATTAACACTTTGTCGTCTTCCCTTTACTTTAACATTATATCCCTACCAATTTTCAGTTCAATGGCAATGATAGTTGCTAAGCCTGCTAAGCGCTCAGCATTATGGGAGTGGGGTGACTGGTCAGTATAATGTGACTTGGTGGATTGTCCTGCTGTGTGTCTTCGGCAGTTATGCTTCAGTGAGATAGCATTATAAAATCAGCATCATGAAGTTCTGCACATACATTATGTACCACAGCATCCCAGAACAAACACATTTACCAAATGTATGCATCTAGCACAGGGGAGGCTGTCCATCAATGATCTAAGCTGTTGACAGGACCAGGACATTAAACAATACAAACCGAACCAAACCTCTACAGGTTCTTTAGACGTGTGCGCTTTTGCACATTCATAAGATTCATTTTGCTGTAAATTATGTACAAATGTGTAATATAATATACACTGTAGCAATAATATGTTATTATGACCGATACTTCAGCAAAACAACATAACTTATCTCTTTTTTTTTCAAAATATATAGATCTAGATTGTACACTTTATACACTAGTACATGTAGGCTTAATAACAAGACCGCGTGCACCTCGATAGCGAAAGCTCGCAATCACTGTAAACGTTTCAGCTGATTTAGTAACATCATAGACATATTAGATGCTATTTCAGTAAGTACTCTTGGTAAATTTACCTTTATGCCATGAAGGCAGGTGTTATTTTCAACGATAAATCCGATCCCTGGCCAGTAACGATAATACCTGTGTTGAATGCAACATGATGAAGGCCACAAAACTGAAAGTAGACATACTAAAGGGAGGTAACTCGATCAGATTATTCTTAAGGTTCTACACATGGCCTCAGACCACAATTAATTTCCCTCTTTGTTCTACCAAAGAAAAATCGATATTAAAATATTTCAGAAGTTTGCAAAAAATCTGGTTTTTATATCACGTGTAGAACTATTCAAGCTGAACATACAGTGAGCTGGAAAGTACCCCATGACCGACATTTAACAAAGATATTTATATTTAAGTGTAACCACCCTACTATATTGTAGGAAAATCCGGAAAATCACAAAATATTACTACTCAAGCCTTATAACTCCCCGTGTCCTGCCTCACAAACAAACATGGAAATGGTGTCAAAACAAAATTCTGCCACTAGATTAAATATTGCACTATAAATATATGCTAAAATTATGTCCATATCTGTAACAGCTAAGTCAAGAAAAAATATTTAGCAACAGTCCTGAAATTTCAATATGTACTACATTCGTACAACGACCCGGAAGTATAATTGTGGTCTGAGGCCTGTACATCAAAATGAAAAAAATCTTCATACCTACGAAATGCACATGTGCATGCTAATTACTGTGCAGACTTATGTGTATATCTATACATGTATGTCTCAGATAAAATTTTCGAAATAGTTTGATTGATAAAATTACAACAGTATTACTATATTATCACAGATTTTATCCATTCTTGGCAGATTTCAGCCGGGCTTGTGCCAGCCTACTCGGTGACACCCTTATATTCCGAATACCCTTTAGTCCGAAGTCCCGATAGTCCGAAGGCCCGATAGTATCTATACATCTTGTATAATAATGTTGATAAATAGTTTCTGTCAGCATTACTCGAAATGTTTACTTACATGCACATTATATTTTATTAATCTAAAGTTTGATAATCAGTAATTAATTTATTACAGATTAAATGTCAAATGCTTCAAAGGATCTTTCATAGTAAAATATTTCATAGATAAAATCTAAGGTAACCATGTGTTGGCTATATTTTGTATCAATATTGTATTATTGTCTATTGTTCAATAGAAAACACTGTACATTAACATTTGTACACTAGAAATCTGGAAGATAGTCCATTATGTACCTGTGGATCAGTTGAGAGTACTCATCATTATTTACTCTCATGTGAAAAATACACCACGATCAGACAAAATACTTTATTACAGTTAGATATTATTCTTACTGAAAAAAACAACACTTTTATGGGGTAATGATGTTTATACAAAGCAGAAAAATGAGGAAATATTTTTAGCAGTACAAAAATTCATTCATCTAAGTAAACGCTTTAGTTAATATTTATGTTTTGTATGGTATCGTATACATATTTGTACTTCGTACTGTAGGGTAAATTTATATATCCACGGTCATACAATATAATGGTGTCATGAATCATCTATAATCAATTCTATTCAACACATGTACTTTTACAAAATTATGTAAAATGTTACATTTGTACTTCGTACTTAAAGGTAACTCATTTATCTATAGTCTAACAATACAATGGCGTCATAAATCATGTCAGTCAATTATATTCACCACATGTATATTTATATAATTATGTAAAATATTATTTTGTTCTTAGTTATCAAAATTAAGGTGTCCTAGTTCCGAAGATGTATTTGCTTTTCTGTGTGATTGGGAAAGGAATTAATATAAGCTTTAAGCTTGTTTTCCCATCCCATTTGCTATTTTCTGTATATGTAATGTTATTGTGTCTTGTTGAATAAAATAATGTTTAAACTAAAACACTGACGTTTTAAACCTGAAAAAAAAATCTATTCACTGCTTCTTTCTGTAAAATAGCAGTGAAGTTAAAATTTTTATATGCCAAAATTATTTGATTTGTGCAATGCTTCATCAGATATAGCGGCGACAATCTTGTACTTAAAATCCAAAATACAGTGCAACGAACTGGTGGTCATTTTACAAAACTATAGCCAGTCTCGTAATTGAAAATGCACAACTAGTACCCAATGGGAACCGTCATTTATATGTATACACTTCATTTTTATTTTTTATTTTATATTTTATTCTTATTTTTTTTTTTTTTTTTTGGGGGGGGGGGGGGGGGGGGGGGGGGAGGGGTCCTTATAATATTTCGAATTTCGTGATAAGGATGGACGGACGGACGGACGGACGGACGGTAAAGTGGAGTCAGTAGTGGAAAGGTGTGTTTTGTGCGTTTTCGAGTGCGCAATTAAGACAGTGCCCACACATGTGAAATGTTACATAAAACGCGATTATCTTGTTAACGAAATCAAAGACAGGAAGCCAATTCCTCTATATTATGTGTTAACTAAAACTAAAACTATGTAACGTAATGGACATTCGACGTGACTGTAAACCATCTGAAATTAACAGGGCAGTCCTTAACTCCACTAAGTAGCCAGTCTGAATTCGACCTCTTAGAAATAATGGCGGCAGGGAATGAGAAGAGACAAGTTGCACACCGTCACTGGAGTTGTCATATTAACTCGGTATGGTGCCGTGCCAGTGAGGTTAAAACATAATCGTATCTAAAAATGCATTTGAATAACGGATTTAATACCTGTATCTAAATTTGGGTTCATATATTCTCAAATAGGTGACATACTGCGTGATGGGTCTTCGTAAAATATGTTAAGGTACGTAAAATATGATTCTTACGATAGGAAATAGTTTAGAAATAGATACATGCAGGTATCTGAAGTGTGCCAAAAAAACCTATTATAAATGTGCTGTAGCAATATAATTGCAATGTGCGTGATTCTTGCACTATTTCAGAAATAAGGGTATTCGTGGTACTCCGATGTATTGATGACACGGTTATGATATTATGTAATTTATGCATACTATATTTGAAATTTACCTTAATACAATGTTTCCATACTACACTTGTTTATATTGTTATATGTTTGAACTGTGACCTTGGAATTCGTGCCAAGTCCCGACATGTGACTGTAGCGTCTCATCTGTAGTAAAACTACAGTGATTTTATTTTTACTTGAGATGTTTGATCAGAAATCTTGGACTTGAAACTCAAACCCGTATAGTTGACCTCAAGTGTACAGCTTCGGTCATGATACAATTAATTCTGTAATGATACCATACAATATTCGCGTACTCAACATATTCTTACTAGTATCTTTCACAGTAACCGAACGTTACATTAGTGCAAATACAGAATTTGATTTTTTGTACGTTTGTGTTCATCAAAAGATAGATACTTATTTATAATAACTCCTAATTTTTGAATATTTCCGTTCGCCTTTTTCCCTGCAATATGCATAGATTTACAATTTCAGCGGCCATTTTACTCGAGTCCTGTATGAAATGATGAGTTATACAAGTCGAAGAGGGATAACTCGTATACTCCCTACCGAGAAATCCAATTCTACAATAAATAAAATTTCCGTGGTTTGAGCGGAGCGAATTAGACGGAAATTATTTTCCCTTAGGTTGCGAGTTTTCTCATAGGTGGCGTCATGGTATTTGCACGTGCAGTTGACAGTGTTAGGTATAACGTGTGTCATTCAGCGAGGGTAGACCAGAGGCGACACACGTGTATACGCAAATAATATCCGAGACCAAGTAATTGCTTATTTTTATATAAGATGGCATACATGTATACAGGATTAATTGGTAAAATATATGTATTGCATTTCATAATTCTTATGATTTTCACAGTGGGGAATTTGAAGTCTATAGTACATACATGATGTTGTAATGTGTGAATGAGTGTATGAGTTCGAGTATTTGTAAAATGTGTCGGCGTATACCTATCGCTAGTTACCAATAAATATAAGCAAATTTATTTATACAAGAGTTGAGTTTTTCCTATGAGAAGTGATGCAGTGGCTAAGGGAAATTGATAATGTCTGTAATTTATATCTGTAGTACCAAATTATATTTTCTGTTTTTCTTAATCCATAAATCAAATGCAAAATGCTGAATTAGTGATATTCACAAATTATTACTAATATCTACCAACCAAGTCGGTTTTGTTTTAACCATCAGCAAACTGACACCGATAGCTTTATATATAACATGGTTCATTATGTCAATCGAACATTATTAATGTTACATTTCAATTATTAGGATTTATTAGGATTTATTAGAAAACATTATGGACGCATGCTGAAAGCCTCTATATCCATATCCAGTAAATTGCAAAGAAATAATAATTAAATAATATCAGTCCGGTGCAATGTACATGTAGCATTTGGAGATTATTGTTCTTTATATATAAACCGGTTATTTTTCCAATAATTGTCCAACAGGATTTCAAACTGATAAACAGTTTCTGCATTTATGACATGTTGGGGAAGACTGTTCCAGAGATCAACAATTCGATAGCTAAAGAAGTGTTTCCTTGCATCCCGTCAACATCGTTTTTTGAAAATTTTCTGGGAGTGACCTCTAGTTCTGTTGTTATTGTCCATTTGGAAAAAGTTTTTCGTTACTCGACTATCATATATATTGTTCATTATTTTAAAAACATTGATGACATCTCCTCTAGTTTCCGATGTGAAAGTGTTGGAAGATTTAATCTTTCCAAACGTTCCGAATACGATAGCGTTTTAAGGCCTGGGATGAGTTTAGTTGCCCTCCTCTGCACATTTTCAATCAGATCAATATCGTTAATTCTGAAAGGGTTCCAGACGCTCGCAGCATATTCAAGATGGGGCCTTACTAGTGCTTTAAATAGTAATGTAAACATTGATTCATCTGAATACACAAATGATTTCCGTATCAATCCAACTATGCTATTTGCTTTGTTGACACTTAATTGTATGTGTTTTTTAAAGTTCAGATCTTCGTCGATCATGACACCAATATCCTTCTCACACGTAATGTTTTCTAGTTGAAATTTTTCTTCACCCGGTCCTGACATGTAGTATTGTCTTTTCTCAGAAGATTTAATTGAGAGAACTTTACACTTCTTTGGGTACAGTACCAATGTATTTGACCAAATTTGAAGTTTGTCCAGATCATTTTGAAGTATTTGAACATCATCATTGCTGTTTATCTGCCTGTATAGTTTAGTGTCATCTGCAAATAATGGCGACTGGGAAGCTGTTATTTCAGGAAGATCATTTATATATATTACAAACAGTATTGGACCTAGTACACTTCCTTGGGGAATACCGCTGATTACTGGGTAAGTTTTCGATGATTTGCCTTTGACAATTACACGTTGGCAACGATTACTAAGGAAGTCCTCAATCCATTTAACAATCTTTTGACTAATTCCGTATCCTGTTAATTTCTTTAATAAACGTTGATGTGGTACTTTGTCAAAGGCCTTCATGAAATCCATATATATAACATCGAGTTGACCGCCTTTGTCTATTATATCTGTCCATTCCTCGAGTACTGTAAGTAGCTGGAGTTGGGTTGATCTGCCTGATATAAAGCCGAACTGTTTAGAGCTTAATAAATCATTTTTGTCCATATGTTTAACAATACTATCCCTTACTAGCTTTTCGAGTGTCTTCACAATTATACTAGTTAAACTCACTGGTCTATAGTTTCCAGGATCAGACTTTGCTTCCTTTTAAAGATTGCCGTAATATTCGCTTCTTTCCATGCTTGCGGTAGCTTTCCATCTGATAGAGATTTGTTGAATAGATCGGCCACGGGTTCGCTTATATTTTTTCGTAATTCCTTCAACACTCTTGGATTCATATTGTCTGGGCCTTGAGACTTATTTTCATTTAAATTTGAAAGTAGTTTTTCTACGAGTTGAGAATTAACGATAATGTCCTCAAAAGGGAAGGTTATATTTCTAGGCTTAAATTCTGGTAGATCGCCTTGTGGTTCTTGTGTAAACACGCTGCTGAAGAATTTTGCTAAAACTTCTGCTTTGTCGCCATCCGTAACTGCCATTTGATTGTTATCCCCATTAAGACCTTTTAAATCTGATATTCCTGATTTTACTTTTCTTTTCGAGTTGACATACTTCCAAAACCGTTTCGGGTGGCATTTTATATCCTCTGCTATCCTTTTTTTCCATTTCTCTTCTTGCTTTCCGTATTTCCCATTTTAACTTATTTCGAGCTTTACAATAGTCTCTGTGTTTATCTTCATCTTTCGTTTCTATATATCGTTGCCATGTTCGATGCTTCTTGTTGATTAATTTCCTTATATACTGAAACGAAAAAGAAACGCAACTTCAAATTGTAGGTTTAATAAAATAATACTTGTGAGCATTATGTTTAAATTTCATATGTAATAGTTAATATTGAATATTGATGTAACATCCTTTAAATGTTTAGAGATTTTTAAGAACAGGTCACTTTGCTAGAAGGTCATGATTGGTAGTACCCTACGTGAATCCAAGTTGAAATGGCAGCAGTTTTGAAACCGTGCCCTAATATCGTGTGTGTCCTCCTCGAACAGTTATCACATCTCTAATTCTTTGTTGCATTGAGTTCATCAGGGCATTGACTTTCCGTATTGGAATGTTATTCCATTCTTGGACGAGTGCATTTGCTAACTGAGGGAGGGTATTTGGGGGGTTACGGCGATTTCGAATTCTTCTGTCTAATTCATCCCACAAATGCTCGATTGGGGACAGGTCGGGGCTATATGGAGGCCAATCTATAGGAACAATGTTCTGTGTCGCAAGAAAGTCTCTACAGACTCTTGCAACGTGTGGTCTCGCGTTATCTTGCTGAAAGGTTAGATGATGCTGCCTAACAAACGGCACAACATGGGGCCTAAGGATCTCATCCCGATAGCGTACGGCCGTTAAATTCCCATTGACTATCACCAAAGGCGTCTTCAAACCATGGGAGATTCCCGCCCAAACCATAACTGATCCACCCCCAAATCGGTCGTGTTCCAAAACACAGGCGTCAGCAAAACGTTCGCCTCGACGCCGGTACACACGTTGACGGCCATCTGCTCGAAATAACGTGAATCGAGATTCATCGGTGAAGAGCATAGACCTCCAACGTCTCATAGGAAAACGTCTGGGCATATGTGCCGTTGCCCATTGCATACGACGTGCTCGACGTTGCGGTGTTAGTGGTAAACCAACGTACTGTCGCCTTGCACGCAAATTAGCCTCACGCAGTCTGTTGATCACTGTTTGGGGATGAATTCGACGGTTATGATTACCAATCGTATTCCTTGCCGTTTCAGCGGCCGTTAATCTCCTGTTACGCAGGTGTGCCAGCCTAAGAACCCGGTCTTGACGTCGCGACGTTACGCGTGGACGTCCTGATCTCGGCTGGTCATCGACTCTTCCTGTTGCGTTAAGACGTGAAACTAATCGACTAATAGTCGATTTGTGAACTCTGAATTGTCGAGCGACGTGAAGTTGCGTGTTCCCTGCCAGAAGCATCGCTATAGCACGTCCTCTATCAACCTTTGATAACCGTGGCATAATTGTAAAAGGAATTATTGTTTGCAAAAGTATTGGCGATGATGTGGCTCAATGTTAGTGATGAATTGATACTGGTTTGAATGAAAAAAGAACGCATATGTTTGTACAGGCACGGTTTTTGATGTTTTTACCGCGCCGGAAGTGCATAGGTCTCTAGTCACACTTGGGTGATTTTGAAGATTGGTATGGGTGTTAGGCAGGGTGCATGTTTATTTCCGCGATTTTTATACAGATATGTATATTTAATACAAAATTAATCACAATTTTCCATGTTGCGTTTCTTTTTCGTTTCAGTATATTTTCACTCAAGGGTAGTTCTCCTTTTCTAGATGTTTCAGATTTTTTCGGTTTCGCTTTAGGTATGTATTTATTGGTACTAGTCTCAATAATTGAGGTGAAGGTTCGATACATTTCCTCTACATTTCCTTGGAGGATTCCATGCCATTCTCTTGGAATGTCATCTTTCATCTTTTCGTATTCACCCTTTTCATATTTTAAACGCAGAGTTTCGTTCAATGTGGGAGATTGTTCACAGTAGAACTTGAAATTTAAAACAAGATGGTCACTGCTGCCAATCGGACTGTTGTAGTGTATGTCTCTGATCATTTCTTCTTCATTTGCTATTAAAAGATCTAAAATACTAGGTTCATTCCCTTCCCTACTCCTTGTGAAATCTGTGTTGTGTTGATATAGAAAGTTATCCCTTAAACACTCGATGAAATTATCACTTTCTTTATCGTTGGTTGATGACCAGGAATTCCAATCTATTTTCGGTAGATTGAAGTCACCCATGATGAGTAAGTGACTATAACATTTTGTGGACGATACCTTGTTTAATAAATTACGAAGTTCTTCAATATTGTTTTCTGTTGAGTTCGGGCTCTTATATATACATCCAGCCAGGAGACAGCCGTTACCCGACAACTTTATTTTTACCCATATACTTTCTTTGAATGCCATTCCCATGTTAACTTCTACTCCACAGTGATCTGTTTTTATGTACAAACCGACACCTCTGTGTCTACTTGGTGAATTTTCGTTTAGGAAAAGGTCGTAACCTGCTATATAAAGTTCAGCTTTGCTTGGTAGATACCTATAATTTTTGGGATATACTTCGGTGATTCCAATGATATCAGTGATACTTTGTTCAGAGATCCTCGATTTTAACTCATCTCATTTGTTTGGGAGACTGTCTATATTAGTGTATGTACAATTAAGATGATTTTTGATGTTACCGGGATTTCGCTTTAATCTCTGTTCTGCTTTCGAAACCTTATTTTTCTGTCCCAAGGGGGACCTCGTACTCGGAAGACGTATTCCCCCGAATCTTGGCTGGTTTTCCTTTTAGCCTCTTCCTTTAGTTCTGATTCCCTTTCCCTTTCTTGTTTTGTGAGGTCATTGCTGATGGAGATTGATTTGCAATCCTCATGCTTCTGAAGTTCCTTTATATTTTTGAAGAAATTACTTTTGTCTTCAGTGGTCTTGAAAATGGCAAGAACTGGTCTTGCTTTTCTCCCCGTCTTCTTTCTCCCTTTCTAACTTTCCGATTCTTGAAACTTTGACTGCGGCGATGCTGTCTGAAGGTACTTTACATGCTAATAGGATGTTTTTGACTTTTGCTTCATCCGCCTTTCTTCGTTCATGGCCTTCGTCGCTCAATAGTTCTTTAATCCCGAATATAAGGATGTTTCTCTCCCTTCTCTTCCTATCCTCTAATTCTGTTAAGACATTTTGTGATGTTTTAGTATCTGATTGTTTCTGTTGTGTTGATAACCTAGGCCATTCGGAGTTTTCCTGTTCTACATCTCTAACTTCTTTAATCATTGTACGGACTGTATCCACGTCACATTTGTCCTTCATCATATTTTCGAGCGCCGATATTCTACTTTCACATTGTTCCATGATGGCTTTACACCTCTCTTCAATTTTCATATCTGTTATGATGTTCTTCTGGAGGTCTGCCTACATGCAGGACAGAACCACATATAATCTGAGCCCTGCAGAATTTTGTATTCATCGATCGATTTCCCTAAACATTCAATGCAATGATGCGATCGGCAACGTTCACATTCTAGCATTTTGGCACTTTCGTCGTCAAAGAAATTGTTGCAATCATTACATTTCCACCCAGTAACCTCTTCATCGCTATCTCTTGTTATGTTGAAGTCTGTGATAAAGTTAGAACTAGCTGACTTTAACCCCTGATTGGTTTTTGATGCGTTTTTGGACCCTGGGGGTCTCCCGCGGCCCCGTCGCTGTGCGTTGCTAGGAACGCCGTCATTGTTCTTCCTTGGTGGTGTTGACATGACTCCTTGTTATCGCCGATTACGCTGTCAAAAGACCCGTTTTCCACCGATTCATTGAAATAGTGTTTCAAGGGGCTCTTGAGTAGCACACCTTGCCACTGTCACCCGACTATTCTTCTTTAAACTTCGGAAATATGCATTTCTGTCGCTGTGAAGAAATCCAATTGTTTACACGTGTGACGTGACCGGAAGTATATATGATGATATTATGATCAGTATCAGTATAAAGTTCATCAAACAGAAAAATCAAAGTAATATGCCAAACTCTATCACCATTTCCTGCAAATTCAATGACATATATTTACCATTAAGTTTTCCAATTCATACTCCTCCACATCCAAGTTTGTGAACAAAATATAAGAGGCAACTTCTATCGCATTCATCACACCATCCATCAATAAATCACTAATTCGAAATAGTTTTGGGCACTCTAGCAAAAAAAGAAATACAATGACTTTCCACATAATTTACAAAGTACAAAGTCACGCTGAAAGACGAATGAACATTTCGTCAGTTCTAATAAATTCCACATGCATTTATGCGATTTTTGTATTGTACTCAATTCCAGTATGGGATTGATTTCCTGATAACAATGTACTGTGGCATTTAAGCAATGAACAGTGGTTTTAATGTTGTTATTGTCGATATGGCAGCAAAATGTATGGTGGGCAAATGTAGCATGGAAACCCATAGTCGATATGGCAGCAAGATGTATGGTGGGCAAATGGCATGGGAACCCGTTAATACCGTTAGGGTTCCCATTCTACATTTGCCCACCATACATCTTGCTGCCATATCGACCATAACAACATTAAAACCACTGTTCAATAATTATATTTACATTGTCTTACCATTTCCGTCAACTTTGAAAAAAACTGAACCAATAAAAACAAATCCCGCCTTGTTTAATGTCACATGACCCACTGGGTGTTATAGCCTGAGGCACTGGGTGTTATAGGCGTGTATGGTGGCAACTGCCTCTTAGCATTGTGTGAATGGGGAAATGCGGAGCAAATGTAAATATATCTACATGTAAGTAATTTATCTTTTGTATAAAGTCTTTCTCTCCAGTGCAAATAGTAAACTATAGATACGTTTTGTTAGTCTTTTATATCATTTTTATTCAGTATTTATTTGAAACTTAGATAATTCCATCACGTGTTAGTTGCCTGTATGGTACCATATGAATCTTCGTAGTTTTATTTATCTAACTAGGACTGCTGCTATATAAGTCTACATATCAATGTTTGGTGTCAGTCAAGTTCAACTCAACAGATTACTGTTCTTTAGTATGTTAACCAGTGTCTGTGTGGACGGTAAGATAGCAGACATGTTTGTGAAGTTCTTACTGGCAATATATGTGGCCGGAACCTTCGGTCATACGGTTGGAAACCAGCTTTACCACGACTATCCAACGCTACATTTTCCGGACAGTAACCATGATAACTCGATGCCGTCTGAATGGCATGACTTCGTATCCATCGTTTGCCGCAAGATTGAAGGTATGGAGCGTTTGCTAGCCGAGAAGGATGAACGTATTGATCAAATGGAGTTGAACATGGCTAGTCAGATGACGGAGATAAAGAAACTTAAACTGGGGATGACGTCTTTGGAACAAGCAAGCACCTTGAAGGATAAACTCGTTGACAAACTATCAAAGAGGATATTAGATTTAGAGAATATAGTTACTGATTCCAAATCACGAAAACATTTTACATCTCCTCATTTAAGAAATGAAAAAAACTCGGCTCATTTTGAATTGGAACACACTCTCGACTCTACACCTGGATCGAGTATTGTGAAGATAGCTACTCCAGAACAAACTTCTAAGACCTCTATGAATCAAAATACTAGTGTCATTCCGAATCAAGCTGACGAGGACGACACTTCTGAGAAATACCAGAAAGAATCAAGGGATCTATCTATATCAAACTTCTCGAGGTTTAAACCAAAACGTAAGTACATTGAAAATAACATGAGTAGTGACAGCAATTCAATTTCTAATATCCATACATGTAAATATATATTATCCTGATGAACACTTATCCGATTTTATTCAGAGTAAGGGACATTTAATGAGTGATAAAATACGCCTACTATTCTTGTACCGTAAGTTTGGTTATTTTAAGTGAAAATTATGAAAATCACATTTAATGTTTAATTCCAACAACGTAATATTCCTACGTTTGTCCATGTTTAGGGTGTAAGAATTGTACCTGCTGCCCCCATTGCATGATCGTAAGAGGCGACTAAATTTGGGATCTAATCTTTTCTCTTCTTTCTGAACAACTTTCTTCTTCCTAATGTCTCCCTTAACAATGCCTCACTTTTGGTCTTCAGTTGAGCGTTCGCCCCTGTGAGGAAGGCTTTGGGTTCTGTCCCCTGGCCGAGACATACCAGAGTCATTAAAAATGGTAGTTGCTACTCCTGCTTAGCGCTCAGCATATTAGGAGTAGGGACGACTGGTTCGCCCGTTGTCCGTATAATGTGACCGGGTGGGGTGTCCTGCTTGGTGTCTTCGGCAGTATGCTTCAGTGAGGTAGCACTATAAATCGGCAAAAGTTCCAGACTATCACAAGGAGACTTAACAGGAACATACCGCAGCCTCCCAAAACACACATACGCACACACCAAACGCATGCATGTCGCACGCACGGGAGGTCGTCCTTAAATGACCTACAAGCTGTTAGTAGGACGTTAAACAAAACCATGTTATTATTTTGCAAAACGTCCATATACTTCAATTCCCATATCGCAGGTGAGAAATGCACCAAAAATCTTTTTTTTTTTTTTTTTTTTTTAATTTCAGTATTTGATAACGGTTTGAATATCGTGTAAACAGTCGACAGAAACGTCTGTGCGCGTGACAGGAACTATTTCTAATACTTTTTTTCAAGTTAAGTAAAACAAGAAATACATTGTATTGTATCTTATTAGTTTTTGTTCTAGTTTGGTTTGGTTTGGTTTATTTTAAAATGTGTATATGCATTCTGTATTTTTACAGAAATCCTCTTCAATGTTTTTTTTTTTTTCGAAAGTCAAACGTCTGTTATATACTGTCTCACGTGAAATCGCAACTTTTCACCATATTTAGACTTATTTTGCATGCAAAATATCAATGTGAATGTATAACTTTGGAGTAAAAAACGAAAGGTTCCAAACACTGAATTTCATAATACACAAAACAAAAACAAAAATTAAAAACATCTAAAAAAATTTAGTGTTGACTCCCGGTAAATCAGGGATAGATTATTTTTGCCACTCGAAGAAAACGAAATACAATAAGTTTTTGAACTTTTGATAAAATAAGTTATACATGTAGTCGATTTCAGCAAAAACTATCCATACCTTTCGAGTGTTTCCGAAGTGAATACTGCCATTTAAGGCCCCTTTATGTTTTCGTAGCATATAAATTATTACAAAATAACACAAATGTGTTAAATGATAGAGTATGTATCTTAATGATGTAATGTGAGAATCGATGACTTCATTATGATTGTATTTAAAACTGGGAAGCTACCCACTGATTACTGGTAATCTCTGGTGCGATTTTAAGACCTGTGCCTGTTGCCAATGGAAGTGTTAGCGGATTCACTTATGTATTTCTAGGAAACCACAACTGCAATTTTCTTGAAGAGAAAATGTAATAACGGTATTGCTCTGAATTCTTTAGTTTGATATCTGAAAGATTATAGAATCATCGTCTTTGTAGGAATCAGTACTCACAAATGTCATTCACTTAAAGAAAAAAACATTTATCTCAGTCTGGTTGTTGTAAATATAATCTTGCCCCGCAGGTGTCGCCCCAAATATCAGGATTACAACAGCTTTCCACGCAGTCATGTCTAGTAGCAAAGCGGTAACTCCGAATGAAGCATTGGTATTTGACCAGGAAACGCTTGATCAAGGGGAAGGATATAACCCTGGGACCGGACTTTATACTGTCCCGGAGTCCGGAACTTATGTCCTTACGTGGACCATTGTTTGTAATCCACATAATGCAATTCAAACTGTTCTTGTTGTGAATGGAGCTATAAGGGGGTCGTCCTGGACAGATTCACAAGAAATCAATGATTATCATCAAACTTCGGCTCTTGTTGTCCTGACACTGAACGAGGGAGATCATATCTATATCCGTATGGGGCATACGTATGGGAAAGGAACAGTCGTGAGCTCCGGTACCCTAGGAAGACCAACATTCTCAGGCTGGAAACTTGGGTGAGAGATACAGAGTCTAAATATCTACTGAATGAATATATGCTTTGGTATTGATACTTCTTACATGTATAGCTAATAAAGGATATTAAATCTATATCTTACCTATTTATTTCCTGGTACAAATTCAAACATCAGATTCAATCAGGGCTTGCTAAACTGCATTGGGTAGTTAATTTATTATCTAACTATATGAATTGTAGAAATGTTTCTGATCTAGTTCAAGGTGTGTCTACAGATATAACTGAACATAATATTATTATTAAAGCTAAGAACCATATCGATAATCAGGATAAACAATGTACATTTTAATTAAGGAGGCGGGATGTAAAATTTGCAGCGGAAAGTGATTTTGATCCATTTATTATAGATTGAGTAGATTTAGCTACAGTTCAATGTATAGTTGGAGTTAGCTAAATGTTCCGTATTTGAACAAAGATTAAATTACACAAATGTGCGTTGGTGAGCATTTAGCTACAGTATCTGTTCAAAGAATCAATTCTCCACAATCGAAATAGTAACTGAATTATTGGATAAAGGGAAGTTACTCTTAAAGAAAGATGTGCTTGCCTCTTCTGGATGCTGTATCAAGCATACTCTCCCAACTACAGCAACAAGAAAATGCCAAAGCCTATCGAGTACCTTGTGAGTATCAGCTGTTAAAAATGAATAAAAGTTTAATAAAACGTAAACAAATTGAAATTGAATTAGCTCATTATCTGATATCATTTGGATATCAAACTCTTTTTTAAAGAAACACTACTGAAAACCTAAGTATCAATCCCCTAATAACCCATAATAACCTATAACAACAATGCTCAGTGTATAAGGATCATGATTAGAACTTGTCAAATTAATGGATCCCGGGGCCCTGGGTGAAGGGTCAAAAATCGGTGACGTCCAAGAAGTAGTGCGTTTTCAGTTTCTTCTAGAAAATTACCAAGCATGCTAGAAATGAAACCTGGTAGGTTGGGGTAAGAACATACACATTAAATAAAAAGGGTAAGCAACATCCAAATATCATATCATGATCCCGACACAGTGATTAGCATATTGTTACCAATTTTTATCGAGTTCATAATAAGGTTTTCAGTGGTTCTAATATCAAAATAGACCAGATGATAACTCTGTCACTGTGACCTACCTTTTGCAATTATTGACGTTGTTTTTCAACTGATTTTTATTTCATCTTATCTTTTTTAGCAGAAACTGAAAAACCTATTATGTTTACTCAAAACATTTAATTTATATTTTCACCCTCTTGAGCTTTGACTTCGTTTACGACCTAAAAGTATCTCCCTGCAAAAAAAGTATGTTTATCATTGAGGAGCCACATAATTGCTTAAATTGACATCCCTCCTTTTGCTATCGTCGAAATATGTAAAAAGCTTTCTTAGTTTTAAAACCGAGGTCTCACCGACCAAGCCACCACGAAACAACCCCAATGAAAAACGAAGTACGAAATGTCAGCAGTTAGGCTGACGTTCTCTGAAAATATCGTGATTTGTATTTCTTATCAAGCTATCTATCATGACTACTGCTATAGAATGCTACATATTTAGGTCTGGGGTCAGTCAAGTACAGATACGATTGGCGAATAACTATTCTGGAGATGTAGAGGTTTACCATTGTCTGTGTTTACGATAAGATTGCAGACATGTTCGTAAAGTTCCTATTTACCATGTATGTGGCCGGAATCCTCGGTCATTCGGTCGGAAACCAGCTTGACCAAGGCAATCCAATGCTACATATTTCTGACCGTGACCATGGATATCCAATTCCTTCGGAATTGCAGGATTTCGTCTCCATCGTTTACCAGAAGATTCATGATATGGAACGTCTACTGACAGAGAAGGATGAACGCATGAGTCAATTGGAATCGAATATCGCTACTCAGATGACGGAAATAATGTGGCTAAAGCAGGGGATGACGTCACTTGAAGAAGCGATCATAGAGAAAGATCAAGTTGTAGATAAATTGTCGACAAGATTATCGGGCTTAGAGACAAAGATGGGACTTGCTTCCATTCCAGTCTACCATAATACGAAACATCGTCATAGATATCCCCTTGTAAGGACTGTAACCAACAAAACTCAATTTGACGAAACCTTCAACTCTACATCTAGATCAATTACTGGGAATATGTCTGCTTCCGAACTGTTAATTCACAGAAGATCTAGTTAGCACAATGACAGTGAAATGCCGAATACTTCCAACAAACACATCTCAGACGGCGATAATGATGTCCCAAATCAGTCTGCCGAGGACCGCACTGAAGCTCGTGCAGAAAAGGAAGAGAAGGCATTATCGACAGCAAAGCTAACAAGAAGCCAGCAAAAGCGTAAGTGTACATGTGTATTCTAATATTTTGTCTTAGTGACATTACGTTACATTATATTGGTGTAAGATGATATTTCACGATGTATTGTATGCTGTTTTTACTGATATCGTCAGCAAAACATATTTATTGGGTTTAAAGAAGGGAAAAATGTTCATTGCAGGCGTCTCCCCCAAGAACTGCCGTTGCGTTTCATGTTACCCTTTCAAAAAGAACAGCTGTCACAGATAATGACGTGGTAGTGTATGACCACGAGACACTGGACAAGGGTGACGGATACAACCCGAGGGACGGGCTTTATATCGCACCGGAGTCGGGTATATATGTCCTCACATGGACCACAATTTGCAATATACGTAACTATTTCAAGACTCTGCTTGTGGTGAATGGAGCAATACGGGGAACGTCATGAACAGATTCAGATGAGGTGGCCGATTATCATCAGACTACAGCTGTCATCGTACTGACACTAAACCAGGGAGATCATCTCTTCATCCGTATGGGGCCTACCCACGGACACGGAACTATAGTGAGTGACAACATTGTCGGGTATTCTTCCTTCTCAGGCTGGAGGCTTGACTAGCGAAAAAGAAGTGTTTTTTTGTTGTTGAGGTTTTTTCTTTTTTTTTTTTTCTTTTTTTTTTCTTTCTTATTTTTTTTTTTTTTTTTTAGAAATTTCGGGATTAAAACTTTATAAGCATATATCTTTTATATTATGAAGGTACATGTGTGTTCAAGCTAATTCTTAAAACTTCACCCACTGTAAAATCCATGTGGAAATCAATTAAAGAAAATCCATGCTTGTTTCAAGCAATATTAACATATTTGCTTTCGTTTGAGGTAATTATACCTGACTTTTCCATAAGATAGAATACGGATTTATGAACAGATTTGTGTAAGAAATAGTATCATTATCTGTGAATACTTGTTCGGTTTTTCAAACATAGGGTATATATATAAAGCCGATCATTTGTCTAAAAAATGCTGGAAAATAGTCATCTGCGTGTCCTTCACATTTCAGTAAAAGTCATTACTAATATCAAGTTGTTATGTCATATCACGCTTGCTTCCTTGATATACTTTAATACCTGGTAAAAGCAGATCGCGCCGCTAACGTGGCATCATTATTTCCGCCAACTGGTTTTAAACTTCATTTTACCGATAAACTTCATTTTACCGATTTTGATTTAACCATCTGTACCTAAGGTTTTACTATCAAAGTAGGAATATGAATGGAGTCAATTTGTAGACAAAGTATTACATCCGATTAAAGCATTTATCACCTTGCTTTAGAGAGAATCGCCGAGACGAAGTAGTCCTTGCACGTCGTAGATTTGGCCATACATAAATAACGCATAATTACTTATTGAAACAGAAGGACCAGCCTCAGTACATCGCATACAGTGATCATGAGCTGTTTAACAGTAAAATACATTTAGTTGGATAACATTGTTGTACAAGAAACCTTTCTATAACACTGCCATAAAAAATTGAACTATCTAAAATTTGTCGGTCTGTAACAAAAGATATGATTAACCATAACTACATTTATAAATTATTTACGAGCGTGAACCTATATAGATTTTTACATATGTCGTTTATTTGATGTTATTTTCGTTTTATACTCATGTTTTCGCCCGAATGACCTTTACAATGTTGAGTAGCCGTTAAACTTGCAATAACTAACCTAAAGACTATAATCAAAATTACCCTTGATATTTTTCAGGTTTCATTGTTTTTATCGTTTAATAACGATTTAAGTCAAAAGTTTCAGTTTTCAAAGCAGTTTATATAAAAGAAACACATTTAAAAACACCAACAGAATGAAATAAATTTCATATACCGTACGTGTAATAAAATCAAAAATCAATCACAAATCACCTACAACGTCAGAAACATTGTTTCGGGGGTAGAAGTTAAGCTCGGTCAAACTATATTAAAGAACGTTAAGAGGGTCAATTGTACTCAATGACGGACTCCTAAACCATTTTCACCAAAAACCGATTCTAGTGAAAGGTCACAAGACGGCTGACGCTCCCTTACAAAATATCGTGATCTTTCTTTCTGATCTAGCCCAAACTACTTCTATATGCGACTACATATTGGAGGTGTGATGTCAGCCGGGCCAAAAGATAAGATTAAATAATAACTATTTGAGGACGTTATAGCTTCAATAGTTTGAATGCTGACGATATGATTACACAGATCTTTTCGAGGTACCTAATGACCATGCGTATGACTTGAATCTTCAGTCTGACGGTTGAAATCCAGCTTGAGCTCGGAAATCAAGCGCCACATTTCCCGGACCGTGACCATGACACTCCAATGGTGTCGGATTGGCAGGACTTCAAAGCCAACGTTTACCGGAGGATCAAAGGTATGGAACGTCTACTGACCGAGAAGGGTGAACGTATTGATCAACTGGAGATAAAACTGGCTAGTCAGATGACTGAAATAAAAGGGTTTAAACAGGGGATGAAGTCACTGGAACAAGCAATCATAGAAAAAGATAAGGTTATGGATAAATTGTTGACAAAGTGATCGGACCTTGGGCCAAATATCAATCTCAGTTCGACTCCAGGTCAACCTGAATCAATGATTTTTCACAGACATCATCTTACAAGTGCCAACAAAGACTGAATTCAATACGACCCTGAAAAAGTATTCGATTTGACACATGAATCTGTTGTCAGTAATACGCTTACCTCACAACCGTCAATTGCTAAACACAAATCACGACAAACTCGAACGAGGACGACATTGCTTAACATACCGACGAAGAGTCATTGGAGGAATCGAAAATTCGAAATTCCAACAAATACGTCAGTATTTACAATGTATTATAAACAACTTTCTATCTTTGTATATTAGTTCATTTTCTTTACGAAAATTATCAAATATTTTTATATTACAAAAGTATGTATTAGATAAGGTATTAAAATATTAAATTCCCTGTTTTTTATGAATCGTAACTGGTAAAGTAGATCACGATGGGCTATTCATATACATAACGCATTTTCATGCATAAAGATCCAGTAACTTCCCATGAGAATTAATTTCGATTTACACGTAAAACGCAAAATTCGTAAATTGCTAAATTCGTTTATGTCAAAAACAGCAATGCTGTGCACTCATTTGCCCATAATTATAGTTATACGCTAGCTGTTATTTGTGATGTAAAACCTACATTAACAATACTTTTGATTTTCCCCTGGTTATATGTTGGAAATTCTCTATATGATTTCTATGTGATATCCTTCTAAAATTATAACGGTACTATAGCCATTAGGTACCGTGTACAAAACTGAAATAACTTCTAAATAACAATCATATATATATTCGAAATACGAGTTCTTGCCCTGCAGGTGACGAATCGTTTTCACCCAGACGCAGATCTGCCGTAGCGTTCCACGTGGTCCTTTCTGGAAATAAGGAAATGTATAACGATGACGTGGTAGTGTATATATGACCAAGAGACAATGGACCAGGGTGACGGATACAACCCGGGGGACGGGATCTACACTGCTCCAGGCACATATGTCCTCGAATGGACTACAACTTGTAACTCATTACTGTTTTACAGACTCTCTTAGAGGTCAATGGAACTATTAAAGGACAACCATTGACAGATGCTTAGCACGTGATCGATTATCATCCAACTACAGCTGTGGTCGTCCTTAGACTGAAGCGGAGAGATTCTGTCCTCATCCGGATGGGGACACCCTACGGACATGGCAGACTTCTGAGTGGTAAAAGCGTTGGATATTCTACATTCTCAGGCTGGAAGCTTGATTAGTTTTCGGAAAACTACTTTGATTGCTATTAAACACGTAGTTTGTTCGCGATTCAAATGAAATGTTCAATATTAACTTCAAAAGTTGATATATTGATTTGCATTTCTTTTAATAAAAAAAAATGCTCAAACTTATAGTAAGTAATTATTATTGTTTCCTGATCGGCTTACGACACATTGGGACAATATGGCTAGCAACTGATAGCAAAACAATGTCACAAAAAATCCAGAGGGTTAATATCAAACCATTGACATATTTTTATAATTGAACTTTCTACCCATGATTCATGATTCATTATTTACTTATTGAAATAGAGATTTAACACCGTAGGTTAATGAAATCTTATACAAGTGCTATACTGTTAATAGTTCATCACTTTTATGCACTAAGGCTATATCATGTCAGTTACTAAGAATGTGTATCCGTCTGTACCTCTCCAAAGTCCGGCCAGGGTAACTTCGTCTCTGCGTCTGTGTCTATAGTATTTATAGTATCTTATCATAACATGAATTTCTCTTTATTAAACACGCGAAATAACACCTTCCACTACGCTGATTTGGTGGTATTTTGCTCGAAAGTCGCTCGCAATAATGAAACATTTTTGTAAGGTCTGCATTTAATTTCTTCTCTCGCCGGTACATGTATAACTAACCTAATTCGAGGAATTGAGTGATTTGGTTGCTTAATTGAAATACGAACGTTATATGTTAAACAGAATCTGTCATTTGTTTCCCTTCATATTAGATTGTTGATACTCGTTTAGGGTTTTTCATTTTTCCTCGAAAGTGGCTGCCAAAATTGAAACATTCAAAACTCGTATCATGTAGCTTATATGAAGGGAAACTCCTGCCTTTTCATTACCATGTATTCGTATGTCAAGGAGCCAATTAGAAATAGTACAAGAGTATATAACGGTGTTAATAATTTACAAAGCGAGATGTAATCAGGATTTTAAAGACTTCGTAAAAAAAAACATAAAAAAAAATAGATAGTTATTCCTGGTTTATCATTTACTGATGTATAATAATAATAATATGAAGCCGGAATTCATGGTTACATCTATGGTGGCTTTATTATGATAATACTATGAAGTAGGTAGAGTTATAAATACAGTGATACGAGGTTATTTAATGTATAAGAGTTCAAGATAACTTAAATCAATGTTCATCTGTATAAGAAAATAATGCTGAATTTTAATAACAAATAAATATCAAGCACAAAACATACAAATTGTTTGCTGTAGATACTGACATTTTCTTCTATAGTGTTACTTTGTGCTATGATGCATCAGCGAACAGTTACAAATCAAACCTGAAAAGTAACCATGACGTTACGGGACAACATAACCAAATCAAAAATAGATTTTGTGGATTTTCCCCGTTTGGGCGGAAGATTTAATAAGAAGGTGAATGCATCGAATTTTATTTGTGGGCTGGGCAATACATGTAGATGTACAATATATAGAAAAAAGTTTTGCTAGCAGGGGAGTTAATCAGTGTAATTTGTTGTAAATGTATGTGAATTTGTGGAGCTGAATTCAATACAAGATGGTGGCCCCCATATCAAGAAAGTTCATATTGGTATAATTCTTAAATATTCTTTTAACAGGATTCTTCAAAGCTAGGGCTGGTGAACTAGGGTTGAAAACTATTTAAGCAGGAGAGCGGGAAAGGTTAACATTATCGTCTATGGAAAATCATTTGGTTCCGTGGTTCCTTAAGCTCACGAAAGTCTATAGCATACAATAGGGACATGTGTTTGACTGGATTGACTTGATTTAAAGGTATAAACACTGTTTTTACTTTGACCTTGAAATGCAAATGGCAGTTGTGAAAGACATCTCACAAATATGACATAAATAGAGAATACGTATGCATGATGAATAAAATCCAATCCAGTCAAACAAATGTCACGTATGCAATTGTGAGCATAATTGCATGGTTCTTTTGTGAAATATATTTCATACACATGAGCTAATTGTGTTTTCCGAAGCATGCATTTTGTGTCGCATGTTTGCTGAAATTTACAAACAGCTTAACAAATTACATGTCAACAGCAAGACACATGGTTAGCCATAATACATGCTAACAATTGATCAAGTTACTTCTTTACTTTACACCACAGTACTGGTTATAGGCTTGTACAATATCACTGGGGTGTATTTAGATTACTCTTATTTTGAAAGGCAAAGTTAAGTACGTGGTGACCTTAACTAGTGATAGCAATTATATATTAGTATAAACGATTCTCTTGTAAATATCCTCAAAGACGGTGTTCCAACATCATAGAGTTACTCTGTTGGGTTTAAACAGACAATCGGTTGGCGGTGCAAATCTCCAAAAACCTGTTTCAGTGCTGACACTTGCATTGACCAAAAGCATAGGAGTGCTCAGAAGTAATTCTATTAATGAAAATCTGATACTTGTCATACGATATTTTAAATTTTTAGTACCAAATAAGGGGGTCAAATCATCACACAATGCATAAATAAGAGATATTGAGTCAGCTATGATATTTCATATAAACATTTCAAATTTCAATGATTCTCCATATTTTGTCGTGACCATGCCTCTACATGTCCACCGTGAAACTGGTACAGAAGATACGACTAGGGAATACATTATAGAGACATACACAAACCACTGTGGAAAATTAGCTACATGTAGCAGCTATGCTTTTGAAATCCTACCTGATAATATTCTTTTGGATCCTTTTGGATACGGACCAGGTTGATATCGGCAGTCCAATTCCAGAATGGAAAGATCACTATCCCAGCAAGTAAATTCAGAATGGCGTGACTACGTTTCCACCGTTTAACGAAAGATTGAAAGTATGAAACGCCTAGTGATCGAGAAGAATGTACGTATTGATCAACTGGAAATAAATCTTGATAGTCAGATGACTGAAAACAATGCAGCTGAAACAGGGATTACGTCACTGAACAAATAAATGACCGGAAGGATAAACTTATTGACGAATTGTCAACGAGAGTATCAGACTTGAAGACAATGGGTGTGGTTCCTTTCAGTCCAAATCAACGGGGATCTCAACAAATCGCCGGATCTCACCCTCCAAAGAATCCGACATTGAAAGCTGCCCTTGGTGACAATCTGGACTTAAGATTCAGTGTTGCGGAAATGTCTCCCTCGTCATTTTATAAGAATGTTCATTATATTTATAAATCTGACGGACACAATAATATTGTGAACATCAAGAGCGAATCTGAATCTATATCAAGCAGTCATATAGCCCATGATAATTAATATTACGAAAGAGGGGTTAATTATATGCCGTTGACACCCCTATGTTAAATGAATGTTTTGATGATATATTTTTTGTATGTTAAATTATCATATGTGTAAAAACATAGGTCTTTCTGATTACTTAAATCAGTCGAGATATCCTACATATGTCGTTGTAGTAATGACATATTGGTTATAATGGTGTTATCGTGTAGGCAGTAATTTACGAGTTTGTTTTTTTGTTTTAATTTTCAAACCAGTTAACCAGAAAAATTATGTGTAATATCAAACTATCTGTAAAATATAGTTTATACAACATCACAGCTAATCCTAGACGTTGATCGAATTATGTTAAAGAGTATTGGAACTTTCGTATTAATAATGAACAGATGATAATAAAGTATGCACAATCACTCGGCTTAATGTCATTTAGCTCCTGTGCGTGTAATTCTGCGCATAAAGACCGTCAGTCTGAAATTAATTTGATTTATAAACCGAAATGTTTTTAATGTCAACATTTGATATCTTGTATTACATTTCAGATTTGGTAAGTGACTCGGTGCAGAATATACAAATAATGAAAATTATAAGATGTATTGAGTGTTTGGGGTGTTGTTGCTCCCCACAGTTTGACCTTTCTACCGACCTACTTTGAGTTTCCTCTGTCGCCTTCCAGGAATAACACTTCAGTCCGATAGTATCAATGACGAGCCCTAGAAGGGCGAACAGCTGTATGGTGAAATTTAATTAATTCTTTCTCTACAGTATCTAACTCTCAATTGGTAATTAAGGTGTAATTTGCACCATTCTACTCGGTCACAATGATGAAAAAACTTTTATTGTAGGAGCCGTCCCGTCTTCTCTTCAGCAGACAGTAGCGTTCCACGTGTTTCTCGCCAGTGACAAATGGGTTGTAAATGATGACGTGGTAGTTTTTGACGAGGTGGCGCTGGACCATGGATATGGATACAAACCGAGACTCGGGATCTATGTCGTTCCCAAGGCGGGCACTTACGTCATTTCCTGGACTATGTATTGTTACGGACAAGAATTGTTCCGGACTCTCCTTGTGCTGAATGGGTCTGTGAAAGGATCGGCATGGACAGATTCCGAGCTGTCAAAAGATATCCATCAAACTTCTGGTCTTGTTGTCCTGGCCTTGAACCAGGGAGTTCATCTCTTTATCCGTATGGGACCTATCTTCGGAAATGGGACAATCTTAAGTCGAAACGACACTGCGATTTCTACATTTTCGGGCTGGAATCTTGATTAAGCAAAATATTTTTACAAAAGTTATTCAAGCAGTTTCATTTTCGAATTTTTAATAAAAGGGATTCAAAAACTGTATGTTATCCTTTTTATAATCAAAAAATAACATCATAACATGTTCTTTTAATGCCCTATTGCAATCAACATTTTTCGTTTTCTGAAATGAATGGTAAAGCAGAAAATGTTTAAAGTATTGTTACTGTTTGGCTAAATTATCGTTTAATTCTATCTGCAGGTGTCCTATGATGTCATATATATCCATGGCAGTTCACCGTACAATGAAGCAAAACATCAATTAATTTAAGACACGATTTTTTTTAAAATGTGTAAGTCTCTTTTGTCTTTCTATATATAATCACGTACAATCACCACATAGACTGATTCTCCTTATCAGTCGTGACCCTGATGTCTGACGTGGAGCTAGTACAAAGTAATAAATGCATTATAGACTTACAAATAATCCATTGACTTCATGGACGATAAGTCGCAACGATGCTTATGAAGTTCGTTCTGTTGGCTATATGTATGTCCGGTACTTTAGGACATCTGAACAGAAGCAAGGGTGATCGCGATACTCAACCTCTGGAACAATTTATCGGCTCAAGTAATCCCAAACAGCAATTGCAAGACCTTGACCTCGAACGTTCATCTCCAGAATGGCAGGCACTTGCAAAATTTGTTCAAATGAAAATCGAGGGTATGGAACGCCTTTTGAGTGTAAAGGATGAACGGGTCGATCAACTCGAGATGTATGTAACAAGTCAGGGTACTGAAATAAAGCGGCTGAAACAGGAGGTGACGTCACTGGAACAAGCAATCATGCAGAAGGATGGAATTGTCGACAGGTTAGTGAAGATGGTATCAGACTTGAAAAGGAGTGTCACGTTAGACTATGTTCATGGTGAACACGAATCACGGCATATTTCTAGATCTGATTTTCTAATGGCTGAAAGCGAAGACGCTGAACTTGGTAGAAGAACGTCCTACCATTCTATACCTGGTGTTGGGAACATGTCTAGTAATCAAAATCGTAGTACAGTGTCGCTCTTCCGTAAAGACAACGAAAAGGGCACCGACCAGCGCCAGAATCAATCTGACGAGAATGTGAGAAAGGTACAAGCTGAGAATAATTCGAGACATTCATCGATTTCGACATTCTCTGGAAACCATCGGAAAGGCAAGTTGATATAATACCGAAATATTGTATAGTTTGTGGTAAATATTTCCTGTTTTGTTTATGATAATATTACAGTCAAACCTCATTATGTCGAAATCTTAGGATTCGAAGACCTTGTTTAACTCGAAGTTAACATTCAGTTCCTATTTTAAATATTCTAGGTAATATGTACCTGGATACCTCGAATACTAAGTGATATCTCGGAATTTTTTTCGTGTCCACATTGACTTCAAGATAATGAGGTTTCACCGTATCGAATGCTATATATATAAGTTTAATATATACTGTGCAACATAACTGTTCATAATAACGAAAAATTATTTCAACATTTTGAAATGTATGTTGTAATAATAACATTAAACAATGTTGATCGCCATTGTAGAATTAACAAAAGATCAATAGACATTCAAATATATTTTAAATACAACCTTAACTTAACATCTTCTTTTATGGATTGGGATTGACAAGTCGAGGTTTGCAACTGAGGCAGTAGAGAAATTGTGCCTGTTAAGTAAAAGCGCAACAAAGAGCTTGACATCCCCTTGAAAACTCGGGATGTCGGATTAACGGTATGGAGAGGAGCGGATTTTACACTTTGTTTATAAAATATTCCCTTAACTCAAAATAAATTTTAAAAAAGAACAAAAGTTAGTTATGTGGTTGGGTAGTACAATATGCACAATTAACAATAAATCATTCGCGTTATCCGGTATTTTGTGTTGTAGGAGCCGTGCCATCTTCTCTTCAGCAAACGATTGCGTTCCACGTGTTTCTCTCCAGTGACAAATGGGTTGTAAATGATGACGTGGTAGTTTTTGACGAGGTGGCGCTGGACCATGGATATGGATACAAACCGAGACTCGGGATCTACGTCGCCCCGGAGTCCGGTACCTATGTAGTTACCTGGACAATGCTTTGCTATGGACAGGAGCTTTTCCGGACTCTCCTTGTGTTGAATGGATCCGTGAAAGGATCCTCATGGACAGATGCTATCCTGACAAAAGATATCCAGCAAACTGCAGCTCTCGTCGTTTTGTCAATGAACCAGGGAGACCATCTCTTTATCCGTATGGGACCTATCTTCGGAAACGGGACAATCTTAAGTCGAAACGATTTAGCAGTATCTACTTTCTCAGGATGGAAACTTGACTGAATGACACATCGCTTACATGTTTGAATTTAGAGTTGATAAAATAGTATCACTATTATTGAAGTGTTTTTATAATCATCAACTTTAAAGTCTCAATTTATATCTGTTTAAGGATCCGCGTAAGTCAAACTAAATTATCTGTTCAAGGCAAGGTAATAATTCGTTTCTAACGAGTTTAATCTATCGCTGTTCTCTGAAAAGTGTAAAGGCCGCGGTGACCGAGTGGTTAAGGTGTTCCGACACTTTATCACTAGCCCTCCATCTCTCGGTTGCGATTTAGAACCCCACGTGGGCCAGTTACCTGGTACTGACCATACTCCGGCTTTCCTCCATCTCCAAAACCTGGCACGTCCTTATATGGCCCTGGATGTTAATAGGACGTTAAACAAAATCAACCAAACTAAATCAAACTGAAGAGAGCGAAATAAGTCTAACCCTGTAGGCTACATATACCAAGTGTAAAAAATATAATGTCAGCAGGTTAAACGACGATCTCGAATCTCCACTCAACAGAGTATCCGTACAGAGCACCTTGTCATTTCTTTCAGATCTGATTTCAGTCGTTGCAATCAACAATATTAAGTGATCACATTTGAACGCCAATCATAACTGTCCACTAAAATATTTTCTCGTGAACTATTTCTATGAAATGTTCCATAGATGCTTAATACTTATTGTGTTGAAAAATGGAAGCGACATAACAAGGTTGTAAGAAATGTCAAAATGTAGATGACACAAAGCAAACCAATTCTTTCCATGGTCCTGACAATGTCATTTGCTTATGGCGTTACTTAACCAGGCTATATATTGAATTAACATGATGTCCGTAGCCTAGTTCAAAGATAAAAAAAACATGTAAAGTGAGTAAATATATACATATAGAAAAGTGAATAGAAAATAAGGGGGGGGGGGGGGGATATTGAAAGGGATATTGCGGATTTACCTAAAGTTTTAAGTAATTATGAAGCGGATTTACCTTAAGTTTAAATAATTATGAAATGGATTGAAGTTTCTTTCATTGCCTTTTTAGAATGCTCCCCCCCCCCCCCCCCCCCCTCCCCCTTTTTTTCTTCAAAACAGTGGAAATTGAGAAGAAAAAAAACATGGTAGTCTAAATACATGAATAATCCAACAGATATATTTGGGATCGTCTGTATTTTTTGTCGATGTAATATTCTATATGTGATATATTGAATCGCACAATATACTCAAATAAACAAAATAACTAAAACGGTTTTCATCAAAAACAACACGCGGCATAATTTAATTCCTAACCGATCCAGTAAAGTACAAACTTGTCATTCGCAGATTGGTTGTCGTAAAACAGTGTGACAATATAGGGATTTACTAATTCTCATTTTCATCAAAAAGGAAATTATCTGAGACATTAACAGTAAAAGATATTGATATACACAAAACATTCAATAGAACACTTTTTCTATCTAAACAAATCAACATTCGTGACTTTTCTGTCTCTCTCTCTCTCTCTCTCACTGCGCATTCTCTTTAATTAAGGATGATGAAATTGTAGCTTTCTTTGATGATCAAGTTACATACATTTTACACCTTTTAAAGAACTGCTCTCGTCGTAATATAATCTTTTTATGCTGCAATGGTTCTAATTTTTGCGCACTTAAATTTCACGAATTGCATACTTTAAGCAGATTAGCGAAATAATGGATAACCGCACCAATATATTTGCCATAGGAAATGATTCATGGAATGAAATGTATTTGTCGCAATTGTAATCAAGCCCAATGCGTCCGGTGCGAAAACAAAACTCTAAAATAAGATAACCACTTAACTATGTGCGTTTACGGTAAGTAATATGGAAGAATGCTAATAAAATCATCTGGTCTGTTCAAGCCGTAAATAGAAATGCGAAAGGACAGGTAATAGTCTATTAAAATACGTTTACTATGATAATCAATCAATATTCAACGTATCATGCCAATTTCCTCTCTTACATCACTTATCAGACAGATTTTGTAACAACATGGTAATAATAACATAAACTATGATGGAAGATGTGAGAGAAACTCTCTCAACCGCAAACATGACCTATATATCACCAATACAATTGGCAGGTTACGAATATGTTACGTCAATGATGGATGTATCATTTTCAATATGAAAACCCTAAATTGGAGGAAAACCAAGGTATGTTAGGTCGTTGGTTGAAATCCAAACAATGAGGAAAAACTGTGGTCACACACATACGAGATAAAATCCATTTACGTGATTCGACGACTTCTTCTTACCATCGAATAGTAACACTTATGTTAATGTATTTTGGTACTGGCTGGAAAATCACATAGGTAAGATTCCTGTCTCCGTGTTGCCGCAGTCACTTATTGAGCAATCGGGTAGTATTTATATTTTGGCTTTAATACAGTTAGATCTTGATTGTTATTTCACACCTCGATTGTAAGTTGACCTCCACTCGAAGTAACATCCACAGGAGAGAACTAAACTTTCTCCTTCTGAAATTTCTTTCGGTGTTCTCCCTTCATTAAAAAAGATTTCGTTCAAGAAACATTATCTGATCTTGGAACCAGTCCTTTAAAGGAGAAGCTGATAGCAATTGAGATAATTTGTTTTTCAAGCACATTTTTCTCTTCCCTAAATGTAACACGTTTATCATTGAAAGCCGCCTGCTTTTTCGCTCCCCCTCCCTTATCGTTTTTATTGGGTTTTTGATGGAGTCTTCGGCGTCACGGGAGATTTGGCAGGTTTTTTTCTGAGATTTCGAAACACCCTGTTTCTTAGCTTCAACAGAAAGTGTACCGTTTTGCACTGTAGAGTGCGACTTGTTATCTAACTTTGGTGAGTATTTAGCAACATCTTTGCTTGTCTTTGGCGCTTCGCCTACGTTTATCACAACACTCCTCTCCTTAATGGCATTGCTATTGGTTGTCGGTTGTTGGTTTGATCCTTTCGCTTTAGCCGACCAGATCCGAAGCATGCCCATCATGCCTTTTTTAGGTTTATCTTTATCTTTATTTCTCTTCTTCATCTGAATGATGGCCAATCGTGCTCGTGTTAGACCCTTGGTATGATCGCTTATGTCGCTAGCATCGTCACGGAGCACATGCCGGTCGTAACACATGTCGGCTATCTTGGCAACCACAACGGAAATGATAATGGCTGCGATTACAATGCATATAGTAGCGATGAGCTTGATCGAGGCGTCGTAACTCGCGCCGGAAGAGTTTGACGACGACGTCGTGTTGCTTCCTACAACAACAAACAAAATCAGATTAGGCTTGTTTTTTATGAATATTCAGCATACCATATTAAGATACATTTATACTACAATCAGAATATGTATGTGTAAAATTGCATTGTATGCAGTAATAAATGCACTAAATTATATCGATAACCCGCTTCTTTAATAAGTGTTGATGCAACAAATAGGCTGAGATCTTCTGAGATGATTACTTAGGTAAACTTAGTCATGCATAACATTACATGGAACACTTACTCTGATTTTTAACATGAGTTTCCCCACCCCAAAGTCAGTGTATGACACAGGTACTCTGATTTGTTAATATGAGTTATCTACCTTAGCCAGTGTATGACAGGTCTCACACAACTAATTCAGCCAATCAGTTGGTGTTTCACCTGAACCAAGTCCCTGAAGAAAATGTGTTTCTTCGGTTTGTAGCTGTTTCCTTGAGTAAATAACACAGGCGATATGTACTTTCTATATACGAGAATAAAGAGTAGGTTCTTGAGATTTTTAAAATAAAAAATATACACTCCTGGCATAAATCGAAAGATGTAGGAATTCAGGTGTAAAAAGGCGGGAATTCCCCACCCTGTGCAATGTAAATATCAGGGTTACTGTCTTCCAAGTACAGGTGTACTCATATCTGCCATTAAACCTACCCAATAACATCATTTTTCTGGTAGGAAACTACTTTAATTTGATATAAATTTCACATCATTTGAACTTCAAATGAGCGATTGAGGGATTGAGTCATTAGTAATAACATATAGTGAAATAATTAGTTGTGTGAGACCTGGCACAGGTACTCTGATTTGTTAAGAGGAGTTATCTACCTTAGCCGGAGTATGACATAGTTTATCTGATTTGTAAATATGAGTTATCTACCTTAGCGAGTGTATGACACTGGTACTCTGATTTGTTAATATGACATAATTAATTTGCTTTGTTGAAAGAGACTATTCCCCCTAACCAGTGTATGACAAAGTTAATCTGATTTGTTAAAAAGACAAAAAAAGGGGGGGGGGGGCGCGGTGGCAGAGTGGTTAAGGTGCCCCGACACTTTATCACTAGCCCTCCACCTCTGGGTTGCGAGTTCGAAACCTACGTGGGGCAGTTGCCAGTACTGACCGTAGGCCGGTGGTTTTTCTCCGGGTACTCCGGCTTTCCTCCACCTCCAAAACCTGGCACGTCCTTAAATGGCCCTGGCTGTTAATAGGACGTTAAACAAAAACAAACAAACATTAATACATTAATTTTCAATCTCATACTTTGAATTCTCATGTTTTGATGATTACCGAATTAAAACTTAAAATCCGATAATGAATTAATTTCGCGAGTATATTCAGAGTATACAAAAGCCATGATGTGCAGAATACTTAACGACAAAGATTTCAACTAGAAATAAACTCTAGGAAGTGCTTTGGTTAAATATTGATTATATGTTATCGCAATGCGAACTTTATAAATCTTGTAGTTAAGGGGACAAATGAAATGTTTTTTATTAAAGTAGTTCTGAAGTAGGAAGACGTATAAATTCTATGTTCTATGTGATTTAGAAACGTCGGTGCATTTTCCTGGAAGGGATGAACGGCTTTCAGTATACCATGTCATTTGTGGTAAATTGCGAAACATTTCTTCGTAAAGCAGAATGGAAATGCTGCCCTATCTCAATACCATTGGTACATGGGCCATTTGCAGTGGATAGCTTGTTACGTGTCCAATAATATGTTACATGTCCTTGTGATAACCCGTTATATGTCCAGTGAAACATCCGTCACAAAATATTCCGAGAAGTTTGGTAGAATTATTTTGCTAAAGGTCATAATCACTGGACAGTCCAAACCATGCCGTTTAATTTCATTGAAACTCACACTCCAAAGTTTAGCAGGACGTTGAATTGTCCCTATCTATACCGACTGAGACGTAGTGATAACAATGTCATATCTATCGCAAAAAAAATCGCAAAAATCGCAAAATACTGTTAGTATAAAATCACACTGTTTCTCTTTCCATATAAAAGGTAAACATGATATTGCAATTGAATAAATTGTCAAGAAAATATTTATTAACAAAATCAAAAGGTCAGGTGCTTTGCTTTTAAAAAATGTTATAGATATGTCTGTGTTAACTGTGAGCATGAGATTATGAACATTAAAACCAGATTACAAATATTTCTTTTTATATATTTTTTTTAACTTTTTTATTAATTGGTACATCTTGATTAATGGAGTAAGTTGTATAAGCATTGATGAGATGAAAGGCCTGTATAATAATGTTCTTTATGTATGTAGTATTAGCAATTTAATCCAAACACTTTCAATTAAGGGTAGTGTGTAGTCAGTAAGGCGTTTAAAATCAAATCTCCTTTACCATAAATAGTCACTTTGCCTACTCTATTTGGTCGTTGTGGCGAAGAGAGTTTGGACAGCGTTAAAATCGAATTACTGGTACACTCACATATGTATTGTAGATAATGGTGAAGCAATTTCATGATTTTATGAATATATGGTTTGAGACTGTATTTTGAGCTGTACTTTAAAAGATATGTGCAAGAACACGGAAATACATTTCCCAATACATAAGGCCCTGTCGGTAATCAAATCGAGGTCTCAAGCGTGATAATAATGGCACTACCAACTGAGCCAAAAAACCATGACCCATTAGCTGAGTGACAAACTGTCGATAGTGTATGAATGACATTGAATCGCTTCTTTTACAGTGCAGAGAAAATTTAGATAAACCAGACCTACAAATGTAGCTGCTACTTTACGGTGCAGTTTATATTTAATTCAGAGCGTAAAATTAGAGAGCATTGATAATGCTTCTGATAGATGGTCATAATCAGACAATTATCAATAGGCATGTTTTTGTAAGTCTGTTTTTGTCGAAATAAGTTACGCAAAATTCTCCACACAAATATGAACGGACTGTTACAATAGCTTGATAACTGATTCCTATATAAGAATAAATTCTAACAAACAAAATTACAAAAAATATTGCTATGAATACAAACATTCTGGCGGGATACTATTCTATTGACAATGCATCTGACAGTAATGTTAAAAACGTGTGATTCGGAGATGCATCCATGGCATTTGATAAACGAATGCATTGTAGAAATCATAATCGGTGATAGTCACACTATTTTTCATGTTTGTGTGCTCTTAACATCCCCTGAAGCCTTATATTTTAGCAAAATAATATCCGCAAACATTACATATTGACGTATGAAAAGACAAAATAAAAAGAAACGCAAATATAAAAAGCTGCGAACTTGTCTATTTTTCCAAACGACCAACATTTGTGACAACGAACATCGGCAGATCTGCAGTATATAAACACAATACAGTTTTTCACAACAAGCACTTCACACAAGCCAGAATCGGTCCTAATCAGATTTTATTTTTTATTTTATAATGCGTACAATGAGCTTTATAAGCATGCCCTACTTAAAATCTTTTATAAAAGCTTTGGCCTGAACAGGGCCGAAACAATCTAAAAAAATAATATTAAAGATATTTGCCGATCCCTTGCAGTGGTGACCTAAACATATCAGTATATGGTGAAAATAGGGTTGTCTAGGTATATATTATTTAGTTTAAATCCCTCAGATATGGGTCATATTTTTTGAACGAACATCTCAAATGTCACAGATTCTGAATGAAGATGCCTTGAAATTTAATAACACAACTGTATCTAAAATATGCTTCTTAACTTAAAAGTAAATCTAAAACAGAAAATTATTTCAGGCAAAATATCTCAAAATATTGCTCAGTTTTATTGTGTAAAAAATCTTATAGGGACTTGGAACTGATTTTAACTTAGATTATGCCACCATGAAAGCAAACAGGTTGCGTTGTGGCATCCATATTGTATCGAGCCAGCATGACGTTCTGTCTGTTTATATAAATAAAAGTCACATCTTTCTTATTTTTGCTTTTAAATGGAGATCGTGATGGGAAGGTACTGAATGTTATTACTTTCATAAACATCAGACAGCTCAATACATGTTTTCTATTCACATGCTCTCTCTCTCTCTCTCTCTCTCTCTGAATTTGGCGGTATAGATACATTTGTTAAAAATTGATTATGAAAGGTTCTATATCAAACTTCTTCATAATTTCAAATATATTTGGAATAAATCCTATTTGTACATCAAAGAGTTAACAAAAATGATCATGAACTAACATAATTTGGTAATAAACAATGACCCACACATAAACTGCTTACTTCGTAGAAACAAACTTGTTCCAAAATAAAAAAAAATTTTTCTTAATTTATACCTCGCTCCAGATATTGAAAGCACCTTAAACATTGAGTGGTTACTGAAGCTGAAGACGTTTTCAATAATCCAATACATTGCCAACACGCATATCTATGCATGAGCTCTAATTATTCAACAGATTTATTTGCATAGCTGTTCCTAAGTTAGCTTCGAAATAAATGCCTGGATATACAACATATTTGATATCGTTCAAACTACGTAGTTGTAGGATTAAGTTCATTAGCATGAATGCCAATGTCAATAAGGTAGTTTAAATTGTCCATTCTTTCCCACTGGACTCTTAATTCCATTGTCAGATTGTAAATTGTAGATAAAATATGTCCCGGTATAGGTTTTCCGGTTTGTACGCGAAATAGCTATTTCTCTAAGACAACATGGTATTGTGTTACCTTGTTTTGATTGCGACCGATCATAAAATAACTTTTAGTATAGTTATATTTTAAAGCCATCTAGCTCCCTTTTTTTTGCAGTAGAGAGAGTGACGCGGATAGTGGTAACGTATCATCTGCTAACAGCACACAAGGTACGTATATATCTTTTATTTCTAACCCGGAATTCTGAACATCTAACTCAAAAGCAAGATCATTTATCATTGTAAGAAAACACTATAAAGATAGCACCCGACCTTGACGTACCCCTCAGTGTATTGGGCACGTATTACTACGCTTGCTGTCAAAAAGTGAATCAGCAAACGCGTAAATATGTAAATTGTTAGATAATACCAATAACATATATATATGTAAGTGCTTTCGTGTCTACACAGATGCTATAACTATTCTGTCACTGTTACTGTATGCCAGGTTTTGTTTACCTTTGGTCACTCAATTAGCATCTTTGGCGTTGTCATACAATTTTTACTTCGTAACTTAAATAAATTAAATCTAACAAGAATAATAAGCATTGCTAGAACAGTATAGATCCTCCGTGTTGTACGTGCCTGTTAAGTAGCTATAAATAGTTCTTTCAACAAACTGTTTACAAACCCATGTATTAAAATCAATTTTTACTGACTAATCAGTTTAGGTAAAACATGCAATGTACACATACCAGTACATTTTGTATGTACACTTCGCGTCAAAAGTCTTTACGCAAAATTTAATTTTACTATATTTTCATGTGTTTTCAGAGAAACGAATTCCTTGAAAACGATGAGTAGCAATTCAGGCAATCGTACTTTATCCTAAAATGGACCTCCTCTTTGTGGCATTTAAGTTTGTGTTTGTCTCTAAATTCTAGCTCACAAATCCCATTGGATAAGGCAATCTCCTGAGTGAATTATCTGATGTCTCTTTAAATTGTATTTGGTAGGAAATGATTTTCCACATACTGCACAACACATACTTTTGGCATCTTCCTGCAGTAAATCTACATCAGAGTCCCTTGTTTCTTCCCTGGACATGTCCATAGCCTGAATTTCAGCATTGAATGACTCGAGCTCTTGCCAATCATCATTAAGGCTGCTAAAACCTTGATAAGCAGCTACCATCAAACTGAAAAAAGGATATACATTTTTTAATTCTATCATAGTATAATGCAAAATATGTACTGCATATTACATAAAAATAATCTTACATAACTAGCTATGTCATATGGAATTTAGTAAAACAAGTTTTATAAATTTAATCAGATATCTATAAAACTATCTATTTTTATCAAAGGTCTCAAGGACTTGATTATTTATATTTTATCTTTGCAGCAGATGTGCGTTATAAATCCAGAGAATGAAAATTGTCAAAATAGTTGATTTCATTTAACTTTACCTATACAACATACAGTACATAGTACAGAGATCTAAGAACAACTGTTACAGTGTTTGTTACGAACGCCTATATGCAGCAATTTCCCAGTCTCTGCCAATGATTACTGCAACCCCACCCAAGGCATTATAAATATGTTTTTGTGAGCGCTTGCTCCAGCCACCATCACAAATAACAGTAAGCATGGGATTCCATTGTGGTGATTTCACTTCTCTATTGCTATTCTTCTCTCCTCAGCTCCAGCTGCCAACAATTCATCTCTAACAGATAGATACCACAGATCTCCTATTTCTTGCTCTATATTAGAAAAAGTTACTTGAGATATACCTAGGGCATTTAGAGTAGCCATACATTCGTTCAAGTGTGCTGCCCCGCGACCAGTTACCATACTTCCCCAGACTGCTCTTACATTTATATCATGATGATTAGTTCCACCATTGAGAATTCGGGCGCTTGTATCCAACCTGAAACGTTCATTGCATCCTTGACCCTTAGCGTCAATGACACTGGCAAGTCCAAGCGTTCTCACTTCTGATGTCAATTTCACCGGGGACACTTTCTTATCATTTGCCACAATCTTACAAACTGTAACACAATTAGCAACATGAATGGTAATATCATCTATGTGTTGCTGTAAAAGTTGTAGGTTCATTAGTCTGTAGCCATCATATGAATTGGATGTAACTCTGTTTATTTTAAAAGCAAATGGCTTGTCTAAAGACACTCTCTGGATGTTGAAAAAAGATGTAGGGTGCTTTTGAAACAGCAACCGATGTACACATTCTGCAGGTTTTTTGCTAATGCTGTACTTGTGTAATATGGATCGAATGAGCCTAGTCCTGTTGTCAGTGTTATGATGAACTTTTACATTACCAAAGTGATTTAATTTAGCACCGTATGTATGTTTGTGTTGGTAGATTATTATCTTATTTACAGCGTGTTTGCCTCCTGCTTGACCAAACCTATTGTATCGTCGTCTGTGATGTCTACGATTGATACCCATGTTACAATTGTAAATCCAAACTCAGCATGTTCTCTCGATGATTATAACACGTGTATACTGCCTATTGGCTGCTTTACGTTTTGTTTGTGTCGTTATACGAACTAAAAGACTTAAAAAACGTATGTTTATGTAAAGTGTCAATAGTTTTATTATACTCGTATGGTAAATATATACATATAACCCAATTTAAATGTTTACAAAAAGTGAAATAACATGACGAAACAAAACGACATGCGATGTGTCAACATCAAAAATGTATCTGTCAGTACGTACCTAAACAACGACTCTGTCTCAAATCAGACGTTAAGATCGGTGAAATCAACAGCTCCGTACAGGTCTAGCAGCACAAGTGTAGCTTACCTCCGTAAAGTTGGATTTAGAGATATTTATGTGAAATAAGTTTTCTGAGAAAATCTCAAAAAATACATATCCAAACCACACTTCCGGTGTTAACCAGATAAGCCTACGCGTAAAATATATGACTACATATTGTAATTTGATGATAATATATTTGAAGCATATCATAAAATGCTGAAATTATCTGATACATTAAATGGCATTCTTCGTGTTATTTACAAAATATACCATAATATATCAGTTTTGTGTTGTAAGCATGTCATATCAGTTTATATTCATCCGCCATCATGGAGTGTTTTCGGAAGGAGAGGACGACAGTAACAGCACGGAATGATATTGCGTTTCTGATGATCTGAGTCATTCGATTACGGTTTATTTTGTCCACAATAAAGCTTCGTCCAGGTACATATGTAAAATGACATGCTGTTTCGGAGGCATATCTGCGGCGCAAAACAAATTATGTATCACTTCAAATTCTGCTAACTGAAGTCGGCCATTGTTTGCATTGAGTGGACATTCATGATTGTGACAAGGTATCATATTATGGTATGATCTGTGATGTTGTAAAAGGTCATAGTGTAAGTGCATAGTAATAATTCACACCAAACATTTCATGTTCAGATGCAGTTTTTCTGTTTAGTTGATCCTTAATATCGAACGTGGTTCTAATATATAAAAGAGTCGTGGTTCTTCCGTCTCAACAGTTTTTGTTACAAAATAATATGAAGACTTGTAACACAAAAATAAGCACATTCTTCAAATGGACTTAGGAAGTCAATACCTACTAACTTCATTGACGTGGAGATCTCAATAAGTACCATACCTGCTGCTGGTTTGGTCGGAGTGTTTCTCCTGATACACTTGTCACAATGCTCTATCTTGTATTCGACACCTTTCTCTAAACCTGGTAAATAGAACCTCTGTCTTGCTAGTTATAACGTCTTTTTTCTGCACCGGTGGCCGACGTCATCATGAACACCATTCAATGCCTGGGCCCTGTAAGTTTCTAGAAGTAATTGCTTGACTTCATACCCATCTACCATTGCTACCCTATAGAGAATGCCTTCATACGTATATACTGGTGCGTTTTTTCTCTCTTAGATATTTACGTACCTAGGGTTGCTCGTTCTCCACCTCGTCCCCCCGCGACAAAAGGTCGCTACTGTAGATCGTCTTTAGCCTAACAATTACTGAGTCCTTACCCTGTTCTTCTGCCCAGCTAATAGTAATAAATCTACCACTGGCTACCGTCCCATCTCAGGCCGAAAACGGGACATCCTCCGTGACGGAATTGACTAATGACACTGACGCCGTGGTCGCATGTCATTTGACTTTCACCGTTTCACCGTATCAGAGAACATACGGGAAAGTCCATCTATATCACTATTCCTCTAACCTGGTCGATATGAGATGGTGAAGTCATGGTTTGCTAGGACAGCCACCCAACGATGGCTTGCGACATCCAATTTAGCCAAGGACAGGTTATAGGTCAAAGGGTTTTTATCTGTGATTACCATAAACGCTGACCCAAATAAACAGTCATGAAACTTTTCTATTACTGACCATTTTAACGCTAACAACTCAAACTTATGCACTGAGTAGTTTTTCGCAGTAGTCCGAAGACCAAAACTAGCGTAAGCTATGCTACGTTTATGACCATGTTGCTTCTGATACAACACTCGGCCAAGGCCTGTTCCAGACTTATCAGTGTGTAGCTCAAATGGGAGTGAGTATTAGTATAACTCAACACTGGTGGTTGGACAGGGTTTTCATTGATTGTATAAAGGCTAACAGCTGCTCTTCTCCCCAACTCCACTTAGCAGGAGCAGCTTGGGGCTTGTTTCCGTCTTTGTTACCTTGTTATTGACACCGTGACCTTTCAATAATCTGTTTAGAGGCTCAACTATTTTGGAATAATTCTTCACAAACCGCCTTTTATACCCCCACAAACACTAATAACCGTCTTAACTCCTTGATATTCTTAGGACCTAGCCAGTCTTTAACAACAGCTGTTTTTTTACAGGGTCAGTAAATATACCATCCTCTGACACCAAATGACCTAGATAAGTCACGGAGGTGTTAAACAACTCGTACTTTGATTTAGCTAAACACCATGCATCTCCAGTTTTTCAAACACAGACTGTAACCGCCGCAAATGTTCGTCAAATATTAAATAGATCTTAAAATGTCTTCAATAAAGACTATAGGCACTCTCGCAAAAGCAAATCGTCCATACACTGGTGACTTGGGCATTCGTTTACCCAAACACAATGTGATTGCAATCGAAAAAAGCCTACATTGCCGACAGAAAATGCTGTCTTCTGTTTGTCGTTCTCTTCCATCTTGCCCTGCCAATACCCTGACCGAGGTCTAGCTTGAAAAAAAATGTTTGCCCCCTCTAAGTTATCTATAACATCATCAAACTGCGGAAGCATGTATGCATTCTTCTTGGTTCGGAGTGTTTAACTGTCTTTAGTCTATACAAAACCTGAGGGTACCGTCTTTTTTCCTTACCAAGCATATATTGGAAGAGAAAGGACTCTGGTTTTCCCTAACTATACCCTCATCTAACATGGATTTGACATGTTGGCGTACTTCCTCAAACATTGCTGATGGTACACGTCTATATGGTTGTTTGAATGGATCGTCGTCCTAGTGAAGTTCTCCCTAAATCAATTGAAGTTTGGGCGAAAATATGTGACCAACTTCCTAACAAACCTTTTACCTGGTCATACTGCTCATTTATCAAAGTATCCTTATCTGTCTTTACACCTAGCTCCTCGGGATGAGATAACACAGCTTTACCCAGTTCCGATGACAAGTTATTTACCATCTTTTCTTCCTGTACCTGACAAAAACAGCTGTCATAATTACATATCTTTACCGGTACTCGTAGCACACTAGACTTTCCTTGTGTTTTAATCACTCTAGGACAAGCGAGTTTGATAGCAAGAGACTCGCCCAATTACTGCGGAAAAACCGTTCCTAACGTGAGATACTATCTGACGGCCATTATATGGATTTGGCATTAAGATATGTTGTCCCATATAATGTCGCCATACTCTTACAAAGGTCTGATTAAAGTAAAATATATTGTTTAAAGACACTTTCGGTCAATACTTGATTAATATTCCTAAGCAGACTAAGTTGTTTTAAAGACTATACTAATTATGTATTATACATGGTCAGTCCATCTTCTGTTAGCTGAGATAGAGATACCGAGGTGATTGTGGTTTGGTTTGTTTGGTTTGTTTTTGTTTAACGTCCTATTAACAGCCAGGGTCATTTAAGGACGTGCCAGGTTTTGGAGGTGGAGGAAAGCCGGAGTACCCGGAGAAAAACCACCGGCCTACGGTCAGTACCTGGCAACTGCCCCACGTAGGTTTCGAACTCGCAACCCAGTGGTGGAGGGCTAGTGATAAAGTGTCGGTACACCTTAACCACTCGGCCACCGCAGAGGTGTTTGTGGCACGTGACTTCTATTAATAAAATGTTGTTTGTAAAGAAAAAGGAGTGAATGCGTTTATCAAGATTGTTAGGGATGGAAATAAAAAGCATTGTTTTAGACCACTCGTGAAATTTCGGTAGATTAACCTCAAAAGGTCAACTCCACTTTGACATAATAGAGACGTATTGTCAGCAAATAGTTGAAAAGTGCCATGAGTGACTTGAACAATGTCATTTGTAAAACTTAGAAATATTAATGGAACTAAGAATGATCCCTGGGGAACTCCTGCTGTTTACCATTCATAACGACACGTTGACTACAATTATGTAAGCATTCGGAGAACCAAGTAAAATATTTCCCATGATACCGAACGATCTTATTTTAGACAAAAGGCTTCTCAATGCCAAACTAGGTCAAACGCCTTGTTGATATCTAAGACCATTATGACTTCTTTATCTCTATCCAAAGAAGCGATAACGTCATTAGAAATAGATATCCATAGACAAATCTCTATCTTTTAATAAACACAAACATACAAGATTGTGAAAGCGCCTGCAAGTCGGTAGGCCTACATCACTTACTAGAACCACATCCTAACAGTAAAATCTTAAAGTGAGGAATAACGGAAAAGCAGATGGCAATATAAGGTCGTTCCAAAACTCAAAATAGCTGACAGTCTACATTGACGAATGTTTACTTTCGCTGTTTGGGGTTTGGTGTTACTGGCCATGTGTGTATTACAATTTTGTAAGTTTTTGCACGATATTACTGATTACATAAATGAAAAGGTTTAAAACACTTTATGAGAAGTTCTCTCACAGTCAGGCCATAGACATCGTGTCTTCACCGGGTCTGTGCTTTGCTACAAATAAAAAGCTGATTGGCGGATTAGATTTGGTTCCGTGTAATCGAGTGTATTTAGACACTGAGTTATATGTCGTTCAACGCAGTTTAATCTGGTGCTCGGTGTTTACTAAAGTAATACTACTTTGTCTTAAAAATTGTTATTTCAAAGTATACTGTTCACAAGCCTGTTGGGTTTTAGAATAAGCAACAAGTTGGTGACAATATTAATAGTGAGCAGTTGCTAGTATATGAACGATGACAATTTGATTTCGCTGAAATATATACATGAAGATGTTAAATTAATAATTATCAAAGGAAATCTCTCGTTGTTGAATAATAGTCTGGATATGTACATTTTTGCGTCATATATGGAAACCCATGCGCACAACACACCACACACCTGTAAACAAAAGTGTCTTCTTGGGTGAATCGTCTGCGGTTCAAAAGAGTTACAGCGTCGATTACAAAACAAAAGATGGTCAAATGGGCAAAAGAAATCCCTAGAATTTCGCTAGGTATATCTGGGCGATGCATGTGTATTGAAAAAGCGAGGTAGACGTGAACATATGGTAAGCTATCTGTTGTTTATACATATAGTTTGGTACAATGCTGGGAATAAATGTCACCTTTTTATAATTCTGAATTGACTTTGAGTTATCAAATAACATCTACTACAGCTATATCCCTATCCGATGTCGAAAAAACAGGTGTTTCGGTTTCTGTTTCTCTGCATGCAAAGCTATCAAAATGGTGTGTAAAATGTTAATTAGTCTCTGATCTCCCTCATGAGTATTGTCCGTTACAACAATAAAAATTCACAAACCAAGCATTTTTGTCTACTAAATACATCGTTTGGACGTGAAGTGGCTGGCTATGGCCGCAGCCATTTAAATTTGGTTGATATTCGGACACTCGAATATTATCTATTCAATAACACCCAACCATTCAATTACAGAGGGAAAGCAGATGGCAGTTGCCAGTCGAGTTATGATTGGTTGGTGGAAAGGTCATCAGAACACGACCTCTAACCAGCCATCGTCAGATCTTCATAACGTGGTGCATAATGATGATCTGTATTTCAATCAGATTGTGTTAGCGCCTGTACAAAGTCAGTAGGACCTACATGACTAACTAGAAACACATCCTTACGGTAAAAAAAATTAAAACGAGGGTAAAGGCAAGCGAATGGCAATATAAGGTCGTTTCAAACTCAAGATGGTTGACAGTCTACATTGGCGAATACTTATTTACGGTGTTTGGAGTTTGGTGTTACTGGCTATATATGTACCACACTGTAAGTGTTGGCACGAGTTTAAACTGATCATATAAATGAAACTATTTAATCACTTTCTTTAAATATGTTTTGAGAAGTTCTTTCACAGTCAGTCCGTAGACATTGTGTCTACACCGGGGTTGGGCTTTGTTACGAACAATCAGCTGATTGTATATTTTGGTTCCGTGTAACTGAGTGTAGTTAGACACTGAATCATATATCATTTATCTCTGTCCAATCTGGTGGTCAGTGTTTAATACCGGTGTGACGATATTATTAGTGAGTAGTTACTAGTTTTAGAAAACCCTTTCCATTGTCGAGTAGAACTGTGTTCAGTGATCTTCGATCCATCACGGTTTGACAGTTTGAGTGGCAGAAGTTTGCCTAAGAGGGGTTGCACATGCGCGGATAAGTATGGCGGATATGTAAAGAGTCTCAAATTTTTCAACAGGAAATCTAACTTGACCAACAAAAATGGACATTATTTACTGATATTGATGTGGTTATTACTTCATAAAAACGTCAGCTTTCATAATGTTAAGGTTTTGGTTTGTTTCACGATCTCAAACGGCAAAAAGGGGACATTATAAAACAAAACGCGTGTTAACCATTACGGTATAAAATGGTGTTGCGGATCAAGGGCCAAAAAATCTGGAACGGTTCAAGGAACACCACGATGTACTAATTGACAAGATAAAGGAATTTAATGTTGATTGCGAAAAGGAATCGAAACAACCAAAATTCTGTACTGGCATCGAAGTTCAGTGTGAAACAAGCAAATACCGGGCTGGAATATTGGAAATAATGGATATAGTGCAAGTTAAAAAGCATCCAATTGAGATTTTTAAAAAAACATTACAGCACAGATTTCCAAAAATCGTTTCCGAGACATCCCCCGGTTATGGTAGTGTCGTAGCTAAGGACAGGCAGACATTTTTCTTTTTAGTTATTCGTGGAAACGAACCCTATAAAAGCGCGTGCGTTCATTGAGACAAGTATCAGTCTATCGGTACATGCGCAAAGCGACACATCTCTCCATTATATATAGTATACATTCTCAATAAACACGTCAACGGGTTTTTGTTTACATTGTACGCAATTGCAGAACTTGGATATGGAATTCGAAGAGGTAATTTTATATATACATATATATTTTATATTACAATAAAAGAAAGAAAAGAAAATATTGACAATACAAAATATTTGGGTCTCAACAAAACATGCACTTAATAAAATTATAATATATAAATATGAGCAAGAATAACTTTACAACTTTTACAATATTATATCCATAGTTTACATCGAAATATTTTCCGTGTCTTCGTATCATTTGTGCACGTGTCATAACGCACTTAAAGCGTGATAAAACCGCACTACTGCACTACAACAGCCCTAGTGTAGTGTAAACAATAGGGATACATCCTAGGAGTTCCGAGTGCTAGTGTAGACGCACGCGAGTAAACATCCGAATTCCTACTTGTTATCAAAATGGCTGTTCCCACGAAAACACGTGAGAAAATGGTTAGAGTATTTGGGATTAATTCGTTATGGATTTTTGTATTTGGAGACTTTATTTTGAACAAGAATTCGAAAGATAATTGAGAGATACTGACCATCTTTCTGATCAGGTTACAGGTAAGTGCTTCTTTTGTTTGGTGTCGTTCGCTAGTACAGTTGTAGGTCACGTGGTGTACAGATATAGTGTAGGTGACACAGGTGTGTCACCGTGAACACCTGAGGTTAGAGTGAATGCGAGTGTGACGAAGCACCTTCTTTTTATAGCAGCGGCGGCTTGGTTGTATCCACGCCTAACAAAAAAGAAAAATGTCTGCCCGTCCTTAGATACGACACTACCTTAAATGGGGAATGTCTCGGAAACGATTTTGGAAATCTGTACATGTTTTTTTTTTAAATCTCAATTGGATGCTTTTTAACTTGCACTGTCAGCTTTAAGCCTTAAGGAGGAACTAAATGACATAGTCTCGGATCAAATAAAGTAGGTAGACCAGCAGTAAAGTAGAGAACCGAACATTATATTATTCCGCCTTATGGACCTAAGAAGGAGGAGGACATAGCAGAACTAATTGAATTAACAAATGCACTGGGGATAGGCCAATTGCTATAAAGCATATAATAATTATAAGAAAACCCGGAAGTAAAACAAGTATAACACAAAGGAGAATAATCTTTGTAAAAAGTAATGAAATTACCAACATTTAAAAGACAAAATTGTCACCCGTGATTATACTAGGCTATAGATTCACCAGGGATGGACAGTTGTACCAAAGTCAACATAAATGTCGAGTGGAGACTGCTCCATCGCAGTCCAGAGACTACTATAAATCCACATTAAGCGACACAATCATAAGCGGGAACTTAGGAGAAGTGTAAGATAGACAAGATGAAGACACTACAATCATATACAGTCATCTAACTGAGACGTTACCAGAAAACAACCCAGGTGACCTAGATATCAATGAATTTAACATAGCTGGATACAACATATTTGCCAATAGTCCTTTAGTAGGTCGATGATTCATAATATATATATCAAAAGTGAATTAAATGTTGTTAACAGGATATTTTTACAGAAGTCCTTCAACTAGTAAAACCAACTCGCAAAACCTACTGCTGTTTTATCAAAGAAAGCAAGTGACAGAACTTCACATCTTCTTATACTAGGTGAATTCAGCTACAATAAAATCAATTGGCAAACAGAAGCAACAAAAGAAAACTGAGTCCACAACCCAGAAACTTACCGGAATGTATTTGAATACACAAGATTCAGACATGGAAACGCGCCATTAATTGTATACCTTGTATTCATATTTGGAGATTATGAAGTGTATGGACAAATATGTATTGTAAAATTCCACTAACTCGAACTCCAAGAGACATGCTCAATTGTTCAGGGAATACCAGGTTTCGAGTTGTGAGAGGTAAGGTTTAGATCGTAAGGTACTGATACTATATTTCCAACAAACGTAATCCTAACGTAAAATTATGCTGTTTGCCTAAAACAAAATACAGTTGATAAATCAGGTAAAATAAAGCAGAACTTAACTCTGATTTATTTAACATGCCCACCTATAAAAATGACAGATAAGCAAATTTATCTCCCTTTTGGTATTAAGTAAGATTTAAATTGTTTTTATGTAGTTTTTAGCATTAATGAATGAAAATGAAGCTTAATCAAGCATGATAAAGCACATTTTTTTTTCAAAAATTGAGATTGTTCAGTCACTTATACGGTAGCAGTGTACAGTAAAAGTGCCAAAATCTGAGAATAAGGCACATGTTTTAGATATCCCCTAATCCGTACATATAACCTACACAAAAGTATAAATATTTCTAATCTATGCATTTTAAATCTTGATACTTCTGTTAAGGATAAGTAACTTTTTACTCTCTGTTTTTTAGACCAAACAATGTTAACCACTTTAAAAAAATAGATATATATCTGTCCAAAAGACAAACACAATTAATCTTGTTTTGACATATGTCCATCATAAGGATTTTCTACAATCTTATCTTGTCAGCTACACACCATATTTCCTGCAATTTAAACGAAGTTTCCTCTGAACAGAAAATCCGGCATATCATAATATAGGGGTTATCAGCTAAACAAAAAAAATCACCCATGGCAAGGCTACCCAACTAGTCTGCTACAAGGGTTTTGGGCGAATGACAGTTCGAGATATCCGAGTTCAATTTATATATAGTTATATATAAGGACGAGGTCAGGACCAAAAGAACAGTTCCACAAGTAGGGGGTATTCGAGGAATGCAAGTTCGAGTAAATGGGATTTATTGTTCCAGTAAAAAAAGTAGTCCTGCGAGATCAAGGAAACCATTGATGAATGAAGCAGCGATGCAATACAATAGATGAAAGCGAAAGAACGGTCGAAGTAATAGAAACGGAAATATTGTAGATAGTTGCAGAAGAACCATGAAACAAGTGTTCAAAGACAGGCTGTTAAACAGTATGCGCAGAAAATTCAAGATGAGCCACAAAAGCTTCTACAAGTACATACAAACTACTACAAAGCCACAAATTGGCATTTCATCTTTTAAAGAGGCGAAGGACGAAATAAGGATAGCTTCGGATGACATTCTCAATAAGTGTTTTTTCCAAAATATTAACCACAGAAGTTCTTCTAAACACTCCCACATAACAATTATTAGGAAAAACATGGAAAACAGATACGTGGACATTACTCAGGAAAAAGTACTGACTAAATTATCAAAATTCGAAACATTAAAATCCCTAGGACCCGACGGAACACATCCTAAAATACTTTATGAGTATTGCAATATTCGAACCTTAGAAAAAGATATTCTGCAAATCTCTGGAGGAAGGAACCCTACCAAATGAATGGAGAAAAACCAACATCACTCAGTATTGCAAAAAGGCAGTAATAAGAACCCTATAAACTATAGACCTGTCGGTGATATGCCACCCTCTGAAACTCTTAATGAATTCCTGGGCGTGAAGAACCTCCCTGGAGACCCAGGTGCCGACCACAGCAGGAGTGTAGTGAAACTGTATCGTAACTTCTGGTGAAATGGAACAGAGGTAACTTGATCAATTATTAATATGTATCATGGTTATCGATGCTTTAAACATTTAATTTGTTAAGCTACGTGTAAATTTCGGCAAAACATACATAAAATGCAATTTTCAGGAGAACACAGAAAGCTCATGTGGATCAGACATATTGCACAAAATAACCATGCCGTTATGCTCACAAGTGTCTGTAGCAGATAGTGCGAGCGTTTCTTTGACCAGATTCGACTTATAAAAACATTATCTTTTGACCCTGAAATGCAAATAGCGGCTATATATATTATATTGGACTTTGAAATATCTTAAATGGCAAGTCCTTTGAAAAAAAACTCATATTTTGATAAGACTAAAGAAATTTTATATGCATTTGTATGTTTTCAATTACATCAATTAACGTAATGATGTGGTGTCAGCGGAAGTAGTGTAAAACAACAATAAGGCGGAATATATTCTATATTTCAGGATTAATATTCTCATTGACGTATATACATTGGAGTCAGTCTATTCTATATCACATTTGTATTCTGTAACCAAATTTAAATCGTAGAAAAATGTATATTTTATAATCTTAAATAACTTTTGTAACCTGTTTGCATTTGAGCTTCGATTCACTTTTATTTTAAGGCCAATCCGACTAAAATATCAGTAAGTTACATTGGTTTAGAATCCTTAAATATCAATCCATGTTATTTTGTTGTTATGTGACAATGATTAGGTGATTTAAAGATTAGAAAATGGACTAAAAGCGGTTATGATAGCCGACGATGAATTGACTGTGGTACGGAAGTAGACTATATATTGTAGAGCTGTTGCAACTGGTATCTAATTGGTCGACAGTTTTGTAACAATGCTCAATATAATTGTCGACCAATCAGAATGTCCTTTGTAAAATAAATAGCCTAATTCCGTTCCACAGTCGCTCCATTGTCCGATCTTCGAGAGTTACATCTTATTGATTTAGTAGAAGTAGGGAAAGCTTTTTCTATAAATACCTACCAGAAGTAGACGCCTGTTGTTTTGAAATCTTTATTTGTTGTAGACGGAGTATGTTTATGCCATTCCCTGTAAGATTTGCAGTCCCGTTACCGATACCTTCCGCTGCATCAACAGACTTCAAACATTGGTACAACGAATTCGGTTGATACTCTGGATACTGGGATATTGTCTACTAAGTCAGAACCAATCATGAGGTTCCGAGGGAAAGCAGATGCTTATGATTGGTTGGTGGAAAGGTTATCAGAATACGACCTCTAACCAGCCACCGTCAGATCTTCATAACGAAGTGTATAATGATGATCTGTATTTTAATCAGATTGTGCTAGCTCCTGTGAGTGAGTGGACCTACATGACTTACAAGAAAAATATCCGAACAGTAAAATCTTAAAGTGAAGGAATAACGGAACAGCGGATGGCAATATTAGGTCGTTCCAAACTCAAAATGACTGACAGTCTACATTGGCGAATTCTTATATACGGTGTTTGGAGTTTGGTGTTACTGGCCATATATGTACCACAAGTTTGTAAGTTTTGCACGAATTTAAACTGATTACATAAATGAAACGTTTTAAGCACTTTGTTTAAAAATCTGTTTTGAGAAGTTCTCTCACAGTCAGTCCGAAGACATCGTGTCTACACCGGGGCTGTGCTTTGTTACGAACAAGGAGTTGATTGTATATGTTTTGGTTCCGTGAAGTCGAGAGCAGTTAGACACTGAATCCTCTGTGCAATATGGTGCTCGGTGTTTGATACCTTTAAGCATATTTTGTCTTAATAATTGTTATTTTGAAGTATACTGTTCAAACGTCTGTGGTGATTTAGAATAAGTAACAAGTTGGTAAAAATGTTATTAACAAATAGTTACTAGTTTAAGAAACCCCTTTCTACTTTCGGCTTCGATCCATAAGATAAATCTACGGTTTAACAGCTTGAATGGCGGAAGTTTGCTAAAGAGGGGTTGCGCATGCGCGGATGAGTATCGCTGATTTCTAAAAAGTCTCGGAAATTTGAACTAGAAATCTATCTTTACAAAATAATATCACAATATTTATTGATATTTATGTGGCAGTGACTTCATAAGAACATCAATTTTCATAATGTTGATTTTGCCGTTTGTTTCGTGGCATCGAACTGCAAATGTGGGACTTTTTGTGTTGATTAAGTAGTGTCTGCACCTGTGTTGAGATATATGCGAGGAAATGCTATACCCGACATATTCCAACTAAAATCGGGAAGTACACTATGTAGTAATACAATGATCAATTTACGTTTATTGAAATACTATATATAGAGAACACACAAAACAACGAGTGACGTCTAGGAAAAGACAAATGACACTTGTTGGAGATAGTAAGGGTGTTAGGTTGAAATTCCAATGTGAAGACACTAGAAAAAGCGTTATTGCAGACAAAATGGATACTTTTATTAGGGAATTCGGTTAATTATCAATTGTGTCATGGACTGGCACTTGCGATTTGACCACAACAACAGGTAAATGTATAGACCTTGACGTTAAATTACCAGACTGTGCTATTGAACAATACAAGTGACTTACTGATTTGAAGGCCAGATATAAAGAAAAGTTACAAGGTGTGTACATGTACTTGGAATGTCCATATTAGTTTATGAAAACATGGGATAAAATCAAGGGCCACACTAATCCGGAACGGTTCCAGAAACACCATGATGTACTAATTGACAGGATAAAGGAATTTAATGTTGAAAAAGGTAATCTGAAAAAAATCTGTGCTGGCAACAAACTCCAATGTGAAGCTTGAAAAAAACAGGGTAGGACATGAGAGATTGTGTGCAACCAACTTATTGATGGAGTACACCCAAACGCAATCTTTAGCACATATTGAGCTCAAATATTAGGATTAATATTATGGCTGAAAGAGTGTTATCAGCACTCGAGTGTGACAACTACGTAACCTGCTGGATGGAGATTTATCTACCACTAGTCAATATGTTTTACTATCACTGTACCATGACCAAAGGTAAGAAGGGACAGTAGGTCAAGTAGGTAGACCGAAAAGTAAGGAAATTCACGTCATTTAGAAGGAGGAGGGCATAGCAGAAGTTTGGGAGTAAATCAGAAAGGAGGAAAGTCTTTGAAAATAGTTATGAAATTAGAAAGCCTAATGACCAACATCTTAAAAACATAATCATACTTGGCTATAGATTCACCAAGGAAGGACAGTATTACCAAAATCTGGAGTCGGATAGCAACAAGCAGTCAACATAATGCTCCACCGTAGACCAGCCATTCGTTTTTGGACAAAACGATGAAAATAGCAATTTGTCAGCCTACTATAATTCAAAGTTAATCGGCATAAGCACTAATGGGAACTTATGAGATGTGTAAGGTAGACAAGATGAAGAAACGACAATTGACCACATGATCATTATCTATACATGTCTGTTTCTGAATGCACACGATTCAGACACGGAAACGCGCCATTAATTTAGACCTTGTTTCCACAAATAAGGAAGGAATTATTTGATTTGATGAAGATTTGTTAGTTGGTCTGCCAACAGGAAGAGTGATATTGTTATATTAATGCTCAATATCACTCTCTACATTGCAGAGCCTGACTCGAACACACAATAGAGATATTTCTTATACATGGGTGACTATGCGAAAATGTGTCGAGAGCTGGATGAACAGATGTGGGAAGAGATCAATGAAATGAATCTAGTGGATCAAAGGCCTATTTTGTTGACACGAGTATGCAGTCTATGGATAGATATGTACAAGAAAAAATAGTCCTGCGAGACCAGGGAAACTTAAGATGAATGAAACAACAATTCAAGCAGTGAAAATGGAAAGCAAATACTCTATATAGCGGCAAACGACAGGCTGAAAAATAGTTTAAGCGGAAACATGTAAGATAATTCAAGACGAGCCACAAAAAAAAACCTTTAAATCTTCAAAATATTCCGACATTACCACCATTTAGGGAAAACATGAAAAGGGGCACGTGGTCATTACTCAGGAAAACGTACTGACTAAATAACCAAAATTGGATAAATCAAAATTACAAGGACTCGACGGATTACTTCCTAAAATATTTCATGAGAATTGTAATATGCGAACCTTTAAAAAATAAATTCTGCAAATCTCTGGAGGAAGGAAAGCCACCAACTGCATGGAGAGAAGCAAACATCAACCTAGTATAACTACAAATATATACCTGTCAGTGATATACAGTTAAACCTGCCTTAGCGACCATCTGAATTAAACGACTCCCTCTCATATGCGACCGTATTTGTTCCTCCCAACGTTATTTACTATACAAGAATCTATTGACCTGAATTAAGCGACTACCTGTCAGACGCGACTAACGACCATCATTTTCGTGTCCCAAATGCTGAAAAGCGAATTTTTTCAGCGACTCTCTGAGTTTTAAAACGGAAGCAAAATTCATAATCAAGAAGAAACCGGACGAACTTGTCCGCTTTTACAGAAATGCATGAAATGTCTTATTATGTCTCAAAAAATGTATTGAATTCATTATATTTGTCCTGATGACACCAAAAAACGAACGAAACTACACTTTACTTCTCAAAAAGGAGATGGGCTGATAGGATATGGCGAAAAAATATCTTTAAAAAAAAAGACTTAATTAACGCATTTTCGGCGTGAAAAAATCTCCCTGGACATTCCATGCAGTGTATACTACAGTCAGTGCAACTTCAGCAGTGCTTTTCTGTAATATGCACTCGTCCGACCAAAGTGAAATTTTTCATGGGGTTAAATATCCCAAGGTTACAGAACGCTCATTCCTCCCTGGTCACTCATTAGTTACACCCTCACAGACACCGCCCTATTTAAACTGTTTAAACAGGAAGAAGTAATAAATCTGACAGACTATAGTACAACTGGGATGGATATGTTCAACATGACTGATGATATCTGGTGACTGAACTACAACTTATACATAATACATATATTTACATTATATCTACAGAAAAGGTGTAGATATAAATAGCTTTTTTAGATACATATGTATAATCTTTAAGATCTGTCAAATGACATTTCTTCTGATATAACAATAACAATTTTCTGCATTGTACCGGTACTTAATTTGATAAGATTTGAGAGACATCGTGATATCTTCATACAGTGGCTATTTCCAAAGATATACTTTATAAATTGTAGCTGTCTAGAGAAAGTAGGTCGATATACTAGTATACACATCATATTAAAGTTGATGACCCTGAATAACATTTTTAGGGGTGTACTGCATATATATTGATGCCTATTTGCATATTTTTGTGTTTTAATCGGGGGAGGGGGAGGCATCAGTTGGAACAAGTACAGGTGGTGATGATAATATATTTGATATTCTCACTTGTCAAATGATGAAGTTACTTCTTTTCTGTAATTACAGTATCATAAACTATGAGCAAAAAGAGGGGCACATCAGATCCTTGAACTATCGTCTGCTACTGAACTTAACTTCAAAATCATGAATACATTGTGTTATAAATGCATGTTGTAATTATGATATAATATCCACTGTGTTATTTTCAGCTCATGGATTGAGATGCTATTGTGATCACTGTTAAACAACTGCCCTCAAAAACACATGTATAACAAAGCCAAACACCAAGTGTTTTGTCTCCTTGAAAGTGTCATTGGAAGAGGGTAGAGAGAAAAAGGAAAGTATGTTGTATGGCTGTCTTCCTCCAGCACAAGTCACCATTGATCAGGTATGGTGTTTCAGAAATAAAATCTTAACGGTATTGATGTGGGCATAAACTACATACATGTACACAACTGCTGACATTGATAAAGACATTTCCAATGCTAAAAATGCATGTCGCGCATGCTATATTTCAGTTGCGCCTTATCAGAACGTATTTCTGTGATGTTTATTGTAACCGTTAGTTTGGATCCTTTTTATATTAATATACTAAATAAAATACGATGGTCTATTGGAGATGATATCGCTGGTTAAGTGTGATATACCGATGTTCTTGTTTCAGTGTTTCAGCTGGGTGTCTCACAATTCAATCAGAGTAGTAAAATGCTGCGACTCCCACGACCTCTGTAACCTTGAATTAAACATGACATACACGGAAACCCTTTATACTGAAGGTATGTGAGGGAATACTTGTAAACATATTGGCGTATTAAAATGTTGTTTATCAGGTTAAGTAATCATGAATTACTAATTAAACTAATTATAAACTAGTAAGAATATATAGTCCCAAACTAGAGTAGTCTTAAGCGACTCACTGAGAGCAGTAAGGGTTGGCGAAGGCAATCAAGTGGTTGGCAAAACTTATTTCAAAATTAATATCGCGTTCCTTAAAGCTTTAAAAATTGACTTCATTTTAACAACTTTATACTCTACAGTCGACTCACGGTTACCGCGTCCGTCCAAGATCAAACATCGCGATCTGTCACCCTAAATCCCTATCAGGGACCATGAAAAGGACGTCATCGCGATCCCTGATGATTAAGATTCAACAAAACCCTCGATGATCGCTCCAGCTCGAAGCATCAAAAAGCAGTTTGTTCTTGATGTCGCAGTTCCCAAGGTCACGGTTACCTGTTCTGGTATGACCATCAGCTGGCTATCAATGATCCCTATTCTCGTACTGACAGGGCAAATTGAAGGGGCGTCGCTAGGTAAGTTGATAATGACATGATGAGCATTGAGTTACAGCAGACGTGACTAGTTTAATACTTGAGTGAATTACCTTGACCTTCATTCAAGGTCACAAGGATCAAATGTGCTAAAACGACTTCTCATGAAGCCAGAGGCCTAAAACCGTATATTAGGCCTATAACATACTGAGGTAAAGGGCTATAACGATGGTTCAAATGAATGAGCATACCCTTGACCTTCATTTACGGCCACCAGATTCAAATGTGTTAAAATCTTTTAAATGTATTCTGGAGAACCAACACACATAGAAACCTGATGATTGGCCTTTGGCATGCTGGTGTGAACACATTGACCTCAAATTCAAGATCACAGGAATCAAATCTACCAAAATATATCAACATTCAGGTGTCCGTTCAGGCTCATGGGCCTCTTGTTTATGGAAAGATGGTGATGTTGCACACAAAATGTGGAGGTTAAAGTATCGTTATATGGGTGTCTCGCCGGAATATAATCTTGTTATCCCAGCAAAGGCTTTTATGGGAATATAACTGTAAAAATTACTAATAGAAAATATGTTCAGGCTTAATATTTTAGGTGTAGCAGATATGGCATCGCTTAAATTAGAGTACATGACAATGCATCTGCTTCCATGTGAAACACGATAAGATCCATTCTGTTTAATTCTAACTGAGGCAAAAAGTTGCAGCCATATGATGCTAGTTACAGTAACAAAATTCTACTTAAAGAGGTAAGTGATTGATAGATAAGGAAGTGATCATTAGATAAATAAATAATTGTAATTTGTAGAACATACAAATGTATACCTTGATATGAACACATGATATGGCAATGATAAACATATATAATATGATTGTCAGTCCAAGTAATACTTATATGTTTACTTTTAACTCGTATATGTGGAAATGAATGCTTTTGTGTGTTTTAAACACCTGGGACAAGTGACTGCTTACAATTTACTCATCTGGATTTCCTCCTCTCTGTTTAGTTTCTTGATTTTTCCTGTGTTTCACGTGTGCTTTAAACCAGAATTACGAATATTACTTACCTGTATTGCTGTGATGCAATTCTGTTTAAAATATTATATTATTACACTATAAGTCGTTAGAGAAGTATAATATTCTTATTGTGGCTCTGAATTTATTGATCAAATTTAATACTGATTTGTATCTTAAATATTCAATATCAATATTTTGTAGCTGTCCAGTGGTCAATGGCCACGCTGTGAACTTCTCACATCCATAGGTAAAACCTACACACCGGGACAAGCTGCGAGATGTTCGAGTGTTTCCAGACTCCTATTATTATGTACTACACGGTTAAAACATTGAAGGTAACTTTGGCCTTAAATTTATGAGGAAAACGAATTGTTATTTATAATCGATAAGTGCATGCCGTTTCAGTAAAAGTATTCATTTGAGACACAATTATATGTTTCAACAAATGGATGAGATAACAAAAATAGTTCATTATTAGTATTTACAAGCTAGATACATAACCCATTGTTTCATCAAAGGGAGAGATAACAGAACAGTTCTTATACGCCAGACAAATTTGACATGAGTAATATTGTATGGCGTTGTCCGTCCGTCAAGCTTAAACATTTGTTTATCCGGCGACCTCCTACATTTTCCCACTTACATTGTATCTCTTTTAAACTTTGTAGACATTATAATCATGAAATGAAGTTTTGTTTCAACGAGACCTCCTTATAATATATATTCCCAATACTATAAAATTATAAGATTAGAGATATAGAACAGACAGGGCTTAATAACCTAACTGTGATAACGATAAGACGGACGCACGATTTCTGAAGAGATGGTTGTCGTCAGTCAGCCAGAGAGTAGAGTGTAGGCATGATATGAATATTCGTTCTAGAGTTTGCCATAGACTTTGCCTCGTCTGTCAATACACACTTGCTGGCAATGCAGCAGAAAACATCGTCTAGATAACTATTACCAGGACTTGCTTGTTGCCGCCTCGCAATATCAAACTTCTGAGATCTTTCTTTTGTCTATTTGGCCATCTTTGATTTTATGACCGACAGTGTAACCCTTTTTAACTGCAGTCAATTAACTTTGAAAGCCATTTTTGTTTATAGGTGTGTGGTGTGTTGTGTGCATACGTTATCATATAATGCAAAACATTAACATAGCCAGACTGTTGATCAATAGCAAAATATTTCCCTTTTATAATCATTGATAAACATCAATGATATAATTTAGCAGAAACCGATTATTATTGTTCATCAGGTGATTTCACTTGATATATATGCAATAATAAAACAAAACAGTGCAAACTTCACTGTTGAACCGTGATGTAGCTATGAATTAAAGTTTAAATGTATGGTATAGAAACAGTGCAGAATTGCTAGAAGAACTTCATTGTTTATACTGTAATACCGATTGCCATTTTCAGGATTTGGTGTGCCTCCTAGACCTGATGAAGTATGGAATCCTTATGAAACCACATGGATATTCCATTAGGACCTCAGCAAAAAGAAACGGTTGGACCAGTAAGAGTTGGTTTTAACAATTCATTAATTATGATGATAGTATCAATTACATAGCTGTGGTTCAATCGGTTGTTGATTGTTTTTGTTTCAATTGTAACTTGTATCAAGGGTCGATAATAGGTACATTTAATAAACATGAATAGAGCAAATTTGAATTTCACATCAGTTCTAACGGAACGCTGTTGTGTATTTGCAATAAACATGGAATAATGTCTGAATATTACTTTCATTTGTTTGATATCATATAAGTATAATTGTTTTGTTATCAATAGCATTTGGTTAAAGTATTTTATTTTTGTCAATGCAGTATAAAGTATGTATGATCTGTTTTGTAATATAGCATGTCGTTATTTACTGCGATAGTTTATATTTCGTTACTGATTATTGAAAAAGATTCTATAGGATAATTATACAATTTTTATCTGCATTCAGGTGGTTTTTTCTGCAAGTGATGCGATATAGGAGTAAGTTGCCTACTTAGGAATTTTACAGCAGCGGTCTTGAAGGAATATTATAGCGGAGCCTGATTTTGTGAGGAATTCCGCAGTGCAGCAAAGTTCTGCTAGGATTTTGAGCGAACGTGTGGTCTGGGAGAGTATGGAATTTGTAACCTAGATTCTTGTTAAAGATGTTACATATTATCATTTGTTATTGTAAATACGCATTTTCTATTGTCCAACCAGAACACACGTGACAAAGTATAGAAAGGCATTTAATGCTATAAGACTATAATTCGAACGAGTCAAGTGCAGAATTTCCATGTCTGGAATTAGATGAAAAACTGAGTTTCTATCAGATGATGAAGAACCTAAAAGTTGTACAAGATGTACAAGAAGTCATCACTAACTTCATATCGATATGGGCTGCAGAGACATCGGAAAAGTGAAAATATTGTTAATAGACATACACAGGCAAAATATCTCAGGTCAATTTGACCTGAACAAATATTGACCTGAAATTCACCTGAATTTGACCTGAATTGAAGACATTTTGCCTGTGTAACCAATCAAAATATGTTAAAAAGTAAGAATGCGATGGAATGATGAAGGTACTAGAACAACACCAAAATAGTACAACATATTTTCCAACTCTGAATAGATCTGTAATATTGATACTGTTACCATGAAAAGGTAGTTTATTGTTTTAGACAAATTACAACAATACAATAATGTGTTGATCATTCATGGTTGCTGTTTGCTTGATCACTTCTATTTGTATAGTTAAAACTAAATTATTTTATTTTCATGTTTATCAAAATTCAGATTACGGCTAATAACAAGGGCCTCTTGTATAGCGTTAAAACTGGCCAAAAACATATCTTTAACAGTTCTTAATTGCAGAAAATACAGAACTTTGACATAGCCATGAAGTGTATGGACATGGAGAGACCAATTTTATTGGCAGTATCGACATTGTATTTGTTGTGTTATGAGGTTATGTACATCTTGATAGCTACTTCTTTACATCCTGATTTTATTTACTAGTAATTGTTTTTGTATCAATCAGAATCAGTGCCAGTGTGATCTGTTTTTGAGAACTCCCCGCCATAAATGGTACCTAAGTATTTTTCATGATGATATGACTGTGAATTAGTGTATGTAATAAAATATGTTTAGAATTGATCAGTTTCTTTGAAGTCATTAATGTCATGAAATCTTCCTTGGTGTACAGTCAAACGTGTCTTAGTTGCCATCCCTATGTGGGTAGTGATCAACTTTCTACCATTATGATCGACTTCAAACCATTGTCAATTTATTTTGTCAGATATGGTGCACACTAAGAAATGTCCATTACATTGAATCAGTACAAAAGCTGGACAAGTACATGTAGCGTACAGGTTTGGGGAAGACTAGATGATAAAGACCATAGTACTTTTAACAATAAACTTGTACAGTGAGACCCAGAGGGATATTCGGTATTAAAGGCAATGTATTATATACCATTATATATAAACGTTCGTTGTGTATAAATGTTCGTTATTTCCGTGTTTGCTATGGAATCACAAATATAAATACAACGAATAGTGTTGTACATATTATTGTTGCATTGGCTTAAACACAGATTTGAAAGCTCCAGACCATGAAAAAAGTGCATACGAGCATTTCATTCAGAAGGAAGCATTTGATAAGACTCAGTTATCTACAAGCTATATGGAGAGAAAAAGGGTATATCAGCTCAGGACCCTGCTAGCAACCTGTGTCTTCCAGAAATGAAATTACTCCGTATCAGAAAGGTCCACAACTGTAGTTCTCGACGGATAACAAGTTCTTACTGACCGATTTACATGAATATTGTCAAGACGTTCAGTTCACAAAAATGCAAACCGAGGTGAAAAATCAAGGTCAATGTCAACGTTTTCATCTTCACTGATGAACGTTTTGATATGATAAAGAAAAGTTGGTCGGAATTAAACAAGGATTCAGCTGACCAAAGTTCAAGGCCACTGGGTCAAAGGTCAAAATCAAATGTAGTTTTTCACTAATAAATCTTATGTTAAAGACATTACATCGAACAAAAAATGGTTGAAACTATGCAGTGAGTCGATTGACCAAATATCGAGGGACTGGGTTTAAAGATCCATATCAAATTATGTTTTTTCTCTATAAATATTTTGTTATGATATCTTGATGTAAAAATAGTAGGGAGTAAACAAGACAACTCACCAAAGATCAAGGAAAATCGGTAATATAATATAAACTGTATTCATCTTACGACAATTGCAAAACAAACTACATTATTTGTATATGAAATCATTAATCATGCTTGTTGGCCAGATGCAAGTGTAGGAGGAAAGCAAAGTGGGCAGGCAGGTGAACCCTTACATTTTTACGTCCTATCGGGTACCTCGGTCGCTAGGCGAAAGGCGAGTGTGGTACCACTGTACCACCTGTTCATTCCAGCTTGGGTCAAAGGTCAAGATTAAAGGTCATGTAACTGGGTCAGAGGTCATGGTTATTTGGGTCCAAATGTCAAAAGCAAAGTAGATACGTGATAATGACACCACATGGCTGTTAATTGGGAGGGAGTTATTTAAGGTTAAAATAAAACAGACCAAAGCTAACACCTTAACATTATATCGGAATTACTATTTCCGTTAACACAACAAATATGGAAGTGGAAGGAAACAAGAATAACATCTTTGAGCACATCTGCTGATAGAACGTTAAATAGTACAAAATAACCAGAACAAATGTCAAACTCTTATAGGGAACAACCAACCAATTGAAAAAATATATTTTTGAAACAGCCCCTGTGTATAGAAAGTTGAGCCAAGGATAAAATGTCTGGCAGCCACTGATTGGCCAGTATGTTATGAAGTGAGAAAATAGATATGTAGCCTGATAGGTAACTATCAATAAGAAATGTTGATATAAATTTCGTAAGTCCGATTGATTTTTTTCCCAAAAGTTCACGTAATAATAGTAAACAGGTAAACATTTAAGATTTTTGATAATTTTTACTGCGAAATTCACCTATTTTCAAAATGGCTACCCTGGAGAAAATTTGAGCTGAAGGACCCAACTTTTTTTTTTGATTAGGTGTTATATCAGACCCTAGACTTTTGTTATAAACCATAATCATCATATTCAATTCAAGAATTTGAATGAAATAATCCAAAACGTTAACACTAAAGTCTATGGGAAAACAATTGGTTGGTTGGTCTCTATATAGCCACGCGACTGGTCCTTGTTGATCTGGCAGTGTTCTAGTTAATGTTTGAAATATTTGACCTCATTGATATTGAATAGGTATGCTAAGATCATTTATGTGACGAAAGGTCGACCGTCACATATCCCTGCTGGCTGTGTAGAAATACGATATGCAGTGGTTTTCCAGAACTGCAGATTATTGATTACTTTAATATACTGTAAAGATGGAAGGAAATTCACGATTGTATTTAGAAGAACAGGATGCCTAATTGGAATTCCTTATAAAGTTTACATGAAGTGCCCATCGCTGCTGAGTAGACCGTGGCAGTTACTGAGGAAAGTGTGGGAGAAGGGGAAGATAAGACCATGTTGGCAGAAGGCTGAGGGTTGTTTTGTTCTAAAGGAGGACTCAAATGACATCAGGCAATTCAGAACGATTTCATTGGACACATTGTCACATCATTACGGAAAGGAGGGATCCCAGGCTTTTCAGGTTGTGTGGAGCATACGAGTGTGCTACGCCAACTAATTAGAAAGGTCAAGTCCAGTTGAGATAATCTGACAGTACTGTGGCTAGACCTGGAAAATACATATTGATCAATACTAATTACAACAGCTAATTGCGGTAGCCCTACAACATTACATACAACTTTATCCCAGAGCATATACAGAGAACTGGAAAACAAAGACAGTGGAGATGGGCTCTCAAGGAACATAGACAAGATGGCAGCTGACAGAACGGAAATTCTCGTTGACAGACTTGTGGTGCTATGAACCATTGAGGATCCAGTTCCTATTGCGGTCAGTATATGACACTTCAACATCGACAGCAAGCCTGCATCTGTAGGGACTAGATGAAGAGCCAAAGTGCCAGCTGTGTCTGGAACGTGAGACCATGGGGCATATCCTTTTAGCATGCGAGAATAGGCAGATGTCCTCTAGGTGGAAAGGAAGAAGAGATCCATCCTCAATCTGGTTTCCCGGAAGGAGACAAAAGCCGCATCGGACAACACATTCTGAGATCTGAGAGGTGTAGAAACCTGGGAGATGAGAGTCTTGGGAAGAAGTCGCTACGTCCGGATGTGGTGATATAGTCTGTCGAATCCATGCAGATTATAGTCATCAAATTGACAGTACCCTGAGAGGGTCGATGCATCAATGCCAATATGAGGAAGAGGGACAAGTATACAGAACTCAGCGAACAATGTAGGGACCGACGGTGGCAAACTTGACTGTTTTCTGTGAAGGTCTAATGTAGAGGAATCCCGGCGCGTTCAGTCTGAAGGACATTTCAGGTTGTGAGTGTGGTCGGAAAGGCACGAAAGACGGCGGTACGCAGACAAGCAGAGGTTGCTGAGCGCACACCATGCTGGGTGTGAAACAGAGTGGAGGAAAAGACTAGAAGCCATCCATTGGCGGGCAGGGAGTTGATCGCCACTGTCGACCCACCAGCACGAGGACGTTCAAGGACAAGGGTTGCCGCTGATGGTATCAATGGATTTGTAGTATTCCTCCAACTGTAAAGGTATGTAAAAACAATCTTTCTCATCGATTCAGGACACCTGCAAACAAATTTTCAGGAAATCATTTTTACCAATAATCTTTTGTGAAACATAAATGACGAACATTATACAAATGTATAGCTTTCAAGACATCAACAATAATATGCTTACTTACATACTATATACAACTACAAGAAAATACCGGTAGTCTTAATTGAACTGCAATCTACAGATTTACACAAAAGTACAATGTTTTATTAAACTGATCAACTTTAATATTTCGACTTTGTACCTTATATACTGTTTTAAAGTAATTGAGAGAAACTATAAGTTACTGTGTATCTATAGTTACATCTTTATTCAAACCAGTTAAGTGAAAAATATTGAAGAAATTTCTGCAGCTCAGTTTCTGTTCGATACTATAATTACTCTAATACCAGTATACATACGTTAGGCTTAGACCGTTGCAAATATTGAACTAATTACAAAACTATCGAATATGCATAGTACAAATTATTACAAAAGCACAGACAAAATATACAGCAATTGGATCCGGAAACATTTTTGGGGAAAAAAACTTCTATTAATCCTTTTTTCAATAGTAAGTACAAATGTACTTAACATTAAACATGATGGCATAGGCTTGCAACGCTTCGAAACAGTTTTAAACGCAGTTTGGGATGTTTTTAGAGTTTGAAAGGAATACGATATTGGGATGAGGTTGGGTGTGGAAGAGTGGAAGGGAAGGTGGTATGTGGGAAGGGGTTGGGTTGATGGTTGTGAAAGACGTAGGATTTCCCGTTGAAATGAGAAAAGAAAATATCTGGCATAAAATGTTGATGGCTAAGAAAAAAAAACTCAATTAAATCGTTTGGAGTTAATAATGAAAGATTGCACACATGAAAATAGTGTAACATTTCCCGAACAAAAGTAAATCAGTTGTTAAAGGATGGTTTATGTCATTAAATATACGCAGGCGGATTTGTGGAGAAAAAAAGACGACAGTGTAATAGGTGATGCTCGGTGGTTTCATTTGAATCCATACAAGGACACATGGGACTATCAATAAGATTTCTTCGGTGATGATAAAACTTAAGGGAACTCCACTCCATTCTCAATCTAGCATGGATAATCTTACCCATTCTAGTACCACTGAATTCGTACATTAGGACTTGTGAGTAAACTTGCGTAGATAAGATTTCAATTTATAAATCAAAGCATCATTTTAACACAGTCTGGCAAAGAGTTCCAGATATTGATGACTAATGGCAGAAAGAATTTATTGTAAAGAGTCGTGTGACAAGAAGGTTGTCGAAAATTGTTTCTCGTGTAAGTATCATGATTGTAATAGTTACGGTTTCGTTAGGGTAGACTATTTAGAAGATATTGAGGGGCTAGAATGTGGACCATTTCATGAACAAGTTTAAGCTTATGATGTTTTCGTCTTTCCTCGAGGGGGGAGCCAACCTGTTTCAATATACAAGTTCACTCTACTTGTTAGTCTAGTGCCGCATGTCACTATGCGTGCGGCTTCTGGCTGAATATTTTCTAAAAGTTCAGATTGAGAATAAGTAAAACCGTCCCACAAGATTTCACCATACTTTGAATTAATATGAGTCTGAGAAGAGTGAAATTCATAGTTTAACGACTAAATCTATAGAGGGAGAATTAAGGGGAAATCGTAGAAATTAAATAATTGATGTGCTCATTCCAATAGCCATTTCCAGAGAGAAAAATACCTAAGTACTTGTGGGAAGTAACCTCAGCTTAAGGGACGATGCAAAGGTTTAATGATTTTCCTACTAATGTGAAGAGTTTTTTTGTTTTAGAAGCGTTAAAATTTACCGAACACCTTTGCGACCGGTTATGAATTTTATCATTATTAAGAATTTATCGTAGCTTGTTTGTCTTTAACGATATCGTTTTTGTATATCAGAAATAAAAGAGGCCCGAAGGTAGAGCTAGATCAGGATCAATAGCCTTTGTTCCTTGAGGAGACGAGGATTTGCTAGATCAGGACCAATAGTTTTTGTTCCTTGAGGAGACGAGGATTCACTAGAGCACGACCAATAGCCTTTGTTCCTTGAGGAGACGAGGATTTACTAGATCAGGACCAATAGCCTTTGTACCTTGTGGAGACGAGGATTGACTAGATCAGGACCAATAGCCTTTGTTCCTTGAGGAGACGAGGATCTACTAGATCAAGACCAATAGCCTCTGTTCCCTGAGGACGAGGATTTACTAGATCAGGACCAATAGCCTTTGTACCTTGTGGAGACGAGGATTGACTAGATCAGGACCAATAGCCTTTGTTCCTTGAGGAGACGAGGATCTACTAGATCAAGACCAATAGCCTGTGTTCCCTGAGGACGAGGATTTACTAGATCAGGACCAATAGCCTTTGTTCCTTGAGGAGACGAGGCTTCACTAGATCAGGACCAATAGCCTTTAATCCTTGTGGAGACGAAGATTCACTAGATCAGAACCAATAGCCTTTGTTCCTTGAGGAGACGAGGATTTACTAGATCAGGACCAATAGTCTTTGTTCCTTGAGGAGACGAGGATTTACTAGATCAGGACCAATAGCCTTTAATCCTTGAGGAGACGAGGATTTACTAAATCAGGACTAATAGCCTTTAATCCTTGAGGAGACGAGGAATTACTAGATCTGGACCAATATCCTTTGTTCCTTGAAGAGACAGGGATTTACTAGATCAGGACTAATAGCCTTTGTTCCTTGAGGAGACGAGGATTTACTAGATCAGGACTAATAGCCTTTGTTCCTTGATGAGACGAGGATTTACTAGATCAGGACCAATAGCCTTTGTTCCTTGAGGAGACAAGGATTCACTAGATCAGGACCAATAGTCTTTGTTCCTTGAGGAGACGAGGATTTACTAGATCAGGACCAATAGCCTTTGTTCCTTGAGGAGACGAGGATTCACTAGATCAGGACCAGTAGCCTTTGTTCCTTGAGGAGACGAGGATTTACTAGATCAGGACCAATGGCATTTGTTCCTTGAGGAGACGAGGATTTATTAGATCAGGACCAATGGCCTTTGTTCCTTGAGGAGACGAGGATTCACTAGATCAGGACCAATAGCCTTTGTTCCTTGAGGAGACGAGGATTTACTAGGTCAGGACCAATAGTCTCTGTTAATTGAGGAGACGAGGATTCACTAGATCAGGACCAATAGCCTTTAATCCTTGAGGAGACGAGGTTTCACTAGATCAGGACCAATAGCCTTTGCTCATTGAGGAGACGAGGATTTTCTAGATCAGGACCAATAGCCTTTGTTCCTTGAGGAGACGAGGATTTACTAGATCAGGACCAATGGCCTTTGTTCCTTGATGAGACGAGGATTTACTAGTCAGGACCAATAGCCTTTGTTCCTTGAGGAGACGAGGATTTACTAGATCAGGACTAATAGCCTTTGTTCCTTGAGGAGACGAGAATTTACTAGATCAGGACCAATAGCCTTTGTTCCTTCAGGAGACGAGGATTCACTAGATCATGACGAATAGCATTTGTTCCTTCAGGAGACGAGGATTTACTAAATCAGGACCAATAGCCTTTGTTCCTTGAGGAGACGAGGATTTACTAGATCAGGACCAATAGCCTTTGTTCCTTGAGGAGACGAGGATTTACTAGATCAGGACCAATAGCCTTTGTTCCTTGATGAGACGAGGATTCACTAGATCAGGACCAATAGCCTTTGTTCCTTGAGGAGACGAGGATTCACTAGATCATGACGAATAGCATTTGTTCCTTCAGGAGACGAGGATTTACTAAATCAGGACCAATAGCCTTTGTTCCTTGAGGAGACGAGGATTTACTAGATCAGGACCAATAGCCTTTGTTCCTTGAGGAGACGAGGATTTACTAGATCAGGAGTAATAGCCTTTGTTCTTTGATGAGACGAGGATTTACTAGATCAGGACCAATAGTCTTTGTTAATTGAGGAGACGAGGATTCACTAGATCAGGACCAATAGCATTTAATCCTTGAGGAGACGAGACCTCACTACATCAGGACCAATAGCCTTTGTTCCTTGAGGAGACGAGGATTTACTAGATCAGGACCAATGGCCTTTGTTCCTTGAGGAGACGAGGATTTACTAGATTAGGACCAATAGCCTTTAATCCTTGAGAAGACGAGGATTTACTAGATCAGGACCAATAGTCTTTGTTCCTTGAGGAGACGAGGATTTACTAAATCAGGACCAATAGCATTTGTTCCTTGAGGAGACGAGGATTCACTAGATCAGGACCAATAGCCTTTGTTCCTTGAGGAGACGAGGATTTACTAGATCAGGACCAATAGCCTTTGTTCCTTGAGGAGACGAGGATTTACTAGATCAGGACCAATAGCCTTTGTTCCTTGAGGAGACGAGGATTTACTAGATCAGGACCAATAGCCTTTGTTCCTTGAGGAGACGAGGATTTACTAGATTAGGACCAATAGCCTTTAATCCTTGAGGAGACGAGGCTTCACTAGATCAGGACCAATAGCCTTTGTTCATTGAGGAGACGAGGATTTACTAGATCAGGACCAATAGCCTTTGTTCATTGAGGAGACGAGGATTTACTAGATCAGGACCAATAGCCTTTGTTCCTTCAGGAGACGAGGATTTACTAGATCAGGACCAATGGCCTTTGTTCCTTGATGAGACGAGGATTTACTAGATCAGGACCAATAGCCATTGTTCCTTGAGGAGACGAGGATTTACTAGATCAGGACTAATAGCCTTTGTTCCTTGAGGAGACGAGGATTTACTAGATCAGGACCAATAGTCTTTGTTCCTTGATGAGACGAGGATTTACTAGATCAGGACCAATAACCTTTGTTCCTTGAGGAGACGAGGATTCACTAGATCAGGACCAATAGCCTTTGTTCCTTGAGGAGACGAGGATTCACTAGATCAGGACCAATAGCCTTTGTTCCTTGAGGAGACGAGGATTTACTAGATCAGGACCAATAGCATTTGTTCCTTGAGGAGACGAGGCTTCACTCGATCAGGACCAATAGCCTTTGTTCCTTGAGGAGACGAGGATTCACTAGATCATGACGAATAGCATTTGTTCCTTCAGGAGACGAGGATTTACTAAATCAGGACCAATAGCCTTTGTTCCTTGAGGAGACGAGGATTTACTAGATCAGGACCAATAGCCTTTGTTCCTTGAGGAGACGAGGATTTACTAGATCAGGAGTAATAGCCTTTGTTCTTTGATGAGACGAGGATTTACTAGATCAGGACCAATAGTCTTTGTTAATTGAGGAGACGAGGATTCACTAGATCAGGACCAATAGCATTTAATCCTTGAGGAGACGAGACCTCACTACATCAGGACCAATAGCCTTTGTTCCTTGAGGAGACGAGGATTTACTAGATCAGGACCAATGGCCTTTGTTCCTTGAGGAGACGAGGATTTACTAGATTAGGACCAATAGCCTTTAATCCTTGAGAAGACGAGGATTTACTAGATCAGGACCAATAGTCTTTGTTCCTTGAGGAGACGAGGATTTACTAGATCAGGACCAATAGCCTTTGTTCCTTGAGGAGACGAGGATTCACTAGATCAGGACCAATAGCCTTTGTTCCTTGAGGAGACGAGGATTTACTAGATCAGGACCAATAGCCTTTGTTCCTTGAGGAGACGAGGATTTACTAGATCAGGACCAATAGCCTTTGTTCCTTGAGGAGACGAGGATTTACTAGATCAGGACCAATAGCCTTTGTTCCTTGAGGAGACGAGGATTTACTAGATTAGGACCAATAGCCTTTAATCCTTGAGGAGACGAGGCTTCACTAGATCAGGACCAATAGCCTTTGTTCATTGAGGAGACGAGGATTTACTAGATCAGGACCAATAGCCTTTGTTCATTGAGGAGACGAGGATTTACTAGATCAGGACCAATAGCCTTTGTTCCTTCAGGAGACGAGGATTTACTAGATCAGGACCAATGGCCTTTGTTCCTTGATGAGACGAGGATTTACTAGATCAGGACCAATAGCCATTGTTCCTTGAGGAGACGAGGATTTACTAGATCAGGACTAATAGCCTTTGTTCCTTGAGGAGACGAGGATTTACTAGATCAGGACCAATAGTCTTTGTTCCTTGATGAGACGAGGATTTACTAGATCAGGACCAATAACCTTTGTTCCTTGAGGAGACGAGGATTCACTAGATCAGGACCAATAGCCTTTGTTCCTTGAGGAGACGAGGATTCACTAGATCAGGACCAATAGCCTTTGTTCCTTGAGGAGACGAGGATTTACTAGATCAGGACCAATAGCATTTGTTCCTTGAGGAGACGAGGCTTCACTCGATCAGGACCAATAGCCTTTGTTCCTTGAGGAGACGAGGATTTACTAGATCAGGACCAATGGCCTTAGAACAATCAATAGTGAGGATAACATCCCTAGCATCATTATCTGTAATATTGATTTATACCTGATGGAGCATCATTACATTCGTCGTCAATATTAGGAAGGTTTACAATATTATCGTCAACTGTTGACTGAGCACAAACAAAAACGCAATAAAAATACAAGCTTTCGTAAATTCCTCTTAAATTACATAATTGCTACGATGCAATGCTGCAATACAAAATTTTCCAGAGTTAGACATAAATAACTTTACAGTTTTCCACCACTTAAATTAGAATGTTTACGAAGTTCATTAAATATACAAATGTATTAGAGAAATATGTTGATTTAGCATGCTTGATAGTGTAAACAGATTTTAAAATTCCCCAGTCAGCATTTGTAGGGGGTCGTTTGGCGTTATTAAGAGCACGTTTACGTTTACGAATTAATCTTTTGGTTTAATTTGATAGCCAAGGTGGTTCATTGGATCTGACAGCTATTTCTTTATGGAAAATACTGGAACGAGCAGTAGCAACCAACGTATCTGTCAATGTTTTACAGCATCATCAATATCATCAAGTTAACATATTCCAATTATCTAAGTTTTTCCCTAAGTAGATCGTAATTCCCTCTCTCAAAAAGCCAAGTGCGCCGCTTAAACACCTGTTACACAGGCTTTAGAATATTAAAGAAAAAATAGATTGGATAATGATATCTGACCGGTTTCTCAAAAACCACTCTCCAACATAACTTTTACTAATAATGTTGTCGCTACTTGTACAAACTATATCTAACAATGACTCGGGGGGCTTCAGTATAAAACGTCGGGGACTCGACAAGCTGGGAAGGATTGCATGTAGTAAGTATATCTCGTAAGTGTGACGAGTGGTGGTCCAGTAGAATATTTACGTCAAGGTCACTAGATATCACAAAATGGGAAATCCAAGTATCATAAGCATGTTCAATAGATTGAGAGATATGAGACCATACAAACACAGGAGAATTTGGAGGTCGGTAGAAAGTACCATATAGTTTTTTTCTGAACCAAGAACAAGTTCTAGCCAAACACATTCAACAGTAGCGAGCTCTATAGCAAACCTTCAGGGAATATCTTCCTTCATATAAACTGATATACCACCACCGATGCAATTGGGACGACAATGGCAGAATGGATCAGAATAACCAGGCAGATTTAGATCGGATGAAACATCGCTTGAGTTTAGCTTTGTCCCATTAAAGGATAAAATTGTTATGTTACTAAATTCTGTAAAAAAAAAGAATATCTAGTTTTTGTTTAAGGCTTTGGGCATAATATGAACAAAGGGGAAATTATTTCTGTATCAAGCAAACCACTTAAATCTGCGAAGACAGTTGAGGAAGAGGAACTAAAACAAAGAAGCCCAGGATTTGGTTCTATGTCGCCAGATATATATAGACTTTCCGTCGACAATGGGCATGATAGAAGTACAAACGGGTGTAGCATCCATTTTTTGGAATATCGGAATGGCCACTTGAGGAGAAAATTGAAGCAAGTAATAATATCAAAAAATGGCTCGAGTTTAAGTCATTTTAACCTTATAAGAATCAGTCGATCAGTACTATTGTATTGAGATATAAGCTAATAAGTCTGCCAGGAGAAATGCGAGGTGATAGCATGAGCTACTTCTGCACCACTTATAGATATTACACATTCATAAAACGTTAAGACATTAGAAATCAGAGTAATGTAATACACTAGATGTCGAGAAACTGTCGCATACTTTTCACTACGTAAATTGTTGATTGATTAAAAATCACAATTAAGAAAGATGAATGAAACCGTACCCTGTCCAACGTAACACGTCATTTCCAACCGGGAAACCTCAATTAAAAATAGCTAGGTACTTACTTTTAGAGTCAAATGACGACTCTAACTTATTTCTGTCACGACAGCATAATATCTATCGTGGATACCTTTATGAAAGGCTTATCGATTAGAAGAAGTTGAAATAATCAATCTAACATTTTATAATTATAATTTTCAGAGAATCGTCACTTTGTGTATTTGAACCGTGGGCTTGGAATTCGTGCCAAATTGCTTCGAGTATAGCGTCAAATTTCTTTCTATTGTAACGTTTGACCGTCGCTTGATACTTGAACTCGTAAAGTTGACCTCCATTGTACAGCCACACTCATATCAATATAGTATTCATGTACTCAACATATTCTAACTAGTGTCTTTTACAGTGATGGAGCGTTACTTTAGTGCAAATGTAAGTGTCCTTTAAAAGATGGAGACTTATCTATAATTACTCCTATTTCTTTCATTTTTCGATATATCTTTTTGCCAATATACATAGATTTACAATTCCAATAACCTTTTTCACTCCAAAGGACCCATGTCATGTTTAGTATAATGTACAATGTATTTGCTTTGGTTCTGCCCTATATGAAATGATGAGTTATGCTAGTCGAAGAGGGATAACTCGTATATTCCCTACCGATATAGAAACGTATAATATAAAATATCTATATCGATTGAGAATATTTACAATACGTTACGTCCGTAATTTATATCTGTAGTACCAAATGATTTTTTTTCCTGTTTTTGTTCGTTTATTTATTTATTTGTAATTCATTAATCAAATGCATAATGCTGAGTTAGTGACATTCACAAATTATTACTAATATCTACTAATCAAATTGGGATTGTTGTAACCAACACCAAACTGACACTAATGTGTGATATCGTTCAGACAGGGACGTGTACTGTGTCATAATTGATATATTGTTATTATAAGTCCCTGGTTGAGAAAAAAAGGTATATGAACTACGTTGTATAGTGTGTTCCACGAGACACGTGTCTAGTGTTCGAGCTTAATTAATGTAAACATGTCTACGTATTTCTTTAAAACACAGCTTATTGGAATTGAAGAGAATGCACCCACTTTACTGTATACATGCCTTCCTGGTCATGAGCTATTGTCCTGTTTTTCAATATATGTCCATATGAAAACAATTATACATTAAGTTTGGAAAGCGCAATGACTTATTAATTTCAAACAATTAAGTATCTGTAATACCCATCAATAGAAAATTAATTACTGATATTAAGCACAATGACTTGACTTGATTTAATATTTATTTATTTTAACGGTTTTTACACCCGCTATAGCAGCCTTACGGCCTTTCATCAGCTGACAAGAAAAGAGAGGAAAGTGAGTAGAATGGGTTAATAGTGTGGAGTTGAGAAGGAGAATGTAGGGTGGAAGAGAGGGGCATCGTCTGTCCAGAGACATATAGTATATAGGTTTCTGGTCTGTCTAACTGTGGATATGGTGTTAAGTTTTTTGGTGTCCGTCTAAATATACTTAATTAATACTTTGAAACAGAGACCTATATCTCTGTTTGAAATAATGAACATATGCCTTGGGCCGATGTTATATCACCCCTAGCTACGTATATACTCTTCATTATGAGAGTTGGACATTTTCACACGGGACACCATTTTAAGTACCCGTACGACGGGCTGGTGGTTATATAATTAGTGCTGTTGTATATTATTGGTGTCTATACTCGTAAAGCTCTTTCGTCATTATGTAATCTGTTAAGAAATGTTCATATAGAGTCTACTTTCCGTAAAACGCGGCACAATTCCGACATCACTAAACTAATATGCCTCAAATGTGGGAAAGACGAACAGATCTTATCCGACATTATGTCACACAATGTGGGGCCACTTATTCTGTGAGGGACAGGTTTCTGACAGACGTGCTGGACTTGTGTGGGATTGAAATGTTTTTAATTCTAGACAATACATCAGATGAAGGATTTGTCCAAATCATTTTTGGACAAGAACAGGAAGCAATGAGGACTCCAAAACCTTTCAGATAATGGCCACTCGCTTTCTGAGAGCTGCATCACATGCATTTCTCGCAGCCAACGACCAAAGCTAAATCAACAGACACGCGCTCCGCGATGCGAACGCGACAAATTATTTTTTCTCTCCAATCTTGAAAACCATAGACTGTAAAAGAAAATGATTGAAATGTATTTATTAATTTGAATTTCCATGTATCTCTTTATGAGGAATTAAAGAATGAATGAATGAATGGGAATTCGTGCCAAGTCCTTGGGGGCAGAGACCTATATACTAATATAGGTCTCTGCTTGGCGTATTAAGAATGAAATGATATATATTGGTATCAAATACAGAACATAAAATTATATATATTTAAGTTGTTTAACGTTACTGTTTAATTTGTATTCTTATGCCTATAAATCGGTATATTTATCAAAATATATCGGATAAAAAATCATAAATACTTTTATTGTTAATTATTCATTTTCACTTGTAAATTCATGTATTTTAAAAAAAATATAGTGGTTACCAGTATCGTCAATGGCCAAACTGCATGTTTCTTTATTGGTTCACAACAGCATTGAAACGCCTTACTGCGAGTGGGTGGGCCTACATGACTTACAAAAACAAATCCGAACAGTAAGATTAAAAGCGGGAGGATAACGGAACAGCGGGTGGCAATGTGAAGGTCGTTCCAAAAATCAACATGGCTGACAGTCTATATTGGCGAATGTTTATTTACGGTGTTTGGGGTTTGGTGTTACTGGCTATATGTGTACCACAATTTTGTAAGTTTTCGCACGAATTTAAACTGATTACATAAATGAAACGATTTAAACACTTTGTTTAAATAGGTTTTGAGAAGTTCTCTCACAGTCAGTCCGTAGACATCGTGTCTACACCGGGGCTGTGCTTTGTTACGAACAAGCAGCTGATTGTATATTTTTTGGTTCCGTGTAACTGAGTGTAGTTAGACACCGAATTATATGTCATTTATCTCTTTCCAATCTGGTGCTCGGTGTTTGATACTTTTTAGGATATTTGTTATTCAAAACTGTTCTTTTCAATATACTGTTCAATAGAGTCTGTCGTGATTTAGAATAAGTGACAATTTGGTGACAATATTATTGGTGAGTAGTTACTAGTTTTGGAATCCTCGTTCTGCTACTGAGAAGATCTGGGTTCAATGATCTTCGATCCATTAAGGTTTCACAGTTTGAATGGCGAAAAGTTTGGTTAATATTTATATTTTATTTAGTATTCATGTTGCCAAAGGATCAGATCTGAGTGCTCGAACACTGCATGACCTAGAACTCTTTAAACAGGAAGAGGTGACAAATCTGACACCACTGGATATTTTCCACATGGCTGGTGATATCCGGTGACTGAATTACAACTTATATGCATAATACATATATGTACTACATTGCACCAACCTAAAGGGTTTATATAAATAGACATATAGCTTTTCAGATACATATTCTGTCAATTGACATTTCTTTCGTTGTAATATTTTTCTGCTGTGTACCGGTACTCAGTTTGAAAAGATTTGAGAGACCTGCTGTTATGAAAGCTCTAGTGACATCTTCAGACAAGTGCATTTTCAAAGATGTACTTTATAAACTGTAGTTGTCTAGAGAAAATAGGTCGACATGCACACATAATATTAAAGTTGGTGACATTTGATAACTTTATATGTGTGTACTGCATATATAGATTAGCAGAAAAATAGTACTTACATCAAAGTCTAATTCCAAAATTGCAAGTTATATAAAACTATATATATAGATGAATGCTGACCACATGCAAGGGTGGCTATTTTTGTGTTTTAGTAAGGAGGAATTCTGAATATCAAATTGGACACGTATACATTGGTGTTCTCGCTTGTCAAATGATACCACATCATGGGTTTATGAAAAGAAGCTAGTTCTGTTTTTTCATCATAATATTATTAACAGGAGCACATCAGATCCTTGGTCCATGGATCTACTTCTGAACTTAATTGTTAAATTCTGAACATTGTATACTTGTAAATACTGTAGTAATTATGATATAATGTCCATTATGTTTTCAGCTGATGGATTGAGATGCTATTGTGATCACTGTGAAAACAAAGTCCTCAATAACACATGTATAGCAAAGCCAAACACCAAGTGTTTTGTCTCCTTAAGAGTGTCAGTGGAAGAGGATGGAGAAAAATATGAAATTATGACATATGGCTGTCTTCCACCAGATAAAGTCACCATGGACCAGGTATGATGATTCAGAAATAAAATCTTAACAGTATTATTAACCCATGTGGACATAAGTACTACATACATATGCAGTTTGACTTTCGTGAAGCTAGCTTCCACAGAACAAGACTATACTTCCTACTGTCAATTGCTGACATTGTCAATGCTAAAAATGCATATTTTTAATGTGATATTCGAGGAAATGATTACTTTGGATCATTTTCAGATTAAATGATTGAATAGAATATGATGATATAGTAAAAATAATTTGGAGGTGATATTGCTGGTTTTATGTGTATACATATATTGGTGGCATTGTTTCAGTGTAAAGGCAACTTGGTACCTCACGAAGTACCCAAGGTGGTTGAATGCTGCGACTCCCAAGACTTCTGTAACCTTCATTTAAACATCACATACATGGAAACTATACTTCCTGAAGGTATGCAAGGAAATATTTGTGAACATTATCTTATTGGCATATTAAAGTATTATTTATCAGGTTAAATAATCATAAATATTATTATTTATAATAGTTTTTAGCCCACCATCATCAGATGGTGGGCTATTCAAATCGCCCTGCGTCCGTGGTCCGTCGTCCGTCCCTCCGTCCGTCCGTCCGTCCGTAAACAATTCTTGTTATCGCTATTTCTGAGAAAGTACTGAAGGGATCTTTCTCAAATTTTATATGTATGTTGCCCTTGGTGCCTAGTTATGCATATTGCATTTTGGGACCGATCGGAAAACAACATGGCCGACAGGCAGCCATCTTGGATTTTGACCATTGAAGTTTGTTATCGCTATTTCTGGGAAAGTACTGATGGGATCTTTCTCAAATTTCAGATGTAGGTTCGCCTTGGTGCCTAGTTATGCATATTGCATTTTGTGACTGATCGGAAAACAAGATGGCCGACAGGCAGCCATCTTGGATTTTGACCATTGAAGTTTGTTATCGCTATTTCTGAGAAAGCACTGAAGGGATCTTTCATAAATTTCATATGTAGGTTCCCTTTGGTGCCTTGTTATGCATATTGCATTTTTGGACCGATTGGAAAACAACATGGCCGACAGGCAGCCATCTTGGATTTTGACAATTGAAGTTTGTTATCGTTATTTCTGAGAAAGAACTGAAGGGATCTCTCTCAAATTTCATATGTAGGTTCCCTTTGGTACCTAGTTATGCATATCGCATTTTGGGACTGATCAGAAAACAACATGGCCGACAGGCAGCCATCTTGGATTTTGACCATTGAAGGTTGTTATCGCTATTTCGGATAAAATACTGAAGGGATCTCTCTCAAATTTCATATGTAGGTTCCCCTTGGTTTCTAGTTATGCATATTTCATTTTTGGACTGATTGGAAAACAACATGGCCGACAAGCAGCCATCTTGGATTTTGTCAATTGAAGTTTGTTATTGCTATTTCTGAGAACGTACGGAAGGGATCTTTGTCAAATTTCATATGTAGGTTCCCCTTGGTGCCTAGTTATGCATATTGCATTTTGGGACCGATCGGAAAACAACATGGCCGACAGGCAGCCATCTTGGATTTTGACCATTAAAGTTTGTTATCGCTATTTCTGAGAAAGTACTGAAGGGATCCTTCTCAAATTTCATATGTAGGTTGCCCTTGGTCTGTTGTTATGCATAATGCATTTTGGGACTGATCGGAAAACAACATGGCCGACAGGCAGCCATCTTGGATTTTGACCATTGAAGTTTGTTATCGCTATTTCTGAGAAAGTACTGAAGGGATCTTTCTCAAATTTCATACGTGGGTTTCCCTTGGTGCCTAGTTATGCATATTGCATTTTGGGACTGATCAGAAAACAACATGGCCGACAGGCAGCCATCTTGGATTTTGACCATTGAAGGTTGTTATCGCTATTTCGGATAAAGTACTGAAGGGATCTCTCTCAAATTTCATATGTAGGTTCCCCTTGGTTTCTAGTTATGCATATTTCATTTTTGGACTGATTGGAAAACAACATGGCCGACAAGCAGCCATCTTGGATTTTGTCAATTGAAGTTTGTTATCGCTATTTCTGAGAACGTACGGAAGGGATCTTTGTCAAATTTCATATGTAGGTTCCCCTTGGTGCCTAGTTATGCATATTGCATTTTGGGACCGATCGGAAAACAGCATGGCCGACAGGCAGCCATCTTGGATTTTGACCATTAAAGTTTGTTATCGCTATTTCTGAGAAAGTACTGAAAGGATCCTTCTCAAATTTCATATGTAGGTTGCCCTTGGTCTGTTGTTATGCATAATGCATTTTGGGACTGATCGGAAAACAACATGGCCGACAGGCAGCCATCTTGGATTTTGACCATTAAAGTTTGTTATCGCTATTTCTGAGAAAGTACTGAAGGGATCTTTATCAAATTTCATATGAAGGTTCGCTTTGGTGCCTCGTTATGCTTATTGCATTTTGAGATCAATTGGAAAACAATATGGCCGACAGACAGCAATCTTGGATTTTGACAATTGAAGTTTGTTATCTCTATTTCTCAAAGTACTGAATGGATCTTTCTCAAATTTCATAAGTAGGTTCCCCTTGGTCCCTTGTATTGCATTTTTGGACCAGTCTGTCCTGAAAACAACCTGGCAAACAAACAGCCATTATCGTTAAATCTCAAATTTCTTATATAGCTAAGATTTCCTTGTTTGAAAAGTACTGGAGGAATGTCTCAATTTGCACAGATTAGTAAAATGAAGGGAAAAGTAGAGAAAAGATCAATCTGACATGGAACCTATGAAGATCATTCAATGGTGGGCGCCAAGATCCCTCTGGGATCTCTTGTTATAAAACTGTTGTCCCACACCAGATTGGTCTTAATCATATATATAAGCCCCTCACTAGTACTGACATACAGCAGTAAAGGTTCAAGAAGACAATCAAGTGGTTGCCAAAAGCTACCCTTAAGTGGATTTCTTGTTGAGATACATTGTTAAATATTCCTTTATAATAAGGATTTTTTTTTAAAACATTTCACAAAGTTGTATTGTTTCCTTAAAGCTTTAAAATTCTAAATCATTTCAACCAATTAGTGTTAGTATCTTTATAGTGAGATGTTTTCAAGGTGTTTGAAATTATAATATTGGCCTTTTAAAGATAAATTTGGCTGATTAGATTATAGAAAGTTAACTTTTACCCAATCTTGCAGCCGATAATTTCAGATTCAGTTCATCTACATTGTCCAAGCTCATGTATAAAATTGACAAAATGTGAAGAATCTGATCCCAACATGAATATACTTTTACAAACATGTGATTTCTTGCAGAGGAAGGGGTGAATATCAAAGAAACAGATATAACCCATTTGGCTCTCATGATCTCTGTTTCTGTATGTCTCATCATCTTCATCATCACCATCACAATTCTCTACATCAGGTTAGTGTGACAACCAGCACCAAAGTTTAAAGCAGGAAAAGCATTCTGGAAAGTCATTCAGTGCTATTTACTTTATTATCATATCTAGTTTAAAAATTAAAATTTGCAAACGGTTTCAAATTTCTTATGTTCATGTTGGCATAACATAATTTAATTGTTGTATTATGTGGAAATTATTCTGAATTTGCTCTAGATCTATTACAGTGATGTTAAAAAATTTATAAAACTGATAAACATTTTAGACATCGTCGACGTGATGAATATCCAGAGCCATTCCTTAAGGAGGAGCATGACCAGAGTGAATCGTTTATGGGTCATGGGGATTCTCTACGGGGACTTATCGATCACACATCTGGCAGTGGATCAGGATTACCTTTTCTGGTAGGCACTCACATTCTTTTCAGGCTGTAGAATTTTATACTATTATTGGCGATAACGGAGTATGTATTTAACACTGGCGTTGACTGGTGTGCATTTAACACTAGAGTTGACTGTTATGCAATGTACAGGTTTTATTATATTAGAAGCTCCCTTTCCACTGCGAACTTGTTTCGATAGTTTGTGTTGCTGAAATCAACACACAATTTTATCTATCTGGCATACTGGTAAGTGTATGTCAAATAAAAATCTGATATGCTTCTAATGCAGTGAAAATGTTTAATATTATTTCACTGTCCTTCAATAGCCCCGACCCCTAATTTGAATCAGAACTTATGTTTTCATCCCTTGTTATATACACATGATAAATACAATAATGCTATTGATGATTTGACTACGTTTATCTATAATTTTTGTCATCAACTGTTTTTTCCAAGCATTTAATAGAACTACATGTATTTGATCAAGAGACATATTCATTTTATTGATTAATAATGGATCACTCTGTTAAAAAAATAAACCAATACTGATTTTATATCCTTTCTAGATTCAGAGGACAATTGCCCGACAGATTGCTCTAAGCAAAAGCATTGGTAAAGGAAGATACGGAGAGGTATGGAAGGGGAAATGGCGAGAGGAAAATGTTGCTGTTAAGATATTCTTTACCACAGAAGAGGCCAGCTGGTTCAGGGAGACTGAGCTCTACCAGACCGTGCTTCTACGACATGACAACATTCTAGGTAGGGCAGTCTAGATATGTAATCACGGTGTTCAAAATAAGCCGGCGACCGGCACATTTCACCGGCTACTTTGCTCCCGGCGCCGGCTACTTTCAGATGTCTACTTACATATTAAAATGTTGTGAAACATATTCTGACTTTGGGGAGTTCAGGAAACAAATAAAACACAACCTTATTTATATAATATTCAATGATTACTCATCGTTCACTTGTCCATGCTGTCAAAACACCATCGGAAGAAAACAACAAGCTTCTTCACGACACCGATCAATGTTAATCTAGGTATTGTGTGTGATGCTTTTTTCGCGCTGCGATAAAAACGTCTGACTGACCATGAGTTACAAGCACATACTTCCGGTTCATCATGAAACGAATAAACGACTTTTTTGAAGTCTCTTCAAGGAAAAAACAAAAGGGTATGTTATTTAGATGCATTTGAACTGTTCATCGTCGCACAACGGTACAATATAACCATATGATTAACTATGGAGTGCGATCCTCTGAAGAGTGATGATTACCAACGTCTGACGTGATTGACATGTAGTTGGGTCACACTACGTAACTTACTGACACAGAATCGGCGTAATGAATTAAAATTATTACGCACACAATAAAGAAGTAAAATCACAGCCTTTAATAATGTATTTCGTGTTTTATATATCATTTTTCTTTAATTTGCGTTTTTTAAGATGTTCAGTTTCAGTTACGTGATTTGGAACTGTGACCTTTCTATTAAAAATGACACAAGACATGACTGTACAGATATCATTAATTCTTCACAAAAACTTCTAAATAAAACAAAAACACCAGTTGGTACACTCAGAAGTTTTACAATACATATATATATATAAAAAATGTACATGCAAAAAGGTAAAAAGTGCATTTTTTTATTGCTAAATTATTTCCAAAAACTACTGTTATATAGTGGGAAAACCCATATCTGGCCTCTTTGATTTAAAATTTTCCTGGGGGAGACCCCCCATACCCCCCCCCCCCATACCCCCCCCCCATACTCTCCCGCCGCGACGCCTTCGGCGACGCTGTTGGCTGCGTGCCTTTGGCACACATGGTGTTTTTATTAATATTTCTATTGTGCCAGCTACTCTAAAATCTACTGAACACCCTGGTAATTATGAATATTGTTAAGATAGTCATGGGTGGTACGGGTGTATTATTCTGTAAAAATTAGTCAAGTAAACAATAAATGCCTGTCATGTTTTCCACCATATATCTTAAGTGTTATTGTCCTTTGTTTTAGCTTGAAGCAGATTCATTTATGATCTTAACATAGATTATGGTGATTTCGAAAATAGAATATGCTTTCAGAAATTTGGAGGTACTATGAGTCTATTATCATTTAAAAACTGTTAAAAAAGAATTAAACAAAAATGTACTACAAACTAAATTTTTAAAATTTATCTATGATACTGATATCTTATTTATTTGTTGTGAAATGACTTGATCCTCATTGCACAGTGTGAATAGTGTGAAATTGTTTTACATTGTAGGTTTTATCGCGGCCGACATAAAGGGAACAGGATCATGGACTCAACTCTTCCTCATCACCGACTACCATGCCCACGGTGCTCTGTATGACTACCTGAAGATACACATTCTCGATCAGGACGACATGCTAAAACTTGCCCACACTGCCTCCTGTGGCCTGGCACATCTGCATACCGAAGTGTTTGGCACAAAAGGTAAATTGTGTAAAAGTGGAGAGTATAGGTCACCTTCTAGCGCAGGCTGGTGGGCATTCCCTTTAGCCTAGTTTGAATCCAAAAGGGGGCATGGTATTTTTAGTCCCCTGCCGTTTGGAAAACGGGGGGGGGGGGGACTATAGATTTACTCTCCGTCCGTCCGTCTGTCTGTCTGTCTGTCCGGACAACTCCTTCTAAAGTACTACTACGATTTTAAGTAAACTTGGTATACATGATCAGTATAACATGTAGTTGTGCATCCCACATTTCTTTTTTTCGAAGAACCATTTTTAATGTCAGGATGCCTTTGGCACCTGTCGTTATAGTCATGGTAGGAAAATGTTGTTAGTGACACTTATGTTTCCGGCTAACAACTTCCTGTTTCTGTCATACAAATGATATACATCCGCAGCCTAATATAGTTCCAATTTTGATAGCAATTATTGACATGATTTAACTGATGTAAACCGTGTTTACTGCAATTATTTAAAATGAAATATGAATGTTTAGTGTTCTAGACTATTTTAGAGTATAAATATTAACATTTGCCTCGTCAGTGTATGCAATTTTGTTGGAGTACGTAGTTCTGTCTCGATCCTGCCTTGAAAACGAAAGTAAAAAAATCAGTTTGATCGTCGAGGAAATTTACATGCATTCACAGAGAAACTATCCACATGTCTTAGACTCATATGTTCATCCTGAGTTCATATGCAGGAACATTTCATATAAGCCTAAAACCAACCCTATTTACGTAATCAAATGCACCCGAGCATTCCACGAGATAACTTCAGCTGTCACGTGACTCATCACTAATCGGCCATAATGGCGGTTATTAATGTAACGAAACCAACAACCGTTCGCAGTTTCATATTCATTTCTATGTCGCTAGAATACGCAAGAAATATCACCAGGAATTGAAGGCAAGTTGTAACAAACTACATTGCCATTTTTCGTGAGGATTTTATTAAATAAGGTTATTATTTGTTTATTTGAAAAGAATCTAATGATTATGATCTGTGACTGATGTACTGGCGTCGATGTCAAAACTAGATATGTCTCGTAGGACGACACGACCGCAATTTTCTATCCGAGTTAAAATATGTTACTACGGGTCATAAAATAGATGTTTGCTAGGCCTAATTAACATCTTATAGTATAAATAAAATTAAACAAACTTAGGCTGTGTACATCTTGGATTTTATCTTTGGTTGTACAACAGGTTCTGTTAATAGACCGATTTGTCGTTCAGTTGATTTTTTTCAAAGTTTACAAGCAGCTTTACTGATTCAGGAGTATATCAATAATCTTCCACAAGCATTAAAGAAATAGGGAAAGAACTATACTCAGCTATTGGAAAGTTGTCAGCAGATAAATATGTTATACACGTTTTCTTGAATATATATAGAATAGGAATAACCAGATTAAGACATTTCATCTGATACAAATGTAACTGTCTGACTATAAAATCCAATTTTATATTTCTTATTATATGACTCCAGACCCTGACGTTTCTCAGGGCCTTTGGCCCTTTGTTCAAAATGGCCGCAGGCTTCTAATTGGTTGAGGCTTGTCCGGACAATTCCTCCTAAAGCACTACTTCAATTTTAATGAAACTTTGTATACATGATCAGTATAACATGTAGTTGTGCATCCCACATTTTTTTTCCGAAGTAAAAATTCAGAAATGCGAGTGAAAATGGTTATATCTCGTCACCTGGCGAGTAAAATAGCTCAAAGTCATAGGTCATTGAGGTCAAATGTCACTTTTTTTTTCTAAATTAGAGCTTGTCTGGGCATAACTTCTGTGTTATTTCACCTACGTTTAACCAACTAGGTATACTTATGTATTTTTGTTTTTGTTTTTTTAAATATTTGTTGTCCGCAACCTGAAATATTCTTCCTGTTGTTCTCTTGGGAAAACTAGTTTAATATATCTATTGAAGTTTTGTCGAAAATAAATGGGTAATAAATAGGTGCACTCCTAGGTCAGGCAGGGGACATCCTTGTTTCATATATACTCATTCCTTTTACAATTTCACTACAAAATGTGTTCTGTATAGAACTTGCATGATTTCGGCACATCTATATAAGGATTGTACAAGAGACAACAAAGGAATAGTACCTTTAAATTTGAAGTAATTGATAAATCAGTATATGCCAAATCATGTATGCATAATTACATACAAATGCATTTTCTGCTGTTTCATCCTGGAATTCTGTAGAATTGTTAAAATATAGACAGGACATGTTTAGTTTATGTATAGATAATTTTTCTGGTATTCAAGAAGGTAAACAATTTCCAATTTTTTTCTGAGATATTTGGATCTCCAGTTCGTATTATTAATGTAATACTGTATTCAAATAGTAACTTATCTATGATGCATGACATTTACTGGCATTTTATCTTTGATTATGCAAACTGCTTTTCAGGAAAAGCTGCTATGGCACACAGAGACATAAAAAGTAAAAACATCCTGGTGAAGAAAGATGGCAGCTGTTGTATAGCAGATTTAGGACTCGCAGTTAGATACATAAGGTAAATTACAAAACTAACAAGTAATCAATGATTAAAGGTCAAGGTCATTTGGGTCCAAAGGTCAAAGACAAAGTCGATCTCTGACTATGACCCTGGCTCTTGATGAGGGAGGTTTTGAAATAAAACAAATCAAAACAAACAAATGAAGATTGCACCAGTATTTACATTTCTGTTAGCACAGCAAATATGGAGGTGGAAGGATGGTTCCATCAGAGTAAATGTAAAAAATGTATATTTTTTCTTTCTTGCCATTGTTTTTGAAGTCCAAATGTCAACTTCAGCTATTGGGTACAAGACAGGGCCCTTGCTGACACATCAGTGTTCTAGTTTCCCGTGAACAAAAATGAAATTGACCGAAAGACCATTATGCCTTATGTCTGGCATCTGTGTAGTAAGAGTTATCTTTCCTGGAACATCTTGTGAGACATACCTACTGTGTATTACAGTGAGACCAATGAAGTGGATGTGGCCCATAATTCACGTTCCGGCACCAAGCGTTACATGGCTCCAGAGGTACTAGATGAGACCATGAACAAGACACACTTTGACTCCTACAGACAGGCAGACATGTACTCTTTTGGTCTGGTGTTGTGGGAAATCGCCAGGCGTTGTGTATCTAATGGTAAGTGTCTTTTGGTCTGGTGTTGTGGGAAATCGCCAGGCGTTGTGTATCTAATGGTAAGTGTCTTTTGGTCTGGTGTTGTGGGAAATCACCAGGCATTGTGTATCTAATGGTAAGTGTCTTTTGGTCTGGTGTTGTGGGAAATCGCCAGGCGTTGTGTATCTAATGGTAAGTGTCTTTTGGTCTGGTGTTGTGGGAAATCGCCCGGCATTGTGTATCTAATGGTAAGTGTCTTTTGGTCTGGTGTTGTGGGAAATCGCCAGGCATTGTGTATCTAATGGTAAGTGTCTTTTGGTCTGGTGTTGTGGGAAATCACCAGGCATTGTGTATCTAATGGTAAGTGTCTTTTGGTCTGGTGTTGTGGGAAATCGCCAGGCGTTGTGTATCTAATGGTAAGTGTCTTTTGGTCTGGTGTTGTGGGAAATCGCCCGGCGTTATGTATCTAATGGTAAGTGTCTTTATGTCTGGTGTTGTGGGAAATCGCCCAGCGTTGTGTATCTAATGGTAAGTGTCTTTTGGTCTGGTGTTGTGGGAAATCGCCCGGCGTTGTGTATCTAATGGTAAGTGTCTTTATGTCTGGTGTTGTGGGAAATCGCCCAGCGTTGTGTATCTAATGGTAAGTGTCTTTTGGTCTGGTGTTGTGGGAAATCACCAGGCATTGTGTATCTAATGGTAAGTGTCTTTTGGTCTGGTGTTGTGGGAAATCGCCAGGCGTTGTGTATCTAATGGTAAGTGTCTTTTGGTCTGGTGTTGTGGGAAATCGCCCGGCGTTGTGTATCTAATGGTAAGTGTCTTTTGGTCTGGTGTTGTGGGAAATCGCTCGGCGTTGTGTATCTAATGGTAAGTGTCTTTTGGTCTGGTGTTGTGGGAAATCACCAGGCATTGCGTATCTAATGGTAAGTGTCTTTTGGTCTGGTGTTGTGGGAAATCACCAGGGGTTGTGTATCTAATGGTAAGTGTCTTTTGGTCTGGTGTTGTTGGAAATCGCCCGGCGTTATGTATCTAATGGTAAGTGTCTTTTGGTCTGGTGTTGTGGGAAATCGCCAGGCGTTGTGTATCTAATGGTAAGTGTCTTTTGGTCTGGTGTTGTGGGAAATCGCCCGGCGTTGTGTATCTAATGGTAAGTGTCTTTTGGTCTGGTGTTGTGGGAAATCGCCCGGCGTTATGTATCTAATGGTAAGTGTCTTTTGGTCTGGTGTTGTGGGAAATCACCAGGGGTTGTGTATCTAATGGTAAGTGTCTTTTGGTCTGGTGTTGTGGGAAATCACCAGGGGTTGTGTATCTAATGGTAAGTGTCTTTTGGTCTGGTGTTGTGGGAAATCGCCCGGCGTTGTGTATCTAATGGTAAGTGTCTTTTGGTCTGGTGTTGTGGGAAATCGCCCGGCATTGTGTATCTAATGGTAAGTGTCTTTTGGTCTGGTGTTGTGGGAAATCGCCCGGCGTTGTGTATCTAATGGTAAGTGTCTTTTGGTCTGGTGTTGTGGGAAATCACCAGGGGTTGTGTATCTAATGGTAAGTGTCTTTTGGTCTGGTGTTGTGGGAAATCACCAGGGGTTGTGTATCTAATGGTAAGTGTCTTTTGGTCTGGTGTTGTGGGAAATCACCAGGGGTTGTGTATCTAATGGTAAGTGTCTTTTGGTCTGGTGTTGTGGGAAATCACCAGGGGTTGTGTATCTAATGGTAAGTGTCTTTTGGTCTGGTGTTGTGGGAAATCGCTCGGCGTTGTGTATCTAATGGTAAGTGTCTTTTGGTCTGGTGTTGTGGGAAATCACCAGGCGTTGTGTATCTAATGGTAAGTGTCTAAGTGCATCCTCTTTTAAGGATGGGCATTAAGAGAACAAGTTAGCTATGTACTGATCTTGTTTTCAATCAGCACAGTTCATAGAACAGTTCAGACATATTCTATTTTACATTTATAACTTTGTTGATACATTGGGAATAGCTGAATCTGACACAACAGGTAAGATCGTTTTTATTTTACATTTGTAATTTTGTTAATACTTTGGGACTAGCTGAATCTGACACAACAGGTAAGATCGTTTTTATTTTACATTTGTAATTTTGTTAATACTTTAGGATTTGCTGAATCTGATAGAACAGTTAAATAGGGAACAACCAACCAATTGAAAAAATATATTTTTGAAACAGCCCCTGTGTATAGAACGTTGAGCCAAGGATAAAATGTCTGGCAGCCACTGATTGGCCAGTATGTTATGAAGTGAGAAAATAGATATGTAGCCTGATAGGTAACTATCAATAAGAAATGTTGATATAAATTTCTTAAGTCCGATTGGTTTTTTTCCCAAAAGTTCACGTAATAATAGTAAACAGGTAAACATTTAAGATTTTTGAGAATTTTTACTGCGAAATTCACCTATTTTCAAAATGGCTACCCTGGAGAAAATTTGAGCTGAAGGACCCAACTTTTTTTTTTTATTAGGTGTTATATGAGACCCTAAACTTTTGTTATAAACCATAATCGTCATATTCAATTCAAGAATTTGAATGAAATAATCCAAAACGTTAACACTAAGGTCTATGGGAAAACAATTGGTTGGTTGGTCTCTTAAAAGATATTCTATTTTACGTTTATAACTTTGTTAAGACTTAACGACTAGCTGAATTTAAAAGAGATCATAGAATTACATTAATTTAATGGTGGTTAGGACAAACAATTACTGATACAAGTTAAGCTGATATCTATTTTTGTAATAGGTCATGTGGAGGAGCACCAGGTCCCTTACTATGACTGTGTACTCAATGATCCTAGTTTTGATGAGATGAGAAAGATTGTGTGTGTGGAAAAAATACGACCAGCTATTCCAAACAGATGGTCTTCAGATGAGGTAAGCTTTCTCTTGAATACTTGTACAGACAATGACTGTCACTTTTGTTTCTGTTGTACAAGTTATGTGCCTGCAGTGATGCTACTACATATATTTTGAAATTTTGGTTTATAAATATAATTACTATAGTTTTTTTCTTATTATACACAAATATATTGACATTGTAAGTTAAAATTTTAGAAAGAATATAGTAAGAGTACATAATTACACTTTAACCACATAGAGCTTGTTTTTCCATCTCCCATACAATATTTGAAAGAATAATTGTTTGAGCAAAACTTTTTGAGATAAAATATTAAAATAACAATTTAATTTCCAGTACCTACGAACAATGTCAAGAGTAATGCAAGAATGCTGGGCACACAATGCAGCAGCTAGACTCACAGCTCTCCGTGTGAAAAAGACTCTGGGTCGACTTAGTGAGCAGCTTCAGAAATCCACGAAGTCAGACAGCTAGGACTGTGTGTGTAAGCCTCCTAGAGGAACTGCAATTCTGACCCCCAAGGGGCCTGAGGGGCGGGGCCCAATAGGGGAAATTGAGGCAATTCCTTTAAATCGCTACTAGTCATAAAGTTATGAAAGGATTTGAACCGAATTTGGTCAAAAACATCATAGGGGGAAGGGGAACAGATTTTGCATAAATGGTGACTCTGATCCCTGAGGGGCCAAAGGGGGGCATGGCCCCATAAGGGAAATAGAGGTAATTCCTTTAAATCGCTACTAGTTATAAAGTTATGAATTGTTTTTACCACAATTTAGTAAGAAACATCCTTTGGGAAAAGGGAACAGATTTTGCATAAATGGTGACTCTGACCCCCAAGGGGCCAAAGGGGCGGGGCCTAATGGGGAAATAGAGGTAATTCCTTCAAATCACTACTAGTCATAAAGTTATGAATGGATTTGAACCCAATTTAATAAGAAACATCCTTTGGGGAAGGGGAACAGATTTTACATAAATGGTGACTCTGACCCCCGAGGGGCCAAAGGGGCGGGGCCCCATATGGGAAACAGAGGTAATTCCTTTAAATCGCTACTAGTCATAAATTTATCAATGGATTTGAACCCAATTTAGTAAGAAACATTCTTTGGGGAAGGGGAACAGATTTTGCATAAATGGTGACTCTGACCCCCAAGTGGCCAAAGGGGCGGGGCCTAATGGGGAAATAGAGGTAATTCCTTAAAATCGCTACTAGTCATAAAGTTATGAATGGATTTGAACCCAATTTGGTAAGAAACATTCTTGGGGGAAGGGGAACAGATTTTGCATAAATAGTGACTCTGACCCCCGAGGGGCAAAAGGGGCGGGGCCCCATATAGGAAATAGAGGTAATTCCTTAAAATCGCTACTAGTCATAAAGTTATGAATGGATTTGAACCCAATTTGGTAAGAAACATTCTTGGGGGAAGGGGAACAGATTTTGCATAAATAGTGACTCTGACCCCCGAGGGGCAAAAGGGGCGGGGCCCCATATAGGAAATAGAGGTAATTCCTTTAAATCACTACTAGTCATAAAGTTATCAATGCATGTTGTAAACTCAGAGAGTCTGGACTTCATTATTTCTTTAAAGCAGTTGGGATCCCCACGCTATAACCATAAATAGCATTGTTTGAGGTTAACAAACAAAAGGAATTGAACATGAACATTATTTTGACATTTGGTCAAATCCAACCAGGTGAGCGATACAGGCCCCATGGGCCTCTTGTTTTTGAAGTCCAAATGTCAACTTCAGCTATTGGGTACAAGACAGGGCCCTTGCTGACACATCAGTGTTCTAGTTTCCTGTGAACAAAAATGAAATTGACCGAAAGACCATTATGCCTTATGTCTGGCATCTGTGTAGTAAGAGTTATCTTTCCTGGAACATCTTGTGAGACATACCTGATGTGTATTACAGTGAGACCAATGAAGTGGATGTGGCCCATAATTCACGTTCCGGCACCAAGCGTTACATGGCTCCAGAGGTACTAGATGAGACCATGAACAAGACACACTTTGACTCCTACAGACAGGCAGACATGTACTCTTTTGGTCTGGTGTTGTGGGAAATTGCCCGGCGTTGTGTATCTAATGGTAAGTGTCTTTTGGTCTGGTGTTGTGGGAAATCGCCCAGCGTTGTGTATCTAATGGTAAGTGTCTTTTGGTCTGGTGTTGTGGGAAATTGCCCGGCGTTGTGTATCTAATGGTAAGTGTCTTTTGGTCTGGTGTTGTGGGAAATCGCCAGGCGTTGTGTATCTAATGGTAAGTGTCTTTTGGTCTGGTGTTGTGGGAAATCGCTCGGCGTTGTGTATCTAATGGTAAGTGTCTTTTGGTCTGGTGTTGTGGGAAATCGCCCGGCGTTGTTTATCTAATGGTAAGTGTCTTTTGGTCTGGTGTTGTGGGAAATCGCCCGGCATTGTGAATCTAATGGTAAGTGTCTTTTGGTCTGGTGTTGTGGGAAATCGCTCGGCGTTGTGTATCTAATGGTAAGTGTCTTTTGGTCTGGTGTTGTGGGAAATTGCCCGGCGTTGTGTATCTAATGGTAAGTGTCTTTTGGTCTGGTGTTGTGGGAAATCGCCAGGCGTTGTGTATCTAATGGTAAGTGTCTTTTGGTCTGGTGTTGTGTGAAATTGCCCGGTGTTGTGTATCTAATGGTAAGTGTCTTTTGGTCTGGTGTTGTGGGAAATTGCCCGGCGTTGTGTATCTAATGGTAAGTGTCTTTTGGTCTGGTGTTGTGGGAAATCACCAGGCATTGCGTATCTAATGGTAAGTGTCTTTTGGTCTGGTATTGTGGGAAATCACCAGGCATTGTGTATCTAATGGTAAGTGTCTTTTGGTCTGGTGTTGTGGGAAATCGCCAGGCGTTGTGTATCTAATGGTAAGTGTCTTTTGGTCTGGTGTTGTGGGAAATCGCCCGGCATTGTGTATCTAATGGTAAGTGTCTTTTGGTCTGGTGTTGTGGGAAATCGCCAGGCATTGTGTATCTAATGGTAAGTGTCTTTTGGTCTGGTGTTGTGGGAAATCGCCAGGCATTGTGTATCTAATGGTAAGTGTCTTTTGGTCTGGTGTTGTGGGAAATCGCCAGGCGTTGTGTATCTAATGGTAAGTGTCTTTTGGTCTGGTGTTGTGGGAAATCGCCCGGCGTTATGTATCTAATGGTAAGTGTCTTTATGTCTGGTGTTGTGGGAAATCGCCCAGCGTTGTGTATCTAATGGTAAGTGTCTTTTGGTCTGGTGTTGTGGGAAATCGCCCGGCGTTGTGTATCTAATGGTAAGTGTCTTTATGTCTGGTGTTGTGGGAAATCGCCCAGCGTTGTGTATCTAATGGTAAGTGTCTTTTGGTCTGGTGTTGTGGGAAATCGCCAGGCGTTGTGTATCTAATGGTAAGTGTCTTTTGGTCTGGTGTTGTGGGAAATCGCCAGGCATTGTGTATCTAATGGTAAGTGTCTAAGTGCATCCTCTTTTAAGGATGGGCATTAAGAGAACAAGTTAGCTATGTACTGATCTTGTTTTCAATCAGCACAGTTCATAGAACAGTTCAGACATATTCTATCTTACATTTATGACTTTGTTAATACTTTGGGACTAGCTGAATCTGACACAACAGGTAAGATCATTTTTATTTAACATTTGTAATTTTGTTAATACTTTGGGACTAGCTGAATCTGACACAACAGGTAAGATCATTTTTATTTTACATTTGTAATTTTGTTAATACTTTGGGACTAGCTGAATCTGACACAACAGGTAAGATCGTTTTTATTTTACATTTGTAATTTTGTTAATACTTTGGGACTAGCTGAATCTGACACAACAGGTAAGATCGTTTTTATTTTACATTTATAACTTTGTTAAGACTTTGGGACTAGCTGAATCTGACACAACAGGTAAGATCGTTTTTATTTAACATTTGTAATTTTGTTAATACTTTAGGACTAGCTGAATCTGATAGAACAGTTAAAAGATATTCTATTTTACGTTTATAACTTTGTTAAGACTTAAGGACTAGCTGAATTTAGAAGAGATCATAGAATAACAGATAGAGATTCAATTAATGGTAAACTCAATTATAGCTACCATGTTGGAATGTAGTTAATTTAATGGTGGTTAGGACAAACAATTACTGATACAAGTTAAGCTGATATCTATTTTTGTAATAGGTCATGTGGAGGAGCACCAGGTCCCTTACTATGACTGTGTACTCAATGATCCTAGTTTTGATGAGATGAGAAAGATTGTGTGTGTGGAAAAAATACGACCAGCTATTCCAAACAGATGGTCTTCAGATGAGGTAAGCTTTCTCTTGAATACTTGTACAGACAATGACTGTCACTTTTGTTTCTGTTGTACAAGTTATATACCTGCAGTGATGCTACTACATATATTTTGAAATTTTGATTTATAAATATAACTACTATAGTTTTTTTCTTATTATACACAAATATATTGACATTGTAAGTGAAAATTTTAGAAAGAATATATTAAGAGTACATAATTACACTTTAACCACATAGAGCTTGTTTTTCCATCTCCCATACAATATTTGAAAGAACAATTGTTTGAGCAAAACTTTTTGAGATAAAATATTGAAATAACAATTTAATTTCCAGTACCTACGAACAATGTCAAGAGTAATGCAAGAATGCTGGGCACACAATGCAGCAGCTAGACTCACAGCTCTCCGTGTGAAAAAGACTCTGGGTAGACTTAGTGAGCAGCTTCAGAAATCCACGAAGTCAGACAGCTAGGACTGTGTGTGTAAGCCTCCTAGAGGAACTGCAATCTTCCAATCAAAACTAGCCACACTGATGAAGTGACTGCAATAAACACCCCCTCTGTAATCTGGGGAGATTGAGCTAGACTCACCGAATTTTGACTAGCCTAACAATAGCTTCCAGGTCATGTACTGTTTAGTGCTTGAGTAGATGTACTTGTCACTAAAATGTGTACGTCCTTGTGTCAACTCCTGTCAATCTCTCTAGTGAACTTTGATTTCACGTGGTCAAACTATTTGATCCTGAATAGATTCAAAGGGTTTAGATTTTGTGCATCACATTTATTAAGCTATACTGGTCTCTAACTGTATCTGTAAGAAGGATGACCATTTTGTGGAGTCAAGTTTTCGAATTGTCTTTTTGTAGACTTTAATACACCAAAAAGAAAAATGCTATAAAATATATCTACCATTAATATGAGTACAAAAATGTACTACACAATGAATATAATCACTACAAATTAACTGCTGTGAAAGTCTAAGTTTATTATGTTAACATGAAATGATCGGACCATAAAATCAAAAGATTTTATAGATTATTTACGCTATATCAAAATTAGTGAAATCAAAGGTATTAAAAGTGCAATGCTTCCAACAAGAGTGAAAACTTTTTTTTCAACTTATGGAAATGCTTAAGTAAGAACTGTGACTGTCAGACACGGAGATAGCATATTATCTTCAAATCATGCTTTTAATGAAGTTAAATTAGCATATTATCTTCAAATCATGCTTTTAATGAAGTTAAATTTTATGGCTACACCAAGCCCATCGCTATACCCCGAGTTTTAATTTGCCAAAAATTCTTAAGGTTCACTTGAACACTAAATCTTTATAAAAAATTGTGGGTATGAATTTCTGTAGACCCCTATGGTTCTGTAAGAACATGTTGTACAACTTCACCTTTCCTATACTCAGGGACAGGGTAGAACTCTGTGTCTATGTAGTCAAAGCTATATAACCTACAATACAATTACCAGTGGGGTGTATCTATGTAGGCAGAGCCTTCAGTAGAATACAATCACCAGTGGGGTGTATCTATGTAGTCAAAGCTATATAGCCTTCAATACAATACAATTACCAGTGGGGTGTATCTATGTAGTCAAAGCTATATAGCCTTCAATACAATACAATTACCAGTGGGGTGTATCTATGTAGACAGAGCTATATAACCTACAATACAATCACCAGTGGGGTGTATCTATGTAGTCAGAGCTATATAACCTACAATACAATTACCAGTGGGGTGTATCTATGTAGTCAGTGCTATATAACCTACAATACAATTACCAGTGGGGTGTATCTATGTAGGCAGAGCCTTCAGTAGAATACAATCACCAGTGGGGTGTATCTATGTAGTCAAAGCTATATAGCCTTCAATACAATACAATTACCAGTGGGGTGTATCTATGTAGTCAGAGCTATATAACTTACAATACAATACAATTACCAGTGGGGTGTATCTATGTAGTCAGAGCTATATAACCTACAATACAATTACCAGTGGGGTGTATCTATGTAGTCAGTGCTATATAGCCTTCAATACAATACAATTACCAGTGGGGTGTATCTATGTAGACAGAGCTATATAACCTACAATACAATTACCAGTGGGGTGTATCTATGTAGTCAGAGCTATATAGCCTTCAATACAATACAATTACCAGTGGGGTGTATCTATGTAGTCAGAGCTATATAGCCTTCAATACAATACAATTACCAGTGGGGTGTATCTATGTAGTCAGAGCTATATAGCCTTCAATACAATACAATTACCAGTGGGGTGTATCTATGTAGACAGAGCTATATAACCTACAATACAATACAATTACCAGTGGGGTGTATCTATGTAGTCAAAGCTATATAGCCTTCAATACAATACAATTACCAGTGGGGTGTATGACAACCTGTTCTGGGCATGTCGGGCAAAGAACAGAAAATGTTAAATAGTATTTATTTTCCTGGTATTTTTCAACGAACTTACATGCTTTTAAGAAAATAATCCAGAGAAACAGTATCAATTGTGATGTAGTTGGTGGGAACAACAATCCAGAGAAACAGTATCAATTGTGATGTAGTTGGTGGGAACAACAATCCAGAGAAACAGTATCAATTGTGATGTAGTTCAGTGGGAACATGGGAGAAATCAACAACTGGATGCTGAGTTTAGAATGTATTCCCCATCTCTTCGTAGGATCTAGTATTAATTTTTGATCTGACCAGAGGTAATGTATCCTTATTGATATTTTATAGTGCTTTGTATGTATGTTTTTTAGATTGTCTTATTGTCGTTATGACATTATTATATATACAATGTATGTTAATTGAGTAAATGGCCAGTTAGTAATTAGATAGGAATCCAATCAGATCTAAATATATCAGAGAGTTCGGTTATGCCTTCCTGTTAGAGGAGAACTGCATGTGCATACTGCTATATAGTAGACATTTATATATTGTTTGAGCTTAGCTTGAGATAAACTCAAGGGTTATAATAAGGACTAGGTTGCTCCAACTTCAATAGACAATTTTCCTGCTCAAATTTAGATTGCCTTATTCCTTGTTTTGGTAACAGAATATTGAACTAGTATATTCTTTTAATGATTATTGAATAATATCTTTACATTTCGAGGAATTGTGCATAGAACTTTGCCAAAAAAAAGTTTAATAATTTGTCGCAAGTGCATTTCATATGAACCTATTGATTCATCCATAATTTGAACAAGCTGTTTGATAAATAGCATTACGGTAATCAAATTTTGCGGTTCTCTGAGGAAATTTATAGTTAGAAGGTAAAGATCTGAATCAAAGGTCTGAAAGGAGTTACAGCATGATTTCTATTTTTTTAAGAAAGTATTTGTTTTTGCATACATTGCTTGTTTTTTATATTGATGAGATAATTTCAGAATTGATACCAGTGATTTTTAATGTCATAATAAGATTACTCCATTACTGTCATTAATCCTCTATTGGAAACCCATTACATACAATGTTCTCCTGATCAGTGACGTAATAATATCAATCTAAGTAAAAGTAGACTTGTAATTTACGATATTCTATGATACACTACAAAACAAGATCTAGTAATTCCCTGTAGAAGGTTATCACAGCATGACTGTTGATCTCAGCCAATCAGCACACCGCCTATGAAATTGTCAATGTGGTTCCATTTTTTGGAAGTATAAATCTGTAGATTGAAATGGAATAACATGTAAAGTAGTAATTTTCAAAATCCAGTTTAGCACACCGCGTATGAAATTGTCAATGTGGTTCCATTTTTTGGAAGTAGAAATCTGTAGATTGAAATGGAATAACATGTAAAGTAGTAATTTTCAAAATCCAGTTTAGCACACCGCCTATGAAATTGTCAATGTGGTTCCATTTTTTGGAAGTATAAATCTGTAGATTGAAATGGAATAACATGTAAAGTAGTAATTTTCAAAATCCAGTTTTCAACACTGCTATACAAATTGTCCTGTTGACGAGACATTGGTAATTGTTTTCGGTTTGTTCATTGTAACGCCCAGAGAATTAGCAACTTTATTTTTATTTCATTAAGACATTAAGGCCATTAAGAAAGTACACCAATAATGTTTGCGTATTTCAAAACAAACACTGAATTAAGTTATAAATACTAAGAAGGTTCGTATAAGACTCTTTGTCATTGGTTGATAATTTATGTCATTGACCAGATTTCATTTGCTTATATTTGAAGCTCAGAGGTCATTCTGAGATGACCTCCTGCTGGGTATTGTTAGATCTTGAATTGAAATGTATCGTAGAGGAGCGGAAATTACAAGTTTTATTTTAATTAGATTGGTAATAACTTGTACTTTAACTGGCAAAACCCATTACTGTCGATAATTAAATATAATTACATGAACTACTTGGAAAAACCCGTTACTGTCAGTCAGTTATTTTAACTACATGTTCTTTTACTGGGAAGACTTATTACTGCAGTCAGTTATTGTAATTACATGTACATGTACTTATACTGGGAAGACCCGTTACTGTCAGTCAGTTATTGTAATTACATGTACATGTACTTACACTGGGAAGACCCGTTACTGTCAGTCAGTTATTGTAATTACATGTACATGTACTTACACTGGGAAGACCCGTTACTGTCAGTCAGTTAATTACATGTACATGTACTTACACTGGGAAGACTGTTTACTCCAGATTAGTAAATAAATGTATAACTATGTGGATATTTTCCTCTATTAAAGCTGCTGTACTATACAATCAAAAATTTAATAATTTTTTACATTTTTAATAGCTTCCCTTAATGTTTTACCATGTGTGCACTAGTATTAATTTGATTACTATTATTTCCTTTGAGAAAGAGTAATTTTATGCAGCAATTTAACCACAGAGAAAAACCAGTGCACACATTATATGGGAGTTCATTTCAGTAGTTTTCAGGTTTGATGTTTTATTTTTAAGTTTCAAAGATGTTTAATATTAGATTTTACACCATTGAAATATAAATATAACTTGTTATTTTGTATTTTGAATGTTCATTCTTTGATATAATTTCCTTAAAAGCCCAAGGTTGCTATCATTTTGCATTTTAGAATAAAATTGTTAAGTTGCACAGGGAAAACATGAAAACAGTACAGCTGTGATATGATCCGAGAAACATATACTGGTGGCGGAATCCTTTGGATTCACAAGCTACTTAATGTTTAGGTAAACAGAGGTACAGCCTTATTATTTATATGTTATGTAGATGAGCTATAGATTTTCTTAGTAAATCTAGCACACAGAGACAGTTTTACTTCCAATAGATCTACCTGATGTATTAATTTACCATATTCTGAATTCTGACAATGTCATTTGTCATTTTTGATGGAAATCGGGGCCAGAGTATGGAAACTTTAACAGGTATTTCATACTTAAACTATTCGTATTATGTGCAACGATTTCAGAATTGTATTTGATTTAAAATTATGAAGCTGCGAAGATAAGTCTGTAGTGTTTGTGACGTGGTTGCGTTAATTTTTACACCCTGTAATGTTAACAACCTGGATCATGATATTAGTCTTCGTTTTCCTTTTACATTACCTCTACTTTTTTAAAAGTTTGTCACGTTTATGTTTTAAATAATTACGACATTAATTATATTGTCATTCATTGTGTTATATTCCATCTTTACCTCAGTCTCATTCTGTTTTGGCCTGAACCCAAATTTGGTCAGAAATATTTATATATATCGTCTAGATAGCTGTATTTTATAAAGATTTGTTTTATGAATAATTTTTAATACATATAAAAGATCAAGGCTACGCTGTATATTCTGTGTGATTCCAGTAAATGTTCAATATGCATGAAAAACAGCAATTTCCATAAACAAAATCCAAGGAAGGTATTTTTCCTGTGTGATTTCAAAGACTATTGGGCATATATTTGAATCCTGTGCTACATGAGTGTTTCTAACAGAAAAAATGGCTAGTACTTGAATGTGCTGTAAAGACGAAGCAGGACTTGTTTGTGATATTTTTAATGTTCCCCTAAAGTTGTTTCTATGTATTGTTTGTTATATATATCTATATAGTAAATACTGCCAACAGTCTGGCTATTTTTATTGTAATGGCCAGATATTGTATGTGTGTAATTTATGAGTACATAGTGTCAAGTAGTAGATTATTCTGTAATAGTCACGTGATACAATGGTTTTAGACATCTTCCTTTAGACTAGGCAGATGCTGAAACATTGCAATTTTCAAAGAATTCAACTTTCTAAGCTTTTTCAAGGACAGAATGGAATGTGAAAAATAGATTAATTGAAAACATTAGTATATAAATTAATGATCTGTTGTATTATTTATAATCCTCATTAATTAAAACATGTAAAATAAATCATGAAAATTTGAATCATGATCAAACAACCTTTACTACCAGAAATAGTATTAATATATTGAACACCACCATGTATCTGCTGCTGTGTTGGAGAATGAGATGTACTGTTGTCTGTTTTATATGTACCGGGACATATGTTTGGTGAGTATTGTTTGTATACAAACAAAATGTTTAAAGCCTGAGAAGGTTGGGTACGATTACAATGTGTAGGATAAGAATGTGTATAGTTACAAAAGTGTATGGTCAGATAATATATACATTGTTGAGAATGTGTATTGGGTGGATGATTTGAATGTGTATTGGACAGATGTGCTATATATCCCTACCCTTTAGTAGAATATATATAAAACCTCATCTTACCTATTGCTGTTTGTCATATATGTACATTTGTATATATAAATACATATGTGATATGAAGCATATTCAAGAAGTTTTCCCCATGGCAATACCCAATAAGCTTGTAGATTATTTTGCGTCAGAATCATATGATTACAAAGGAGCCACCGTTACTGTTATAGAGAGGGTAGCTATCCCCAGTACCTGGTGGATCTCCATACAGGGTATAACCCACGTATGATTTAGGTTTGGCTGAATAGCTACGAAATCATGTCTTCGATAGTTATTTTGACATAAATGACTTATAGATTTAATATGTGTGATTTATGTAATATTCTCAGATCCAAGTATGACAACTTAACATAAATGGCTCATAAATTAAATATGTGTAATACATATAATATTCTCAGACCCAAGTATGGCAATTTAACGTAAGGTCATTAATTCAATTTTTGTAATTGATGTGATATTCTCAGATCCAAGTATGGCAGGTTCTTTGTAGCAGATTTAATGATATACTTTTGTTTCCAAACATAGATTTCTCTGGCCTTAAAGTCCAATTTTACTTTTACTTAATTGAGTGCCATTTGTACTGTTTAAAGCAATACATTTTCTATTGATTACAGAATATGATGTCTTGCCATTAAGTGGTTAAGTGGTTGTTAAAATAATAACTGTATATTTTGTGGTTGATCAACGCAGGGACAAAACTATCTTCCATTGCCGACAGTTTGTAATCATCTTTGCACAATAAACAAAGCTTACATGTCAGTCGAGTTTGTTTGTTTTATGTAAACGACTTACAATATAAATGGCGTTGATGTCTTTTGGATGTGATGAGACTGGCTATACTCAAGGCTTTGCATTATAATAAGGAAAAGGAGACTTTAAAGGTTAAATATATGTGATATACCAACAAAATATGACAATATATAGCCATAGAAACAAGTGCAGTTGAGGACACTATTTCAATTATGTAACGACCATAGCTGTTCTCTTTCCATCGCCGGAGACCCACAGTTGATTGTACTACGCCTTTTATATTATTATTATAATGATAAGTGTAGTATAGCGTAGTGCAATTAACCGTGGGTATCCGACGACAATCTCTTTCTAGAGTCAATTTATATATGTACAGTGTACACTTTACATGTGCTTTTGATTCTGATAAATCATAACTTTAAATAACGATCCAATCAGAATCGGGTCTAGATTTGTTGCTGTGATTTTGCTGAATCGGGAAACAGGAAGTCGTAGTAATGTTTGGCAATGGCATAGAACACATAAAACTTTTATACAAAATGAATGACAATAATGTTCTTCAAGCATGTCATAGTGTTCAATGTCTCAATAAATGCCAAACATCTTGTATCCTATGAAAAAGGAAGTGTCAGTAGGGTCATGATACATGTACACCTACATACATACTTATAGGTGGAAGTTTTCCTAATCACTGGCGAATTAGGTATTTATGAAAAAAATCCCCAAAATAGTAATTTTTTACTATTTTAGACATTCACCTATGTATACCAAATTTGATCTTAATTTCGACCTTGTCCTCCCAAAATCGGCCATTTAGTTTCGCCTTTGTTCGAACCTAGCCCTGTCGTATAAACAACTTCCGCGTGGCTTCCAATAGATACATGTACGGTGTATGGAGCAACAAAACAACTAAGGAAGTACTCGACCAATGACATTAACGACTGGTGAGCTACCCTTTTATATAAACAGTTAGTCAAGGAAATCATTGAAAGGTTACTTAGATCTGTTTTCAAGTTAATGTTTGGCAACGGCCGCTTAGTTAAGATTGAATAACGTTATGTAAATGCCTACATTAGGCGCTAGAAGAAGAGGAGAGGCTAGCGAAGACTAGAAAGCAACAGGACATCACATTTAAAAACGTGACAGCAAAAGGAAGTGTTTATGAAACACAATGTCAAATTAGAAAATAAGTGGAACAGCGGCGAGCAATAGTCACCTCACTGGAACTCCAATATGAGCATTGAAACGAAACACGCACCCTATAAGTATATGTCGAGTTTGGGACATACCTTGACTTCACAGATAACCATTTTGGAGAGGTAAACAGAATAACTGCAGAAGCTATGTTTATGGACTCGATAGTACTGTTTGAACAAGAGAGAAAAGTGGAGAATTCAGCAAGAAAAGAAGCACGACAAGGTAGCAAAGGAATTGGTAGACGACGACAATGAGAGGATGGGTAAACTAAAGATTAAAATGCCGAAATAGTACAGGACACGAAAAGAAAAGAAAAATAAGCACCTTTCAGCTGGACGGAGAACAATCCTCACCGAACATAGCTAAATTATGGTTGAGGTGATTCGTTAACCCTGAAATAGAAATTTAAACTTGTGTAACTGTTGAAACACAGGCCCTGGTTTCATCATCGTTCTGTAACTGAAGGGACTTACTATTGTACATAGGAAAGTATTATTATATTTAAAGAACTGTAATGATTTCCAATGCAAATGTTTTAAGTTGGGGCTTTCCTTAATATCAGGACCATTGATGAAACATTAGTCTGTTTGACACACATAATAGAGCGAATTCTAGAGAAGGGAAGCCCCATCCTAGGCACATTCATACAAGCAATTCAGTCGCTGGTCCAACGAACAGGAAAGCCATGCTTGTGGAATGTTTGCAAACAGTATGTAAAGGAAGGACACAATCTACAGAACCATGGATAGTAGACTGTCAACAAGACAATGGATAGTAGACTGTCAACAAGACAATGGATAGTAGACTGTCAACAAGACAATGGATAGTAGACTGTCTACTAGACAATGGATAGTAGACTGTCAACAAGACAATGGATAGTAGACTGTCAACAAGACAATGGATAGTAGACTGTCAACAAGACAATGGATAGTAGACTGTCAACAAGACAATGGATAGTAGACTGTCAACAAGACAATGGATAGTAGACTGTCAACAAGACAATGGATAGTAGACTGTCAACAAGACAATGGATAGTAGACTGTCAACAAGACAATGGATAGTAGACTGTCAACAAGACAATGGATAGTAGACTGTCAACAAGACAATGGATGGTAGACTGTCAACAAGACAATGGATAGTAGACTGTCAACAAGACAATGGATAGTAGACTGTCAACAAGACAATGGATAGTAGACTGTCAACAAGACAATGGATAGTAGACTGTCAACAAGACAATGGATAGTAGACTGTCTACAAGACAATGTAGTAGACTTGTCAACAAGACAATGGATAGTAGACTGTCAACAAGACAATGGATAGTAGACTGTCAACAAGACAATGGATAATGCACTGTCTACAAAACAATGGATAGTAGACTGTCAACAAGACAATGGATAGTAGACTGTCTACTTAAGCAATGAACAGTGGGTTCCATGCTACATTTGCCCACCATACATCTTGCTGCCATATCGACTATAACAACATTAAAACCACTTTTCAATACTTATATTTACATTGTCTTACCATTTTCGTCAACTTTGAAAAAAAACTAAACCATCACAAAAAAATTCCCGCCTTTTTTAATGTCACATGACCCACTGGGTGTTATAGCCTGAGGCACAGGGTGTTATCGGTGTATGGTGGTAACTGCCTCTTACCATTGTGTCAATGGGGAAATGCGGAGCAAATGTAAATATAAGACAATGGATAGTAGACTGTCAACAAGACAATGGATAGTAGACTGTCAACAAGACAATGGATAGTAGACTGTCTACTTAAGCAATGAACAGTGGGTTCCATGCTACATTTGCCCACCATACATCTTGCTGCCATATCGACTATAACAACATTAAAACCACTTTTCAATACTTATATTTACATTGTCTTACCATTTTCGTCAACTTTGAAAAAAACTAAACCATCACAAAAAAAATCCCGCCTTTTTTAATGTCACATGACCCACTGGGTGTTATAGCCTGAGGCACAGGGTGTTATCGGCGTATGGTGGTAACTGCCTCTTACCATTGTGTCAATGGGGAAATGCGGAGCAAATGTAAATATAAGACAATGGATAGTAGACTGTCAACAAGACAATGGATAGTAGACTGTCAACAAGACAATGGATAGTAGACTGTCAACAAGACAATATATAGTAGACTGTCAACAAGACAATGGATAGTAGACTGTCAACAAGACAATGGATAGTAGACTGTCAACAAGACAATGGATAGTAGACTGTCTACACTACAAATATCTATTCCAAGTGATATCCAAACTCGTGTGTACATGACAAAGGTAAATTCAAAATAATGATTTTTTTTTTAAATAAAGATTGGAGGGAGTAATCACCGAACATCACACAAAATAAGTTGTGATGTTTGGTATATGGTTTTAGATCTAGTAGTTAAAGTTTAATCAGTTAATATGTCGACGACTTGTTTACGGGATCAATGGTATAGTGCTTACTGCGGTAGCCGTTGTTATATCGGGTTTGTTTTTCATATGTTATTATGATTATTCCACCAGCGAGTATCCGTTAGAAGAATTTATGACGATTGTTTGCGTCATTTATGACGAACTCATCTCAAAATAGCAGGTTAATTATATTGACATCAACACATTGGTCAATTCCGTCGAAACTCGGAGTCAAGCTTCGACAAATCATTATATTATCTTTACCAAAAGTAACCCGTTATTCATCTGTATTTCTAATGAAACAAATACATATGTGTTAGTAAGTTAACATCATACTCTCACCTGTCTGTGTTGGTAAGGTAACATCATACTCTCACCTGTCTGTGTTAGGTAACATCATACTATCACCAGTCTGTGTTAGTAAGGTAACATCATACTCTCACCTGTCTGTGTTAGGTAACATCATACTCTCACCAGTCTGTGTTAGTAAGGTAACATCATACTCTCACCTGTCTGTGTTAGTAAGGTAACATCATACTCTTACCAGTCTGTGTTAGGTAACATCATACTCTCACCTGTCTGTGTTAGTAAGGTAACATCATACTCTCACCTGTCTGTGTAAGTAAGGTAACATCATACTCTCACCAGTCTGTGTTAGTAAGGTAACATCATACTCTCACCAGTCTGTGTTAGTAAGGTAACATCATACTCTCACCTGTCTGTGTTAGGTAACATTATACTCTCACCAGTCTGTGTTAGTAAGGTAACATCATACTCTCACCAGTCTGTGTAAGGTAACATCATACTATCACCAGTCTGTGTTAGTAAGGTAACATCATACTCTCACCTGTCTGTGTTAGTAAGGTAACATCATACTCTCACCAGTCTGTGTTAGGTAACATCATACTCTCACCTGTCTGTGTAAGGTAACATCATACTCCCACCTGTCTGTGTTAGTAAGGTAACATCATACTCTCACCTGTCTGTGTTAGGTAACATCATACTCTCACCTGTCTGTGTTAGTAAGGTAACATCATACTCTCACCTGTCTGTGTTAGGTAACATCATACTCTCACCTGTCTGTGTTAGTAAAGTAACATCATACTCTCACCAGTCTGTGTTAGTAAGGTAGCATCATACTCTCACCAGTCTGTGTTAGGAAGGTAACATCATACTCTCACCTGTCTGTGTTAGGTAACATCATACTCTCACCTGTCTGTGTTAGTAAGGTAACATCATACTCTCACCAGTCTGTGTTAGGTAACATCATACTCTCATCAGTCTGTGTTAGGTAACATCATACTCTCACCTGTCTGTGTTAGGTAACATCATACTCTCACCAGTCTGTGTTAGGTAACATCATACTCTCACCTGTCTGTGTTAGTAAGGTAACATCAAACTCTCATCAGTCAGTGTTAGTAAGGTAACATCATACTCTCACCAGTCTGTGTTAGTAAGGTAACATCATACTCTCACCTGTCTGTGTTAGGTAACATCATACTCTCACCAGTCTGTGTTAGTAAGGTAACATCATACTCTCACCAGTCTGTGTTAGGTAACATCATACTCTCATCAGTCTGTGTTAGGTAACATCATACTCTCACCTGTCTGTGTTAGGTAACATCATACTCTCACCAGTCTGTGTTAGGTAACATCATACTCTCACCTGTCTGTGTTAGTAAGGTAACATCAAACTCTCATCAGTCAGTGTTAGTAAGGTAACATCATACTCTCACCAGTCTGTGTTAGTAAGGTAACATCATACTCTCACCAGTCTGTGTTAGTACGGTAACATCATGCTCTCACCAGTGTGTGTTAGTAAGGTAACATCATACTCTCACCTGTCTGTGTTAGGTAACATCATACTCTCACCAGTCTGTGTTAGTAAGGTAACATCATACTCTCACCTGTCTGTGTTAGGTAACATCATACTCTCACCAGTCTGTGTTAGGTAACATCAAACTCTCACCAGTCTGTGTTAGTACGGTAACATCATGCTCTCACCAGTCTGTGTTAGTAAGGTAACATCATACTCTCACCTGTCTGTGTTAGGTAACATCATACTCTCACCAGTCTGTGTTAGTAAGGTAACATCAAACTCTCACCTTCTGTGTTAGGTAACATCATACTTTCACCAGTCTGTGTTAGTAAGGCAACATCATACTCTCACCTTCTGTGTAAGGTAACATCATACTCTCACCAGTCTGTGTTAGTAAGGTAACATCAAACTCTCACCTTCTGTGTTAGGTAACATCATACTCTCACCAGTCTGTGTTAGTAAGGCAACATCATACTCTCACCAGTCTGTGTTAGTAAGGTAACATCAAACTCTCACCTTCTGTGTTAGGTAGCATCATACTCTCACCAGTCTGTGTTAGTAAGGTAACATCATACTCTCACCAGTCTGTGTTAGTAAGGTAACATCATACTCTCACCAATCTGTGTAAGGTAACATCATACTCTCACCAGTCTGTGTTAGGTAACATCATACTCTCACCTGTCTGTGTTAGTAAGGTAACATCATACTCTCACCTGTCTGTGTTAGTAAGGTAACATCATACTCTCACCTGTCTGTGTTAGTAAGGTAACATCATACTCTCACCTGTCTGTGTTAGGTAACATCATACTCTCACCTGTCTGTGTTAGTAAGGTAAATCATACTCTCACCTGTCTGTGTTAGTAAGGTAACATCATACTCTCACCAGTCTGTGTTAGTAAGGTAAAATCACACTCTCACCTGTCTGTGTTAGGTAACATCATACTCTCACCTGTCTGTGTTAGTAAGGTAACATCAAACTCTCACCTGTCTGTGTTAGGTAACATCATACTCTCACCAGTCAGTGTTAGGTAACATCATACTCTCACCTGTCTGTGTTAGTAAGGTAACATCATACTCTCACCTGTCTGTGTAAGTAAGGTAACATCACACTCTCACCAGTCTGTGTTAGTAAGGTAACATCATACTCTCACCAGTCTGTGTTAGTAAGGTAACATCATACTCTCACCTGTCTGTGTTAGTAAGGTAACATCATACTCTCACCAGTCTGTGTAAGGTAACATCATACTCTCACCAGTCTGTGTTAGTAAGGTAACATCATACTCTCACCAGTCTGTGTTAGTAAGGTGACATCAAACTCTCACCAGTCTGTGTTAGTAAGGTACCATCATACTCTCACCTGTCTGTGTTAGTAAGGTAACATCATACTCTCACCAGTCTGTGTTAGGTAACATCAAACTCTCACCAGTCTGTGTTAGTAAGGTAATAAAATATTCTCCACAATACAGTTGAACATTTTCTTGACACAATTTCTTACGTTTCTGAGCACCGCCTTTTCCCCCATGGATACAAATTTTATCTATATATTGCACATTAATATACTGAACGCGACCTACGGTTTGATCTCGAGCCTTAACGTATTTAGCGGACACGTTGCCATGTAGGACACGCTACCACTATCCAGTAGTCATAATTCTCGTGGCACGCTTAACCTTATGTAAGATTTTAAATAGCTTTCTCTTTAAGTTCGTCATTCAAAATTGTTTTCTCATATACATGGTTTTACGTCCAAGGAACTCCCCACTGCAGAGAAATATCTTGATCAACCTTCATATCAATTTCATTTCATGTAATATATCTAGTTTTAGTTGATGTATAGCAGATTAATCGAAAGCAGCAAATGACATCGGCAATCATTTCTCGCCGATCGGGTGTCCGGGCAATATTACACCATCAAGCACTGCCAACAGTTTATTCATTAGGTGTTGACGAAAATGGAAAGAATTAGTGCGTCGCCTTTATTAATATACTTAACAGGTACACGTTGCCATAGGAACGTCACCTTAATATGGAACTGTCACAAACACTGACGTCTAAGTGCTATTGAATCACCATGACAACGGATCAGGTGTTAGCGGTGTACGTCACGGAATAGACAGGATATAGGGATATTAACTGACACGCAAAAGGAATGCTGCCTTTTAAGGTACAGGTTTCCATATATGGATGATTCTTTTTGTTCTTAACAATTACAACAGCGTAAATTTGCATATTTTTTGTATCATCAAGTGTGATAGCATGTTAAATGAACGACATAGGGCTGGTAACAGTCAATTGACGGAACCGAATTAGGAACAACAATTGTCCATACATTGTAATAGTCACCGAGGGCTTCATTATGTTATGGAGGGAACCGCTATACACTCTGCTATAGACTGACATTGTGAAACCTCGCAATATCAAAAATATCGTTTGATTGGAGAGAATACATACAATAACCTTTTATCATAAAATTGACACTACAATAAATTATACACCCGAATGGATACCAATATAAAAAGCGATATACAAAATACATGTTGTATATTGATAGCTTTAATACGCTGCCAATGTCCTGGAATGGGGTTCGGTTCGGATAACAGATCGACGGGCTAGCAAAATGTTCTAGTCCGAATTTTCTCTAGCCCCAACAGTAGAACTTAAATGTTTTGACGGGGAGATGTCAAGATATCTAAGGTCTGTGTGTTTGAGACAGAGGAAGCGTAAAGATGTTTAAGGTATGGGTGGAGGGGACAGAGGTGATGTCAAGGTGTCTAAGGTCTGGGCGGAGGAGACAAAGGTGATGTCAAGATATCTAAGGTCTGTGTGTTGGGGACAGAGGTGATGTCAAGATATCTAAGGTCTGTGTGTTGGGGACAGAGGAGATATCAAGATATCTAAGGTCTGGGTGGAGGAGACAGAGGAGATATCAAGGTGTCTAAGGTCTGTGTGTTGGGGACAGAGGTGATGTCAAGATATCTAAGGTCTGGGCGGAGGAGACAGAGGTGATGTCAAGATGTCTAAGGTCTGGGTAGTGGAGACAGAGGTGATGTCAAGATATCTAAGGTCTGTGTGTTGGGGACAGAGGTGATGTCATAGGGTCTAAGGTTTGGGTGGAGGGGACAAAGGTGATGTCAAGATATCTAAGGTCTGTGTGCTGGTGACAGAGGTGATGTCAAGATGTCTAAGGTCTGTGTGTTGGTGACAGAGGTGATGTCAAGATGTCTAAGGTCTGTGTGTTGGTGACAGAGGTGATGTCAAGATGTCTAAGGTCTGTGTGTTGGTGACAGAGGAGATATCAAGATATCTAAGGTCTGTGTTGGGGACAGAGGTGATGTCAAGATGTCTAAGGTCTGTGTGTTGGTGACAGAGGTGATGTCAAGATGTCTAAGGTCTGTGTGTTGGTGACAGAGGTGATGTCAAGATGTCTAAGGTCTGTGTGTTGGTGACAGAGGAGATATCAAGATATCTAAGGTCTGTGTTGGGGACAGAGGTGATGTCAAGATGTCTAAGGTCTGTGTGTTGGGGACAAAGGTGATGTCATGGTGTCTAAGGTATGGGTGGAGGGGACAGAGGAGATGTCAAGATATCTAATGTCTGTGTGTTGGTGACAGAGGAGATGTCAAGATGTCTAATGTCTGTGAGTTGGGGACAGAGATGATGTCAAGGTGTCTAAGGTTTGGGTGGAGGGGACAAAGGTGATGTCAAGATGTCTAAGGTCTGTGTGTTGGGGACAGAGATGATGTCAAGGTGTCTAAGGTTTGGGTGGAGGGGACAGAGGAGATGTCAAGATATATAATGTCTGTGTGTTGGTGACAGAGGAGATGTCAAGATGTCTAATGTCTGTGAGTTGGGGACAGAGATGATGTCAAGATGTCTAAGGTCTGTGTGTTGGGGACAGAGGTGATGTCAAGATGTCTAAGGTCAGTGTGTTGGGGACAGAGGAGATGTCAAGATGCCTGAGTTCTGTGTGTTGGGGACAGAGGTGATGTCAAGATGTCTAAGGTCTGTGTGTTGGGGACAGAGGAGATGTCAAGATGTCTAAGGTCTGTGTGTTGGGGACAGAGGTGATGTCAAGATGTCTAAGGTCTGTGTGTTGGGGACAGAGGTGATGCCAACATGTCCAAATGTACTCTGGTAAAGACTGGGTATCAACATACTTGGAACAGTTCCATATTCCACATTTCCGGTATATGCCCAATGGTAATTCTAAGTTATGTCAACTATGTCAAGTTATATCTAATATCAAACATGTCCCTCTGATACTCGTACTTCTAAATTCAAGTGCCTGCTGTTCTCCCCATGATCACAAACTGGTGCAGCCTATTAATATTTAGCCCGTAAATTCCTTATGAGTTTAATTTGCTTGTAATGTCGGTGTCCATGGCCGTTATCATCCATGTATGTACAAATACTTCCGCTGATTGATTGCCCTTAAAGGCGCTGTTCCGGTAATGGTGAGCCGAGGCTAACGCAGCCATACACAAACACTCGTTTCAACAAATTTCATTTACAAACAAAATGAGAAATTGTACACATACTCAATGACTATTATAGCGGTCCTTAGTCGTTATGTCACAATGGGAGCCACTAATACAACTTCAGGAAGTCAACACAGTAAATGTATCGACACACACACGAGGAGAGAGCGGAATTACGCTCCTTGAGGACACGGAAAGGAACGCAAGATTCAAGAGACTTTTATTTGCTGTGGTATATGACAAAACTTGTAACATTATCTTAGTGGAGCTATTGATACGACATTCAGCTATTGCAAAACAACATTTATTCTAGGAGCAATGTCGATATTATATTTCATAAAACATCTGGCCATAAGTATTTATTAAGCTGGCTGTAGAAATCAAAGCCATCAATGTGACGTCACCTGGATAACTGACTCAAATAATGTGGCGACGCGATAGGTCAGTTGGTTAGAGCGCCGGCCACGTATCATCACGTGATGATCCGAGGTACATGGTTCGACACTCCTTGTCCGTGTCGGCTTGTGTTTCTCAGGAAGCTGAGAAACGAGCCGGCCTGTCCTGTCATGATTATGTTCTTGGATAAGATACTACCTCCTAATTGATCTGGAGGATAAGATACTACCTCCTAATTGTTCTGGAGGATAAGATACTACCTCCTAATTGTTCTGGAGGATAAGATACTACCTCCTAATTGATCTGGAGGATAAGACACTACCTCCTAATTGATCTGGAGGATAAGACACTACCTCCTTATTGTTCTGGAGGATAAGACACTACCTCCTAATTGTTCTGGAGGATAAGACACTACCTCCTTATTGTTCTGGAGGATAAGACACTACCTCCTAATTGTTCTGGAGGATAAGACACTACCTCCTAATTGTTCTGGAGTATAAGACACTACCTCCTAATTGTTCTGGAGGATAAGACACCGCCTCCTAATTGTTCTGGAGGATAAGACACTACCTCCTAATTGTTCTGGAGGATAAGACACTACCTCCTAATTGTTCTGGAGGATAAGACACTACCTCCTAATTGTTCTGGAGGATAAGACACTACCTCCTAATTGTTCTGGAGTATAAGACACTACCTCCTAATTGTTCTGGAGGATAAGACACTACCTTCTAATTGTTCTGGAGTATAAGACACTACCTCCTAATTGATCTGGAGGATAAGACACTACCTCCTTATTGTTCTGGAGGATAAGACACTACCTCCTAATTGATCTGGAGGATAAGACACTACCTCCTAATTGTTATGGAGGATAAGACACTACCTCCTAATTGATCTGGAGTATAAGACGCTACCTCCTAATTGATCTGGAGTATAAGACGCTACCTCCTTATTGTTCTGGATGGCATATGACTGGAACCCCGTATGTTGTACATCGAGGTAGTTTCTAACTACTACAATGAGACACCGCCTCAATTTCAAAATGATCTGGCTGTTTACGGGGCGATAAACCCAGCAAAGAATCAAACAATGTAGATGGTGGTAATATATACTATATAATAGTCTGACAACAAACGCACACCGACATTGTTGTTTTAGTTGTTTTAATTTCCTTTATTCGATTACTAAATTAATTGAAATTCGATAGACTACTATTTACAAATTCAACAAAGAAAAACATGCTAATTTCGAGATCTCAGTTGCGATGTGTCATGTCCCAAATTCTTTCGGGAACCATTGGTATTTTTAAACGGTTTGTGTTCTCTGGGGAAAAAAAACATGACTCATGAATGTTGGTTCCATTGCATTGCACACTAAAAAGGACAAAGCGTGCTGATCAGTCAGCACAGCGTGACAAGAAGGCAGATTTTTATATAAATATATGTACATGTATATTTGCTTAATCGGAAACCGTACCATTTCCCGTGAGCGGGAAATATTGTTACCAGATAAACCCTTAACATTGTTAACCTGGATAACAATGACAATTACGTCATACATAAATCTGTATGGCGGGTGTCATCGATTGAACAGAAGACGCTTACTCCCCGAGAACACCTGGTCTTATTTACTCCTTGCAGTTTGTATTGGTCTTTATACAAATCCATGCTTTCGTTAGTACGTCGGTATTTTCTGTAATTTTTGTTTTACTACCGAGGTATATTACTTGTTTACCGGAAACCATCGACACTTTCTTGTTGATTTGTACTAGAGACATGGAGCAAAAAAGTATAAGAAAACAACAACAATAACAAATTGAAACACAAAAGGTCGACAGTTATTGAAAAGCGTACTGACCTAGGTAAACCTACTGACATTTGGACACAGCTTTATCTCTAGCATAGAGGAGGGTCTAAAATGTGAAGTTTACTTGTGGTGACATTCACGAGACAACCGATATTTTGATGAGAGAAAGGAGTCATTGTAAAGTTGAAGCAATAACAATCCTAAGTCATCAACGCTTAGAACACAGGCTGGAATGATAGGTTTATTTGGTAACAATTACCAGCCCAACGCCATTATATCATGCTGGTGGTGTTACCAGTGGGAAAAGTAATGGTTTACAAGTACCGGCATGTTGAAATGTCTCCGCACAACTTTACGACAAAATGTCTACTTCCCTGGTCAACCAGCAAGACAGCACACAGGAAATTGCATCTTTATTACGTAACGAACTTTGTTGTTTGTAGAAATATATGTTATTACTTTTGTCTTTAATGAAAACTTCTGACAGATGATGCAGGAATAGGACCCAATAGAACTTGCTTCTATATTTAGAAAACTTGTCAATGTTCATCTCTGTTTCAGGTCTTATAAACACAGACAGGCTTGATTGCAGCAACAAACAATCATTTATATGTAGTCGGGAAAGACCTTTTGAAATATTTTGTTGAATCAAATGCGTTTTTCCATGATTAAAAACCCAAAAGTAGCAATCTTTATATTGTATTAAAATCATAAAAGCACTAAGGAAGTCATCCCCATTGTAAAACCAAACAGGTAATTCGGAAATGAAGACTTCTAGTTCAGATGGGTCAGATCAGTCCGGTAGGGGAAATAAATGATTACATATGTACTATCATGGCTTGTTTTCCAACTCCTGGTGTGATTGGTGTATACACGACTTTGTGATATGCTAGAGACAACCAATCAAATAAGACGCAGAAGTAGGCCTTCCGAACAATTAGATATTGATAATATATAAATAAGATCTGCACCAGGAACGCCGTGAGACCAGTCATATCCTCCATGGATAGTCTTTGATCTAGAACCACCAACTCTTTGGTTATAGCCGACTGGAGACAATACCAGTGATAATGAGTATATTATCTTATAACATAGAGTCGGCCTTAACTATATTTAATTCAGAAAATTTACATGCAGCGTCGTCTAGGAATGACGCGTTTTCGCATCTACTAAATATACATACATGTATATATACGGAGTAAGACGGTAGATACATATGTATATTGTAGTATATGTATTGCCTGTGATCCATTGATTATTTGTATGAAGTCCGCTTTACCGTCGTTTAAGCTGTTGTGTTTCACACGTTCTTGTGAATATCTAGGATAACGTTGGACACCACTTTTAGCTCACCTAGTAAGAAGGTAATGAAAGTCGAAAGTTTAGATTTTTCTCCAGAAAAAAAACAACATTACTGAATGATAAATGTCCTTAATTAAAAATGTTTCTTTTCAATGGAATAATGTTTTGCCTTTGACAACTTCAGTTGAGAAGCGTTGACAAGATAAGCCAGATCTTTCATCTGCAATGTTTCAGATGAGACAATTCAGTTTATGGGCGTTTGTTCTTTCATTCTAATAATGTTTTGGCTTTGACAACTCAAGTTGAGAAACGGTGAAAAGATGGGGCCAGCTCTTTCATCTGCAATGTTTCATGATACAATGCAGGTTCTGAGCGTTTGTTCTAGTGATAATTAAAAACGTAGCCTGGAGTTATTAGTTGAGGATAAATCATCTGTTGACATATTGGAATCGGTCGTCAATTGCATGGCACATATTTAAGCATATTTTATTAGCGTGAGCTCCTTTTTTGTGGGTATTTTCCCCTTTTTTGTGGGTATTTCCCTCTTTTTTTTGTGGGTATTTTCCCCTTTTTGTGGGTATTTTCCCCTTCTCAATGTGACTGACTATGTCAGAGAAGTGTATTCATTGTACGTATACATTTTCATAGGTGTGGTATGCTAGTACATTTGATGTCGGAATGGATTACAAATCGGTTTTTTTATTGACGATGATTGAAAAAAAAATTGTTTATATTAAAATTCATGACACATTCATGTGTCACAGTAAAATGGGCGCAGCGCCTTATGATTAGTGATGGTGAATATCTATTACTTAGTTTCCAATTTCAGGATGTTGACTTAGTATATACTTTAATATGGAAATCACTAACACCAGTAGTTTGAAATTTCAAGTGCTGCACCCATTGTTTTAAATGATCAAATGGATTTTTTGCATTAATATTAACGGGTATAGTCTGATCTGTTTTCCTTCGTGGGCGGATGCGTGATTAATTTCGGAGAGGGCGGAAATCAGTCAGAATAGCAGAAAATATTGGAAGTTTATTACTGCTGTTTATCGTTCCACCAATACATCTGTTTGATTAAGGAACGGTGCCTATTTGTATGGGGAAAACTTAATGACAATTCACAGAACAGAATGATTTAAGACCATATAAAAGTGTTAACTCTAGAGAAGACGGAAGAGATATTTTTTTTAATCAGGAACTGCAACTATTGTTGTATTATATATTTTATTTGAATGTTTTTGTAACATATTTCCATTCCTGTATGAATGCGTCATCAGAGTGTGTGAATACGATCGCTAGATTTCTCCAATACTCAAAACTAGAAATGCGATGACACGACATTCATACACTAATAGTACAAATATTCACGACTATTTGGTGATCTCGGAATGCTTACCGAACATTCTAAGGTTGTCCGACGTTGTAATTTGAGTCTGGTTTCGGTGAAACGACCAGTTCCTGGTATTCCTTTAAATAACATATGAACCCCCCCCCCCCCCCAAAAAAAAAACGTAGTAATATTCTAGCGAGCTGATTTCATGTGTGTGTTCAAGCTTTTTGTAATCACTGTACGCAAACTGCGACGGATAGGGATTATTTACGGATTGACAACTGCCAACGAAATGTTTAGAATAATTAATAAAATGATGAAAGCCCGCTTACGGATTCGAAGCTAATTTCTGTTCAATTTCACTGGGAAACATCTCGTGTCTAACAGATAACAACCATAAATTTCTTTCTGATATCACCTTTGGAAGACTTTAAAAGTTAGAATCCACGGTCTGTCTTCCTATCCTCATCATTGACGACATTGGCGCATTTTTGGCTTATGCCCCGAAATCTCGTAGAATGGCACCCTCTTCACTTAGAAATGTACATACGCAGAGGACCAGTAGCGAGTAACCATATAGGAATTCCTACTCCCGCATGATGACCTTTGGGATGTCTTTGTGGGATGACCTTTGAGATGTCTTGGACGGTGGACCTGGTGGGTTGACTGGTTGGGTGACCCGGTAGGTTGACCTGGTGGGTTGACCTGGTGGGGTGACCTGGTGTGTTGACCTGGTGTGTTGACCTGGTGGGTTGACCTGGTGAGGTGATCTGGTGGGTTTACCTGGTGGGGTGACCTGGTGGGTTGACCTGGTGTGTTGACCAGGTGTGTTGACCTGGTGGGGTGACCTGGTGTGTTGACCTGGTGTGTTGACCTGGTGTGTTGACCTGGTGTGTTGACCTGGTGGGTTGACCTGTGAGCTGACCTGGTGGGTTGACCTGGTGGGTTGACCTGTGAGATGACCTGGTGAGGTGACCTGGTGGGGTGACCTGGTGGGGTGACCTGGTGGGTTGACCTGTGAGATGACCTGGTGTGTTGACCTGGTGTGTTGACCTGGTGTGTTGACCTATTGGGGTGACCTGGTGGGTTGACCTTTGAGATGACCTGGTGTAGACCTGGTGGGTTGACCTGTGAGATGACCTGGTGGGGTGACCTTGTGGGGTGACCTGGTGGGTTGACCTGGTGGGTTGACCTGGTGGGTTGACCTGGTGGGTTGACCTGGTGGGGTGACCTGGTGTGTTGACCTGGTGGGGTGACCTGGTGGGTTGACCTGGTGGGGTGACCTGGTGTGTTGACCTGGTGGGGTGACCTGGTGGGTTGACCTGGTGGGGTGACCTGGTGTGTTGACCTGGTGGGGTGACCTGGTGGGTTGACCTGGTGGGTTGACCTGGTGGGGTGACCTGGTGGGATGACCTGGTGGGTTGACCTGTGAGATGACCTGGTGGGGTGATCTGGTGGGATGACCTGGTGGGTTGACCTGGTGGGGTGACCTGGTGTGTTGACCTGGTGTGTTGACCTGGTGGGTTGACCTGTGAGATGACCTGGTGGGGTGACCTGGTGGGATGACCTGGTGTGGTGACCTGGTGGGTGACCTGGTGGGTTGACCTGGTGGGGTGACCTGGTGGGGTGACATGGTGAGCGGCCTGCTGGGTTGACCTTGTGGGGTGACCTGGTTGGATGTGCACCATAACCTCGGCATCAGTTCCGCGCTATCATAAGGAGACAAACACGAACCCACAGCCTCCTAAAACACACATGCATCTCGTACAGGGGCAGCCGTCAATAAATGACCATACTGTTGACGTTCAACAACACAAAACTAACGACGCTAAATCAAATCGTTGATCTTATCCGTGTCTATAATCATAGATGAATATTTAGTTAAATCTACGAATGAATGACGTTGTTAACGTCACCACAATGTAGATATCTCAAACATCTGTAGTCTATTCTCTCCCCCTTCTCTAGCGACATTGTACCCAGCGTCCTCGATCCTGTTTACGGCAGCAACACAGACTTCCTGAAACTTGATCCTTGAGAAAAGACACGTTGTATGTGCTCATCCCCTCTCGGCGCTCTCTGTACAACCTTTATCGTGTAAGGGACCGCAAATCTCTGAGACAGATTGATGTGTTCTCAGGGTAGATGGTGTGGTCAAATAATATCAGGTTTGAATTTGTTAGTTTTGTTTTATACTTAGAAACTGATTGAAACCCAATAACGAAGAAGGGAATGGCAGAAACTGTGTATCTTTTGTATTAATCACAACTAACATGTCCCAGTTTTCTTAGAACACTTTACCCCCACTTTGAGAGTGGAATATTTCGTGTACCTCCATCCGTGTCCGGTAATTTATCTAGACCTGGAATATGTCAGTCCCAAAATTGTTTAGTGACGGTGTTGAAGTTTCAATGACAACCGTTTAATTTTCAGATTTTGGTGGATGGGATTATTTACGGATTGACAACTGCCAATGAAATGTTGAGAAGAACTGATAAAATGACGAATGACCGCTTACGGATTCGAAGCGAGTATCTAGGAATTCCTACTCCCGCATGGTGCGGTGTCCTGGTGGGGTGTCCTGGTGGGTTGACCTGGGGGGATGTCCTGGTGGGGTGTCCTGGTGGGTTGACCCGGGCGGGGGGGGGGGGGGGGGATGTCCTGGTGGGGTGTCCTGGTGGGTTGACCTGGGGGGATGTCCTGGTGGGGTGTCCTGGTGGGTTGACCTTGGGGGGGGGGGATGTCCTGGTGGGGTGTCCTGGTGGGGTGTCCTAGCGGGGTGTCCTGGTGGGTTGTCCTATTCGGGTGTCCTGGTGGGGTGTTCTAGTTGGGTGACCTGGTGGGGTGTCCTGGTGGGTTGACTTTGTGGGGTGTCCTGGTGGGTTGACCTTGTGAGGTGACCTTGTGGGGTGACCTGGTGGGGTGATTTTGTTTACAGAGATATGTTTTGTTGACTTGCATTTAAAATAACGATAGTTACATGCATTCATGCGAAACAGAGGTATCTTACTTATTAGTACAAAGTGGTGTAGTATACAAGGTTAAGTATAACAATATGGTCTGTTTCAATAAAGTATACAAGGTTTAGTATAACAATATGGTCTGTTTCAATAAAGTAACTATGATATTGATCGCAGTTATTATGTCGGTATTATCTGTCGTTTTTGTTCCTAAACAGCTAAAATGTTTCAGAGGATACATTTATTTCCCGATGTTTGTCGTGCTAAGGAAATACACATACATGTACATGCATGAGGAAACATCGGTTATCAATTTACAGTATATTAATTTGATTGAGACTTGGGATATGAGAAAGAAATCTTATTATATCTGCTCTGCGGCTGCATTGGTGATTTAATAGCAGTGTCCACGTGTTGTTCTCTAGTTTAATTTTGACCCACATTAAGACATTAGTATCTGATGATTACATTGCTTGTCAACAATTCGATTGTTTTAGCGCTATGCTCAATAGCACGTGTCGCTAAATGACGTTAGTAACCTGAGGTGGTTGATGTAGGGATTGACACCTCACCAATAGTACTCCTAACAGACACCGTCTGTATACAAACCATTGACACGGACGACAGATGTGTATCACAGGAGATGGCCGACAATACAACACAGCTTCCCAGTACTAACGTACAGACATCGCTTACAGTATCAGAAACAATACAAACACTACTATTGTTCGCGGAGATTATAATACACGAGGCAGGTACAGTGCTAACACGTATCTAAGATAATGTTATATTTCTAAACACGTGTGACATAATGTAAAACACGTTTATAGTGGTATGTATATGCTGAATGACGCGTTTTAAAGTGGTATGCACGTGCTAAATGACAAGTTACATAGTGGTTCATGTACACGCGTGTTAAATGACTTTTAAAATTGATACAGACGTGCTGAGTGGTGGCATACACGTGCTAAATGAGACTATTTATAGTGGTTTACACGCGCTAAATGACAATGCTTTACTGTAGAATACACGCGCTAAATGACAACGCTTTATAGTGGAATACACGCGCTAAATGACAACGCTTTACAGTGGAATACACGCGCTAAATGACAACGCTTTACAGTGGAATACACGCGCTAAATGGCAACGCTTTATAGTGGTATACACGCGCTAAATGACCGCCCTGTATAACAGCGCTTTAAATCAATACACGCGGGGATTTTTTTAAGAAATGCCCACATTTTGTTACATGTAGATCAACACGTAAATGTATTAAACTAACAAACATAGCTAACCGAATTACGCCGGCGTCAGTCACTGGTCACGTGATTGTAATAAAATGGGCCGATGTCATGGGGGCAATTAATTGAATTACAGAATTAAAACTTTGCGAACTTTGAACGTTTATGATAGAATTAATGATGAGATAATGTCCCTGGTGAAATACTGTAATACCCTGTATCTGACCACCTTCTAGCCTGTGTGTAGTGGAGGGACCGCCAACTGCCGAGTCTCTTCGCTAAATTAATCTAGAAACTATAAGGGTAAGTTGACTACCCACTTGGGGATATTGGTAGACTGGAATTCTATTTGATTGTTCCTATATTTATTTGGGTACACGACACTGACATTCGGTTGAATTTCTAAATTACAGGCAAAACAGATCTTTGAGAGACAAATCGAACGTGTTTAAGTTTTATACAGAATATAAAGTCACATTTTCCAAATGTAGAAGGCCTTAACAAATAATGTTAACTTACAAAGATGAGAGTTATGTATATGTTAAAGCTGAAAACCTGCCCCTGTAGATTTTCAATAACATTTGTAAGTGATTCTGAAGTTCCGTTTCAATAGGAAAATAAAATGTAGCCTGAAATGTTTTTTTTTCTGGTGAATATAGAAGTACACATTTATACGTATTTGTAACCCTTGTTAAATCAACTTAAATACACAAGACTCTGATTGAAACGGAAATATTCCATTTATTAAATTAACAAAAAACGACAGAAAATATTCCAATTACAATTTCTGTTAATTAACAATACATTCATCAAGTGTACTTATTGTTTTCTAACCAGAGACATCTTTACAATACATGTATATAGGACTACGAAGGTGGTGATCAAATTATGCTGCCACATAGCCAAGCAACCCCAATGTTATTGGAAATGTTTGGCTAAATCAGATATATGTGTTTTAAAGCACTTTTTCTGATTTGACCGACCATAACACTGCTTACAAACGACAACGGAGAAAATTAAAACCTGACCTCGGTATAGTTTGCTATAAAATGTAATAAACAGAATATCTAGCAGTATCTTCAGTACTGTAGCACCATAAATATTTCACTCGTGTTTTGATATCAAAATATTAGACCCACCCGTGGAATATATTTGGTAATACTGAAGGTTGAAAGCATCACTTGTTTGGAGGGAACATTGAAAACTGTCGACAGTCGACAAAACTCTTCAAAATGGAGAGAAGGAGAAGAGATGGGCCAATGAGAATGATATATGTGATAATTATAACTAATAACGAAATGATAGCAGCATATCCTGTGAAAAAAAGAATGAAAGTAAGTGTTGTTGATTTTTATTTGAAATTGGCGCCCTCGCGGAATTCCAGAATCGGGAGATTCGTCCCTTGTGTTATACTGACCCACATACATTTTCAATCATTCCATGTATACATTATTATTGTAACGTGCCCCTGTTCTCGGACACTGCCTCTTAATTGGTCTCCAGTTTCTCCTATATAGTGCTTACAACCTGGGCACGTAATTATATAAAGTACATTTTGTATATAACGCGTCATAGAGGAATCGATTGTAAAAGTTTTCACTTTAAAATCGTAAGACTTCTACTTTAAATTCACACGTGCCACATCTGGGGTTCTCACATTTGGTGACTTCAAAGGTCTCTTCTGTTTTCAGTTTTGATTTGTATAGTACTCGTTTAAGATTATCCGGTTGCCTTTTGCTGTTGGTTTTTTTGCTTTGTTTTGTTTTTTTCATTTTTTGGTCGTCATTCAATATTTCCTGAAGGTTTTTGACTGTTGGATACATATTCACGTTCTGCAGGTCATACGTTGTTACGAGTGGTGTTACTTTGTTTTCATTGCTTTTCCTCATGACTTGAAGCAAGGTTTTTCTGACAAGCTTTAGTTGTTTTGATTCCGTTTTGGATGATTTTCCGTGGATAGGGTTGTTGTTCTAAGTACTTATGTATCTCTGAAGACGGATATTTGTTCCTCTTCTTCGCTGAATATTGTGTAGATTATCTTTGTCAAGTTACATGGTATGCTGTGTTTGGTGTACCCCGGGAGACATGGACTAAAATAAAGGTATTGATGTGTATCTGTAGGCTTGTAATAGATGTCCATTAGGATGTGTATCTGTAGGCTTGTAATAGATGTCCGTATTGATGTGTATCTGTAGGCTTGTAATAGATGTCCGTTAGGATGTGTATCTGTAGGCTTGTAATAGATGTCCGTATTGATGTGTATCTGTAGGCTTGTAATAGATGTCCGTTAGGATGTGTATCTGTAGGCTTGTAATAGATGTCCGTATTGATGTGTATCTGTAGGCTTGTAATAGATGTCCGTATTGATGTGTATCTGTAGGCTTGTAAAAGATGTCCATTAGGATGTGTATATGTAGGCTTGTAATAGATGTCCATTAGGATGTGTATCTGTAGGCTTGTAATAGATGTCCATTAGGATGCGTATCTGTAGGCTTGTAATAGATGTCCATTAAGATGTGTATCTGTAGGCTTGTAATAGATGTCCATTAGGATGTGTATCTGTAGGCTTGTAATAGATGTCCATTAGGATGTGTATCTGTAGGCTTGTAATAGATGTCCATTAGGATGTGTATCTGTAGGCTTGTAATAGATGTCCATTAGGATGCGTATCTGTAGGCTTGTAATAGATGTCCATTAGGATGCGTATCTGTAGGCTTGTAATAGATGTCCATTAGGATGTGTATCTGTAGGCTTGTAATAGATGTCCATTAGGATGTGTATCTGTAGGCTTGTAATAGATGTCCATTAGGATGTGTATCTGTAGGCTTGTAATAGATGTCCGTATTGATGTGTATCTGTAGGCTTTTAATAGATGTCCATTAGGATGTGTATATGTAGGCTTGTAATAGATGTCCATTAGGATGTGTATCTGTAGGCTTGTAATAGATGTCCATTAGGATGTGTATCTGTAGGCTTGTAATAGATGTCCGTATTGATGTGTATCTGTAGGCTTGTAATAGATGTCCATTAGGATGTGTATCTGTAGGCTTGTAATAGATGTCCGTATCGATGTGTATATGTAGGCTTGTAATAGATGTCCATTAGGATGTGTATCTGTAGGCTTGTAATAGATGTCCATTAGGATGTGTATCTGTAGGCTTGTAATAGATGTCCATTAGGATGTGTATCTGTAGGCTTGTAATAGATGTGCGTATTGATGTGTATCTGTAGGCTTGTAATAGATGTGCGTATTGATGTGTATCTGTAGGCTTGTAATAGATGTCCATTAGGATGTGTATATGTAGGCTTGTAATAGATGTCCGTATTGATGTGTATCTGTAGGCTTGTAATAGATGTCCATTAGGATGTGTATCTGTAGGCTTGTAATAGATGTCCGTTAGGATGTGTATCTGTAGGCTTGTAATAGATGTCCATTAGGATGTGTATCTGTAGGCTTGTAATAGATGTCCGTATTGATGTGTATCTGTAGGCTTGTAATAGATGTCCATTAGGATGTGTATCTGTAGACTTGTAATAGATGTCCATTAGGATGTGTATCTGTAGGCTTGTAATAGATGTCCATGAGGATGTGTATCTGTAGGCTTGTAATAGATGTCCATTAGGATGTGTATCTGTAGGCTTGTAATAGATGTCCATTAGGATGTGTATCTGTAGGCTTGTAATAGATGTCCGTATTGATGTGTATCTGTAGGCTTGTAATAGATGTCCATTAGGATGTGTATCTGTAGACTTGTAATAGATGTCCATTAGGATGTGTATCTGTAGGCTTGTAATAGATGTCCATGAGGATGTGTATCTGTAGGCTTGTAATAGATGTCCGTTAGGATGTGTATCTGTAGGCTTGTAATAGATGTCCATTAGGATGTGTATCTGTAGGCTTGTAATAGATGTCCGTATTGATGTGTATATGTAGGCTTGTAATAGATGTCCATTAGGATGTGTATATGTAGGCTTGTAATAGATGTCCATTAGGATGTGTATATGTAGGCTTGTAATAGATGTCCGTATTGATGTGTATCTGTAGGCTTGTAATAGATGTCCATTAGGATGTGTATATGTAGGCTTGTAATAGATGTCCGTATTGATGTGTATCTGTAGGCTTGTTATAGATGTCCATTAGGATGTGTATCTGTAGGCTTGTAATAGATGTCCGTTAGGATGTGTATCTGTAGGCTTGTAATATATGTCCATTAGGATGTGTATCTGTAGGCTTGTAATAGATGTCCATTAGGATGTGTATCTGTAGGCTTGTAATAGATGTCCATTAGGATGTGTATCTGTAGGCTTGTAGTAGATGTCCGTTAGGATGTGTATCTGTAGGCTTGTAATATATGTCCATTAGGATGTGTATCTGTAGGCTTGTAATAGATGTCCATTAGGATGTGTATCTGTAGGCTTGTAATAGATGTCCATTAGGATGTGTATCTGTAGGCTTGTGATAGATGTCCATTAGGATGTGTATCTGTAGGCTTGTAATAGATGTCCGTTAGGATGTGTACCTGTAGGCTTGTAATAGATGTCCATTAGGATGTGTATCTTTAGGCTTGTAATAAATGTCCATTAGGATGTGTATTTGTAGGCTTGTAATAGATGTCCATTAGGATGTGTATCTGTAGGCTTGTAATAGATGTCCATTAGGATGTGTATCTGTAGGCTTGTAATAGATGTCCATTAGGATGTTTACACTCATTTTCGTTACTTAAATATCTAGAAATGCAATTTGATTGCAATCTATGGCTAAAGTGAACTGTATATATGTATGCAGAGAGTTAAGTAATTTCTTAAACTCCAATAATCTGTCATCATCGCACTCTGTACGATAAAACAATCCTCCAGGAAAACCGTTTCCACATGCCTATTATATAGTATAACAATTCCTCTGGAGATCCAAGTGAAAGTGTTGCATAGGTAGGTGCCACTTTGATGTCCACCGCGGTTCCCTTGATGTTATCTATATATATGAATATGGTAAATATATCCCCTAACTAGAGACAAATAAGTATTCTCAGGGCAGTGAAATTCACAATTTTGGTAAACCACATTAAGACACTTCCATCCATCAAGAGTATATCAACCTATCATATCTGGGTATTTGGAAGATTTTTGAAATTTCGGTCAATCTGACCCCTTTTTGCCCTGCCTTTTATGCCCCTGGGGGTTTGGGACCATATAATTCACAATTTTGGTTGACATTTGGTCATGGAAAGTTTCTGCAGAATTTCATTGAAATTAGTTCAGGGTTTTTTGAGAACATATAATTGTTTATGAATGGACGACGCACGACGACGGACAAAAGGCGAATAGAATAGGTCACTTGAGACTTTGTCTCAGGTGACCTTAAAACTGGCAATGTCGACGGATACACAACGGGAAAAGTACTGAGAAAATAAGTTACATATACGTGTTAAGCTGAATCTAAGAGGATTGGTGGCATCTTTATAGTTTAAAAATCAACTTCAAACTGTTTTTTCTCCCCTGACCTTATCGTCAACCGTTATTCTGCCATATTATTTACATTAGGAACGCGACTTGCAGTGAATGTAGCGATTAATTACATATCAATGCTTGCTGGCGAAATGCTGGGTTTATATTCCGAGCCTGTGCGATAAGGGTCGAGATGTTCCGATTGATGTCTGAGTTTTCGTTCAAGAGCTGAAACCCAAGAAGATTTAACCCAGTTTAACATCCATAACTTTAGATACGGCAGTTTTATTAGTTATGCACGGAAAGCATACTATAACCCTTTAGAGGGTTAATTTAGAGGATAGATTATCAGTTACATGAACATGATTTGAATATGTACATAAAGTTGATTTTTGACGTATGAAATACACCTCCTTTGTCGCCATACTGACGTCACGAGACTATTTATGTGAATTATGATAACGCAGTATCTCATTCGTAACTACTCTGTCTTCATATATGAACTCCGTGGTCAAAGAACTACGCTATTTATAAATCAGCTTTGACAGTGTCTGGCGACTCCGAGTCAATATTTGCGTCCCTCGTATTATACCTCTCCGGCTCTGTGAACACAATTAGAAAAAAAAAGTCATTGGATTGACTGGGTTATACAACTCCCAGCGCAATCGTTTTAATTTGTTCTTTATTAGAATGATGTATCGCACATTATGTCATATTAGTTACCAACCCTATTAAATATACCATTTATATAAGCAATCTTTATCAAATGCCATCGGAGATATTTAATGCATTCTCATTAATCGATAATTGCATGGCATCGCCAACAAATCGTCAAATTAGTCCGTTAGGCATCGTCAACAAATCGTCAAATTAGTCCATTTTGAAACTACTTAACTATCTCCATAGTTTTTAGGTTTTTTTTTTTTTTTTTAGAAAGAAAGCAACATTCACCGCCGACCGATCGCCGTACTGGTTGATATTTATGATCGATAAACTGCAGCAAAAACGTGTTTGATAAAATCTTGTGGTATAGAGCTTTGTTTTTATGTTTGAGTCGGTGAACTAAGACCGGTTGTAACGTGACGAGTTCCAATCGTTATAGAGTTAATCGCTGACCCATGAAAAATATGTTAGATACTACATGTAAATAAGAAACCAATAACGAATGACCGAATAATAGATTGAAATAAAAATATCGATCATTTCACATAGCACCGAGTAAACACCAACATTCCTTTTCTTCTTATCCAGTAGCATACATCGCTCAAAAACTGTTCACGGCTCCCTTAAAACGTTACACAGAGAGGAACGAGGCCCAAAGTCACAGCCAGGGGTTACATAGCGACGTGTGAGATCCAAGGTCACAGCCAGTGGTTACATAGCGACGTGTGAGATCCAAGGTCACAGCCAGTGGTTACATAGCGACGTGTGGGATTCAAGGTCACAGCCAGGGGTTACATAGCGACGTGTGGGGCTCAAGGTCACAGCCAGGGGTTACATAGCGACGTGTTGGATTCAAGGTCACAGCCAGGGGTTACATAGCGACGTGTTGGATTCAAGGTCACAACCAGCGGTTACATAGCGACGTGTGGGGCTCAAGGTCACAGCCAGTGGTTACATAGCGACGTGCGGGGCTCAAGGTCACAGCCAGTGGTTACATAGCGACGTGTGGGATTCAAGGTCACAGCCAGTGGTTACATAGCGACGTGTGGGATTCAAGGTCACAGCCAGCGGTTACATAGCGACGTGTGGGGCTCAAGGTCACAGCCAGTGGTTACATAGCGACGTGTGGGGCTCAAGGTCACAGTCAGCGGTTACATATCGACGTGTGGGATTCAAGGTCACAGCCAGTGGTTACATAGCGACGTGTGGAATTCAAGGTCACAGCCAGCGGTTACATAGCGACGTGTGGGATTCAAGGTCACAGCCAGTGCTTCATAGCAACGTGTGGGATTCAAGGTCACAGCCAGTGGTTACATAGCGACGTGTGAGATTCAAGGTCACACCCAGTGGTTAAATAACGATGTGTGGGATTCAAGGTCACAGCCAGTGGTGACATAACGATGTTTGGAGTTCAATGTCAAAGCCTGTGGTTACATAACGATGTGTGGAGTTTAATGTCACAGCCAGTGGCTACAAAGCGACGTGTGAGATCCAAGGTCACAGCCAATGGTTATATAGCGACGTGTGGGATTCAAGGTCTCAGCCAGCAGTTACATAGCGGCGTGTGAGATCCAAGGTCACAGCCAATGGTTATATAGCGACGTGTGGGATTCAAGGTCTCAGCCAGCAGTTACATAGCGGCGTGTGAGATCCAAGGTCACAGCCAATGGTTACATAGTGACGTGTGGGATTCAAGGTCACAGCCAGTGGTTACATAGCGATGTGTGAGATTCGAGGTCATAGTCAGTGGTTACATAGCTATGTGCGGGTTTCAAGGTCACAGCCAGTGGTTACATAGCGACGTGTGAGATTCAAGGTCATAGTCAGTGGTTACATAGTGACGTGTGGGATTCAAGGTCACACCCAGTGGTTACATAGCGATGTGTGGGATTCAAGGTCACAGCCAGTAGTTACATAGCGATGTTTGGAGTTCAATGTCACAGCCAGTAGTTACAAAGCGATATATGGGGTCCACGGCCACAAACAATTGATACAAAACGAGATGTGAGGTTCAAGGACACAACCAATGGTTTAAAAGCGAAGCGTGGGGTTCAAGGCCATAAGCAATGATTATATATCAAGATGTAGGTTCAATGTTACGTTGAGAGATGTGGGATCCAAGGCCACAACCAATGTTTACATAGCTTAATGTTGGTTCAATGTTTACATAGCGATATGCAGGATCCAATGCCACAACGAATGGTTTCAAAGCGAGGTGTGAGTTCAAGGTCATATCCAATGGCCACATAGCGAGATGTATATTCAGGGTTGCTTAGCTAAGTGTGGGGTTCAAGGCCACCATCAATAGTTAGATAGGAGGATATTGGGTCTAGGTTACATAGCGATGTGTGGGGCCCAAGACCACAATAAATGTTTACATAGCGTGATGTAGGGTTCAAGGTCATAGCTATTGGTTACATTGTGTAGCGTTGTTGGATTCAAGGACACAGCAATTGATTACATGACGGGATGCGGTGTTAAATGTAACGACCAGTTGTCCTATAACGAGGTGGAGGGTTCAATGTCATAACCAATGGTTACATTGCCATATGTGATGTTCAAGGTCATAGCTAAATTGTTACCTAGCGATAAGTGGGGTTGAAGGTCTCAGCCAGGTCTGCCTGTGGGCGAAAATTTATCATTCTAGATGAGTTCCGTAATTGAGCATGGAACAAGACACACTGTGTACACCGTCTACACCCAGAGGTTATTTATGAAGGACAAACAGGTTCTCACTATTTCGTTAGCGACTGTCTGCCATTCTAGTCACTTGAGTGTCGGTGCACTTTACCGTGAATTACGTTTCAACAAGCTTGTTTCGTGTAATGAAATGTCATACTTGTGTTATATATGGTTTTCCAGACCAATTGTCGTTTATAACGCAACACATCTCTCAGCTCGGTTTCAACTCACACGTTTGAAAATATCAATAGAAGAAATTGTTTTTAATATCATCAAATGAAGCCATGTTGAAGTTGGTATGAAACATGATCATGCAGACATTTGTAATATATTTTTTTCATTACTCATAAAGAGTTTGAAACTTGTTTTGTTATTGTTCAAGTTATTTTGTTTCCTCTCCCTCAAGAATACGGACATGATCACGATTACTGGTAATGCGTCGTCGTGTTGACGACATCAGTAACTATGTGGGAAGAGTATAATATCTTAAGATGGTTATGGTTATGACATCACAGACCGGAGCGGAGATAAAGCCGACTATTGTTCCAAGACCTTCACGAATTCTAGTTAGTGGTATATTATAGTGAAATAATATGTATTGGGACGTAGTAATTAATGTCTATTGTAACATACATATTGTTATTGATGACAGCGATGATTGACAGTGTCTCGTGTAGCAATGCGTATTAGCGCTTTGCCATTTTCTAAACGTTGGTTATTTGATGAACTGCTAAATGAACATAGACATACAATGATGTGGCTTTATAAATTATAAATGACAATTATCATACTGACTATAGTATTAATGACAATTATCATACTGACTATAGTATCAATGACAATTATCATACTGACCATAGTATCAATGACAATTATCATACTGACCATAGTATCAATGACAATTATCATACTGACCATAGTATCAATGACAATTATCATACTGACTATAGTATCAATGACAATTATCATACTGACTATAGTATCGATGGCAATTATCATACTGACTATAGTATCAATGACAATTCTTATACTGACTATAGTATCAACGACAATTATCATACTGACTATAGTATCAATGACAATTATCATACTGACTATAGTATCAATGACAATTATCATACTGACTATAGTATCAATGACAATTCTTATACTGACTATAGTATCAATGACAATTATCATACTGACTATAGTATCAATGACAATTATCATACTGACTATAGTATCAATGACAATTATCATACTGACTATAGTATCAATGACAATTATCATACTGACTATAGTATCAATGACAATTATCATACTGACTATAGTATCAATGACAATTCTTATACTGACTATAGTATCAATGACAATTATCATACTGACTATAGTATCGATGGCAATTATCATACTGACTATAGTATCAATGACGAATTATCATACTGACTATAGTATCGATGGCAATTATCATACTGACTATAGTATCAATGACAATTATCATACTGACTATAGTATCAATGACAATAATCATACGGACTATAGTATCAATGACAATTATCATACTGACTATAGTATCAATGACAATAATCATACTGACTATAGTATCAATGACAATTATCATACTGACTATAGTATCGATGGCAATTATCATACTGACTATAGTATCAATGACAATAATCATACGGACTATAGTATCAATGACAATTATCATACTGACTATAGTATCAATGACAATAATCATACTGACTATAGTATCAATGGCAATAATCATACTGACTATAGTATCAATGACAATAATCATACGGACTATAGTATCAATGACAATAATCATACGGACTATAGTATCAATGACAATAATCATACTGACTATAGTATCAATGACAATAATCATACGGACTATAGTATCAATGACAATAATCATACGGACTATAGTATCAATGACAATAATCATATGGACTATATTTACAGCTTCCAGTGAAATATATCAAGCATGGCACTTGTGACACAGCCTCATCACAGACGTCTAATATATTGTTTTCTATATACTAACCAGATGCAGACGCCTGTGGCCTAACATCAATATGTTGTCGACTGAGCACAGGGACTTGACACAAATCTTTGTACATATATATACATGCACGGACCGCGGTGTTGGGAGATTGGGCCATTTCTTTTATGTCCCTGTGGACCAAGAAATTGTCAAGTTATCTGTTCATGGCATATTCCAGTGTAGAAGTAGAGAGCGTACGGTCACCTTACCAGTTCGGACTAGCGGAAATTTCCCTTTAGCCTTGTGGTAGGATTTTTGTCCTTGAGTTCGAAGCCCGGCACGAGCAGGGTATTTTTCATTACTTCTCATTACCATCATGACTGGTTTTTAATTTATCGAAAGTGACTCATACCGGACATAACAACGTAATCTGTTTAAAGATACATCTAACAATCTTTATTTCGTAGATGCTACTAAATTCCATTATAACACACTATTCCCAGAATTGTTGTGTCAGCGACGAGGCGGTGCTATCAATTTTCCCACCTTGAGATAAATTGACGGCAACCCGTTACATGTCGGTAACGCATGGACTGTTTCGTTCGGTAACCGGGTCGGCTGTTATCAGAAACCTGCTGATAATTCATGTGGCCATCTTAACTGGCCATTAACGTCAACGCGATGAGACGTAATGTATCACTCAGCACTGTCCTTCCGTACGGATTAGTACAATCAATACACATACACAGAGAACACCGTGTACGATATATGTTACCTCGTATTGATCTACAAATCTGTACATGGTCTAAAATACTGAATTAAAGACAGAAAAACCCAGTGACCAACTGATTAGAGCGTCCGTTCGGGGGTCCGAGTCCCGTTTCTTGTGGTTAGATTTGTCCTCTCCTGATACACAAGTCGACGCAAATGGTAGGCTGCTGTAAGCATTTAGATAGTTGTTAACAAAAGTACACTACATTTTAAAGATCAGATTATACGTTATGACATCGTTGAGAATATAAGTTGCGCAAGTGAGTTACCAAGATGCAATATAATTGCCTCATTCAAGGAATTAATCCGTGTGTATACGCTTAAAATATCAATGTTGATAACGACGAAAACCTATCATGAAAGCGGAGTGTGTTTTTGACATCTCTTGATAATCTGTGGTCAAATGGTCATGATCATTCATGCGAGAGCAAGATCGTCCATTCCCTCTATGTCACTTCCGGTAGGCGACAAAGGTTAATCGGAAACCATTCGGTAAGTTCCGTCAAAGCTTAATGGTGACATATTAGTATGACGGAAACAACATAACAGTTTCCGGTTGAAACTCATTCATGTATAATAACAATTTGTGTCCTTCTTAACAGCATCAGCCTAGTTGATATTGTAACATGAACTATTCACATGGTTATAGAGTGTGGTACCCATTTTAGTCGTACAGTTCATCGTCACAATGTATGGTTATAGAGTGTGGTACCTATTTTAGGCGTACAGTTTACTGTCACAAGGAATGGTTACAGAGTGAGGTACCTATTTTAGGCGTACAGTTCACTGTCACAAGGTATGGTTATAGAGTGAGGTACCTATTTAGACGTACAGTTCACTGTCACAAGGAATGGTTATAGAGTGAGGTACCTATTTTAGGCGTACAGCTCACTGTCACAAGGGATGGTTAGAGTGAGGTACCTATTTTAGGCGTACAGTTCACTGTCACAAGGAATGGTTATAGAGTGAGGTACCTATTTTAGGCGTACAGTTCACCGTCACAAGGAATGGTTATAGAGTGTGGTACCCATTTTAGTCGTACAGTTCACCATCACAAGGGATGGTTATAGAGTGAGGTACCTATTTTAGGTGTACAGTTCACTGTCACAAGGAATGGTTATAGAGTGAGGTACCTATTTTAGACGTACAGTTCACCGTCACAAGGAATGGTTAGAGAGTGAGGTACCTATTTTAGGCGTACAGTTCACTGTCACAAGGAATGGTTATAGAGTGAGGTACCTATTTTAGGTGTACAGTTCACTGTCACAAGGAATGGTTAGAGTGAGGTACCTATTTTAGGTGTACAGTTCACTGTCACAAGGAATGGTTAGAGAGTGAGGTACCTATTTTAGGTGTACAGTTCACTGTCACAAGGAATGGTTAGAGAGTGAGGTACCTATTTTAGGTGTACAGTTCACTGTCACAAGGAATGGTTAGAGAGTGAGGTACCTATTTTAGGTGTACAGTTCACTGTCACAAGGGATGGTTAGAGAGTGAGGTACCTATTTTAGGCGTACAGTTCACCGTCACAAGGAATGGTTAGAGAGTGAGGTACCTATTTTAGGCGTACAGTTCACCGTCACAAGGAATGGTTAGAGAGTGAGGTACCTATTTTAGGCGTACAGTTCACTGTCACAAGGGATGGTTAGAGAGTGAGGTACCTATTTTAGGCGTACAGTTCACCGTCACAAGGAATGGTTATAGAGTGAGGTACCTATTTTAGGCGTACAGTTCACTGTCACAGGGAATGGTTATAGAACCAATGAACCTTAGATTAAAGGTCAACACCAGTGGCACGAGTTCACAGACAATGAATGCCCAACCCAATTAAAATCACCAGATCTCACATTCGACTTCAGTATCATGCCTTACGAAGTAACTGGTGTTCAGACACGTTCAATGTATAAGTGTATTTGTTGCGTTGTCTCCTCCTTGTTTTTGAGAACATATCACTAGCTGGGTTAAACTAAAACGAATTTCTTTCTGGATCACCTAGAACACGTCTAGGTTGTCTGACGTCACCGGGTAATATCTCTATATTGTGTTAATATTGTGCCTTAATTGTATCGAGATTCATAAAAACAAGTAAGGGGTTTGTTCACATGTCGGTATTCTAATTGTGTTCTATTCAATTACCTACCTGGTTAGTACAACCTTACTCCGCTAGGCTGTGCACGGTGTAGTTTACAGGGGCAGAAAAACTAAGGCGGGCAAACCAGTCAAGCTGTAAATCAAAATGATTGCATATTTAAGGTGTGCAGTTGGTCAGTTCGTGCTTTCATTAGAATACAACCCTTACCGGGTGTGCTGCTTCATCCTGTAATCGAATAGAAAATGAACCAGTGATTTATCTAAGTTCCGGATGTATAGACTGGTACACTGATGCAAATAAAATCCAAACATCGTGTATACATTTAAATTGGAGAAACTGGCATGGGAAAACATATAATTATATTTCCATCATTAAAGGAATATGAAATACGTGACAGCCTGACATCCATCTGTGGTTGTTAACAAGGCGATATTATTGACTTATGGAGTACATTTGCCTGCTAATAATATTGATCCATGTCCAGACTGATATGTAAGCACTCTGGTTTTCATTATAGACACGATGACTAAAGAATACTTGTTGATATTAACTATGCAATGTTTCTATCGATCGTTTTTCACTTGTACGATTTATTGAAAGGTTTACTTAAAATCAGGACAATCGATATGAATAGTTGATCCATCTTTTTATGGTCCACTAATTATGTAGCCAATATCTGACCAGGCTCATCTAGAGCCGTTTTGTCATTCATCGGTTAGACCGAAGGGGCTAGAACTTTTCGTTTATGAAATTAGGACGTACCTGATGCTTTTGTGTTGTTTTCATATCTTTCCAGGTCTGTATTAACAACGACAGGTCCTTCAATATATAGGCCTGAAATATTACATTTAAACTGGTTTGTCAAACAGGCCTCATGTGTCATCTTGCCATAACTTATTGGTAAATATTTCCCCAGAATAGCTGTAATAACAATGTACAATAGCTGTAATAACAATGTAAATTCGGTCAAGTGTATGTCGTTGCCATTTGACTAGCCGTAAGTTGTTTGTAAACTGTTGTGATACTTGCCTTGTTGTAATTTCATCAGATTAACAATAACATGGTCATTTGACCAGGATTATGCTTTTATCAATTGACCGGACATACAGTATTGCCTTTTAACCAGGCTGTCATTTGACCAGAATTATCTTGTTATCATTTGACCAAAATTGCCATGCTGCCATTTGACCAGAATAACCTTGCTGTCATTTGACCAGAATTATCTTGTTGTCATTTGGCCAGAACTACCTTGTTATCATTTGACCAAATTCTTTGTTATCATTTGACCATAATTACCTTGTTATCATTTGACCAGAATTATCTTGTTGTCATTTGACCAGAATTGTTATCATTTGACCAAATTATTTGTTATCATTTGACCAGAATTACCTTGTTATCATTGACCAGAATCACCTTGTTATCATTTGACCAGAATTACCTTCTTGTCATTTGACCAGAATTGTTATCATTTGACCAAATTCTTTGTTATCATTTGACCAGAATTACCTTGTTATCATTTGACCAGAATTGTTATCATTTGACCAGAATTATCTTGTTGTCATTTGACCAGAATTACCTTTTTATCATTTGACCAAATTCTTTGTTATCATTTGACCAGAATTACCTTGTTATCATTTGACCAGAATTACCTTGTTATCATTTGACCAAAATTATCTTGTTATCATTTCACCAGAATTACCTTGTTATCATTTGACCAGAATTACCTTGTTGTCATTTGACCAGAATTACCTTGTTATCATTTGACCAGAATTCTTATCATTTGACCAAATTCTTTGTTATCATTTGACCAGAATTACCTTGTTATCATTTGGCCAGAATTACCTTGTTATCATTTGACCAGAATTGTTATCATTTGACCAAATTCTTTGTTATCATTTGACCAGAATTATCTTGTTATCATTTGAACAGAATTACCTTGTTGTCATTTGATCAGAATTACCTTGTTATCATTTGGCCAGAATTACCTTGTTATCATTTGACCAGACTTGTTACCATTTGACCAAATTCTTTGTTATCATTTGACCAGAATTACCTTGTTATCATTTGACCAGAATTGTTATCATTTGACCAGAATTGTTATCATTTGACCAGAATTATCTTGTTGTCATTTGACCAGAATTACCTTGTTATCATTTGACCAAATTCTTTGTTATCATTTGACCAGAATTACCTTGTTATCATTTGACCAGAATTACCTTGTTATCATTTGACCCAAATTATCTTGTTATTATTTGACCATAATTATCTTGTTGTCATTTGACCAGAATTACCTTGTTATCATTTGGCCAGAATTGTTATCATTTGACCAGAATTGTTATCATTTGACCAGAATTATCTTGTTGTCATTTGACCAGAATTACCTTGTTATCATTTGACCAAATTCTTTGTTATTATTTGACCAGAATTACCTTGTTATCATTTGACCAGAATTACCTTGTTATCATTTGACCAGAATTACCTTCTTGTCATTTGACCAGAATTGTTATCATTTGACCAAATTCTTTGTTATCATTTGACCAGAATTACCTTGTTATCATTTGACCAGAATTGTTATCATTTGACCAGAATTGTTATCATTTGACCAGAATTATCTTGTTGTCATTTGACCAAAATTATCTTGTTATTATTTGACCAAATTCTTTGTTATCATTTGACCAGAATTACCTTGTTATCATTTGACCAGAATTACCTTGTTATCATTTGACCAAAATTATCTTGTTATTATTTGACCATAATTATCTTGTTGTCATTTGACCAGAATTACCTTGTTATCATTTGGCCAGAATTGTTATCATTTGACCAGAATTGTTATCATTTGACCAGAATTATCTTGTTGTCATTTGACCAGAATTACCTTGTTATCATTTGACCAAATTCTTTGTTATTATTTGACCAGAATTACCTTGTTATCATTTGACCAGAATTACCTTGTTATCATTTGACCAGAATTACCTTCTTGTCATTTGACCAGAATTGTTATCATTTGACCAAATTCTTTGTTATCATTTGACCAGAATTACCTTGTTATCATTTGACCAGAATTGTTATCATTTGACCAGAATTGTTATCATTTGACCAGAATTATCTTGTTGTCATTTGACCAGAATTACCTTGTTATCATTTGACCAAATTCTTTGTTATCATTTGACCAGAATTACCTTGTTATCATTTGACCAGAATTACCTTGTTATCATTTGACCAAAATTATCTTGTTATTATTTGACCAAATTCTTTGTTATCATTTGACCAGAATTACCTTGTTATCATTTGACCAGAATTACCTTGTTATCATTTGACCACAATTGTTATCATTTGACCAAATTCTTTGTTATCATTTGACCAGAATTACCTTGTTATCATTTGACCAGAATTACCTTGTTATCATTTGACCAGAATTACCTTCTTGTCATTTGACCAGAATTGTTATCATTTGACCAAATTCTTTGTTATCATTTGACCAGAATTACCTTGTTATCATTTGACCAGAATTGTTATCATTTGACCAGAATTGTTATCATTTGACCAGAATTATCTTGTTGTCATTTGACCAGAATTACCTTGTTATCATTTGACCAAAATTATCTTGTTATCATTTGACCAGAATTACCTTGTTATCATTTGACCAGAATTACCTTCTTGTCATTTGACCAGAATTACCTTGTTATCATTTGGCCAGAATTACCTTGTTATCATTTGACCAGAATTCTTATCATTTGACCAAATTCTTTGTTATCATTTGACCAGAATTACCTTGTTATCATTTGGCCAGAATTACCTTGTTATCATTTGACCAGAATTGTTATCATTTGACCAAATTCTTTGTTATCATTTGACCAGAATTATCTTGTTATCATTTGACCAGAATTACCTTGTTATCATTTGACCAGAATTACCTTGTTGTCATTTGACCAGAATTACCTTGTTATCATTTGGCCAGAATTACCTTGTTATCATTTGACTAGAATTGTTATCATTTGACCAAATTCTTTGTTATCATTTGACCAGAATTACCTTGTTATCATTTGACCAGAATTGTTATCATTTGACCAAATTCTTTGTTATCATTTGACCAGAATTACCTTGTTATCATTTGACCAGAATTGTTATCATTTGACCAGAATTGTTATCATTTGACCAGAATTATCTTGTTGTCATTTGACCAGAATTACCTTGTTATCATTTGACCAGAATTACCTTGTTATCATTTGACCAGAATTACCTTGTCATTTGACCAGAATTACCTTGTTTTCATTTGACCAGAATTACCTTGTTATCATTTGACCAGAATTACCTTGTTATCATTTGACCAGAATTACCTTCTTGTCATTTGACCAGAATTACCTTCTTGTCATTTGACCAGAATTGTTATCATTTGACCAAATTCTTTGTTATCATTTGACCAGAATTACCTTGTTATCATTTGACCAGAATTACCTTGATATCATTTGACCAGAATTACCTTATCATTTGACCAAATTCTTTGTTATCATTTGACCAAAATTATCTTGTTATCATTTGACCAGAATTACCTTGTTATCATTTGACCAGAATTACCTTCTTGTCATTTGACCAGAATTACCTTGTTATCATTTGGCCAGAATTACCTTGTTATCATTTGACCAAAATTCTTATCATTTGACCAAATTCTTTGTTATCATTTGACCAGAATTACCTTGTTATCATTTGGCCAGAATTACCTTGTTATCATTTGACCAGAATTGTTATCATTTGACCAAATTCTTTGTTATCATTTGACCAAAATTATCTTGTTATCATTTGACCAGAAATACCTTGTTATCATTTGACCAGAATTACCTTGTTGTCATTTGACCATAATTACCTTGTTATCATTTGGCCAGAATTACCTTGTTATCATTTGACCAGAATTGTTATCATTTGACCAAATTCTTTGTTATCATTTGACCAGAATTACCTTGTTATCATTTGACCAGAATTACCTTGTTATCATTTGACCAGAATTACCTTGTTATCATTTGACCAGAATTGTTATCATTTGACCAAATTCTTTGTTATCATTTGACCAGAATTACCTTGTTATCATTTGACCAGAATTGTTATCATTTGACCAGAATTGTTATCATTTGACCAGAATTATCTTGTTGTCATTTGACCAGAATTACCTTGTTATCATTTGACCAGAATTACCTTGTTATCATTTGACCAGAATTACCTTGTCATTTGACCAGAATTACCTTGTTTTCATTTGACCAGAATTACCTTGTTATCATTTGACCAGAATTACCTTGTTATCATTTGACCAGAATTACCTTCTTGTCATTTGACCAGAATTGTTATCATTTGACCAAATTCTTTGTTATCATTTGACCAGAATTACCTTGTTATCATTTGACCAGAATTACCTTGATATCATTTGACCAGAATTACCTTATCATTTGACCAGAATTATCTTGTCATTTTACCAGAATTACCTTGTTGTCATTTGACCAGAATCAATATGTCAAATTCTTGTCTTTTTTTCGTAATACGTTTTAAAAAAGAATTCCAAAGACGCTTACCCTCCTAAAATGGTCTACAGAGACCGTATTGGTGGAGGCAATATCACTGATCAACAGGTCACATCAACTTAAAACAGACATTTTGATCACCATCTATTGCATTCTGAAAATGATACATTTTACAATTTAATTGTTCGATATAACTTTAATATGATTGTATCAAAAGTACCAACACAATCGTCGGTAGTCGTCCCCATCCAGCCAGTTAATACATCAAACTTATCGGGGAAATGGAACTGATATATCTCTTTTTCGTTATTAAAATCTATTGGATCAACTGCTTTTGATCTAATGTTCCAGCTGCGAAACATATTCATCGATCTCATTTTCTTTTAAATTATTTAAGTTAAGCCTTCAACAACACAATTATAAATCATATTACGTAATTTTCACTTCGATGTCTCTCTGTAGACTTATAGAGCTAGTCTACATGCACAATGAAACGTTCTACATTGTTGAAAGATTCCAAGTTTTCCATTTGCGAATCCTCCACTTCAGATATCCTACTGCGTGAAGCTCCTAAAAGCCCCATGTACATTGTATTCCCCATCACAAATCTTACATAACTTTGAAAACTAATGTTTCCATGTATGCACTTTGACATTGTATTGGTCTATAGAATAACTTTTGGAAATGACATCATTCTTCGTTAACACTGGGAAATCCTCGGGTCTTCCGAACTTATACTGAGAGTGTTTAGATCCAGTGATGTCCGACTTGGTCAATGGTCGGAATTTGGTTCCGAGCTTTGAAGAATTGGTCTTCAGATCGAGTATTCCCTCAGTGGCCCTCTCTCAAACCAGTCTAGACCATATATATTAAACCTTGTCTTCATATATACTGTCATGATTGCTTGGACATTCGGACAGGAACATAATGTTGCAAAGATTAAAGGCGAATAAGTTTTCTTATAGCAGATAAGGGCCTTGTGTAGCCACCAAAAAAACGTGGTGTATAGCTACAATGACAAGGACACGATTTGTTCGGTCACTGGTCACAGTGTATGACAACGGGTAACGATGTACATGTATGGTCACAGGGACAATGTACATGTATGGTCACAGGTCACGATGTACATGTATGGTCACTGGTCACGATGTACATGTATGGTCACAGGTCACGGTGTACATGTATGGTCACATGGACAATGTACATGTATGGTCACAGGTCACGATGTACATGTATGGTCACTGGTCACGGTGTACATGTATGGTCACAGGTCACGGTGTACCTGTATGGTCACAGGTCACGATGTACCTGTATGGTCACAGGTCACGATGTACCTGTATGGTCACAGGGACAATGTATGATCACGAGGAAACATCAGTGTATGGTCACTGGAACACAATTTATGATCACGGGGACATAATTTATTGTCACACTGACGCAATATATTGCCAGGGAACAATGTATGGTAACGGGAACTAAGACGCAAAAGACAATGTCAGATCACAAGGAAAAGGCCGTACTGGCGCGGAGACAAAATAAATGTGTGCCAATGGGAATAAAACACAATTTATAACTTATCGGCCTGTTATCCAGTAAAATCCGTCCATGTAATATAATCAGTATTGTAATATACCCCTGAGCGTTTTTCATTGGCAGCGCTAATCAGAAATCATTTGTGACGTCATAATATAGACAATGAAGTTACGTCATGAATTGAAAATGGCACACCAAAACGGCTGCCCCGTTTTCCTATGTCCTCCACATTTTTACTTTAAAACCTGTCAAAATATGAGTTTTCCGAGTAATGTGATAAAAAATATCTTAAATTGGAACAAATGTCATATGAGAATATATAGAAATCGTCTAAAATTTTTAGATTTTGCTCACCAAGGCTGGCAAAAGCTTCTAAGACGCCTTTCATCAAATCTCATATGAAAGACAAATATTTAAGATCACAAATGTATAACCATAGGAACAGCTAGGATGTATGAGAGACATATATCACATGTCTATGTGGTCTCGTCCTTGTGGCGTTACCACCGACTGACGTCAGTATTTTATTACAGTGTATACTACATGATACAAAATGCGTTAATCTTGTGCTGTAAAGAACGGCAGTCATATTTCCGTCGTGCATAGATTAACGGTTTGAATGGTAAAACCTGTATTTCCTAAGCCATATCTCGCTTTCCTTTGAGGACCATAAGTCGAGAGTGAGTACGAAATAATTATTTGATGTTTTGAAAAAGTCGTTCCCGTTCAAGACCCGACTTATGCATATTTCTTGGCATAAACCATTTCTACTGTTATCTTTGCAATTAATAATATCACCTTACATGAAAATAATATTTTCAACCAAAAGCCGTTTATATAAATTACCATTACGTCAGCAATCGATTATATGGTAACAGTTCACAGTAATTACAAGATACTTACATGTACTTCTATATAGCGGCCACGCGCAACGTGAAACACTCATTTGTAAAACCCATTGTATAAAAATGGTTTTAATTTTAATCTTTACAAAGTCATAACACTGTACAACATATAGTGGTACACGAGACCCGAATTCAGTACTGAAATATTCTTATGATAAACAATCAAACGTGAAAGGAAGTCATGGTCCAGAAACAAAAATGCAGTGACGCCCACCCAGCTACCCCATGCACAACCGGGATCTGGACGTTGTCTTCGAAAGTCCTTTGCAGAGGGGTTTGTTTGTTTGCGCATGTGCATGGTTGTCCCTGTATGCAATGGATCTGGACGTAGTATGTTCCAGGATATTCCAACACTCTTATCATTTAAATTAAAGCTTGAATGTTTCACTCAAAAAGCAATCTAATATTTAATCTGACGTTTACTGTATATCCTGGAAGAGTATATTTATGACTCATGAATTTGAATTTAAAAAAAAAAAAATTGTGGTTTTTCAACGCTGTTTTATATTGTACCGTTATATGAAGATGAATATCATTACAATATATGGTTATTTTCCATGCGTTGAAGTCCCGCCCGAGGACTAAAATTCAGTGATGGAATTTCAATTCAAACACTCGAACGTCACAATAGATATGTTTCTCTTCGAAAGGCTTTGGCTAATCTCGGGATTGTTAAATGCATTCTTGGTTGTGAGTCGGTACACATGTGCAGTGTTGTAATTTTTGAGTAGCTCCGAACAGATAGTCAGATGTTGTTTTTTTCTCTTTTCAAACACAAACTTAATGATTTCATACCGTGATCTTGCTTACTTAGCCTAACGTCATATCGATCCATGTGTTCTTGTGGAGTTTCACATCAACAACAAACAGAGGGGTCCAGACATCCACACCATGAAACCATCAGAGAATTGAAGTTCAGTTTTCAAATAGATATCTTGAAGATTATTCAAATCTAGATTAACTTTATAATATTTACCATATGTGCATTAGCGCGCGCCTGTGTATATAACACGTAAATAAAACCACTTTTTATCACACAGAATTGCTTAAAAGGACTTCAAAATAGTTTTGATTGCTTATTAAAAAAAACATTAAGTGAATTAAATAGCGCCTGTAAGAGTTAAGTAACATACATGGTAGTATATATAGTGATTAGAGCCTGTATGAGTTCAGTAACATACATGGTAGTATATATAGTGAATAGAGCCTGTATGTGTAAGTAACATACATGGTAGTATATATAGTGAATAGTGTCTGTATGAGTTCAGTAACATACATGGTAGTATATATAGTGAATAGAGCCTGTATGTGTAAGTAACATACATGGTAGTATATATAGTGAATAGTGTCTGTATGAGTTCAGTAACATACATGGTAGTATATATAGTGAATAGCGCCTGTATGTGTAAGTAACATACATGGTAGTATATATAGTGAATAGCGCCTGTATGTGTAAGTAACATACATGGTAGTATATATAGTGAATAGTGTCTGTATGAGTTCAGTAACATACATGGTAGTATATATAGTGAATAGCGCCTGTATGTGTAAGTAACATACATGGTAGTATATATAATGAATAGCGCCTGTATGAGTTTAGTAACATACATGGTAGTATATATAGTGAATAGCGCCTGTATGAGTTTAGTAACATACATGGTAGTATATATAGTGAATAGTGCCTGTATGAGTTTAATAACATACATGGTAGTATATATAGTGAATAGCGTCTGTATGAGTTTAGTAACATACATGGTAGTATATATAGTGAATAGCGCCTTTATGAGTTTAGTAACATACATGGTAGTATATATAGTGAATAGCGCCTTTATGAGTTTAGTAACATACATGGTAGTATATATAGTGAATAGCGTCTGTATGAGTTTAGTAACATACATGGTAGTATATATAGTGAATAGCGCCTTTATGAGTTTAGTAACATACATGGTAGTATATATAGTGAATAGCGCCTTTATGAGTTTAGTAACATACATGGTAGTAATAGCGCCTGTATGAGTTTAGTAACATACATGGTAGTATATATAGTGAATAGCGCCTGTATGAGTTTAGTAACATACATGGTAGTAATAGCGCCTGTATGAGTTTAGTAACATACATGGTAGTATATATAGTGAATAGCGCCTGTATGAGTTTAGTAACATACATGGTAGTATATATAGTGAATAGCGCCTTTATGAGTTTAGTAACATACATGGTAGTATATATAGTGAATAGTGTCTGTATGAGTTTAGTAACATCCATGGTAGTATATATAGTGAATAGAGCTTGTATGTGTAAGTAACATCCATGGTAGTATATATAGTGAATAGAGCTTGTATGTGTAAGTAACATCCATGGTAGTATATATAGTGAATAGAGCTTGTATGTGTAAGTAACATCCATGGTAGTATATATAGTGAATAGCGCCTGTATGTGTAAGTAACATCCATGGTAGTATATATAGTGAATAGAGCTTGTATGTGTAAGTAACATACATGGTAGTATATATAGTGAATAGCGCCTGTATGAGTTTAGTAGCATACATGGTAGTATATATAGTGAAAAGCGCCTGTATGAGTTTAGTAACATACATGGTAGTATATATAGTGAATAGTGTCTGTATGAGTTTAGTAACATACATGGTAGTATATATAGTGAATAGTGTCTGTATGAGTTCAGTAACATACATGGTAGTATATATAGTGAATAGCGCCTGTATGTGTAAGTAACATACATGGTAGTATATATAGTGAATAGAGCTTGTATGAGTTTAGTAACATACATGGTAGTATATATAGTGAATAGAGCTTGTATGAGTTTAGTAACATACATGGTAGTATATATAGTGAATAGCGTCTGTATGAGTTTAGTAACATACATGGTAGTATATATAGTGAATAGCGTCTGTATGAGTTTAGTAACATACATGGTAGTTATAGTGAATAGCGCCTGTATGAGTTTAGTAACATACATGGTAGTATATATAGTGAATAGAACCTGTATGAGTTTAGTAACATACATGGTAGTATATATAGTGAATAGTGTCTGTATGAGTTTAGTAACATACATGGTAGTATATATAGTGAATAGCGCCTGTATGAGTTTAGTAACATACATGGTAGTATATATAGTGAATAGTGTCTGTATGAGTTTAGTAACATACATGGTAGTATATATAGTGAATAGCGCCTTTATGAGTTTAGTAACATACATGGTAGTATATATAGTGAATAGCGCCTGTATGAGTTTAGTAACATACATGGTAGTATATATAGTGAATAGTGTCTGTATGAGTTTAGTAACATACATGGTAGTATATATAGTGAATAGCGCCTTTATGAGTTTAGTAACATACATGGTAGTATATATAGTGAATAGCGTCTGTATGAGTTTAGTAACATACATGGTAGTTATAGTGAATAGCGCCTTTATGAGTTTAGTAACATAATGGTAGTGTATATAGTGAATAGCGCCTGTATGAGTTTAGTAACATACATGGTAGTATATATAGTGAATAGCGCCTGTATGAGTTTAGTAACATACATGGTAGTATATATAGTGAATAGCGCCTGTATGAGTTTAGTAACATACATGGTAGTATATATAGTGAATAGTGTCTGTATGAGTTTAGTAACATACATGGTAGTAATAGCGCCTTTATGAGTTTAGTAACGTACATGGTATTAATAGAGCCTGTATGAGTTTAGTAACATACATGGTAGTATATATAGTGAATAGCGCCTTTATGAGTTTAGTAACATACATGGTAGTATATATAGTGAATAGCGCCTGTATGAGTTTAGTAACATACATGGTAGTATATATAGTGAATAGCGCCTTTATGAGTTTAGTAACATACATGGTAGTATATATAGTGAATAGCGCCTGTATGAGTTTAGTAACATACATGGTAGTATATATAGTGAATAGCGCCTTTATGAGTTTAGTAACATACATGGTAGTATATATAGTGAATAGACCCTGTATGAGTTTAGTAACATACATGGTAGTAATAGCGCCTGTATGAGTTTAGTAACATACATGGTAGTATATATAGTGAATAGAGCTTGTATGAGTTCAGTAACATACATGGTAGTATATATAGTGAATAGCGCCTTTATGAGTTTAGTAACATACATGGTAGTATATATAGTGAATAGAACCTGTATGAGTTTAGTAACATACATGGTAGTATATATAGTGAATAGCGCCTTTATGAGTTTAGTAACATACATGGTATTATATATAGTGAATAGCGCCTTTATGAGTTTAGTAACATACATGGTAGTATATATAGTGAATAGAGCCTGTATGAGTTTAGTAACATACATGGTAGTATATATAGTGAATAGTGTCTGTATGAGTTTAGTAACATACATGGTAGTATATATAGTGAATAGCGCCTGTATCAGTTTAGTAACATACATGGTAGTATATATAGTGAATAGTGTCTGTATGAGTTTAGTAACATACATGGTAGTATATATAGTGATTAGTGTCTGTATGAGTTTAGTAACATACATGGTAGTATATATAGTGAACAGTGTCTGTATGAGTTAGTAACATACATGGTAGTATATATAGTGAATAGCGTCTGTATGAGTTAGTAACATACATGGTAGTATATATAGTGAATAGCTTTATGAGTTTAGTAACGTACATGGTAGTTTATGTAGTGATTAGAGCCTGTATGAGTTTAGTAACATACATGGTAGTATATATAGTGAATAGCGCATTTCTGAGTTTAGTAACATACATGGTAATATATATAGTGAATAGCGCCTGTATGAGTTTAGTAACATGCATGGTAGTATATATATATATATATATATTTAGTGAAGGGTGAACGATAATATCCCATCATACAGTTCCCTCTAGGTCTCGTAAGTGACGTAACAGACCATGGAATTCGTGTAGGGAAGACAAGAAATCCTCAAAAGTGCCTTAACATACGGCAAGCCGTTATGTATTTTTGTTTCTATCTATAATAACCAGAAGCAGACGCCTGTGCTGCTAAATTGTATCACGTACATATATAAAAAAAATATTGTAATACTGGTTGTTATTAATGTAATATAAATCCGTGATTGTATACGAGGATCTCATACTATAAGACAATGCGGAGTCGTGAACCGCTATTATTATATATATTTATATGTATGTGTATGTTTGAACTGGTGAGTTGTAGCTTTCCATTCTATGTGGCGAGATACAAGATAAAGAAAAGACTATGAAGGGAACCTGTTTTGTTTTCTCTCCGAAATTTTGGTCTCATATAAAATATAGGTGGGAATTGGAGATTCCGGTGAACTCAATTAAGATTTCAAAACTCTGGCGATATCATCGGCTGTTATTCAAAGAACTACGACGTCTTAGGTGTGAAGGAGATAAGTTAATGCCCCACCTCCCGAATGCCTTATTGGTGTAAAAAAAAGTGTTCACAAAATGTTTTGGGTTGAATATTCGATTCCTGGCAAAAACACTGGTCTTATAAGCTATCCCTTTCCGTGTTATATACGAATTAGAATCGTAATGGCAGACATATATATAACACAATACACTGTACATGTTTCTGATAAGGGCAACAAAAAACAATGGATCCGAACCAGGCGTGGCACGATCCCATTTCCAATTAGTGGTGGTTAGTCCGAACAGTTGTAATACACAATCTCCGTGTGAAGAGGCATGTTCACAATATCGTCGAGTTCCCAGACAAGGACATCCCCAAAGATGCTACATCGCTGACAGCATATGTAAGGTTTTCTCACAAGAACACTCACTGTATATAGACATATATGTAATTAAAACCAGCAAATAAAAAACAGTATGCTTATAACGAACGCTTCTAGAGCCGACAGTTACATACAAAGTATTGAGGCGAAGAACGAAAGAATGTCTTCGGTATTTATTATTTACCAACTTAAAATTCAAAATATGAAATTAAAAGCTGAAACCAGAGACTGTGCTGAAACGTTTGAAGGGTGGTAATAGCTTTGTATAGTACAGAATGTACAAAAACTGAGGATTAACTATTTCTCTAAATACTTGCTAAGAAATCGTGCAGCAAACTTTAACTTGTTCACGTCAATCCTGTCCTCTGGTGATCTGCAGCTTATATTGGACTACTGGCTATCTTTCTAAATAGCACTGTTCATTTGCTTACATACTTCCAGTTCAATGGTTGTTGTTTTGATATGAATTATTCATATGTGTTGTTTGTTATGTTAGTTTGTTTTCGAACAACTTTGTAGTGACAGATGTGCTAATAAAAAGAATCGGATATATCCATTTCGTTTTATAGTGAAGAAGTACTAAATGGATATTTCATTTATATATTTTTTTCTCGATAATAAGGTTTTCCGAAAATGTTTGGTACTGGAGATCATCCGTCTTCTTCAATTAGTGCCAGGGCATGGCAACAATGACTGTCTATGTTGCCTCGACCGAGTTCCAGCATGTTGGTGACCATCCAAGCATTGATGTCGGACACACATGCTTCCGGTTTGGTTGGTATGCTTGTCCAGCTGTAGTGAGGTCCCGGTGGCCGTGTCAAGATAATGTACTGGTATGTAATATACCAACACCGAGTACATTCATATCACCAGCTCAAAGGTTACACGTGACCAGTCAATAGTTTGTGATAAATCTGACGAATGGTCCGATTTAATGTGATGTATATTTTGATATAAAAAAATGAAACGCCGTCACTCACTTGCAGTTTATATCGTGAAGTAAATAAAGACGGATATTAATGTTCAATTTGAAAAAAAAAAAAAAAAAAAACAGAGAAAGAAATAAAATAAAAATTAAAGAAATAAAGACAGAAATCGTCTGATACCATGTCTCAAATCCGTTCCCATTTCATATAACGCATGTGAATTTCTTCATTAAATACATTTCAGAAATTTCATATTTGCATAGTTCTTGTTAGATAATAGCCTTTATTTATAAAGCGCCATGGTTAACGACCTCAGTAATAACTAACGGGCTGTATAATTTTTTAATTAAGAACATTCATGATATTGTTTTAATAATTCAAACTATTTGATGTAATATTTAATGTAGTCATATTTGAAACAATGAGATTAATTATAGATCCAGTAAGTCAGGTTGAGTAAAGTTTAAATCAAAATTGATGCATATGAGCATTTTGTAAAATTAAAGTAGATGTATTATTGTTTTTTAAAAAGTCATATCGGACGAACACATATGTATTGGTGGAATATGTTATATATGCATGCATCAGTCAACTGGTTTACCTAAGTACGCTGTATAATAATGAAGCATTAACGCACATAGCGATGCCTTTGTCGGTATAGATCGAATTTGATTGATCGTAGTGACAGTTATAGACACGCTTACATGCATTCAGTTGGAATGTCACAGCATAGCTGTTATACATTATGCATTTTCTCTAAATGTAATTTAGGTCAAAATAACATGGCAGCATATTTTGGTTTAGTTATTTTAACTGACATTTCATCAATTATGAGAAGATTAAATTCACATCTTCGATGCAAATCCCTAAGTTATTTGGGGAAATGGCATTCATGGGACAATGAACGCATTGGATCATTATCAGAAGTTATGATATCGAAATTTGAGGTGAAATGTACGTGAATACTTACAGGGTGGATATCATTTAATAGTTTACATGAATAGCTGGTATATGGGAGCTAAATGTTAGATATTATCTAACAGATCTACATTGTACAAAGCACGTCAAATTATCGTTTAATATCAAAATATTTAGATGGTATTATTTGATGTTTAAACGAGAAGCACATAGAAATGTCAAATGCCGAGTGAAGCGAAACAGAGTTATTTGTGCATAATCAGAATGACATAACACCCACGAAATCCCCTTAGGGCACGAGGAATATTCTGAGCGCCAGATAATAAATCAGCAGACAAGTTTAACGAATGAAGCGTAGTAAGGAATAATAAATGAACTATAGTAACTCTAATTTCAACAATAATCATGTACAATTAATATAACTAATGGCTACAATCTAATCAACTTGTTCTATAGAAATAATAATTTATGTACAATGTACGTGTGTACATGTACATTTGTAAGTTAAATTATAGATGTTTATTACCTCATCATATATATACGTCCCTAGTATACTGTGTGTTGTTAAAAGGGGCATTGAAGTCATATATAACCATATCTGGGAACAACATAGTATTAAAATTATTTTTGTTCTTGAACATAGAGTGATGCCGCCAACATTGGGTGCGCGAGCATACCATAAAGTATTACTGCCCACGGTAGTGTGTATTCTACGCAGTGATTCTACACAGAGTTGTTCGCTCTTTCTACGTTAGCGCTGAGCATTACACGCGAGGCCCTGAATCGAGTATTGTCAGCCCTCGCCGTACGTTCGCTCACTCTGTGTCAAAATGGCTGACGAAAAGGTGAAGGGAGTTCAGCGAAGAGGAGCTTTAAGGCAGAAAAATGTGCACGAAGTGAAGGATCACAAATTCGTTCCGAGATTCTTTAAACAACCTACGTTTTGTAGCCACTGTAAAGATTTTATATGGTAGGTTTAATTTTCCGGGTGTAAACTAGCGACCTAGCTAGACAATCACAACAGTGTTTTCCTTGTAGTATACTCGTCTCATGCGTTACACGTTTATACGATTGTTGAGTTGTCATACTTTCCGAGGATATGCTATTAATTCGTGTCTACCTCTGTTTTCTTGCAGGGGATTTGGGAAGCAAGGATTTCAGTGCAAAGGTAAGTAACATGGACTTGTATTCGTGCGTGTGTGTGTGTATTCCGGAAGTGAACTGGTTGCAGATGCTGATCGTAGCCAATCTGACAGGCGATAAAGTGTACGATTACTCAGGCCTTTTACTCCTCTCCTAAACAATATTGATTTCATATATTGACAACATTAATGTATTTGTGCTGCTTTTAGAGGTTAATTACGTTTATTTACAATAATTATTTACTATGGTCTAAAATGGTAACATTAATTAGCTTACCATACTGTTCTGCAAAATTAATTTGTTGTGGATGAGAGAAAATCTAGTCACGCCAGATCTAGAGCTGAGCAGCAGATTAAATGGCACACTGTAGCCGGATTTTCTTACATTGCATTAATCTGATTTAAACATGAGTCATTGAAAGTGCTTGCTTGAAATGCACAGACTAATTAAAATGAAAGCCATATAATTTCCTTTAAACTTCATTTAATTAGTTAAATGGAATTGTGTTTTTATATCCGTTCACTAAAAATACACACGAAGTGTTTCCATAAAACATTAATGTATATATACTAAGTGGTGCTCTTTTAGATAATAAATATATATATATTTACCATGCTTCCTAAATCACACAAGCTTCCTGATGCATTTTTTCATGGATTTCAGTTGACACTATAGACTTAAAGCAATTTCAGAAGGCAAACATGTACATATCACAATGTGTGAAATAGTACTTGAAAAAAGTCAAACAGATTCTGAATGTCCCAAAATATATATATAGTATCACAATATGTCAGAAAACCTGTCTATTTAAGGGTCAAGTGAAATTAAAATACCCTTTCTTTGAAATTTGACTGTTTCCAAAACAAAATTAAACGATAAAAAAGGTAATTTAGGGGTAAAACTTGGATGCTATGCTGGTGATGGACATTAGCAATTTTGGTTTCATTCTACACATCTTTAATACTATACATAATTGACAAGGGAGGTAACTCTAAGACAAAAACTGGCTTTCATTAAAATGTTGAATGAATTTATAGCTCTGGATGCTGTGGTAGTCATCTAATTATCATAATTTGTAATACAGTACTTCTGTGATATTTATTCTGTGATATATAATAAAAATACAGGAAGGTTGTTTGACTTTCACTATGAACACATGAACTCTCTAGGGATAGTGAGACTGACAATATCTCTTAAAAATGGGGTGCATCAAGGCATTTGATCGGATGTTGCAATGAAACTCAAATCATTTCTTATCATCCCTTCTGTTGGTGATTTGGGACATCAGATTTGACACAACACCATCAGAATGGATGATGATTTTAATTGAATTCTCAGTCCTAATTTTTTATATGTTGTGCATTGAAGGTCCTTGTCGACTCTGTTCTCTTCCAAGAATCATATAATTTCTGGTGTTTTGTCATTTTCTTCAAGGGGAATCACTCTTAAGTTGGTTAGGTTTAAAACGAGGTCTAAAGATTTTCGGAAGCAGACCACTAAAAGGAGTTCTTCATGTGTTGGGACAGTGGATCCAGATGTTTCCAAGTAATCTTATAATGTATGGCTTTGTCCAAGAACGATATACACATCCTGGACTTGTACACCTGTTTCAGAAATGTGACATCTGTTGTTTCTCTCTCAACGAAAAAGTATACATAGAAAACAATACAGACAACAGCAATTATCTAATAAAGATGATAATAAAACAGGTTTTTTTTTGGAGCCGAATTTCGGCCCCATTCCCCACGGCACAATTGGATATTATTCCCAATACGACCAGTTAAAATTCCCAATCGAATGATCTATGAAAAAAATTGTCTTTAAAAATTCGGATGGTGCCGTCCCGTCTACGTTTTATTGGTTATTCTGGCCTGATAAAGGGAGATAGTGCTTTAGAGTCTAAATAAATATAGCATAGATCCATATTTGTGTCTACTTGTTATTTTTACCATTATGTCCATTTTCCCCAATTTACCTGTTGCTGTGCATTTTTTCCCAATCCCAAAGCCATAGGCCCCATTCCCAAAGTAGTGAAAAAAAGCCCTGTAAAAACAATAATGATATTTTGTAATATAGTAGTACATCAACACTATGAAGTGGAAAACTCACTGCACTATATATGGACCCGACATACAGTTGTGATAAATGACAGGAAACTTCAGGTGTGACATGTTGTAGGTAGGACAGAGAGATATTCCAGGTGTGACATGTCGTAGGTAGGACAGAGTGATATTCCATGTGTGACATGTTGTAGGTAGGACAGAGAGATATTCCAGGTGTGACATGTCGTAGGTAGGACAGAGTGATATTCCATGTGTGACATGTTGTAGGTAGGACAGAGAGATATTCCAGGTGTGACATGTCGTAGGTAGGACAGAGTGATATTCCATGTGTGACATGTCGTTTGTAGGACAGAGAGATATTCCAGGTGTGACATGTTGTAGGTAGGACAGAGAGATATTCCAGGTGTGACATGTCGTATGTAGGACAGAGAGATATTCCAGGTGTGACATGTCGTTTGTAGGACAGAGAGATATTCCAGGTGTGACATGTCGTAGGTAGGACAGAGAGATATTCCAGGTGTGACATGTCGTATGTAGGACAGAGAGATATTCCAGGTGTGACATGTCGTATGTAGGACAGAGAGATATTCCAGGTGTGACATGTCGTAGGTAGGTCAGAGAGATGTTTAAGTATAAGTTAATTATATTTTTCACTCAGTTATGCAGACAGTTCTGGGTCACCAAATTTGTTCCCAGAAAACACTTGTAGTACCATATCATTAAAAGGACCCAGAAACATATTCTTTCACTCCAAATCTTGTCTGTATTGCACTGTATAAACTAGTTGTCACTCATGGTGCTGGCTAATTTGACAGCCAAAGTTATGATTCAGGCCTCTAAAAGCTATAGAAGTTGGAAATTGTTTTTTATTGATCTTAGATATTTCATGCGAGAGCCAATAACAAGTGATTGATCATATTGTATATAATATACCTTACTAACGATGTTGATCGGCCAGGGGAATGAATGAATTTTTTGCTGCTGGTAGTCTTTTTTCCCCTGTGTTTTAACTGCTGGGACAGGCGAGATATGTCATGAATCAATATGTATGAATGATGTTTTTTATTTCATTTTGGATATTTCAAGACATTTTTTCAGATGGCTATAGGTCTAGATTTTGGGAAATTGAGTGCAAGTGCCAGTTAAGTTACGTTTGCCTGATGTACACTGTTTGTTTGTATTTTGTTATATTTAATAAAAAGTTGATTATGATTTATTTGCAAATAAGCAATAACTCGTTAAAGTGAATTTCAAAAAATATTTTATTTGTTTCCAAAAAAAGTTATGCCATAATACAGTTAAGTTTCAAATTACTGACAAAAGGATATATAATATAGTAAGATTGAACCCATGCATATGTACATGTGTTTTATTTAATCTAAAAAGAATCCTTATTTGGTATGATGACCATATTTGGTATGATGCCCAATGCTGGTATGGTTTGTACCAGAGGGACCTACATACACATGCTGTCCTCACAATTATACCCAATATATTCCTGTGTACTGTAATTCTTTAAGACCAACAAGTGACAATTACAATTATGTGTAGGCAGGATCTGGGGGAAATTAGTTGACATTATAAATATTGAAAGCTGGTCCAAGCAGGTGCTGGGGAAAGGATAAGAATGACATTTAATTTGAGGCTTAGGATGGCTGACTTACCAGTGTGGATGGGTGAGGAGAAATGATAGACATGGCTGTCATCTCGTCCACCAGGGCCACCCAGGGCAATAGTAACACACTTCTATGTGTTCGTCATCAAGCTGGAGTTAATATTTCATGAACACTTTTACTTTCCATGAAAGACAGGAAGATGTAGTTGTTACATACACTAGCTTCTGTTAAATGGGAGTTACAATGCCTATCTAATATATGGGGTCTACACACCTTTTTAAATTTAAAAACCTTTAATTGTGTTTAAGTTACTTATGATATTTAATATTGTAATTTTTATAACTCATCAAGGTGTCATATTTATGGAGGAGTAGCTATATAGGAGCCCATCCACATCTATTTCGGTACAATGAATATGGTAATAAATTTGATTTAATTGTCTTAACAAAAGAAATTCATTAAATGTAAGAGAATATATCATGGTTGGAACATTCAAGCTTACTTTTAAGTACAAATCTTTCAATGTTCACCCTATTTTCACGCTGTTTATATATAATGCATACCCAGTCATTATTAATTTGTTAATCATGTATTCAATACTGTACAAATAATTGTTAATTTTCATACTATCAAAAACTCAAAAAAGTGCCAAGTACCATAATTTTATTCTGTAGTAATTAGCGAACAGGGCTGACAAACTTTTGACTTTGAAGTATGAGTTGGACTTTTTCTTGACAGTGAAACAATGTTATATTTAGCATTTTGATGGAAATGCAATATTCATGGGTTTATTGGTGGACATAGATTGCAAATGTATAAAATTTTAAATCGTTAATTTATATTAAAACAAGATAAATTAGACAAGTACATGTACAGTGTTGATACGCGACTCCTCATACCAGGACATAGTTACATATCGTATGATAATTAGTAAACCCAATCTAGATTGGATGGCATACTTATGTAAATGGGACTGATATATGTACCGAGAGATTTAGTGTAGTTTTCTTGCAATTCATATTTGTGAACCATTTAAGCTTAACTTTTGAAATAGATGTAAAAGAGGCTTACATATTTGCAGATTTAAAAAAGTGTTTGACAATTGTATAATGATTCAAAATGTTAAAATTATGCTTTGGTCATTATCTGTTTTATGCTGTCATTATTGTGTCGCCTGCAAAAAGGTTTCACAATGTCGGCGTTGGCATCGGTGTCGGTGTTGGCGGTGGTGTCAGTGTTGGCGTCGGCATCCACACAGAGTTTTCCGTGCGATAACTCAAGTTCCTTTGGGCCCATCAAACACAATTTTTTATGCAGTTTTTCCTTACCACAAGTGCTTGCATGGGATTGTTTTTTTTATTGGTCCAAAGTTCAAAGGTAGGGGTCACTTATCATATACTATGAATAGAAAATCTGTTTCCGTGCAATAACTCCAGTTCTCTTGGGCCAATCAAACTCAATCTTCATGAGGTGCTCATTTACCGAATGTGCTTGTATTGGTGAATTCCAAGCTTACTTGATTGATATGCTTGGCATGCTTATACTTTTAAAATTATTTCTTGAATTGAAAAATGTCGCTTTTTCTTCGTAATCATTCCCAACTTGCTGTACAGGCGACATGCTACTTCCATGAAATTCTTCTTGGTGGTAAAGTCTGATTGCATAGTTCAGTATATGAAGTTTAATGTTTGCGTTATTCTTATCCCATCTGTCTTTACTACTTATCTGTATCGTCCTTTTGCACTAGGCCGATCGATCTGTGAGCTGTCCCCTGGTAGTTGACAGTAGATAATACAGTCAAACTTGTAATAGCGGACACCCTTATATAGCGGACACCTGTCCATAACGGACACTTCCAGGAATCCCCAATGAAAATTACTATATAAATATCGTGTATATAGCGGACACCTTCCTAATGCGGACAGCGGACACTTATTTTTGTCCGTAAAGTTGTTTAAAATTCCGTATAACGGACACGTGAAACCATAGCTGGGTTGATATTTGTGTGTAAAACGTTTCTAAATAACAAGAAGAGCCTTAATTACTCAATTCCCCTGGCAGCAATGCTAACTTAGGAAGCCACTTCATCAGTCACTAATTGTCCTGTTACCTGTAAGTTGCTGTAACAATGGGCAGTAATTACAAGAGAGTGACCGATCGCCATCGGCAGAGGTGTTTGTTTACTCAACCTCACCGGTGACAGCTAAGCTTAGCCATTCAACCATAGCCTAGACAACAAGAATGGTCAGGTGGTAATTAAATCATTATCAAGACCAACAAAAGAGGGACAAAGCAATAGTTATGTCTGTCATAATTGTTTTACTTACAAAATCAACCGTACGCAAATCTGACAGCACATGGTTGTCAGCCGCCATTTTCTCACACTCGGAACTCCTCGGAATATGACTACGTAACATATGAAGAACAGCTGAAGAGTTCCGAGTGTCTTTGTATACACTATACTAATTGACTGAACCAGAAAACGGTATTTATTAAATTAAATCCCTACATGGATTTCAGAAAATAAGTCTCAAATAAATGCTGAGGGATTATAATTATCAGAGGAAAATGCATTATTTATAAAGAGTTAATTTTGTAATAGAAAAGATATTTCAAGCATATCTATTTTCCAAAATATTGAGGATTAATGAAAACTGTTTTACTATGATAAGAATTATCTTTACTTTTTTTTACAATGTTGAGTATTTGTCTGAATAGATATTCAGTATAGTATGATATTGGGAAGATTTTTTTAGAAACTATAGGCTTAATATAAATTATTAAAAATATCAGCTCTAATTTTTGTGTCAGATGAATGATTGAAAATTAATGAATTAAGCATTTATCTTTAATTATTTGTCTTTTATTCATTTGTTTAAGTGTTTAAATATAATAATTCAGGAGACATATAGTGTACTATGAACAGACTTTGGTTTGTTTCTTCCTTTATAAGGGACATAACTCGTTGAACCTCTATATAAAGGACACCTCTCTATAAAGGACACTTTTGCCTTGTCCCTTAGGTGTCCTTTATAGACAGGTTCGACTGTATCATAATGGGAAAGTATGCTTTCATTTTCATGCCACAGTGACTCCATCATACTTTTAACAAATAAACTTGTGAACTGAAACCATCGTTTATTGATGCAGTCATTTGGACTTGGCAATATCGCTTTGATGGTGATTGGTGAACATTTCTTGGCGTCAGTCAGTTGCCAAACTACATTTACATTAAATTCACACTCTTTTTTGGAAAATTGTCCCAATGTTTTGATAGTCTTAAGAAGAATATTAATGCAGTTTGATACAAATAACATCCAAAACATATTTACATGAATGTGAAGCTGCTATTGTATGTTGTAAGTTTAGAATATTTACCGTACTGTTGGTAATATAGGAACTAATCTCCTTAGCAGTAAGCTAATTTTGTATTTGATGTCAGAACCTGTCAAAACCTATAGCGATCCAGTGGCTGAGGTTAATAGCTAGCTCTAATGCTGACAGAGAGGATTTCAGACCTACACAGAAGGACTTTCCACAGAAATACAAGCTACAGTTCCTGATACACTGATCATTGATTCATTTACCTTTTAATATACTCTGGTTTTGTCTCTCAGTCCAAAGTTGATAGAACATTTTTTGAATGGTTGTCCTTATATATAACCTATTGATTCTTGTTAATATATTGCTTAATTTAATCCAACTCCACACACTGGTATTGTCTAGTGTAATCAAACTCTACACACTGGTATTGTCTAGTGTAATCAGACTCCACACACTGGTATTGTCTAGTGTAATCAGACTCCACACACTGGTATTGTCTAGTGTAATCAGACTCCACACACTGGTATTGTTTAGTGTAATCCAACTCCACACACTGGTACTGTTTAGTTTAATCAGACTCCACACACTGGTATTGTCTAGTGTAATCAGACTCCACACACTGGTATTGTCTAGTGTAATAAAACTACACACACTGGTATTGTCTAGTGTAATCCAACTCCACACACTGGTATTGTTTAGTGTAATCCGACTCCACACACTGGTATTGTCTAGTGTAATCCGACTCCACACACTGGTATTGTCTAGTGTAATCAGACTCCACACACTGGTATTGTCTAGTGTAATCAAACTCCACACACTGGTATTGTCTAGTGTAATCCAATTCCACACACTGGTATTTAAACACATTTTCACAGATACAGTGGAACTTCGTTAAATCGAAGTGGACGGGACCATGAAAAAACTTCGAGTTATCCGAGTGTTCGAATTAAGCGAGTTATCATTTTTGGTGAAAAGTTTGGTCAATATTTGTCAACATTATATAATCATTATAACTTCGCTCTGTCGCTCATCATTTTAGTGTGAAGACTGGTCAATACATGTAAATATATATGTAATGTTTCGTTATGTTACTTGTAATTTGGTGTAGTTTTGCCGATATACAGTCACGATAAAGTTTCTTTCACTTAGTCACTTCAAGAATGATCTGATGTCCAAGTCATGTTTGCAAAAGGTAAACGATAAAACGGAATTCGACAAAATAACAAGTTATTCATGTCAAATCAAATACCCGGTAACCGTTTGAGTTTAACACAGATTGCATGCAAAACGTAACAGAACCATTACCTTTTATTGGACATATAAAATACTGTTTGATCGGCCTACTTACTTTTTATTGATAACCACGCCATTTCCATGTGTGTAAGCACCGGAAGTTAGGCTGCGCATGTGCGTATAAAATGTTACTGTAACTGAGCTGGCGTTTTATCCGATTTAATAGACAGCACTGACCGTTACAGTTGTACTCTGAACACCTTGGCAGTAATTACGCTATAGTTTCAGCAGTTTAAAGATTTAATAGGCGCCGGTGACTGTTTCATTTCTACACCTGTAAAAACATCAGCCGGGTAGATCTACCGGTGTGTCAGAGATTAGTTCCGCTTGAGCGAACGGGTAGATGAGTTGTTGACTATCGTGTGTACTAATATCGGCGACCGCCTTAGGAAATTACCTGATGTAAGTAAAGCAGTACTTTTTATCACCAAGACATGTTGTTATAAGATTCAACCGACAATTTCTTTTATGAATTTATGAAACACTTATAATAGCATGTAGGTTAGTAGTGCCGATATGTTCAGTATTACAAACAGAATTTAGCTCTTAAAAAATGTCGGCGTTTACCACCGATCGACGAAAATTATACTTCGAGTTATTCGATCATTTCAAATAGGATTTTTATTGTTGTGACCAAATTTTCACTTCGTATTATCCGAGTTCTTCGAGTTTTCCGAGTTCGAGTTTTCCGAGTTTTCTTGACTAAGATAAAGAGAGAATTCGACTGGGACCGACGAGGTACTTCGAGTTAAGCGGGGTATTCGAGTTATCCGAGTTCGCGTTAACGAAGTTCCACTGTATATAAATTTAGTATTCAGGATTTTCAGATTACTTTTTAATGAACAACTTTAAGAAGAATTTGCAGATGAATACAATGTCTATTAATTATCATGGTGTTATGTATTACATAAAACACTAATTGATAGTAAAATTAGATGTATAATGCTAAATCTGTTATGATTGATTGATTAAATATTTATAATAACAACATAAGCCTGTGATGGATGTGACAAACAGCTGTCCCGACACTGATACAATCTGGTTTGGAGGTGATGGACTTTGTGCATGATACAGTAAGTGGTAGCAGGATTTGTCCCCACCATAACACTGATGATGGCTGCCTAGAGCAAACATTGGCGCTGATGGAAACAGTTCAGTGGCTATCAGACTTCCTATAGATTCAGCTCAAGGTTTTTTTTTCACGAGTGTGGGAGTCAGGGGGCCATTTTGTTCCATTTTGGGAAGAAACTTGGGAAGGCAATATTCAAGAGTGAACTGCAGATTTAGGGAAATATGTTTAAATATAAAATACTTACTGGGAATATGGGGCCCAATATTAATGTTAGCCTCCAACAGCTCTCAGATAAAACATAATATTCCATTATAAATATTATCCTGATTTGTTTTACAAGAGCCTGTGCAATCTTAAATTTCGAATCATAAAATTAAAAATAAAATATCAATAGCTTGGAATAAACAGCCTTTTTATTTAAATTTAGCTCATACTTCCACAGTTTGGAATTTTTCAATAGATCCTTTACCTCAGTAAGTGTTGGCTATTGCAGCTGATTTAAGAGATAATCTTTATTATAGATTTATATATAGTTTAGATTGAATTTAAATCTGTTTAGCTGTCCGGGATCCATGAATTACTTACCTTTGAAACGTCAATGTTGTGTGAAAACTCCTACACATAATATCTTATATATACTAGTATACCTTTGAATTGATACTCGGCATACAAATTGGTATATATCCATTTCCCTCAGTATGCACATGTACATGTACATTTAATTATATATAGATTTCTCTTGACCCCTGTCAACCTTTATTTATACCAGTTTTTTTCTGCATTTGTAGGTATGGTAGAGTTACCTACATATTTATTGTCTTTACACTGTTGATTCGTTACTGGTATGATGCCATTAAGATGATATTTAACTAACATCGAGAAGAACATTGATATAATCAGCCATGCTCTAAGTTAACAGCACATAAATAATAAGTCCACAATGTATAAGAGTGACAGTGAGATATTTAAATGAAAGATTTGTCACTGACACTTTAATTATACTTACAAATGTCCAAGTCCTTGGTTAAATATGTACATAATGTATACTGTGTATTTATAGCATCTACAAGGTGATCTTCATAGAAAATCTGCTCCAGCTATTTTTAATTGTATACGCCATGTACATGTCTCATCAGTGGATTTGATGTGGAAATGTCAGAATGTGTTTCAAATTTTCTGAAGTATATAAAAAATATATATATGAATGAGACATTATATTTGCTCTTAAATCTGAATGTTTATGATAAAAAAAATATTTCCTGTACAGAGACATCCTTGTTAAGACTGGAATTTGATGACCCTTCACAGCAACATCCCAATTTAGAGAGGAAGTTGATATTACCTACACAGAGACATTCCCTGTTAGACAGGAAGTTGATATTACCTACACAGTGACATCCCCTGTTAGACAGGAAGTTGATATTAACTACACAGCGACATCCCCTGTTAGACAGGAAGTTGATATTCCCTACACAGCGACATCCCCTGTTAGACAGGAAGTTGATATTAACTACACAGGGACATCCCCTGTTAGACAGGAAGTTGATATTCCCTACACAGCGACATCCCCTGTTAGACAGGAAGTTGACATTAACTACACAGGGACATCCCCTGTTAGACAGGAAGTTGATATTACCTACACAGCGACATCCCCTGTTAGACAGGAAGTTGATATTCCCTACACAAACACATTCCTGTTAGACAGGAAGTTGATATTACCTACACAATTGGATAATATTTCAGCATACTTATTTATCAGAACCATTTGTCAATGTCTTTGATTTTATTTCACTTGAAAAATATAAAAGTTTGATTGTACCTTTGACATGAGAGATTTGCTGCCTTAGAAGTAGTAGAAATAGATAAAAAGTAAACATCATTACAACAGATTAAGGTTTGCCTGTGAACCCCAATCTCTGTCAAACCACCTTGTCAAGACACTCTCAACTTGACAGTGTGCAGTGGTAACAGGCAGATGACATAAGTTCTGCATTAAAATGTTCCTTTTATAGAATATAGATGTCTTGCTGTGTTAATTAAGTTATTTAAATTTCCAGTGTGGTAGTTTCCTGTACAAACATAAATATTATTGTATGTACATAAGTATATATGTTAGATATTTCATTTACTTTCCAAACATGTTTAATAAAAAGAAGGTAGTTATGCATAATTAATTTGACCATATGTCATTAAACAGGTATTGTATGTTCATATAGACACTTCACAGGTACTGTCTTTTTGTATAGACACTACACAGGTACTGTCTTTTTGTAAAGACACTACACAGGTACTGTCTGTTTGTATATACACTACACAGGTACTGTCTGTTTGTATAGACACTACACAGGTACTGTCTTTTTGTATAGACACTACACAGGTACTGTCTACACAGGTAATCTTTTTGTATAGACACTACACAGGTACTGTCTGTTTGTATAGACACTACACAGGTACTGTCTACACAGGTACTGTCTGTTTGTATAGACACTACACAGGTACTGTCTACACAGGTACTGTCTTTTTGTATAGACACTACACAGGTACTGTCTTTTTGTATAGACACTACACAGGTACTGTCTTTTTGTATAGACACTACACAGGTACTGTCTGTTTGTATAGACACTACACAGGTACTGTCTACACAGGTACTGTCTGTTTGTATAGACACTACACAGGTACTGTCTTTTTGTATAGACACTACACAGGTACTGTCTACACAGGTACCGTCTTTTTGTATAGACACTACATAGGTACTGTCTACACAGGTACTGTCTGTTTGTATAGACACTACACAGGTACTGTCTGTTTGTATAGACACTACACAGGTACTGTCTTTTTGTATAGACACTACACAGGTACTGTCTTTTTGTATAGACACTACACAGGTACTGTCTGTTTGTATAGACGCTACACAGGTACTGTCTACACAGGTACTGTCTGTTTGTATAGACACTACACAGGTACTGTCTGTTTGTATAGACACTACACAGGTACTGTCTTTTTGTATAGACACTACACAGGTACTGTCTACACAGGTACCGTCTTTTTGTATAGACGCTACACAGGTACTGTCTACACAGGTACTGTCTGTTATATAGACACTACACAGGTACTGTCTACACAGGTACTGTCTTTTTGTATAGACACTACACAGGTACTGTCTTTTTGTATAGACACTACACAGGTACTGTCTTTTTGTATAGACACTACACAGGTACTGTCTTTTTGTATAGACACTACACAGGTACTGTCTTTTTGTATAGACACTACACAGGTACTGTCTGTTTGTATACACACTACACAGGTACTGTCTTTTTGTATAGACACTACACAGGTACTGTCTGTTTGTATAGACACTACACAGGTACTGTCTACACAGGTACTGTCTACACAGGCACTGTCTTTTTGTATAGGCACTACACAGGTACTGTCTACACAGGTACTGTCTGTTATATAGACACTACACAGGTACTGTCTTTTTGTATAGACGCTACACAGGTACTGTCTACACAGGTACTGTCTGTTATATAGACACTACACTGGTACTGTCTACACAGGTACTGTCTACGCAGTTACTGTCTGTTTGTATAGACACTACACAGGTACTGTCTTTTTGTATAGACACTACACAGGTACTGTCTTTTTGTATAGACACTACACAGGTACTGTCTTTTTGTATAGACACTACACAGGTACTGTCTACACAGGTACTGTCTGTTTGTATAGACACTACACAGGTACTGTCTGTTTGTATAGACACTACACAGGTACTGTCTTTTTGTATAGACACTACACAGGTACTGTCTACACAGGTACCGTCTTTTTGTATAGACGCTACACAGGTACTGTCTACACAGGTACTGTCTGTTATATAGACACTACACAGGTACTGTCTACACAGGTACTGTCTTTTTGTATAGACACTACACAGGTACTGTCTTTTTGTATAGACACTACACAGGTACTGTCTTTTTGTATAGACACTACACAGGTACTGTCTACACAGGTACTGTCTACACAGGCACTGTCTTTTTGTATAGACACTACACAGGTACTGTCTTTTTGTATAGACACTACACAGGTACTGTCTACACAGGTACTATCTACACAGGTACTGTCTTTTTGTATAGACACTACACAGGTACTGTCTACACAGGTACTGTCTGTTATATAGACACTACACAGGTACTGTCTTTTTGTATAGACACTACACAGGTACTGTCTTTTTGTATAGACACTACACAGGTACTGTCTGTTTGTATACACACTACACAGGTACTGTCTTTTTGTATAGACACTACACAGGTACTGTCTGTTTGTATAGACACTACACAGGTACTGTCTACACAGGTACTGTCTACACAGGTACTGTCTACACAGGCACTGTCTTTTTGTATAGACACTACACAGGTACTGTCTTTTTGTATAGACACTACACAGGTACTGTCTACACAGGTACTATCTACACAGGTACTGTCTTTTTGTATAGACACTACACAGGTACTGTCTACACAGGTACTGTCTGTTATATAGACACTACACAGGTACTGTCTTTTTGTATAGACGCTACACAGGTACTGTCTACACAGGTACTGTCTGTTATATAGACACTACACTGGTACTGTCTACACAGGTACTGTCTACGCAGTTACTGTCTGTTTGTATAGACACTACACAGGTACTGTCTACACAGGCACTGTCTTTTTGTATAGACACTACACAGGTACTGTCTTTTTGTATAGACACTACACAGGTACTGTCTACACAGGTACTATCTACACAGGTACTGTCTTTTTGTATAGACACTACACAGGTACTGTCTACACAGGTACTGTCTGTTATATAGACACTACACAGGTACTGTCTACACAGGTACTGTCTACACAGGTACTGTCTGTTTGTATACACACTACACAGGTACTGTCTGTTTGTATAGACACTACACTGGTACTGTCTACACAGGTACTGTCTACGCAGTTACTGTCTGTTTGTATAGACACTACACAGGTACTGTCTACACAGGTACTGTCTGTTATATAGACACTACACAGGTACTGTCTACACAGGTACTGTCTGTTTGTATACACACTACACAGGTACTGTCTGTTTGTATAGACACTACACAGGTACTGTCTACACAGGTACTGTCTGTTTGTATAGACACTACACAGGTACTGTCTACACAGGTACTGTCTGTTTGTATACACACTACACAGGTACTGTCTGTTTGTATAGACACTACACAGGTACTGTCTGTTTGTATACACACTACACAGGTACTGTCTGTTTGTATAGACACTACACAGGTACTGTCTACACAGGTACTGTCTTTTTTGTATCGACACTACACAGGTACTGTCTGTTTGTATAGACACTACACAGGTACTGTCTGTTTGTATAGACACTACACTGGTACTGTCTACACAGGTACTGTCTGTTTGTATACACACTACACAGGTACTGTCTGTTTGTATAGACACTACACTGGTACTGTCTACACAGGTACTGTCTGTTATATAGATACTACACAGGTACTGTCTGTTTGTATAGACACTACACAGGTACTGTCTACACAGGTACTGTCTACACAGGTACTGTCTGTTATATAGACACTACACAGGTACTGTCTACACAGGTACTGTCTACACTGGTAGAATTAACAACAACCGTCCAACATGATAGAATTAACACAACCGTCCAACATGATAGAATTAACACCAACCGTCCAACATGATAGAATTAACACAAACCGTCCAACACGATAGAATTAACACAAACCGTCCAACATGATAGAATTAACACAAACCGTCCAACATGATAGAATTAACACAAACCATCCAACATGATACAATTAACACAAACCGTCCAACACGATAGAATTAACATAAACCATCCAACATGATAGAATTAACATAAACCATCCAACATGATAGAATTAACATAAACCATCCAACATGATAGAATTAACACTAACCGTCCAACATGATAGAATTAACACTAACCGTCCAACATGATAGAATTAACACAACCGTCCAACATGATAGAATTAACACAAACCGTCCAACATGATAGAATTAACACAAACCGTCCAACATGATACAATTAACACAAACCGTCAAACATGATAGAATTAACATAAACCATCCAACATGATAGAATTAACACAAACCGTCCAACATGATAGAATTAACACAAACCGTCCAACATGATAGAATTAACACAAACCGTCCAACATGATAGAATTAACACAAACCGTCCAACATGATACAATTAACACAAACCGTCAAACATGATAGAATTAACATAAACCATCCAACATGATAGAATTAACACAAACCGTCCAACATGATAGAATTAACACAACCGTCCAACATGATAGAATTAACACAACCATCCAACACAATTCGCTCTTCTACACTGATTAGTTTCAAAACGTAAGTCAAACTACGCTAACCAAATGTTGAGAAAACTGAACTATTTTGGGTTGGAATTACACGGCAGTTAAATTGAAAGTTTCGATTAAATTTGATTATTTAGGAGACAGCTTCCAATGTAATTGACAAGTTTTCGTAAACAGGACCAACACCGTACCCTAGCAAAGAAACGGAGACTGAGCAAGAAATGTGTATCTTATTATCCTTAATTACGAAATACAGCAAGTTTTCCATACATACATATATACATGTATATATATATATATATACTGGTGACAAATCTTCATAAGCCCGAGAACAGCAGCAGTAGGGTGAAACACCATTCATTCTGCTTACCAAAACTTTGTTTTTCCCATCAGACTTCATCGGTAAGCTATTTTGGGAAGAAAATTGCAAAGAAGATTAACAGGTCTCGGTAGGGAGGCCAGGTTAAATTGTAGGGTAGGCTGTTCCCTAGGTACTTAACACATTGAACCTCCTATAGATAAGGAACAATATGCTGGAGTACATTTCGATTACATCTGTAAAGTCATCCAGGGTTAAGGGTCTGATTTCATTTCCTAGCTATAGGCATATTACATGTTCTGTAAAATGTATGTACTTTTTATTCTAAGTGATGATGGATATATATACCATACTTATCCTGTAATAATACCAGGGGCACAACAATAGGCTTTGTTACTCTTAATCATAAAAGGAGTTGGATTATTGTTAACAATTTTAGTGGACTTAAGAGTATAGGGTGGGCTTATTGCAGGACAATTAATTAGAATTGTTAACAATTTTAGTGATTGGTGGACTTATTGTTAACAATTTTAGTGATGGGTGGGCTTATTGTTAACAATTTTAGTGATTGGTGGACTTATTGTTAACAATTTTAGTGATTGGTGGACTTATTATTAACAATTTTAGTGATTGGTGGACTTATTGTTAACAATTTTAATGATTAGTGGACTTATTGTTAACAATTTTAGTGATTGGTGGACTTATTGTTAACAATTTTAGTGATTGGTGGGCTAATTGTTAACAATTTTAGTGATTGGTGGACTTATTGTTAACAGTATTAGTGATTGGTGGACTTATTGTTAACAATTTTAGTGATTAGTGGACTTATTGTTAACAGTCTTAGTGATTGGTGGACTTATTGTTAACAATTTTAGTGATTGGTGGACTTATTGCATCAAAGTTCCGTTATACCTGTTGTTATTATCTTTCCTGTGTTTTTGTATGGCTCTAATGTTTCTTTTCAGGATAAAGATTAATAATTTGTTTAAACTCCTGACCAGATTTAAACTGGATTATTTTTATATAAAAACATAGTTTTTACCTTAAAGATGACATTTAGATGGATTTCTGCCTAATATTTGACAAAATAGTAATCTGTAGATTCCCACCCCACATATGACATACACATGAAAATAATTTTCTGTCGTGTGAGTTTCCACTGGAGAAATATCTTCCTGTGCATTTGTGTTTACATAGAAAGCTGTGAGAATTGTCAGTTGTGGCGGTTAAGGTGTTGAAAGCTTGTTCACTAGAGATCATTGATTTCTCCAATTACTAAAGTGCTTGTGATGATTGGATCCTAAATGTTTGATTGTATGCCTTTTGTTCACAGATTTGTTTTATGTAAAACCTGTTAAGTGATTTTTACTTGTTTTGTGTTTGGAGTTTTTGTGTCACTACCACAACTTTATGATGTCATATAAAAAAGTGTCTGAAGATAATTGGCTGTGAAAGGGACATTTTATAGTACTATCACACCGAAATGCCAATCCGGGTCACATTACACTGACAATGGGCTAACCATGCAGTCTTTACCTTGACATAAGTATTATGCTTGCTTTAATTAGCAAGTGCTAAACACTTAATTAGCCCAGAGTATGGTTGTTTTGATTAAAGGTACATCGATAGTTTAAACCAATTAAGCTTTAGTTAGAGTCTAGGTAAGGTAAGTATACTATAATTGCTGTGTGGTGGGTCTAATAATTATCCATTAGCTTTGATAGAAAGGTTGACCCAAAAAGCAGTTCTGTGATATTTTACACCTATTTAACTTAACATAGTTACTCCAATTTTTCACAGAACTGATTAAACTTTGGCCAGAGATTGAGTAAATTTTACGAATATGTGATATGTGTGGGAAGGGTTTTACAGCAGGCTATATACCATCTCTGACCTGGCTATAGCCAGCTGGACATGTGTGCACTAGAATGTTGTAATCACTAGCTCGTGCCTATACATGCACAGGTAGCTAAAGATGATTACCTGTACTTCCACTGTAGTTGTATACAGAGGCCACAGTTTCCTTGATAATGTATACCGTAAGGTGGTTGTTTCCACAGTACTATGATGAATGTACTACCATAGTGTGTATCAATATCATGTATATATATATATAGCATTCCTAATTGTGCTCCACGATTTTCCTAATCAGTTCAACAAGGAAAAACATGTTTACAAAATGCAAAATGAACTCAATATGTCTGTAGCTTGGTAACGATGTTATTGAGGAAGAGTACCTGGTACTACTAACAAGTCATAGTGAATTAGCTTTAACAGACAATGTAGATCTCCTCGCACTACCAAATGACATCCGGAGTGGATGGTTGTATCGACACACTGTAGTGATCATTATAGTCATTACAAACTATGTGCACTAACCTCGCTTGATTACAGATTTACCTGTGACCAATAACGTATCCCATACCGAAATAAAGCACACTAAAGTATACTTTTATGCTACTTTAAGTATACACTTTTTCCTACTTTTTTGAAAAAGTACCAAAAAAGTATACTTTTTTTGTACTTTTCTGGACTTAGACATTTTTCAGAGTACTTTTTCTGTACTAAATTTGGACTCTGAAATTTCTCAGAGTACTTTTTTTGTACTTTTCTGGACTTAGAAACTTTTCAGGGTACTTTTTCTGTACTTTATTTGGACTCTGAAATTTTTCAGAGTACTTTTTTTGTACTTATTCTGGACTTAGAAATTTTTCATGGTACTTTTTCTGTACTTTATTTGGACTCTGAAATTTTTCAGAGTACTTTTTTTGTGCTAAAATCTGACTTAGAATTTTTTTGAAAGATTGTGAAAATATGGATGTACTTTTTTCCTACTTTTTTGGGACTTAGAATTTTTCAGCTAATGCCATTGTGCTTTTTTTGTACTTATTATGGACTTAGAATATTTTCAGACATTGCGAGGGGTTATAGTATATTAATATTTTCAAAATTAAATCTGACTTTTTCAGTCGACTACAAATCTAAGACTAAAAAAATAATACCCAGGATTAACCACAACAAATATCTATCAAATAAGATACAGAAAATTATCATTTGGTAATATTAAATGTTTTTGATCTCGTTCTTTGTTGTTTTTTTTTTTTTGTCTTTTTTATGTTCTAAAAAATACTTTTCATACTTTGATCAGTACCACAGAAATTTATCTAAAAATAATTAAAATTCAACAATTATTATCATAAGTATTTCACTTCAATGTACTTTGTTAGTAAGGTTCACACATTTTAACGGTGATTTCTTTGTCACTTTTCGTTTGTATTTCCATATGCATCTCAGAAGTAATAAACTTCACATTGATGAATGTTACTATACGTTCATGTGACGAACGTCAAAACTTAGCTCTATAAAATTTTTGTTCCAGGTCGTTCTTTGAAGTTACAGTATTTTGGCTTTAATTATAAACTCTTTAACGGAGTTAAAAACATTTCGTTTATCCAAACGTTAACCTCTACCAGATCGGGGATCACTCTACGAACACACTAGGACGAATATTCATACCCTGCCTACACTGCTCTCCGGCAGGGTATGAAGTCCTTCCCATTGCCGATAGTGTAGCAAGCCCCGATGTGATTCACATCGGGCTGTATTAGCAGTGTTAAAAATTTTCTCGGATAAAAATACACATGTAAATTGATGATTCTGGTATACGTATCTATTATGAATATTCAAGCAACAAACCTGCACATTACTTCAAATGTTTGACAATAAATAGTAAAATCCAAAACGAGCAAGACACACGGAGATATCGGTTCAAACATACCGCCATCTTTGATACAAGTGTAAAGGTCAATTTCCTTATAAGGAAATCAAAATAAATTGATGCTAATGAGGCTTCCCGCGAGATTTCAACAGAAAAACAGATTCGGAGTAATATATCTCGGTAAGGAAGGTCAATTCATTCTGAAATTATTTAATTACGCAAAGTAAGATTCGCTTTCTTCACAAGAGTTACAAAAGAGTGGTTAAATATCTCTGATTATGTATTTATTTATCGTAGTAGCTTCATCCATATATGGATCACGGGTTCCATATTTGGGTTAGAATCCTCGCGAGAGTTCTTCGAGAAGTATCATGGCGGATCACAGAGACAACTCCGAGCAGTATGATATCAGAATATGCGAATTAAAGATTTCTAGATTAGACGGTAGGCTAATACATTGCAAAATTGTATAAGAAATGTTTAATTATACGAACTATTACTCCAAAGTTAAACGATATCCGCTATTTGAAGCATTTTCGAGGTTCACTGTTTTGCTACATTACGAGCAATGGGAGGGAATCGTAGCTCTGACGACGACCATCTGTCAGAAATTGTCCGTCCGTCGTCCAGAGCTACGTTATCGCAGCTACGAACACACATGTGCCCGTGCCTGTAATACGCTTTTAATTCATTCAAATGAAATTAAAATCACCTGCTTTTTGTCTGCATATCATATACTTGCTGGATATACGTGGTTTTAAGATTACATCTGATAATTGCACCCGAAATCACGTCGTGTTCTGTCAAAATATTCACCGATATACTCGTATAAACATGTGTAATACTGATATAGTCACTCGGACGCTTCTTTGTAAAACGTATATTGAAGTCAAGCGCTGTGATGATCTCGATCTCGATATGGCTTGACTGACAACAAACAGGCATGATCAAGGAACAATATTCCGGTATTTAAATCAGAATTACATCGCATTCATTGAAATGGTGAAAGTGAACACAAAAAGAAAACTTTAATTTGTCTGATATTTATTTAGCAAGATCGTACGATAATTCGGACAACGACACAATGTAGCTGTACTCTAATATGTTGTAGAATGATCTCGTAGGAGTGTTGTGTGTACAAATAAAATACTCTATTGTATACAGAAATCAAGATCAATACCAAGATCTATCATAAATATTTTAATTGATATAGTAGACGGCTTGAATAACTGCAACACCAAGATCGATCAAAAATATTTCAACTGTTTTAAACTAAATCTTGAAACCTGTCCTGTGTGTTAAGCTAACAAAGCGATCAGGATATATATGCTTAACGTCGTACCGAAAGTTAATTTCACCCGTGGTGTTAATTAATATAAGCGACAGTCGATTGTAATGGCAAATCATACCTAGCTTTATTGTTTATTGGAGTTACCTGTGTACCTCCCGTCTCACCTGTACACATATTAATTGCCCCTCTTAGACTAAGTCTTATGCCCGCGGCGTTAATTATAACAATTTATATTGTCAAGCTTGACTGCCTTTCACTACGATCAGATCACAGTTGCCTACCCTCATTTAAACAAAACATCCGGATTACATAACAGGTACTGACGAGGCTTATTTATACCTGTGTCAGATTACCATCGGTCGGTTCACCTATGACCTCGGGGCCGTGATCTCGTTTGTTTACTTCGGTTTACGGAATCTACCGAGATTTGACGAGTTCGCTTCGTGCGATCATTTTGTGCAATGTGCAAGCTTTAAATGCTGAAGTAGTAATACCAAAAGTATGGAACAATAGAGATTAAGGAAGTAGAATATAAAAAAACAAGTAATAAAAGAATGAAATCGATACAGTAGATCTCCGACAAAACTTTTTTTTATCCCATGATGCAACAAACAGCGAGATTTTAGCGGGAAGTCTGATAGCCATGTTTGAATTTCACCGGATGTTTATCAACGGAAGAAACATAAACAAACACGATTTTGATATAGAATAGCCTAAAAACGAAATTCATTTTCTTGCCTAACTGAAGAAGATCGAATATCTGTCAGTAAGTGGCCAAAGAATATCAGCTTTCTTGTTGTTTTTGGCGACAAATGCTCATTTTGACCCGAAAATATCACAGATATCGCGACCAGGTAAGTTTACAATTTTATTATTTAAATCTATTTCGTCTTCTGCACGTTCCTACATCGTTTCACATTATATAGGTGAATAGGGGCCTACACATGTTAATATTAATACTTGATTACTTCGTGTTTCAGGGTTTTCATAATGAATTCATCACCGATTACAGTTTACACGGCCCGAGTTTAATTAACAAAGAACTGCTAGATCCACGTGTGTTTCAATCGTAAGTATTCAATTTACAGATTTATGCTACCATACGCCTGGGATTTTATAAGCATCCTGATTGATAGCACCCAAATATTGAGAACAAGAAGAATTTTATTTCTTTATTGACGAACTTCGACGTAGTTATATTGCATTTTTATTTCTGTCACGTAACGGTAAATTCGTAATATCTTAATTTTTATGACTTCGTTTTTCAATGGAATTTATTGAAATTTCACTTACATGTAAAGAATTATTTGCTTATTCATCTGATATTTATCCTTATGACATTTTTAAGTTAGAATATAAGAACGAAAGTAACGTCACATTTCGGGCAACATGTGTATATCTATTTTAGGGAATATATGTAAAAATATCGGTAAATGAGCTATAATAATTGTCTACTATAGTATATGGAATTTGAAGAAAATACATTAAAAAACGAAGTCAATAAAATCCATTGAAAATTTGTTGTATGTCATGATCATGATCAATTCACAAAAAAATTATCTCAAGAAATGATTGAATAAAAAAAATCTGTGTTATGGAGTATTTTGATAGTTAGTTGCATAATTTAAGATGAAACAAACTGTCAGAGAATTCTGGAGTAGCTTGATTTTTAGCTCACCTGCCCGAAGGGCAAGTGAGCTTATGCCATGGTGCGGCGTCCGTCGTCCGTCCGTCTGTCCGGCCGTCCGGCCGTCCGTCCGTCCGTCCGGCCGTCCGGCGTCAACTTTTTCATTTAAACAACTTCTTCTCAATAACCAAGAGGCCCAGGAACTTCATATTGGGCCTGTAGCATACTGGGATGAAGGGCTACCAAGTTTGTTCAAATAAATGACGTTGACCTTCATTCAAGGTCACATGGGTCAAATAGGCTATAATCTTCAAACGACTTCTTCTCAATAACCAAGAGGCCCAGGGACTTGATATTGGGCCTGTAGCATGCTGTGATGAAGGGCTACCAAGTTTGTTCAAATAAATGACGTTGACCTTCATTCAAGGTCACATGGGTCAAATAGGCTATAATCTTCAAACGACTTCTTCTCAATAACCAAGAGGCCCAGGGACTTGATATTGGGGCTGTAGCATACTGGGATGAAGGGCTACCAAGTTTGTTCAAATAAATGACGTTGACCTTCATTCAAGGTCACATGGGTCAAATAGGCTATAATCTTCAAACGACTTCTTCTCAATAACCAAGAGGCCCAGGGACTTGATATTGGGCCTGTAGCATGCTGGGATGAAGGGCTACCAAGTTTGTTCAAATAAATGACGTTGACCTTCATTCAAGGTCACATGGGTCAAATAGGCTATAATCTTCAAACGACTTCTTCTCAATAACCAAGAGGCCCAGGGACTTGATATTGGGCCTGTAGCATGCTGTGATGAAGGGCTACCAAGTTTGTTCAAATAAATGACGTTGACCTTCATTCAAGGTCACATGGGTCAAATAGGCTATAATCTTCAAACGACTTCTTCTCAATAACCAAGAGGCCCAGGGACTTGATATTGGGGCTGTAGCATGCTGGGATGAAGGGCTACTAAGTTTGTTAAAATAAATGACTGTGACCTTCATTCAAGGTCACATGGGTCAAATAGGCTATAATCTTCAAACAACTTCTTCTCAATAACCAAGAGGCCAAGGGACTTGATATTGGGCCTGTAGCTTGCTGGGGTGAAGGACTACCAAGTTTGTTCAAATAAATGACCTTGACCTTCATTCAAGGTCACATTGGTCAAATAGGCTATAATCTTCAAACGACTTCTTCTCAATAACCAAGAGGCCCAGGGACTTGATATTGGGCCTGTAGCATGCTGGGGTGAAGGGCTACAAAGTTTGTTCAAATAAATGACATTGACCTTCATTCAAGGTCACATGGGTCAAATAGGCTATAATCTTCAAACGACTTCTTCTCAATAACCAAGAGACCCAGGGACTTGATATTGGGCCTGTAGCATGCTGGGGTGAAGGGCAACAAAGTTTGTTCAAATAAATGACCTTGACCTTCATTCAAGGTCGAATGGGTCAAATAGGCTATACTCTTCAAACAACTTCTTCTCAATAACTAAGAGGCCAAGGGACTTGATATTGGGCCTGTAGCATGCTGGGATGAAGGGCTACCAAGTTTGTTCAAATAAATGACGTTGACCTTCATTCAAGGTCACATGGGTCAAATAGGCTATAATCTTCAAACGACTTCTTCTCAATAACCAAGAGGCCCAGGGACTTGATATTGGGCCTGTAGCATGCTGGGGTGAAGGGCTACAAAGTTTGTTCAAATAAATGACGTTGACCTTCATTCAAGGTCACATGGGTCAAATAGGCTATAATCTTCAAACGACTTCTTCTCAATAACCAAGAGACCCAGGGACTTGATATTGGGCCTGTAGCATGCTGGGGTGAAGGGCTACAAAGTTTGTTAAAATAAATGACTGTGACCTTCATTCAAGGTCACATGGGTCAAATAGGCTATAATCTTCAAACGACTTCTTCTCAATAACCAAGAGACCCAGGGACTTGATATTTGGCCTGTAGCATGCTGGGGTGAAGGGCAACAAAGTTTGTTCAAATAAATGACCTTGACCTTCATTCAAGGTCGAATGGGTCAAATAGGCTATACTCTTCAAACAACTTCTTCTCAATAACCAAGAGGCCAAGGGACTTGATATTGGGCCTGTAGCATGCTAGGGTAAAGGGCTACAAAGTTTGTTCAAATAAATGACGTTGACCTTCATTCAAGGTCACATTGGTCAAATAGGCTATAATCTTCAAATGTCTTCTTCTCAATAACCAAGAGGCCCAGGGACTTGATATTGGACCTGTAGCATGCTTGGGTGAAGGGCTACAAAGTTTGTTTAAATAAATGACCTTGACCTTCATTCAAGGTCACATGGGTCAAATAGGCTATACTCTTCAAACAACTTCTTCTCAATAACCAAGAGGCCAAGGGACTTGATATTGGGCCTGTAGCATGCTAGGGTAAAAGGCTACAAAGTTTGTTCAAATAAATGACCTTGACCTTCATTCAAGGTCATATTGGTCAAATAGGCTATATTCTTCAAATGACTTCTTCTTAATAACCAAAAGGCCCAGGGACTTGATATTGGGCCTGTAGCATGCTGGGGTGAAGGGCTACAAAGTTTGTTCAAACTAATGACCCTTGACCTACATTTAAGGTCACAGGGGTGAAATCGGCTTAAATCTGTAAACAATAATTTTGTGATAGCCAAGAGCCTCCTAGACCAGATATTAGGCCAATAAAATGCTGGAATGAAGGACTAGAAAATTTATTAATATGAATAAACCTAGCTTACTATGATAATCAGCATAGTATCTGTAGAAATGACCTCAATCAACTTCAAAGTTGCTGTAGAGCCAGGTGAGCGATACAGGCCCATTGGGCCTCTTGTTATTAAAGTACTTATCCTTATAATTAAAAGTTTTATGTTGTACCTTTAAACTTGTATACCTGTGGCTAGCTTTTCTTGATAAAAAGACTTCCAAGCAGACATGCATGTAATAAATGACAGTAGAGTGATCAGGTGCATATATAAGGAAAATTATCTACATTTTTATATTGAACAAATCTTCACAATTATTCTAAGTTTTGATATACAAAATATTTTAAAATTTTCTCTTTCTTCCAACAGATTATGCAGTACATTCTGAAGTGACGGAAAGCTTGAAGATATTGCATTGTGGTCCGAATTGAGGGCAATGATTCGCATAAAGCAAGAAAGGAATGAAGAGAATCAGACATTTTATTTTTCGAATTCACACTTACTTGGATTTGACCAGTTTAAGCAAGCAACATTATGCATATACCATACTTCATTGTATTCAGTATGCATTTATGCATTGTTTTTTATTTACATCTTTTTGTTGTGTTTCCTCAAGAGGAATTATGATTCGACAATTTTTACAAATGTTATTGCCCTTTTTATTTAGTATATTTTTTTTTGTCTGGATCTCCTACATACACATGATATAAAATTGTGTTTTCCTGCTTGAAAAAAATATTAGAATAATTTATCAAAAGTTATTGCCCTTATACATAGATGTCCATCTGTAAATCCTTAACCTCACCCTTAAACAAATTTCGAGCTTATTAGATCCAGACTTTGCTATGGCATGAAATTATACTCAGTGGAATTGTGATTGGATAACTAATCTTGTATTTCAATGTTTGTTTTCACTTGATACAATTGTGCATTTCTCTTAGGAATGGGACTGATTTATGTATTGTTTAAGCATGCAGTATTCTCATTTAAGCTTATCTCCTATATTTTCAGAACTAATTTCCTACACCATTAAATTAAGTCCCTTTTTTTGGTAATTTTTTCCTACTTTTTCAGTACTTTTTTTATACTTTTTTAGTACTATTTTCCTACTTTTCTAGTACTTTTTTCCTACTTTTCCACTACTTTTTCAGTACTAATTTCCTACCTTATTGGTACTTTTTTCCTACTTTTTCAGTCCTAATTTCCTTCTTTTCAATACCATTTTCCTACTTTTTTGATACTTTTTCAGTACAGATTTCCTACTTTTTTAATACTATTTTCCTACTTTTCTAGTACTTTTTTCCTACTTTTCCACTACTTTTTCAGTACTAATTTCCTACCTTATTGATACTTTTTTCCTACTTTTTCAGTACTAATTTCCTGCTTTTTCTGTACCATTTTCATACTTTTTTTTGTACTTTTGTACTTTTTTTGTACTTTATGGACTTCCCTGTAAAAGTACTAAAAAAGTATAAAAGCACAAAAAAAGTACACCATCAATTTGGCCCTGTGCACTTTATACTATTATTGTACTTTTAATGTACTTTTTCTGTACTATATTTGTGCTTTTTCTGTACTTAATGAAAACAATAAAATGTACTAAAGGTATACTTTTGTTAGACTTTTTTTGTACTTTAGTACTTTTTTTGACTCAATTTGGAACCGTGTTGGAATATCGGTTCCAAATTGAGTCAAAAAAAGCATACTTTTTCTATGCTTTTTTAGTACTTTTTTCCCATACTTTTTTTGTACTTTATTTCGGTGTGGGATTGGCTATATTACATCAATATACAACACCATGGAGAGGGATACAAGTCTTTGATGTCCTGATGAATAATTCATGGTAGACTCGGCAGTCGGGAGTCTGATTTGATATACCATTCCTTTTTATGTAATCCTTCATATTCTACATGCTGTCAAGAGTTCAGGATACATTTATTGTCATCTGCCAGTGCAGTACACCTTGGCTACCATTGAGAATCTTAAAAAGACATGTTCTGTCTTAAATGTTTTTTTTAATGCTCACCTGGTACATACATGGCATGTTTTGTTTGTGGTCTGATTGTCATTTGACCTTTACTTTAAATCTCTACTAGTGCAGAATGCTTGAATGAAATTAAACAAATTTAGTTTCGAGGATCCTTGATAGAAAATGGTTGAATTTTGTGTAAACAAATGGTTTGGCCTGGCTGTGAGGAGAGGGGGTAGGTCGAATATGTGGCTCAGATGCATGTATGTCTTAAAAAGAAATTTTTGATAAAGTATTCTATGTTATCAGGATTGATATATTTATAGTCTTTGATAACCAGAAATTAGTTCTACAGAGATAACCTGCATTACTATTAGCTCAATAACTGCAGGTTTAAAAGTTCAACTTGGTAATCTAACTGATAGATTTCTCCATATTCTCTGTGATGCTGAGACATTTTGCTACTGAAAATATGTTCGTAAAGTATTTTGTAGGTGATAATGGTCCAGTACTTAAAAGGGCTTGATCCTTGGTAGCTTTGTAATTAGTTTCTGTACATGTATAGGTTACGCTGCTGTTACTGTTGTATATCTGATCCACAGGTCTGTAGGCTTGCTGTCCACTGTAACTGTTACTGTTGTATATCTGATCCACATGTCTGTATAGGCTTGTTGTCCACTGTAACTGTTACTGTTGTATATCTGATCCACAGGTCTGTAGGCTTGCTGTCCACTGTAACTGTTACTGTTGTATATCTGATCCACAGGTCTGTAGGCTTGTTGTCCACTGTAACTGTTACTGTTGTATATCTGATCCACAGGTCTGTAGGCTTGCTGTCCACTGTAACTGTTACTGTTGTATATCTGATCCACAGGTCTGTAGGCTTGTTGTCCACTGTAACTGTTACTGTTGTATATCTGATCCACAGGTCTGTAGGCTTGTTGTCCACTGTAACTGTTACTGTTGTATATCTGATCCACAGGTCTGTAGGCTTGTTGTCCACTGTAACTGCATAATTGTTAATGATGACCTATCAGATAATTATATATATTTCATATATACTTGATACTGAGTCACTGACATTAAAATAAATGACATCACTGTTTCATGTTGTTTAATATGGTTAGAAAATGTCAACTTCCAGGGAAAACATTTCAGTTTAACTGCTCCAACAGTTGGGAATTAAACTCAGACCTTTGGCCTGATTAACAAAACCTCTTATAGTCAACTGAGGCAAAGAAGCATGCTGCATCATCAGCTGATTGACAGAGACTAAATTTAACACCAGGTTCAATCAACACTGACACGTTCCTTTAACAGAAATATTGCTAGAATGGACTGTGTATGAGATCAGAGTTCTTGTTAAGTGTATTTCATGACAACAGTCGACCCTCTTACGTTTGGATTGTTTTGGGTGACATACAATTTTTCTGTGGAGATTTTTGACATTTCTGAGCAGTCCACTGTAGTGTCAGTACCCAAAGTAACAATTTACAGTATTGAGTTCCTCACCGTGTGTATTTGTACAAATTGAGCTGTTCACACAGTAATTGACCGATCACTACAGGTGAAGGCTATCAAATCAGTTATTGATTTCTGGACAACAAACCTAGTGTGGGTGGGTTGTCCGTGATGGCATGGAAACCTTCGAGGTATGTCTGTGAGGGTGAGAGACCTGAGGTGGGTGTCTTCGATACGTGAGAGATCTGAGGTTGGTGCTTGTAATGGTTGTGAGAATGCAGAATCGGTACATCTGTAAGGTTATTAGATTGTATTGTAAAAAAAAAAAACTATACATAGAAATGTCATTGTCCTAATGTGTGATGATTCAAGCCTAAGGCTGAAAAATACAACTAGAAAGTGTTTTAGTAATGTAAGCTTTCATACCTTTTTTATTGGAATAATCTTGTATACAGTGCAAACAAAAAACTCCTGTCTAAATACTGGATATTGAATCAGTGGACTAAATGTGACCAAATTTTCAGGGCCATTCTGGACTTTTACCATATTAACACAAATCCTGGTAATTAAAAAAAAGAAAGAAAAACAAGCCCATTCATATGTGTAGCAGTTCAGTAAATATGTCAAAACACCGATTTCATTGTCCTGCAATAGTTTGGTGATAAGTTCCCTGTGTAAAATTGCAGTAAAAATGTTTTTAAACGATTGTTATATCATTGTCGTGAAAGGAACTGGAGAAACTTATAAGCTTTAGTTTGAGCCCATGTCTATTGCAGTAATTAACGTTGCTACCAAATTTATTTCAGTGTCCTGCAAAGCCCACACCATGTACTTTTAGTCCTGTTTATGCTTTAAATTGGCCTCCAGGGATCTCTACAGGATAAATATCATACACAAATTGTAAATACTTGGATAGCGAGATTGATCTGGACTGGTGGTGATCAACAGGGCATGCTTTTGTCTCTCTTTTATTTGTTTCTATTGAAGTATAGTCATTTCCAATACATTTTATTTCCGATACATTTCATTCTAACCCCTAAGCACTAGAATGGCTACAAAAGTAATATTGATTGATTTCCCCAGAGGGTTGGCTTGCTTCTTGTTTCCAATTTATTGAAATCAATGCTAGAAAGGAACTGAAAAAAGTATATCATAAAAATCTATTTCTGAACACATTTGATCTGCTATCCATGTTTTCAATATCAGGGGTTAAAGCAATGACATCTACTTGGTCGGAATATTTTCAGACAATTATTTCGAGCACAATTAAGTCATATACCTGGTGTGAAATCCAGAATACTGTCTAAGCCTATGTGAAGGTCGGCACACTAAATAATGTGTGTATGTAGTAAAGTATACTATCCGAAATATAATCCTGTGATAACAATAACGTGATCAATAAATTATGTCACCTGCTTGTCTTTTTAATGAAATGTACAGTCAAGAGTTGTCTGCCTTGATAGAGAGATGGAGGAATTCAGAGTTTTTGCTGGTGAGTATTTGATAAAAAGAAACTTGCTCTTGTGTCAATATGATATTAATTCTATTGAACTTTCACATTTAATTTGATATGGACATATCAGTTCCAATAAATGGCTGACCTGTGTATGGAGTTTCTGTGAATTGGAAGTACCAGTCGGAAAAAAAAAGTCTTAAATTTTTCATCTGTTTTGGAATCTTTGTTTTGTTGATTTATTTCATTTTGAATAGACAGGAGTATTTTATTATTGGATTTGCTTATAGAAGCTGGTGGCTATGTGACACTGAACAACACACAGAAGCCTATAGTCACATGTTATCTAGAGCAATTGCCTTGCCCATGGACACAATGTTAACAACAACAGCACAATTGGTGATCTGCGATCTTGGCTTCCTGAGAAACATAAACCAATTACAAAGCTTGTTAGCTTGAGCTTACAGCTAATCTAGCTCAAAACTTGAGCGAACAGCTAACGTACATAGCTTAAAACTTGAGCTAGGTTGATGCTTTACCAACTAAGCTGTTTTCATTTCCACCCTCACCCTTGGAATGAAAATGGCTTAAAGAAATATTTTCATAATCTCTCTCAATTTCAGATTTAAGAATATTTTATTGTTGGGATTTCCTAATATTGGTTACATGTACAGGTATTGATTTTTATTACTTTGAATCTGATCAGTTTTAATCTAGCTGGTGAACAGTAGATAAGGCCACATGATACACCTGGATAAAAATATTGTTTCCTTTAATTTAGACATATACTCAGACGTGATGATAGATTGAAGTAAATCTACTGGAGTACTTATAGACCAGACAATGAGTGTATTTATAGAGATCAATAGTAAATTGACTGATCATTAAAACGGGACTGGTCTTGGAGCCAGATGTTGACTCTTTAGTTTCAGCTGTCGTTGTGGTAGATTAATTTTTGATATTGTTAAACCTTATTGGCCATGTCAAAAATAGTTGTTGTGATAATTGATAGAGCAAATTATGGTGAGTTTGGCAATTATCCTTAAAAATAATGTTTGCTTAAATTCCAACCTTCTCACAAAATTTAAATTTTCAAAAACTTCAGAGTTTTCTGCATCTTCACAATTTTGCCTGCCAACTTGTAAGAGGAGCTGACATGTCATTCATATAGCCTGCTGAGGACTCCATAAGTGGCACTGCTGCTCCGTAAAAGTTTGAACATGTAATTCTAATGAAATAACCCCATCTTGTCAACAGCCGACTGTGACATGGGAATTCATTAACATGAACAGTAGTAGCATATGCAGTCTGCTGCTGTTTCTCAAAGATATTACACAATGTTTATCATAACATGTTTTTCCATTAGGTTTTATTGGCTTGGATGGTACCTCATTTGTATATGTAGATTGTCCAACATAGGATGATTGATAAAGGTTATCCTGTCGACTGTGTATTCCTTAGCACTGATCGACAACTCAACCGGAAGTTTATCTGAGAAAAAAATTGCTTGATTAGATAGAATTCACAATTAATCATGACATGTTAAATATTCTGTTTCTCGATCCAATCAAACCAAAAAAAGGGAGTTATACTTCCTCCCGTCCAACATGTATGATTTATGGTTCAATTAAATCATCCTATGATGCTAGTCACATATTATACTGCTATATAACTTGTCATTCAATAGGGGTGTTAAATGTAAAAAAAAAGTAAGATGTATGACATGGCGGGCCCCAGACATGTGTAGATGTATTAAACAGTGGTTGGAGACATTCATACACTGATAGAAACTGTCATTCTGGTGTATTGGTCTATGTTGTCGTGACGAGGATGGGATATAGTATTCCGTTTATATGTATATATGTTGGTGTGTTCACCTTTTCTCAAAGCTCTATAGAAACTTAATTTTTAACCGGATTTCAATTAAACTTCATACTTTAGTCAAGTATATGTGGGAAGAGTTCATGTTTCAGACTGCCAAGGTCAAGGTCACTGTTTCTATTTTATAGAAAATCTTTGTCAATATTTACTGCTCTAGTGATTTCATTTTTGAATGGATTTTGATCATACTTCATATAATGTCAAATATGACCATAACTTGTTAGCATCAGGGCTTATTAATTACAGGATAGTTGGCAGGTACACACCAGGGGTTTTTATATCGCTTGCGATGCCTTGTTGTCAACAGTTATTTTGCGCTTCTCACTCTATTAGGAGTGTATAATTCAATAATTAGAACACCAGCCTATTTGCAGATTTTTAGGAGTGTAGTGTTATCTATATCATTGTAACCTAACTCATAGTAAATATTGAACTGACAGAACATAACCACATGTCTGTAACAAAGCTGTTTCCTATTTAGTTCCATTTACACCTATCAATTAATCATCTTATTTATTAAACCGGTCTCAGGTTATCTTGTTCATTTTCAGTGTTGCAGTATCGATTAGATGACTAAGTGTTTGTTTTCTAGTGTGGGTGTGGACATCTGTGTCATATGTGTGATAGGTTGTTTGATAGTAAAGTCTGTTATATATACTGGTATATATTGATGTGTCTGTCATATATACCGGTATATATTAATGTGTCTGTTATATATACTGGTATATATTGATGTGTCTGTCATATATACCGGTATATATTGATGTGTCTGTCATATATACCGGTATATATTGATGTGTCTGTCATATATACCGGTATATATTGATGTATTTTATCTGTCATATATACCGGTATATATTGATGTATTTTATCTGTCATATATACCGGTATATATTGATGTATTTTATCTGTCATATATACCGGTATATATTGATGTGTCTGTCATATATACCGGTATATATTAATGTGTCTGTCATATATACCGGTATATATTAATGTGTCTGTCATATATACCGGTATATATTGATGTGTCTGTCATGTATACCGGTATATATTAATGTGTCTGTCATATATACCGGTATATATTGATGTGTCTGTCATATATACCGGTATATATTGATGTGTCTGTCATATATACCGGTATATATTAATGTATGTTGTCTGTCATATATACCGGTATATATTAATGTATGTTGTCTGTCATATATACCGGTATATATTGATGTGTCTGTCATATATACCGGTATATATTGATGTGTCTGTCATACATACCGGTATATATTGATGTGTCTGTCATGTATACCGTATATATTGATGTATGTTGTCTGTTATATATACCGGTATATATTGATGTATTTTATCTGTCATATATACTGTGAGAATGTGAGAATGATAAAACTTCCAAAAGAAGTCAGTTTATTGACATTATCTTCAACTTGTTGAAGTTGGTCATTACCATTTAGAAGTAGTACTTAAATATCTGAAAATGGTCGATTATCTTTGTTATGTGCTAGTAAACTTGTTTGATGATATATAATTATACAGTGGAACTTCTCTAAACCGATCATGCATGGAACATCAATTATTGGCCAGTTTAGAGAGAGTTCAGTTTGGAGAAGTGATCCACTTTACCAGTCAGGATCCCAGGAAAATATTGATTGAATGATGATTTATTTTTCTATCTTTAATACAATGTTAATATTATGGAAATTAATGAATTAATAGAATTCAGAGTCTATGAAATTAAACTAATTAGATAAGTTCTAATACTTATTTGAAACATATGTCTTATTATCATGTCACGTATCATGTCACAATACTGACATCGACACAGACCTGCATCTGGCCCGTCACTACACCTCTGTTTTAATGGGGCACGATAAGGGGTATATATTTCATGGCAAACTAAAACGGTTTTACAAATGAAAATAAGGACAATCATTTTAAACTTTAACCAGTTCCTACCGACAGTGTTCAGGACATCAATATTATATTTTAAGATGACACCTGGTCTACCATTAACTTCCTTATAATGTGCATATTTGCCCACTGTAAAACTAATTTGTACAGGGCATCATGTAAATTAGATGCGAAACTCTGGCGTTCTAGCTTTATTTGTTTTCTCTAATGGTAAACAGACGGTACTGCTTTGATGATGCATAGTGATTTGGCTTCCTCGAGCTGTAGACCGTTTTGATGAGTACACAATTAAATCATTAATGTTCCATAGTCCTAGGTTATGGGTACCAATTTATCTACTACACACTTATACCCCAAGACACGTACGTTACAACAGGTGTTGGGGTGCACGGCCAACTGACCGTGAATTCAGTTGGCCGTGCACCTGTCATATCCACTTAGGTAAGGCTAGTTTACAGAAGAAATTTTAAGTATATTCTTACTATTCTGGACAGATAATCAGTTCGTTATTCGTAATTCAGGCAGAACGGTATTAGGTTGTTCCGTCTGCAAAAATTAGGTGACATTATAGGTATCACTGTGTCAGTACTGGTGTCAGCATCCACATAGAGGTTTCTGTGTGATAACTCAAGTTCCCTTGGGCCAATCAAACTCAAAATTCATCCTTGGGCCAATCAAACTCAAAATTCATGCAGATCATCCTTATCACAAGCGCTTGCTTGGGATTGCTTTTCAGGTCCAAAGATCAAAGGCCAAGGGTATTGTTACTATAAATAGAAAATGTTTCCATGCAATAATTCTTGTAATTACCCAACTCTACGCAATTAAGCGACACATCCACTTCTGTAAAAATTCTTGTTTATAACTATAATAAAGGATCAATCAAACATCACCATTTTGATCAGTATCGAGAGGTGATCGGTTTTGAGAAGGATACAATTTCAGAAGTTGCACTGTACTTGTCACTTATCAACCTGTATCGTAAGTGAAGTGCTTTTCAAACCAGGTAATAGTACAGTGCATTCCACTTAATCGGGTAACGCTTAATCGGGTATTTCGTTTAATTGGGTAAAATTTCAAAAACCAAAACCATTTTCTCTTAAATCATGTTAAAAAAATTCGTTTTATTGGGTTGGAAAAGTCGTATTTTTCGGTTATTCGAATAGAACAATCGGGACAAAAAATTGAAATGCTCCGATTTTCACGAAAGTCATCGCGTATTTCTTTAAGTTTTAGACTCTTATCAACAAATAGTGTAAATTTGATGGTTAAAATGTCAAAAACGGTTAAATATTACCTTAAACGGTAATGTTATGTCGGGGTTTTGTCATGTTCAGAACTGTGTTGTTGTTGATTCTGCCTCGTGTGGTTTTTCCCCAACAGGAAGTCGACTAAGAATTGTGGGTAAAATTAAATGTTATTTTTAGAGTCAGCAGCAGGCAAAACGTAATGGGGTTTTAAAAGCATAATTAAGCGACTAGACAATTAAACTTTTACGTCTGGGATGTAAAATCTTCGAAGCAGAAACCAAAACAATAGGTTTTGACCTGGGTCTGACATTGCTAAAGATCGATTGATATCACCGCTTACTGTATGTGGCGATTCCAAAGTGAGGGGTTCGCCACGGGGAAATGTGACGACACCGGTAAAAATCGGTAGCGAGCAGTAAAAGGACAGACGCCCGACGTTAGCTCATAATTCCTATTCAGGTAAGGATTAGAACTGGTTAATAAAAAACATTACATTGGATTTCGTGTTGTTTTATCAGTGACTCCCAGTGTCAAGTTTGTATAAATTTATACCACAGGAAACGACCTAAATAAACTCGGTTTCTCCGATCTCTGTGCTTTGGTAATTGGAAATAATATGGAATATTTTAAACTTCAAAGCGAACATAAGAATGTCTCTATGATAAACATAAATGATTTTAGCTGTAATTGTCGGCGAGTCCTTAGATCGTATGTCAAATTAGGAACACATGGATGAAATAGGGATGTATGACCCCCTGATTTGAGGTGCTACGATTGTACTGTGCCGCGAATAAGAAAATCATTAAGGTTTTGTTATTTTAATACACACATTTTTATACAATTAGTAATAGTAATCTGACAATTTGACATCAGTAAAAGCACAAACAAAAACACCATTTATTAACAATAATAACGAAAATATTTTCATCCAAAATCGACCCAAGTCTGACAACCATTACGGACCAAATCCAAGATGGCGACGTGCATTTCGGCTTATCGGGTAAGTCGGTTAATCGGGTAAAAAGCCCCCGCAAATAGGCAACCCGATTAAGCGGAATGCACTGTATATATTGTGAACATTGCACGCCACTTTTAGCTATTATAACTGGTGGCGCAGTGATGGGTCAGTAATAACTGGTGACAGATCGAGGTAGGTTAGTAATAACTGGTGGCAGCTGTGGATTCGTAATAACTGGTGGCAGATCGAGGTAGGTTAGTAATAACTGGTGACAGATCGAGGTAGGTTAGTAATAACTGGTGGCATATCAAGGTAGGTTAGTAATAACTGGTGGCAGATCGAGGTAGGTTAGTAATAACTGGTGGCAGATCGAGGTAGGTTAGTAATAACTGGTGGCAGATCGAGGTAGGTTAGTAATAACTGGTGACAGAGGTGGGTTAGTAATGACTGGTGACAGATTGAGGTAGGTTTGTAATAACTGGTGACAGATTGAGGTAGGTTTGTAATAACTGGTGACAGATCGAGGTAGGTTTGTAATAACTGGTGACAGATCGAGGTAGGTTAGTAATAACTGGTGACAGATCGAGGTAGGTTAGTAATAACTGGTGACAGATCGAGGTAGGTTAGTAATAACTGGTGACATATCGAGGTAGGTTCCTAATAACTGGTGCAGATTGAGGTAGGTTAGTAATAACTGGTGACAGATCGAGGTAGGTTTGTAATAACTGGTGACAGATCGAGGTAGGTTAGTAATAACTGGTGACAGATCGAGGTAGCTATAGGTTAGTAATAACTGGTGACAGCAGCTAATACATATACATTGACTCAATGCAGGGGTGGGCTTATTTCAAGACAACACCATTTATCAGCATCCTCATTGCCAGATAAATACAATATGAATGTTCTCCTCCTACATATATATTTGAGCTGGCTTCCAACGAATTCATTGCATGATATTGATGCTAAGGTTCCACAACATATTGAGAGATTTTATATTGCTGTGTTCACACAGAAAACAGTATTTATTTTCCAATGCTACTTCTGAAATCTTTGTTTATGATTCAATCATGCCATACACGCCAGTTCCTGATCCCGTAATGCTATTTACGATATTAAATAATTGATAAGGTAGGCAGCATTTACACTGTCATAGCATGTGCATTCAGTGATTGATTCACTGCAAGTACTCCAGGTAATTTACACGGTTTAAACTCAATTGATAATTCAGTCTGGGTGACGTTAGGATTACTGGTAAGGATTTAATTGCACTAGCTAACAATGTACAGGCCCAATAGTCTAATGGGGACCTAGATTTTATATAGCACATTTAAAGTTGGAAGTTAGATGGTACAAAGGTGGGTGATGGTAACAGATAGGGTACAGGGGGTCTGAAGGGGTACAGAGGGTCAGAAGGAGTACAGGGGGTCTGAAGGAGTACAGGGGGTCTGAAGGAGTACAGGGGGTCTGAAGGGGTACAGGGGGTCTGAAGGGGTACAGGGGGTCTGAAGGGGTACAGAGGGTCAGAAGGAGTACAGGGGGTCTGAAGGAGTACAGGGGGTCTGAAGGGGTACAGGGGGTCTGAAGGGGTACAGAGGGTCTGAAGGGATACAGGGGGTCTGAAGGGGTACAGGGGGTCTGAAGGAGTACAGGGAGTCTGAAGGGGTACAGGGGTCTGAAGGGATACAGAGGGTCTGAAGGGGTACAGGGGGTCTGAAGGAGTACAGGGGGTCTGAAGGGGTACAGGGGGTCTGAAGGGGTACAGAGGGTCTGAAGGGGTACAGGGGGTCTGAAGGGATACAGGGGGTCTGAAGGGATACAGGGGGTCTGAAGGAGTACAGGGGGTCTGAAGGGGTACAAGGGGTTTAAAAGGGGTACAGGGAGTTAGAAGGGTACAGGGAGTTAAGGGTACAGGGAGTTAGAAGGGTACAGGGGGTCTGAAGGGGTACAGGGAGTTAGAAGGGTACAGGGACACAGGGGAAGTAATTACATGCAATATGACATAATGTACCATATTTGTCAAGGTTATTGAAATCAGTTAAGTAATTATATGCATTGTGTAGTTAGGTTGTCCAATGTAAAAGGTATAGAAGGAAAGCCCTCCAAAGGACCAATGAGATGTCAGCCATGGTACATTTAAAACTGTTCGGGTCATAATGGCCAGGTTTAGAAATTTTCAAGTACTTGTGAACTTGGATAATTTCAATGAAACCAAACCATACTGATAACAGTGTCCTACTAGGAGCTTTCGAATACCCAATGGGAGGGGTAGATCTTACTCGGAAGTATCATCATGTATCATCATAAACAGCAGCAGATCAATGTAGATATACATATTTATAAAACATCTAGCATGTAACATTGATAAAAAGTAAAACCTTTAATTTCCAATTAAAACAGTACAAAAATCAAAAGACCAAACAAAAGGAGACAAAACATTTTCTTTTGATCATGACGACATTTGTAACATCATCAGTTGTAAAACCTCTACTCGTGTTTGAAGTAGGTAAGGGTTGATGTACAAACAGAAAGGGATATATGAATTCTAAAACCTTGTTGTCAACTTTGTTCTTAACCAGTCAGTTAAAATTCAGTCACAAGTGAAATAAATGACAGGGAGAATTTCAAAACAGTCTACTATGGCTCTACCGGTCAGCTGTATGTAGTCGTCAATTTGTACAGAGCTGAAGATTTTAAACCTTTATAATCAATGTATACCATTTTTAATTAATCTGTTATTCAAGTTGTTTTTATTTATATTGTCATTCTCCAATTTTCTTTGTGATATTGAAGCCCCATTAATAAGGAGCTAATCTTTGTTTGCTGTTGGTGATGTCTATCTATCACAGCTATAGGTTTCCTGTCTGACCGTTCTATTTTCGTTCTGTTGGGTCTGGGCAGAGCTATTTGGGTCAGGCCTACTGGTCAAGCTTTTGATACAAGCCTTCATATACAGGGCACCCTTGATATTTCCTTCAATTTGCAATTTTGGCTAGTGCTGGGGATGGAGTATACTGATGCATGCAGATTATCAAGCGATCAGATAGATTTGTGTTTTAATCAGCTCTTGTCATTGTGGATAGGAGTAGTGACATGGCGAGTGTGGGTAGTATATAGTGATATGGTCAGTGTGGGTAGTATATAGTGATATGGTCAATGTGGGTAGTAGTGATATGGTCAGTGTGGGTAGTAGTAGTGACATGGCGAGTGTGGGTAGTAGTAATATGGTCAATGTGGGTAGTAGTAGTGATATGGTCAGTGTGGGTAGTAGTAGTGATATGGTCAGTGTGGGTAGTAGTGATATGGTCAGTGTGGGTAGTAGTGACATGGCGAGTGTGGGTAGTAGTGATATGGTGAGTGTGGGTAGTAGTAGTGATATGGTGAGTGTGGGTAGTAGTAGTGATATGGTGAGTGTGGGTAGTAGTGATATGGTGAGTGTGGGTAGTAGTGATATGGTCAGTGTGGGTAGTAGTGATATGGTGAGTGTGGGTAGTAGTGATATGGTGAGTGTGGGTAGTAGTGATATGGTGAGTGTGGGTAGTAGTGATATGGTTAGTGTGGGTAGTAGTGATATGGTCAGTGTGGGTAGTATATAGTGACATGGTCAGTGTGGGTAGTAGTGATATGGTCAGTGTGGGTAGTATATAGTGACATGGTCAGTGTGGGTAGTAGTGATATGGTCAGTGTGGGTAGTAGTGATATGGTCAGTGTGGGTAGTAGTGATATGGTCAGTGTGGGTAGTAGTGATATGGTCAGTGTGGGTAGTAGTGATATGGTCAGTGTGGGTAGTAGTGATATGGTGAGTGTGGGTAGTAGTAGTGATATGGTCAGTGTGGGTAGTAGTGATATGGTCAGTGTGGGTAGTAGTGATATGGTCAGTGTGGGTAGTAGTGATATGGTCAGTGTGGGTAGTAGTAGTGATATGGTCAGTGTGGGTAGTAGTGATATGGTCAGTGTGGGTAGTAATGATATGGTCAGTGTGGGTAGCAGTGATATGGTCAGTGTGGGTAGTAGTGATATGGTCAGTGTGGGTGGTAGTGATATGGTCAGTCTGGGTAGTAGTAGTGATATGGTCAGTGTGGGTAGTATATAGTGACATGGTCAGTGTGGGTAGTAGTGATATGGTCAGTGTGGGTAGTATATAGTGACATGGTCAGTGTGGGTAGTAGTGACATGGTCAGTGTGGGTAGTAGTAGTGATATGGTCAGTGTGGGTAGTATATAGTGACATGGTCAGTGTGGGTAGTAGTGATATGGTCAGTGTGGGTAGTAGTAGTGATATGGTGAGTGTGGGTAGTAGTAGTGATATGGTGAGTGTGGGTAGTAGTGATATGGTGAGTGTGGGTAGTATTGATATGGTCAGTGTGGGTAGTAGTGATATGGTGAGTGTGGGTAGTAGTGATATGGTGAGTGTGGGTAGTAGTGATATGGTCAGTGTGGGTAGTAGTGATATGGTCAGTGTGGGTAGTATATAGTGACATGGTCAGTGTGGGTAGTAGTGATATGGTCAGTGTGGGTAGTAGTGATATGGTCAGTGTGGGTAGTAGTGATATGGTCAGTGTGGGTAGTAGTGATATGGTCAGTGTGGGTAGTAGTGATATGGTCAGTGTGGGTAGTAGTAGTGATATGGTCAGTGTGGGTAGTAGTAGTGATATGGTCAGTGTGGGTAATAGTAGTGATATGGTCAGTGTGGGTAGTAGTGATATGGTCAGTGTGGGTAGTAGTAGTGATATGGTCAGTGTGGGTAGTAGTAGTGATATGGTCAGTGTGGGTAGTAGTGATATGGTCAGTGTGGGTAGTAGTAGTGATATGGTCAGTGTGGGTAGTAGTAGTGATATGGTCAGTGTGGGTAGTAGTGACATGGTCAGTGTTGGTAGTAGTGATATGGTGAGTGTGGGTAGTAGTAGTGATATGGTCAGTGTGGGTAGTAGTGACATGGTCAGTGTGGGTAGTAGTAGTGATATGGTCAGTGTGGGTAGTAGTAGTGATATGGTCAGTGTGGGTAGTAGTAGTGACATGGCGAGTGTGGGTAGTAGTAGTGATATGGTCAGTGTGGGTAGTAGTGATATGGTCAGTGTGGGTAGTAGTAGTGATATGGTCAGTGTGGGTAGTAGTAGTGATATGGTCAGTGTGGGTAGTAGTGATATGGTCAGTGTGGGTAGTAGTGATATGGTCAGGGGTAGTAGTGATATGGTCAGTGTGGGTAGTAGTGATATGGTCAGTGTGGGTAGTAGTAGTGATATGGTCAGTGTGGTTAGTAGTAGTGATATGGTCAGTGTGGGTAGTAGTAGTGATATGGTCAGTGTGGGTAGTAGTAGTGATATGGTCAGTGTGGGTAGTAGTAGTGATATGGTCAGTGTGGGTAGTAGTAGTGATATGGTCAGTGTGGGTAGTAGTGATATGGTCAGTGTGGGTAGTAGTAGTGATATGGTCAGTGTGGGTAGTAGTAGTGACATGGTCAGTGTGGGTAGTAGTGACATGGTCAGTGTGGGTAGTAGTAGTGATATGGTCAGTGTGGGTTACTAAGAAGTGACATGGTCAGTGTGGGTAGTAGTAGTGATATGGTCAGTGTGGGTAGTAGTAGTGATATGGTCAGTGTGGGTAGTAGTGATATGGTCAGTGTGGAAAGGTAAAAGTGACATGGTCAGTTTGGAAAGGTAAAAGAGTTTCTTGTTGATGTTGTCACAGGAAGCCTTGCCTGGACACAGTTATTTTACTGTTCTATTTAGAACCTTGTGATGGTATATACAGTCACCAAATTAATCCATCTGATTTTGTCAGGTTTTGTCTGATTTTGGCCTGATATTGGCCATATCATAACTTGATCAGCTCAAATCATTGTTTGATTCACCTGAGATTTCATTGCTTTATGTCATAATATTAGAAAAAAATCAAAATAAATTTTTGGAAGCTGCAATAATCCAAATACTGCTTGAATATATTGTATATGATACAGTCTAGATACATAAACTTTACTTTGGACCTTGTCTGACATCATATTTTATAAAGTTATCTGATACATATAGTCTGAGGATGCCAAAAGTTACAACAGATGGCACACCTCACCTAATGAATTTTGTACAAGGTTCTCAGCAATGTCAAACTTCACCTCAGGGATTGTTCAAGGTTCTGAGGGATGCCAAAATTCCCCAAAGGTACAAGGTTCAAAGGGATGCCAAAATTCCCCAAAGGTACAATGTTCAAAGGGATGTCAAAATTGCCCAAAGGTACAAGGTTCAAAGGGATGCCAAAATTCCCCAAAGGTACAAGGTTCAAAGGGATGCCAAAATTCCCCAAAGGTACAATGTTCAAAGGGATGTCAAAATTCCCCAAAGGTACAAGGTTCAAAGGGATGCCAAAATTCCCCAAAGGTACAAGGTTCAAAGGGATGCCAGAATTCCCCAAAGGTACCAGGTTCAAAGGGATGCCAGAATTCCCCAAAGGTACAAGGTTCAAAGGGATGCCAGAATTCCTCAAAGGTACAAGGTTCCGAGAGATGCCACAAGAATACCCAAGGTCTCCTACGTGGTGGTTACAAGGTGGAGTCACGTGACCTGTGACCAGTTGTAATACAGGTGTATGATTAACACTATCGGCTATAAGGCAATCTCCCTGTGGTTTTTGTGTAGCAATAGATCAAGGTTTATCAATAAACCTGACAGTGGGGCAATATCACAGAAAAAGATTATGAAAAACTGACATATTGGCATTACTAGTTATGCTGGTATTGTGTATGAAGCATATGATTGTGGATGACAATTTATTAATACCTGGGTAGCAATAATAATTTGTCAATAATGCATGGTTCTGTCAGGAATCAACCTTTACAGGTATAGGAACAACAGTAAATTATCAGTCTAACAGTAATATAATATATACAACTGTGCTATTGTCCTGTATCATAATATAACACAGATTTTCTAGTGGTTTTGTACACAGATGAAGTAGATTAAATCTAGTAATGTAACAGAAAGGCTATGTTAGTACGAAACAGCCTGCCTTAGTACCAGAAAGTCTGTGTTAGTACCAGAAAGTCTGTGTTAATACCAGAAAATCTGTGTTAGTACCAGAAAGTCTGTGTTATTACCAGAAAATCTGTGTTAGTACCAGAAAGTCTGTGTTAGTACCAGAAAGTCTGTGTTAGTACCAGAAAGCCGGTATGGTACCAGTTTGTTGTAAGTATGGTAGACTGAGGGGAATGTTTACTGTTATTGTACTCGACACTTTATACAAAACAAACGTTACTCCCCCCTCATACTCCCCCCTCATACTCCCCCTCGTACCCCCCCTCGTACTCCCCTCGAAACCCCCCCTTGTACTCCCCCTCGTACTCCCCCCCCCCCCCCCCCCCCCCTGTACTCCCCCTCGTACTCCCCCTCGTACTCCCCCCTTGTACCCCCCCTGTGGGTACTCCCCCTCGTACTCCCCCCTCGTACTACCCCTCGTACTCCCCTCGTACCCCCCCTCGTACTCCCCCTCGTCTGACTCCAGCAGTGCTCCCCATGATGGGGATGATACTGTAGACTACACATGTTTGTGTATGTGCTGTGTCCCACTCATCTTAAGTACTCTTGTCATTTATTTACATCTTTAGATCAATGAAATCATTGATTCATTTACAACCTTAAATGTGTTTTTTTTTTTTAAGCTGTGTTGTATATATGATGCTCCAAGGGTAATAAATTGAGTATGAACACATTATTGTGTAACAAAAACCTGAGTATTGGTATACAACTTATATGTAACATGGGATAGCAATGTTAGCATCATAACATCAAGTTCTCGATACACCTGATAATATTCTGGTGATCGTTGGTCAAGGTTAAAGGGTCAAGGTCACATTTGATCCCTTATGAATTGGATACAATATATCCTGTCCAATAGATTTGGTTCACATATATATCATACCCCACCAGAGATGTTGTTTTCATATCTCGCAGACATTTCATAGCTTTCTGTCTTACTTGGCATTGTACATCTCAATACAGAACACGATAATGAGAGTTATGCCCCTTGCTGAAAGGGATGATATATCATTCATTACTTCACTATTGTCTATTATGGTATCAATTAAAAATGGAAATATTTTGATTTGTTGTAGGAGATCCAATAAATTACTAAAGCAATTTAGCCAATAAAATTGTACAATGATTTATTAAAGATTTCTGGTACAAAAGTAGAGTAAGAAAGTGAAGTGACAAATTAGCCATGGCATAAATTATGGAGTCAAATGGTTTATTGGCCAATTTCTACCTATATATATATATATTCCTGCAGTTCACTGATTGCTATCAGACAAGGTTTGTAGGGTTTACAATCATATGATGTACTAAACCTATTATATCCTTTCCCTGAGGGAACCATTTTCTCCACACTATTTCATACAGTGTGGCATATAGTGTTCTTGCTTATCGTGCAATGGCAAAGGCATGATATCTCCCTAGCTATCACTTATAAGAGAACTGTTCCCCGGGGTAAGGGCCATAGTTGATGAGTAGAATAAAACATTAATACACAATCTGTTAAATATTTAATCCTAGGTCTATAAAAATATTCATGGTTCCAGCTGAGGAGTCATAATCAAGAGTCCTTTATTGACGAAATGCTACCACAGCACCAGAGGGAAAATACAATAGACCAGAGCAAAGGATTTTTGTACCTAGAGTGACATAACAGGGTATTCTAACCTAGGGTGACATAACAGGGTATTCTAACCTAGGGTGACATAACAGGGTATTCCAACCTAGGGTGACATAACAGGGTATTCTAACCTAGGGTGACATAACAGGGTATTCTAACCTAGGGTGTTATAACAGGGTATTCTAACCTAGGGTGACATAACAGGGTATTCTAACCTAGGGTGACATAACAGGGTATTCTAACCTAGGGTGACATAACAGGGTATTCTAACCTAGGGTGACATAGAAGGGTATTCTAACCTAGGGTGACATAACAGGGTATTCTAACCTAGGGTGACATAGAAGGGTATTCTAACCTAGGGTGACATAACAGGGTATTCCAACCTAGGGTGACATAACAGGGTATTCTAACCTAGGGTGACATAACAGGGTATTCTAACCTAGGGTGTCATAACAGGGTATTCTAACCTAGGGTGACATAACAGGGTATTCTAACCTTGGGTGACATAACAGGGTATTCTAACCTAGGGTGACATAACAGGGTATTCTAACCTAGGGTGACATAGAAGGGTATTCTAACCTAGGGTGACATAACAGGGTATTCTAACCTAGGGTGACATAACAGAGTATTCTAACCTAGGGTGACATAGAAGGGTATTCTAACCTAGGGTGACATAACAGGGTATTCCAACCTAGGGTGACATAACAGGGTATTCTAACCTAGGGTGACATAACAGGGTATTCCAACCTAGGGTGACATAACAGGGTATGCTAACCTAGGGTGACATAGAAGGGTATTCTAACCTAGGGTGACATAACAGGGTATTCTAACCTAGGGTGACATAACAGGGTATTCTAACCTAGGGTGACATAACAGAGTATTCTAACCTAGGGTGACATAACAGGGTATTCTAACCTAGGGTGACATAGCAGGGTATTCTAACCTAGGGTGACATAGCAGGGTATTCTAACCTAGGGTGACATAACAGGGTATTCCAACCTAGGGTGACATAACAGGGTATGCTAACCTAGGGTGACATAACAGGGTATTCTAACCTAGGGTGACATAACAGGGTATTCTAACCTAGGGTGACATAGCAGGGTATTCTAACCTAAGGTGACATAGCAGGGTATTCTAACCTAGGGTGACATAGCAGGGTATTCTAACCGAGGGTGACATAACAGGGTATTCCAACCTAGGGTGACATAACAGGGTATGCTAACCTAGGGTGACATAACAGGGTATTCTAACCTAGGGTGACATAACAGGGTATTCTAACCTAGGGTGTCATCGTTGTTCTGATGACAGCTACCTTATATCTCAAACATGTCAACAACGCTCTCCAATAAATCGGACCATTGAATGAATCTCCGTGATGGGCGCGCCGTTTTTACACACTCATTACCTGGATTTTTGGTGAGACCTTGTGTGTACATATGTATCCACGGCAGATTTGTCTGGATTGTTAACTCTCTACCTTCTGGGACGTTGTGTCTCGACCCCCACTGTATTAAGTACTGTATGAGTTTATTCAGAGTGGTTGATACTTAGTGAAGACTCAGTGCATGAACATAGATATATTACCTGTATGTATGCCAGAGGGAACCTCATCTCTGACAGTAAGAGGCAGTGGATGAGGAGGAGATCAGGCAATTCATTCTCATTCTAAGAAATTTACCTGGAAATTTGACTTCATTATTATCAATGGTCAGAATATCTGCCCATAAAACCCATGTCTGGTAAAAAGCCCATCTGTGTCTATTGCAGTTTAGTAAAAATGCTTATAAATATTGTAACACATGAACCAAAATTAGTGCGGGACAGTGGAACCCTGAGTTGTTACAAGATATGATGTAACGGCAGTGACTAAGATTACCAATTGATTGACTGGGTATGGTAAATATACATCTACCTAGCTGGTACCACATACTGCTGTATGCTACAGGAACTGCCTCTGTCTAGTTAGTGGAGAAAATATCATCCTCGGCACTTCAGCACAATCAGCAAATGCTTCAGGAAGTGGAAATTGATTACAGTTGTGTCAGTCGAGAAACAATATCAGATAAATTGGAAACTTTTAAATATAGCTTGGCATGAATTCAGTGTGTGCACAAAATAGAGAAAATTGATCGGGCTCTGCACTGTGCCTTATCAGTAACAAATTACTTACAAGTATGAGCACATTAAGATTTATAGCTGTTTTGATAATGTAACGCTTTCCCTATTTAAGTAGAGGAGGACATGTTGGGGCCACTTACGCTATATACAAAACCAATATATATAATCTATATATAATCTTACCCTATATACAAAACCAATATATATAAACCCAATATAAAAATCCAATTAATGAACCATTAAAATATATATATATAATTTACCCTGTATATAAAACCTATATATAAACCCTCTATGTAAACACAGTTATAAACCCTTTATATCAATCCTATATGAACCTATATATCAATCGGATATATAAAACCTATATATATAAACGCTTTATATAAAACTTCTATATGAAACCCTCTATATAAGACCAAATAAACCTATATATCAACCTAATATATAAAATCTATATATTAATCCAATATATAAAACATATAAATAAGCCTATATATAAACTCTAGATATAAAACTACCTTTTGTAACCCTATATATAAAACCTATACATACACGTATAAACCCTATATATAGACCCTATATATAAACCCTATATATAAACCCTATATATAAATCCTATATATAAACCCTATATATAAACCCTATATATAAACCCTAAATATAAAACCTCTATACAAACCAAATAAATCAACTCCTATATAAACCTATATAAACCTAAACTGATTGTACATCATCATCAAACTCTATACAGTAATGATGTAGTTCTACAAAACTAAACAGTGACAATGTATATATTCTATGAAACTGAACAGTAATGATGTACATATTCTACAAAACTCAACAGTAATGATGTAGTTCTACAAAACTCAACAGCAATGATGTAGATATTTTACAAATCTCAACAGTAATGATGTAGTTTTACAAAACTCAACAGTAATGATGTAGTTCTACAAAACTCAACTGTAATGATGTAGTTCTACAAAACTCAATAGTAATAATGTAGATATTCTACAAAACTCAACAGTAATGATGCAGTTCTACAAACCTCAACAGTAATGATGTACATATTCTACAAAACTCAACAGCAATGATGTAGATATTCTACAAAACTCAACAGTAATGATGTAGTTCTACAAAACTCAACAGTAATGATGTAGATATTCTACAAAACTCAACAGTAATGATGTAGATATTCTACAAAACTCAACAGTAATGATGTAGATATTCTACAAAACTCAACAGCAATGATGTAGATATTCTACAAAACTCAACAGTAATGATGTAGTTCTACAAAACTCAACAGTAATGATGTAGATATTCTACAAAACTCAACAGTAATGATGTAGATATTCTACAAAACTCAATAGTAATGATGTACATATTCTACAAAACTCAACAGTAATGATGTACATATTCTACAAAACTCAACAGTAATGATGTAGATATTCTACAAAACTCAACAGTTATGATTTACATATTCTACAAAACTCAACAGTTATGATGTAGATATTCTTCAAAACTCAACAGTAATGGTGTAGATATTCTTCAAAACTCAACAGTAATGATGTAGATATTCTACAAAATTTACAGTGTTGAGATAGTACCTTTTCTACAAAACTCAACAGCAATATTTACTGATAGTTTATGTTGAAAATTATGTAAGAAAAAACAAGTTGTCAAGTAGATCTTAGATATTGTCATCAGAATCGAGTTTCCCTCCTACAACAGAGGGTTGGTAATTATGTATAGAGATATGGACCGTCACTGTACGTGGTGATGCATTTTGATGCGTATACTGTCAGTATCCAATGCTATTTGACGTTCACCTTATAAACTTCTGTAGAATAGAGTCAAGATGATGAATTGTGTCTGTCAAAGAAGTATATAAATATATTGTTACTACATCTAATGTGATTGTGGAGTGTAAAATTAACATGCGGCCTGGTAATTAGGCTGGGAATTACTGGTACGTGTCCTGCATTTCACAAATTTTGTAGGTTGGGTGAAGGACGAATATTTCAAACTTACAAAATTTCCTGGTATATTGCCTATACCAGCATACATGAGATATCTGAGATCGAGCCTGTGTGTTATTATGATACATTTGTACAATTAGTCCAGGTGTGACAGCCTTTACGTAGACAGGTAAGGCACGACTAAGACCTGTTGTTATCGTACTTACTAACTCACCTAGTACCTCTAATTAGTGTCGGGCATTTATTGCTTCTGTCCAGCCTGACTTTTCACTGACATGTGTGCAGATCCATCATCCATGACAAATGTTACCATTCCAGTCATGCCTGACCGGGGATGACCTCCATTGACCTCCATTGACCTTCCTTGACCCCAGTGTGCCACAATGATAGCAGTTTTACCTGTCTATACCTGGTGGAAGTACATAACAACATAATGAGATTGTTATGATAATGACTCGAGGCTATACAGATTCATATACAAATATAATTTAGTAGTTGATTTATTTAAAACTTTCTACTATAACAGATTCCAATTTCCCTTTAGTGCTGTTTGAGAATTGCCTTTTGAGCTGTATATATCTGTCACACACACAGATATTATCTCAGGCCCACCAGGAACTGTACACCTAGCATACATTTACATAACAGGGGATTACATATCATGTATGCATTCAGTCACTGAAAGCTGGGGAACACATGAGCACCAAACACCATGTTGTTCAAAGCAATATATAATCATAGTTCATGCTTGTTATAAATGTTATATATTGTTCATGATGTTATGAATTTTACATATAATAAAACACTGATGATAAAGTTTTAATTATCATATTGATATTTATTGAACTCTACCTCTTTGACAATGTCTGTCATATTAGCTAATTATAAAATCTTGAATTAAAATCACAAGAGGCCTGGTTGTGTGTAGTATGTAATGTATTGCAGAGACTTAATTGTGATATATATACCTATAGAATAGTCTTGTTTTTAGTGCTTGACCAAATGGGTGCTGCCATTTCAAAAATCTTGATCCAATCAACTAGCTGATCACATGATTACCTACCATGATTCATATCAAAATGATGGTCATGCATGAACTTATTGTTTCAACAGAGTTCATTGTCCTCAGCTAATGTATTACAGTGGTTAAGTGAAGGATATAGACTATACGTATATATGTCCAGAATATTGTGGGGTCAGAGTAATTAGGTGATATATAATATTTTGACATGGTGATCACAGTGACCAACAGTGAAAACTGTTTGTCACCTATAAAAAAAATTAGCCCAAGAAAATAAAATTTTAAAAATTATGATAAAATGTGTGGTTATTTAGATAAACAGTAGAATGTTACAAGGTGACAGCTAGAGTCAGTCGGTCACATACCTCAAATCTTAGTTTCAGATCTCTGTATATTTCGTCATAATTTTAAGAAATATTTTCTTGTGCTAAATTTTAAGAAATGCTGTACTTCTGAATGCTTGTTGTGTGTTATCTAATCTACATACAAATTACTGGGAGCGAGATTTTGTTGTTCTATAAGGAATTACATAGCTGCACAACTTCAGGAAGGAAACATACACTTGATGGCTGTCGTTTTCTCACAAGGATCTGTCCATATACTCACTCTGGTAAAGGGAAAAACACCGGCAATTATTCCAACACCGGACTGACATTGTTCACCAATTAAACTCCCAGAGGGAGAGGTAGTGACATTGATGTCGTAGTCGGCACATTTCTGAATATCTATAACGCTATACCATTGGTTTGTATACAGATGACAGCAAATGAATTTAATACCAGAATTATACTAATTTTACTAGCCCTTGTTGCAACCACAAAATTTCTACAAACACTTTTCACACTTCTACATCAGGAAAACACACTAGTGGTTATAAATATCCCTGCACTAAGCATCCGTGTGCAATTCTATTGGCAACTTACCGGTGTTATATCTATAGACTAATAATATAGAGACAGTTTGATCGGGATAATTAGATCGGACAAAACAGTACTGAGAAAGTTTGATCTGAATATCAAAACAAGAAAAAACACTACGGAGACAGTTTGATTGGGATGTTAAAACAGGATGTTAAAACTTTAGACAAAACATGACCAAGACAGTTTGATCGGGATGTTAAACCCGGATATTAAAACTAGACAAAACACGACCAAGACAGTTTGATCGGGATGTTAAACCCGGATATTAAAACTAGACAAAACACAACCAAGACAGTTTGATCGGGATGTTAAACCCGGATATTAAAACTAGACAAAACACGACCAAGACAGTTTGATCGGGATGTTAAACCCGGATATTTAAACTAGACAAAACACGACCAAGACAGTTTGATCGGAATGTTAAACCCGGATGTTAAAACTAGACAAAACACGACCAAGACAGTTTGATCGGGATGTTAAACCCGGATATTAAAACTAGACAAAACACTATATATAGAGAAAGTTTGATCGGGATGTTAAAACAGGATGTTAAAACTAGACAGACATTGTATGGAGCTGGACACTAGAGGGGTGTTACACAGGAATTAAAAGCCTTGCACACATGTACAGATGCAGATGTGATTGTACTGTTAGGTAGGTCACATGACCTTGATCTTTGGTAAACACAAATTACCTACAGTGCTGGTGTGACTAACCAAATGAGTTATTTATGTGTACCATCAAGATACCATGCTGTTATTTACCAGTGTCACTAAAACGTGAAATAGAAAGTCTTTCTACTGAAGTGTACTATTTACAATTACACAATTTTATTCATAGATGTTAAATGGGTACGCTGGGAAGAAACTTTCCTAATGTAAAATATGAGAGAATATTTTGAATGCACAGCATCAAAAGGAAAGATAGATATCATGTCAGGTGAAGAAACTCTAAGCCAGCAAAATTGACCTTCTTATCTTTTCCTCTTTTGTATAAACATATAAAAGGAATTATATTATAAATAATGCCATCCACTTTTTACGGTGTAATACTTTCTTATACTTCAACCTTCTTAATTTATTGTACACAATTCAATGAACCCTAATACATCCATCAGAAAGGGAAGCTTGAAAAAACTAATTTTAAGGTAAAGGTCTGTGAAAAATACAGTCTATACACATGTACAATGTCCATCACCAGGATTTGTCAAAATATGGTCTACACACATGTACAATATCCATCACCAGGGTTTGTCAAAATATGGTCTACACATGTACAATCTCCGTCACCTGGGTTTAAAAATTGAACAATATCTATCGCCATGGTTTGTCAAAATGTTAACACTACATATTGTCTTGCTTCATTAATTAGTAATATGATATTGCTATGACTTTTTCAGCAACAATTGTAAAAAATTATTAGATTTATTTGCACATTTACATATAGATAGAACACCTCGCCCCAATTTTCACAAAACAAGATCAGTAAGCAACATATGTAAGATTAGAACTGTAACACTTAGGACTCTAGGACATTTTGTTGGTCTGATCTTCAAAAAAAATTACCTGGGAAAAAATAGTGGACAGTCTGTTAGCATTTCAGCATGAGAAGTTGGTTATCAATAGGGGCCGCGGTGGCCGAGTGGTTAAGGTACATGTCCCGACACTTTAACACTAGCCCTCCACCTCTGGGTCATGAGTTTGAAACCAACATGGGGCAGTTGCCTGGTACTGACCGTAGGCCGGTTGTTTTTCTCCAGGTACTCAGGCTTTCCCTCGCCTCCAAAACCTGTTCTGTCCTTAAATGACCATGATTGTTATTATTATAGGACGGTATAAACAAAATAAACCAAATGGTTAACAATGTCCTTAAATGACCATGATTGTTATTATTATAGGACGGTAAACAAAATAAACCAAATGGTTAACAATGTCCTTAAATGACCATGGTTGTTATTATTATAGGACGGTAAACAAAATAAACCAAATGGTTAACAACGTCCTTAAATGACCATTGTTGTTATTATTATAGGACGGTAAACAAAATAAACCAAATGGTTAACAACGTCCTTAAATGACCATGATTGTTATTATTATAGGACGGTAAACAAAATAAACCAAATGGTTAACAGTGTCCTTAAATGACCATGATTGTTATTATTATAGGACGGTAAACAAAATAAACCAAATGGTTAACAGTGTCCTTAAATGACCATGGTTGTTATTATTATAGGACGGTAAACAAAATAAACCAAATGGTTAACAACGTCCTTAAATGACCATGGTTGTTATTATTATAGGACGGTAAACAAAATAAACCAAATGGTTAACAACGTCCTTAAATGACCATGATTGTTATTATTATAGGACGGTAAACAAAATAAACCAAATGGTTAACAATATGGATGTGGCCACTGGTTTTGACTGTGATGTAAGTGCTTGACACAGCTGGGTCCTATCTAACAACATGGCTGGAAATGAAATAGAATTTTATTGTGCAATTTACTCTGTACAAAACTTTACAAGAGTACTGGGAACAGACATCTACAGTTAATTCACCAATTATTACAATGGTACCTAAGTTTATTTCCAATATATTGCAAAACTTGACTGGAAATTTAAAAATGTAGTGATGATTTCTTTCCTGTGCAGACATGATCGTGTCCTTTGAGATTCATTGAAACTAAGTTACCATGGAAACGTTTCCAGTAATTTAACTTTAATCACAAACCACATACTGTTGTTGGTAAGTGAGGGCTACAATGTCACACCATATTCTGTATATACATGATTTTGATGGCAAGAATATTACGAAAAGTTGGTTTAAAGAACACCTGTGTAAAGAGACCACTTTCCAAAATTCCTGCTGTAATCACTATATTAACTGAACCTATATTAAGGGACCACTCACAGTTAATTGAACCTGTAATAAGGGACCACTCACAACTAATTGAACCTGTATTATGCGACCACACAGTTATTTAAACCTGTATTAAAGGACCACTCACAGTTAATTAAACCTGTATTAAGGGACACATTGCTTACTGTTAATTGAACCTGATCAAGGGACGACTCACATTAACTTGAACCTGTATTAAGGGACTCACAGTTCTGTACCTGTATTAAGGAACCACTCTCAGTAAAAAGAACATGTATTTAAGATACCATGCAGTGACAGTTAATTGAACCTGTATTGATGGATCAGCCAAAGTAAACTGAACCAGTAATGAATGGTCATCACTTGCAATATAAGACTGCTTTACTGACTTACTTGCTGTTGATCCTTATTATATTTCATTCTATGTAAAAGAATTTTAAACATACTGGTATAGTAGCTAGGAATACAATTATCAAATTGTAACTAGCATACACATGTGAGTGTATCTCTATTCAATGACAAAAGACAATGCCACAAGGAAGAAAGAACTGTCATAACACCAGGAAACACCAGGAGGACTTTTAAGTAAGGAAGTTGGTGTACAATTTTATGGAGTATTCCAAATTAAAGGCACAAGTTTAAGATATAACCTTACAAAAACATTTTAGTATACAATTTTATGGAGTATTCTAAATTAAAGGCACAAGTTTAAGATATCCTTACAAAAACATTGGCCTTTTTAATTGATATTACTATGGAATGTGTAATGGAAACATACAAAAGTTTATTATTGGTATTTTTAATTCATTTATTTGATTGGAGAGTTGTTTCCCTGAAAACCGGACATATATTTTTCACATGAATATTGTTGACACTTAATGACTTTAAGGAAGTAGTATTATATGTATAGATTTGTAAGTACACATGTGTCATTCAGTGTCAGACAACACAGGGTTGATTTTAGGATGGGACAGTTTCCATGGTGACAGATATATACATGTCACTTGTGTTCGTTTCCTGATAGGTTTCCTATACTTACACACCTCTCAGTATTACTGTAGGTGAGTTAAAAATAACCTAATTCAAAGTAATATCCTGTTGTTTTTTTGTCACGTCATTTATAAATTTAAACCAAGCTCATAATTCTAGACTTAAGTCTTGATTACATATCTGCTTATTATAGGAAATGCAGATATATACAGGGAGAGTGCTTTTTATTCCCACCCCATGCACAGACAAGGTCATTTTGTGGTAGGGCCTCCTTAAGCAGCTGGTGGCTACCTCACTGAACATCATACAAGAGGCCTGTCATGTACTATCTTAAGCTGTTGGGTAAAGGGTCTTGACCCTGCAACCACTATGTCACAGGATGGTCAAAGCTTTCTGAGAAACACATAGCCTCCTGGATAGGGATCAAAGCTTGTACACGTCAGATATTAACCCTAGGTTGGGTCAGTCGACATAGCCTCCTGGATAGGGATCAAAGCTTGTACACGTCAAATATTAACCCTAGGTTGGGTCAGTCGACATAGCCTCCTGGATAGGGATCAAAGCTTGTACACGTCAGATATTAACCCTAGGTTGGGTCAGTCGACATAGCCTCCTGGATAGGGATCAAAGCTTGTACACGTCAGATATTAACCCTAGGTTGGGTCAGTCGACATAGCCTCCTGGATAGGGATCAAAGCTTGTACACGTCAGATATTAACCCTAGGTTGGGTCAGTCGACATAGCCTCCTGGGTCGGGATCAAAGCTTGTACACGTCAGATATTAACCCTAGGTTGGGTCAGTCGACATAGCCTCCTGGATAGGGATCAAAGCTTGTACACGTCAGATATTAACCCTAGGTTGGGTCAGTCGACATAGCCTCCTGGATAGGGATCAAAGCTTGTACACGTCAGATATTAACCCTAGGTTGGGTCAGTCGACATAGCCTCCTGGATAGGGATCAAAGCTTGTACACGTCAGATATTAACCCTAGGTTGGGTTAGTTGACATAGCCTCCTGGGATCGGGATCAAAGCTTGTACACGTCAGATATTAACCCTAGGTTGGGTTAGTTGACATAGCCTCCTGGGTCGGGATCAAAGCTTGTACACGTCAGATATTAACCCTAGGTTGGGTTAGTTGACATAGCCTCCTGGATAGGGATCAAAGCTTGTACACGTCAGATATTAACCCTAGGTTGGGTTAGTTGACATAGCCTCCTGGATAGGGATCAAAGCTTGTACACGTCAAATATTAACCCTAGGTTGGGTCAGTCGACATAGCCTCCTGGATTGGGATCAAAGCTTGTACACGTCAGATATTAACCCTAGGTTGGGTCAGTCGACATAGCCTCCTGGATAGGGATCAAAGCTTGTACACGTCAGATATTAACCCTAGGTTGGGTCAGTCGACATAGCCTCCTGGATAGGGATCAAAGCTTGTACACGTCAGATATTAACCCTAGGTTGGGTTAGTCGACATAGCCTCCTGGATAGGGATCAAAGCTTGTACACGTCAGATATTAACCCTAGGTTGGGTCAGTCGACATAGCCTCCTGGATAGGGATCAAAGCTTGTACACGTCAAATATTAACCCTAGGTTGGGTTAGTCGACATAGCCTCCTGGATAGGGATCAAAGCTTGTACACGTCAGATATTAACCCTAGGTTGGGTCAGTCGACATAGCCTCCTGGATAGGGTTCAAAGCTTGTACACGTCAAATATTAACCCTAGGTTGGGTCAGTCGACATAGCCTCCTGGATAGGGATCAAAGCTTGTACACGTCAGATATTAACCCTAGGTTGGGTCAGTCGACATAGCCTCCTGGATAGGGATCAAAGCTTGTACACATCAAATATTAACCCTAGGTTGGATTAGTCGACAAAGCCTCCTGGGTAGGGATCACAGCTTGTAAACGTCAAATATTAACCCTAGGTTGGGTTAGTTGACATAGCTTCCTGGGTAGGGATCAAAGCTTGTACACGTCAGATATTAACCCTAGGTTGGGTTAGTCGACATAGCCTCCTGGGTAGGGATCAAAGCTTGTACACGTCAGATATTAACCCTAGGTTGGGTTAGTCTGAAAAAAATGCTCTCCAAACAGCGTTATTGTGGCCCTTACAAGGGAAAGTGAGTATGTGGGAGACAGTATGATGTCATGATATAAAGTAGAAACAGATACACATGGGGGACATGATCACAGGTACACCAGGGGGACATGATCACAGGTACATCAGGGGGACATGATCACAGGTACACCTGGGGGACATGATCACAGGTACACCAGGGGGACATGATCACAGGTACACCAGGGGGACATGATCACAAGTACACCAGGGGGACATGATCACAGGTACACCAGGGGGACATGATCACAGGTACACCAGGGGGACATGATCACAGGTACACCAGGGGGACATGATCACAGGTATACCATTGGGACATGATCACAGGTATACCAGTGGGACTTGATCACAGGTACACCAGGGGGACATGATCGCAGGTACACCAGGGGGACATGATCACAGGTATACCATTGGGACATGATCACAGGTACACCTGGGGGACATGATCACAGGTACACCAGGGGGACATGATCACAGGTACATCAGGGGGACATGATCACAGGTATACCATTGGGACATGATCACAGGTATACCATTGGGACATGATCACAGGTACACCAGGGGGACTTGATCACAGGTACACCAGGGGGACATGATCACAGGTATACCAGGCGGACATGATCACAGGTACACCAGGGGGACATGATCACAGTTACAACGAGGACATGATCACAGGTACAACGGGGACATGATCACAGGTATACCAGTGGGACATGATCACAGGTATACCAGTGGGACATGATCACAGGTATACCAGTGGGACATGATCACAGGTATACCAGTGGGACATGATCACAGGTACACCAGGGGGACATGATCACAGGTACACCAGGGGGACATGATCACAGGTACACCAGGGGGACATGATCACAGGTACACCAGTGGGACATGATCACAGGTACACCAGGGGGACATGATCACAGGTACACCAGGGGGACATGATCACAGGTACACCAGGGGGACATGATCACAGGTATACCATTGGGACATGATCACAGGTACACCTGGGGGACATGATCACAGGTACACCAGGGGGACATGATCACAGGTACACCAGGGGGACATGATCACAGGTACACCAGGGGGACATGATCACAGGTACACCAGCACCAGGTATCATATTAAATTATCGCTATGATCACAGTATCTTTTCACATCAGTCGCTGCAACAGCAGGACCTCTCCAGATACAGATAGTTAAGTTGTCAAACAATGCTTACATCAATATATCTGATTGTGTAGAGGTACGGCCTGGGTTTGTGTAGAGGTACGGCCTGGGTTTGTGTAGAGGTACGGCCTGGGTTTGTGTAGAGGTACTACGGCCTGGGTTTGTGTAGAGGTACGGCCTGGGTTTGTGTAGAGGTACGGCCTGGGTTTGTGTAGAGGTACGGCCTGGGTTTGTGTAGAGGTACGGCCTGGGTTTGTGTAGAGGTACGGCCTGGGTTTGTGTAGAGGTACGGCCTGGGTTTGTGTAGAGGTACGGCCTGGGTTTGGGTGGAGGTACGGCCTGGGTTTGTGTGGAGGTACGGCCTGGGTTTGTGTGGAGGTACGGCCTGGGTTTGTGTAGAGGTACGGCCTGGGTTTGTGTAGAGGTACGGCCTGGGTTTGTGTAGAGGTACGGCCTGGGTTTGTGTAGATGGTACGGCCTGGGTTTGTGTAGAGGTACGGCCTGGGTTTGTGTAGAGGCACAGCCTGGGTTTGTGTAGAGGTACGGCCTGGGTTTGTGTAGAGGTACGGCCTGGGTTTGTGTAGAGGTACTACGGCCTGGGTTTGTGTAGAGGTACGGCCTGGGTTTGTGTAGAGGTACGGCCTGGGTTTGTGTAGAGGTACGGCCTGGGTTTGTGTAGAGGTACGGCCTGGGTTTGTGTAGAGGTACTACGGCCTGGGTTTGTGTAGAGGTACGGCCTGGATTTGTGTGGAGGTACGGCCTGGGTTTGTGTAGAGGTACGGCCTGGGTTTGTGTAGAGGTACGGCCTGGGTTTATAGAAGTATTTATATTTACAGTTTTATATTGAATTGTTTGGAATACTGATCTGGTGACTTGATATTACCCATTGTCATCTGATCCTGTACTACTAACCACAATACACATGTCAGAGCAATTATCAAAGTGGAAATGACACTCTCCATGAAGTGTGCTATTACTTCACATTAAATTGATCAGCTCTCAGTTATTTTTGTTTTTTTGGATGCTCTTGTTTCCTTGGATATTAAAGTTTCCTCAATTGTTACTGATTCCTGTTAATGGTTTTAGATTGTTCTAATTCCGAATGTAGCTAATGGAGGTTATTTTTGTGGTTGCCATTAATAAATTGGGCATCATTTATGTTGAGTACCACTTAATTCAGTAGGGTTGTATGGTGACTTTGTTGATTCCAGCCCCTCTGAGTTTAGAAGCGTTATATGGTGACTTTGTTGATTCCAGTCCCTCTGAATTCAGTAGGGTTATATGGTGACTTTGTTGATTCCAGTCCCTCTGAATTCAGTAGAGTTATATGGTGACTTTGTTGATTCCAGTCCCTCTGAATTCAGTAGGGTTATATGGTGACTTTGTTGATTCCAGTCCCTCTGAATTCAGTAGGGTTATATGGTGATTTTGTTGATTCCAGTCCCTCTGAATTCAGTAGGGTTATATGGTGGCTTTGATGATTCCAGTCCCTCTGAATTCAGTAGGGTTATATGGTGACTTTGTTGATTCCAGTCCCTCTGAATTCAGTAGGGTTATATGGTGACTTTGATGATTCCAGTCCCTCTGAATTCATTAGGGTTATATGGTGACTTTGATGATTCCAGTCCCTCTGAATTCAGTAGGGTTATATGGTGACTTTGTTGATTCCAGTCCCTCAGAATTCAGTAGGGTTGTATATACAATGGAACTTCGTTAACTCGAACTCGACAAGACCGCGAGAAAACTTTGAATTATCCAAGTGTTCGAATTAAGCGACTTAAATTGTCATTTTTGGTGCAAAGTTTGATCAATATTTGTCAACATTATATAATCATTATAACTCCGCTCTGTCGCTCTTCAGTTAAGTGTAAAGATTGGTCAATACATGTAAATGTATATGTAATATTTCGTTCTGTCACTCGTAGTTTGGTGTAGGTTCGCCGATATACAGTCTCGATAAAGTTTCTCTCGCTTAGTCACTTCAAGAACGGTCTGATGTAAATAACATATGTCATGTTTGTAAAAGGAATAACGATAAAATGGAATACAACCAAATAACAATTTATTAATCTTATATCAAATAACCGTTTAAATTTAACACAGATTATATGTAAAACATAACAGAAGCATTACCTTATATTGGACATATAAAATACTGTTTGAAAGTCCTACTTATGTTTTACCGACAACCATGCCATTTCTATGTGTATTAGCACAGGAAGTTGGGCTGCGCGTGTGCGTATAAAATGTTACTGTTACTGAGTTGGCGTGTTATCAGATTTAATAGACAGCGCTGACCGTTACAGTCGTACTCTGAACACCTCGGTAGTAATTACGCTATTGTTTCAGCAGTTTAAAGATTTAATAGGCACCAGTGACTGTTTCATTTCTACACCTGTAAAAACATCAGCCGAGTAAATCTACTGGTGTGTCAGAGATTAGTTCCGCTTGAGCGAACGGGTAGATGAGTTGTTGACTATATGGTGTGTACTATTATCGGCGACCGCCTTAGAACATTACCTAATGTAAGTAAAAACAGTACTTTTTATTGTTATAAGATTCCACCGACAATTTCTTTAATGAATGTTTAAGATGCCACCGACAATTGCTTTAATGAATTTATGAAACACTTGCAATAGCATATAATAATTGGTAGGTTTGTAGTGCCGATACAAATGGAATTTCGATGTTGAAAAAATGTCGGCGTTTACCACCAATAGTTGTTGGACACACAAATAATACTTCGAGTTATTCGATCATTTCAAGTAGGATTTTTATTTTTGGGACCAAATTTCACTTCACATTATCCGAGTTTTTTTGAGTTTTCCGAGTTCGAGTTTTCCAAGTTTTTTTTTACTAGGATAAAGAGAGAATTCGGCCGGGACTGACGAACTACTTCGAGTTAAGAGGGGTATTCAAGTTTTCTGAGTTCGAGCTAATGAAGTCCATTGTATAGTGACTTTGATAATTCAAATCCCTCGGAATTCAGTAGAGTTATATGATGACTTTGTTGATTCCAGTCCCTCGGAATTCAGTAGAGTTATATGGTGACTTTGTTGATTTCAGTCCCTGAGTTCAGTAGGGTTATATGATGACTTTGTTGATTTCAGTCCCTCTGAGTTCAGTAGGGTTATATTGTAACTTTAATTGATTAATGTGAAGATTTCGATATATTAACATGCTCTGTAAAGATCAATTATCTCTCTGTTTTTTTACTAGACAATGAAATATTAATTTTAGTAATGAATTGTATTTTTCAGTGTGCAGTTTTGTTGTCCACAAGCGGTGTCATGAGTTTGTCTCGTTTACTTGTCCTGGAGCGGATGTGGGTCCAGATTCAGATGTAAGTACCAGTTTATCCTTCATAGCTGTGGGAATCCATTCATCATTGTTTTCAAGATCAATTCCTTTAAAACTCTATGGGATGAGGTTATAACCAGAGTTTTCCCTGTGTATATACTGGTGGTACCATTGGTTAAGAGATTCACTCATATATACCCAATTTGGTCAAGAACAATTGCAAAATTTAAAATCTAAAAAACTACAAAACAATTGGCAGAACCATTTTCCCATTTTCCAAAATTTGTATATTCTCAATTTGATGAAGAAAAATCTGAAAGTAAAACAATTCAAAAGAAGACAGCCAGAAAGTCCTACATTGTAGAAAAAGGTATATGAAAATAAAAAGGAAAAACTGCAGGTTAAGGTAAGGTGAATCTCCCAAAAATAAGGGAGGGCATTTTGGTTATAACAATTATTCAACAGGACTGTGCCAGAAATATTACTTGTGAGTGGAAAATGGTAACTGATCCTTTATGTTTGGGAATATCATGTTGTGTATTTATGTTGGAATTCGAAGAAAATTATCAGGATAGATGAGGGTCAAGGTCAAGGACAGTTATATTGGTTTGTAACACAGGCCTGTATGGAGGTTCTTATTATTTTCAGTTTAAGTGTTTTATTTTCACACATAAGGAGAAGCTTGTGAATCATATCTTACATGGATGATAGGGGTTTGTTAGAAAATATTTATCAACCAGAAATTATATTCATTTTCACTATCCATATTTTGGTTCCTTGCCAATTGCAACTTAAAAAAATTAACTTTGACTTTGACCTTGACCTTCAGACATCTGTTTAAAGAGACCATATTCTTTGAGAAGAATATATATAATGTAGAAAGCTGTTGAGGATCATCCAGAAGTGAACTCCACACCTTTGATTAGCTGGTCTCTCTAGACAGGTCGGTTATGTAAATTAAACAAAAGCTATCCTTGCAAGCTGTATTCTTTTGTGTTTATAAGGTTTTTCATTTTGTAACAAACTATGGGGATGTTAAATAGATATAACATCAGGCAATCATATAACAGATTAAAAAAATAAAATAAAAAATTATTTCTGTACAAACCTAATCAGGTCAGGTTCAGTTCCAAGGTGAGATTAAAAAGAACATGCTATCTATACATTTTATAGTAGTCATCATTTCATTGATATGTAAGCTGAACTGTAGCCATATTTTCTCTAAGGGAAACTCACAGAGGAAGGTGAGACAGTTTCTAGATAGACCTGTCATTCGACAGTCAATACTTCTCTTTAAGTCTTCACTGGTGTCTTCTCTGTAGTACTTGTGAGGCACGCCTCCGCTGTGTGTGGTCACCAGGGGCACACGACTCCCTCAATGTTGCCTGTTATATCACAAGTCTTTCTTTGTCGTATGTTTTACAATCACTGCTACATTCATGTCTGTCCAACTACACCAAAAGATTAAAAAAAACAAACAGTTTATACGTCAAAAGAACTGCAGTTTGAATTTGTGTTCACCCTACACAATCCACTCTAGAGTGACCTTGACCCCTGTGTTGTTTCAGTGTCAAAGTAGAATGAATTTGCTTCCAAGTCCTAATTTGCATAATATATTAATTTGCAATTTTGATTTTTTTTGTTAATTCTTTTTGTTAATGAACTTTGAAAAAGAAATTCATCCCTGCATGGTAATTATTTGAAGAATATTTGAGTACAATGACGTTTTTTTTTTTACATTTCTCAGAAGAATAAATTGAAAAAGAACATGATTATGTTTAACTTACAACATTGATTCTTTATCAAGTTTGTTTATTTCTTTTTATTCTTTTAATGAAAAACAAAACTAATTATTCATAAAGTTAACTTAAAGCATTTAAGTAATTGTCATTAATTTTCTCTATACATACATATGTACAACGTCTGTTTTTGTATATCATTCTGTTTCTTACTATATATGTCTCTAAACATTATATGTCCATTTGTACATGACCCTTTGTTACATTATACCTTCCTATTATAATTCTTACAATAACTATTATGTATGTTTTTGCCATTGTCTCCTCTATATATGCTTATGCTCAAAATGGTGGTTGCAGGAGCTAACAGTTATATGACTAAAGCTATAGATGGTGTATATAGATCAGCTGTCATTGCACATGTAGGGGACAGATACAACACACCGTTGATACAGTCAGAATTACAGATACAAAAATCATGTCACCTGAGGCAATGTATAGATATAGTGTTTGGTTTGATAGTGGGGAGGATGGTTCTGTCACAAGCTACGTTTGTAATCAGTTTATTCACTTGATAAGGAGTTGTGCATTAATAAATAGATATAGGATGCATTTATTTACAAAAATTTTAAATGATGTATTGATTTTTGAACAAGTCAAAAAATTTGGCAATGTTCTGCAGGTGTATAGTCAAATGGTTTGATTCACCTTCGAAGTCTTGAAGTAGCCCAATATTTTACAGGTCTTCAATATTGAAATTTTCATTGTACAAAACCGTCACACCCTCAGAGAAGGTTCAACATATTGGAATGTCCTTATTCTGTAGGTCTTAGAAGTATGTTCTTCAGGTCTAGAGGAGTCCAGTGTTCTTCAGGTCAATGGGAGTCCAGAGTTCTTCAGGTCAAGGGGAGTCCAGAGTTCTTCAGGTCAAGGGGAGTCTAGTGTTCTTCAGGTCTAGAGGAGTCCAATGTTCTTCAGGTCAAGGGGAGTCCAGAGTTCTTCAGGTCAAGGGGAGTCTAGAGTTCTTCAGGTCAAGGGGAGTCTAGAGTTCTTCAGGTCTAGAGGAGTCCAGTGTTCTTCAGGTCTAGAGGAGTCCAGTGTTCTTCAGGTCAAGGGAAGTCCAAAGTTCTTCAGGTCTAGAGGAGTCAAGTGTTTTTTAGGTCTAGGGGAGTACAGTGTTCTTCATGGCAAGGAGAGTTGTATTCTTTTCAGGATAAGGAAATTCCTTATACTAAATATCTAAAACAACAGGCAAGTTCTGCAAAATTAGAATCTATGGCCCTTGTTCTTCTGTCTAAATATAGTCCAACATTCTTAAGGTCTAGAAATTGTCCTTCTGGTCTAGACCAATAAAATTATCCTTCTGTTGGTCTAGACAAAGTCTAATGGGGTTGTCTTTTTGCTGGTCTAGACCTAGTCTGATAAAATTGTCCTTCTGTTTGTCTTGATATTGTCCAATAGAATTGTTCTGCTGGTCTAGACCTAGTCTGATAAAATTGTCCTTCTGTTGGTCTAGTCTAATGGGGTTGTCTTTTTGCTGGTCTAGACCTAGTCTGATAAAATCGTCCTTCTGTTTGTCTTGATATTGTCCAATAGAATTGTTCTGCTGGTCTAGACCTAGTCTGATAAAATTGTCCAATATATAAGTTTAAATAGTAGATGTTGTCTGTGTTCTGGAGGTGTCAGAATGGTCCATGTTCCGGTCACATATACATGTTCTCAGGCTCCATGTGGCTTTGCAGTGAGTATCTGTGTCTCTTCTAGATGTAAATATGGACAGAAAATGCAAATGATAACAGAAAAAAATAATGACAGCATCACCAAATGTCTCCACAAAGCACCACAAAATGGTTTTACATGTAAATGAGGTTGTCTTGAGCAACTGCATTCATTTATATAACAAGCTTAGGCTGCAATTAGTTTCCATAATCTTTGTTACAGAAATGACATTTCTGTTTAAAACTGCTAGGCTCATCAATTTTACATCAGTGACAAGCAATGCAATCCAGAAAATGTAGTGTTCAGTATCCATGGTAACTAGTACTAACACGTTTGAGAGCTGATCTGTAAAACCAAAATTTAAAAAAAACCAAACAAGTATGAGCATCTGTACATTTCTGCAGATGTCAGAGGGTGAATTAGGGAACTTAAAGTCATGGAGATAAGATCAGGTTAAAACCAACCATCATTCCTGTATTAATACTATAGGGTTTCCTTAGCTAATCCTAATTTCTGGTTACATTACATGTATATGACTTGGGAGGGGTTGTTATATTCATAAGATTTTTATGCCACTGTTAGATAACAAATTAATCTACAGCCCAATGTACAATAGGATTTTAATTAAGTTTTTTTTTCTCATTGATGAAATAATGGTCTTACAACTATACTTCAAGCTTGGCATTTACAATAAATTGTCTACTGTACAAATAGATTAATAGTTTGTTTAAATGAAAATATTGAATCACGGCAATGAAAACAGCTACTCCAGACTTTTTTGACAATTTTCAATCAATTTTTCACAATATCACATATCATGACAAAAGAATGATATTATGTATACTATATAAAGTGAAGAAAGTTTTCTGTTCCATAAGTTCCAAGGAGAGTACATTTTCACCAGGTAAAAATATATTAGCTATTGTTAGTGGCATTTTCAAATCCCTGAAACCACTAAGAAGACAATTTTGGGTTTACCCAGTTAAATGCAGGAACCATGACATTCATGATGTCATAACACTCACCTCACATCAGCCACGTGTGTCCTGGTGAATTTATCAGGGCGATGCTTCTTAAAGATGATGTCAAGACCCCCTGGGTCTCCTCTTTCTGTCAGAGCAAGTAATTACAGTATGTAAAATAACAGGTCTAGGGGACATTTCATACAGGGGTGACAACAATTCAGAAGCTTTCATTTTACCATTGCTCTCTTGAGTAAATTTGAGAATTTTACCTACTGAACATCTTTTCTTTTGAATCTGGTCAAACAAAAATATGTGATGCTGTTTTAGGCATAGTTACCAGCTTCTTTTATTAAGATATCAACTTCTGGGCTCAAGGTCAAATTGCAAAACAACCTATGACCTTTCAAGGTCATTGGAATTCGTTACAAAACAGATTTGGTATCAAAGAGTTTGCATGCATTTCAAAAAATCATTGACTTATAAATATATAATCAAAATGAAGGTCACTTGATCATGAGGCCGGGAATCTTATAGGAATATCTCAGAAGCTGCGATTAGCTTTTCAGTTATATATACTCATTTATGCATTGTAACTTTCCCAAAACTGATCCTTCTCAAAACTAATCACATCTCGATACTGATCGAAATGGCAATGTATGGAATGGATCCTTCTTTGATAAAGTAATAAAAAAACTCCCAATATCGATCCCTCTCAATTCCGAATATTGAACTGGTTTTGTGTCCAGAAGTATTAAAATATACCTAAAATTACTTCTGTAAACCAGCTTTACCTGAGTAAACATGACAGGAGCCAGGCCAACCAAACATGAAATCAGCACCTGTGGTGATTATTGTCTTGAGGGATATGTATGTAGTAGTAGGTAACCCATTCGACTAGAGGAGCATTACAATTTAATTGTGATATAGTCAAGATGAAACCAAATCCCTATGCATCATTGAAGCGGTAAAGTCTGTTTACCATAAGTAGAGCTAGAAAGCCGAAGTTTCTAGTCTAATTTGCATGAGGCCCCAAACAAGTTATTTTTGCAGCGGACAAATCTGCACACGATAAGGAAGCTAATTGTAGATCAGAATTCATATTAAGGTGCAATATCGATGTCCTGAATAAGATTGGTAGAAATTGGATATTTAAAATTATTGTTCTTATTTCTGTTTATAAAGCCATTCTAGTTTGCAATGAAATAAATACCCCTTATCATGCCTCATATTAAGCATATATAGAGGTGTAGCGATAGGTTGGATGAAGGTCAGTTCGGATGACAGCATTGTGACATGATATAGATATGGCATACATTTGCAATCAGTATTAGAACTTATTTTAATTAGTTTATTTTTTTATGAATTCTGCATTCTATGTGTTCATTAACTTCCATAATATTAACACTGCTTCAGAGATACAAAACATCATCTGATCGGTATTCCCAGATTCTGACTGCATGGTCAAAATGGATCACTTCTCCAAACCAAACCCTCCCTAAACTAGCCAAATATTATGTACTGTGCATGATTGGTTTAGAGAAGTTCCACTTTACATTTGTTTGTTGGTTATTTTCCAGCAGATCCAAGCATTCAGTAAAACCTGTCCGTCAATTTAACATTGCAAGAGCAACATTTTATCAAAAGGATCGATGTTCACACAGTTTACCAATAAGCATTAACAGCATCAGCAAAAATTGTTTTTTTTTTTCGTTGGAACTGTCGGGGCAAAAAAGGTAAAAAAAATGTGTAGAGATTGTCATCGTAGTTGATATAAAAGTGAATTCATGTGATGGTGTGTGTAATGGTTTGTATGTTTGGACTGGAACGTCTCAGGGGAAGGCTCTACATTTATAGATAGGTTATTGGTTTCAGTGCAGGAGAGAAGTCATGTCTGGTGGGCTCAGAACAATTGTTCATTAATTTCGAAGTGCTATTATTTTGGGAACATAAAAAAATTGTAAACTGAAAAATAACTAAGTAAATTGTCTATTTCTTTATGGTTGTGAGCATTGCTAATTTGTTTTTCTGGACAGTTTTCTGACACATGCTTCACAAAAGTGACATCATGAGCTGGTAGTAAATACTGACTGAAGCAGGCTCTATTTTAACTTATGAACTTTGGTCACGGCTGGCTAGCTGTGACTTTGTATATTTTCCCTAGGGTTATCAATACCATGGTGATGGAGACGTGACAACAAATACTAGCCAATGTTGTCAGGGTAACGACCTTAATACCAATACCAGGGTGATAGAGACAACAAATACTATAGCCAATGTTGTCAGGGTAACGATCTTAATACCAATACCAGGGTGATGGAGATGACAACAAATACTAGTCAATGTTGTCAGGGTAGTGACCTTAATACCAATACCATGGTGATGGAGATGACAACAAATACTAGTCAATGTTGTCAGGGTAATGACCTTAATACCAATACCAGGGTGATGGAGACAACAAATACTAGCCAATGTTGTCAGGGTAACGACCTTAATACCAATACCAGGGTGATGGAGATGACAACAAATACTAGTCAATGTTGTCAGGGTAACGACCTTAATACCAATACCAGGGTGATGGAGACAACAAATACTAGCCAATGTTGTCAGGGTACCTACCTTAATATCAATACCAGGGTGATGGAGATGACAACAAATACTAGTCAATGTTGTCAGGGTAATGACCTTAATACCAATACCAGGGTGATGGAGACAACAAATACTAGCCAATGTTGTCAGGGTAACGACCTTAATACCAATACCAGGGTGATGGAGATGACAACAAATACTAGTCAATGTTGTCAGGGTAACGACCTTAATACCAATACCAGGGTGATGGAGACAACAAATACTAGCCAATGTTGTCAGGGTAACGACCTTAATACCAATACCAGGGTGATGGAGACAACAAATACTAGCCAATGTTGTCAGGGTAACATCCTTAATACCAATACCAGGGTGATGGAGATGACAACAAATACTAGCCAATGTTGTCAGGGTAATGACCTTAATACCAATACCAGGGTGATGGAGATGACAACAAATACTAGTCAATGTTGTCAGGGTAACGATCTTAATACCAATACCATGGTGATGGAGATGACAACAAATACTAGTCAATGTTGTCAGGGTACCTACCTTAATACCAATACCAGGGTGATGGAGATGACAACAAATACTAGCCAATGTTGTCAGGGTAACGATCTTAATACCAATACCAGGGTGATGGAGATGACAACAAATACTAGTCAATGTTGTCAGGGTAATGACCTTAATACCAATACCAGGGTGATGGAGATGACAACAAATACTAGTCAATGTTGTCAGGGTAACGACCTTAATACCAATACCAGGGTGATGGAGACAACAAATACTAGCCAATGTTGTCAGGGTACCTACCTTAATATCAATACCAGGGTGATGGAGATGACAACAAATACTAGCCAATGTTGTCAGGGTAATGACCTTAATACCAATACCAGGGTGATGGAGATGACAACAAATACTAGCCAATGTTGTCAGGGTAATGACCTTAATACCAATACCAGGGTGATGGAGATGACAACAAATACTAGTCAATGTTGTCAGGGTAACGACCTTAATACCAATACCATGGTGATGGAGATGACAACAAATACTAGTCAATGTTGTCAGGGTAACGATCTTAATACCAATACCATGGTGATGGAGATGACAACAAATACTAGTCAATGTTGTCAGGGTACCTACCTTAATACCAATACCAGGGTGATGGAGATGACAACAAATACTAGCCAATGTTGTCAGGGTAACGACCTTAATACCAATACCAGGGTGATGGAGATGACAACAAATACTAGTCAATGTTGTCAGGGTAACATCCTTAATACCAATACCATGGTGATGGAGATGACAACAAATACTAGTCAATGTTGTCAGGGTAACGACCTTAATACCAATACCATGGTGATGGAGATGACAACAAATACTAGTCAATGTTGTCAGGGTAACGACCTTAATACCAATACCATGGTGATGGAGATGACAACAAATACTAGCCAATGTTGTCAGGGTAACATCCTTAATACCAATACCAGGGTGATGGAGACAACAAATACTAGCCAATGTTGTCAGGGTAACGACCTTAATACCAGACAGTCTCTCTGAAGTTATTTTTTACTTAAAGAACGTACAGTATCTTTATTTTACTATTCCTGTATAACTATTTAAATTTCTTATGTGTTGACTGTCATATACAGACCAATGTATGATCCTGATACGTCGTCTGGTGTCTGTGTTGACTGTCATATACAGACCAATGTATGATCCTGATACGTCGTCTGGTGTCTGTGTTGACTGTCATATACAGACCAATGTATGATCCTGATACGTCGTCTGGTGTCTGTGTTGACTGTCATATACAGACCAATGTATGATCCTGATACGTCGTCTGGTGTTGGAAAAAATTAGAGAAGGAACCAAAATACACAATTTTCGTTTTTATGCTACTGAAGTTATTTTTTTCCTGATTTACGCTATGTACAGTAATGGACACCTCACAGAGACACAGATAAATTACAGTTAAATAATTGGTCTCTGGAATGTTGAAAGTCCTGCTGATGATCACGGAAATGTCACCTTATATAACCTATTATAGCTATAGATATTCTAAAAATAGAACCGGAAATGAAGCTATAAAGTTTGTAGACTTTGTGGACGTTAATCATGTCCTCATACATTGACAGAATCCTCGCCAGGGTGTACTTTAGGAAGCCAGAATTAGCGTATTTTTATTTTTGTACAACTAATCTAGAAAAAGTTTTCATTGCAAAATGAAGGGAGGCAATCAAAGTCAGACATCACAAAAAAATATATATGTAGTTTTAAAATATTTTTGGGTCAGAAGGTAATGTAGAACTGCTTCAGATGGAAGTTATGGATGATATGAACATCACCTTATTACTTGGAACATCTGATGTTCATACAATCTTATTGTAATGCATTTTGAACAAGGCCTTAAAAAGGCAGTTTCTTTGACACATTATCATACAGCACTCGACAGATTACAAGATTATACCCTCATTATTCCAGTCGGAAGGAATTCATTTTATTGAGAGGAAATCATCTAAACAGCTAAACAGCCATGAGTTTTCCTTTGAACTCTTTGAACCTGGTAGTAAAGCATTTTATACTGCAAGTGTAGCATTAAATCTTAGAAAGCAATATGGCATCCTTCAAAGACATTTTTGCATTGCCGAAGACCTGTATTTGACTATAATGTGTGGAGAACGTGTTGTAATAATAGATCTCGACATCTGACATTTTATTTGAAATCTACAGCGTGGAAATTCTTGACATGTAGATTAGTTGTGTATAAATTAAAAACTCAGTATGACTCTGTAATCGAGGCTTCAGGATTGTAAATGGGTTTAAACAAATGTATTTAGGTCGATATTGAATCCTAGGTGTCCATTGAATGTTCAAAAGAATAATCAGCAGAGTTGAGTCAGAACTGTAGGTTTTGCTTCCATGATCCATCAAGTCATTATTAAGTTTCTGGAGGTCTCTGCAGCAAAGAAGTGAGCAAATAGGATGCCCATTAATGTTCTAGACCATTAAGGCTTATAGAAAGGTCAAAAATTCCATTTAAATGCATGTTCTTTGGCATCTAAACTTTTATAATTTCCCGTTGTTTTCCATAACAATTTCTGATTGATTAGAATTGCAACATGTAGGGAGAGACCTGGCGCTCAAACATATATGGTTGCCTGCTTCAGCACTTCACCGATTTTCTGTGTCAAATCACATCAAATCAAATATGAAGTTCTAGAGAATGGACAGATTACAATTTTATTTTATTTTTTTTTTTTTTGGAAAAAGAACAACAAAAAAATCAAGATAAGATCTCAGGGAAAAAAGAAAAGAAAAAACCAAAAAAAAACAAATCATATCAAAAAAAAAAAAAAAAAAAAATTCAAACTTAGAATAGCTTGAAGTCAAATTTGAAGGAAAACATGAAATCAAATTTTTGTAAATCCAAGGTGAAACTGAAATGTATTTTTCTTCCTGATAAATTTAGTGGTTATAAAGCTATACACAGGATTTTACCTATCTTTTAGCCATTGTCATCCATCACAATCAAACATTTACATTCCTTTTGGGGATTAAAAAGGAATCTTAAACAGAATGCTTCACACATAATCTGAAATTAAGTGGTTTAACCCTGTGTTCTTAACTGTCATAATGCCTGGACATATCTACAGGAGAACCGTAAACAGATACATAATACGCCTATATCCAGTGATTTATTTGTTTGCTGAAATCTAAAGTATTCTTGAACTAATTATTGTCCCAAAGAAGTTCAAAATGGGTTATAAATATTCAAGAAAAAAAAGGAAAAAATAATTACCAGAAATTCAACCCATATTGCCCCATACCTCAAAAAATAGAATTTTTTTTCCACAATTAAATCCATATTATCCTTGATAGACCCAACATGATGAACATCCATGCCAGAAATTAGGATAAGACATGATCTGACAAAACTGTAGACCACTGAAGATACTCTTACTGCAACCGTAGGGATGCAGAGTCTAGACCACTCTTACTGCAACCGTATGGATACCGATTCTAGACCACTGTAGATACTCTTACTTCAACCGTATGGATACCGATTCTAGACAACTGTAGATACTCTTACTGCAACCGTATGGATACCGATTCTAGACCACTCTTACTGCAACCGAATGGATACCGATTCTAGACCACTCAAGATACTCTTACTTCAACCGTATGGATACCGATTCTAGACCACTGAAGATACTCTTACTGCAACCGTATGGATACCGATTCTAGACCACTGAAGATACTCTTACTGCAACCGTATGGATACCGATTCTAGACCATTGAAGATACTCTTACTGCAACCGTATGGATACCGATTCTAGACCACTGAAGATACTCTTACTTCAACCGTATGGATACAGAGTCTAGACCACTGAAGATACTCTTACTGCAACCGTATGGATACCGATTCTAGACCACTGTAGATACTCTTACTGCAACCGTATGGATACCGATTCTAGACCACTCTTACTGCAACCGTATGGATACCGATTCTAGACCACTGTAGATACTCTTACTTCAACCGTATGGATACCGATTCTAGACCACTGTAGATACTCTTACTGCAACCGTATGGATACCGATTCTAGACCACTGAAGATACTCTTACTTCAACCGTATGGATACCGATTCTAGACCACTGAAGATACTCTTACTGCAACCGTATGGATACCGATTCTAGACCACTGAAGATACTCTTACTGCAACCGTATGGATACCGATTCTAGACCACTGAAGATACTCTTACTGCAACCGTATGGATACCGATTCTAGACCACTGTAGATACCCCTACTGCAACCGTATGGATACAGAGTCTAGACCACTGTAGATACTCTTACTTCAACCGTATGGATACAGAGTCTAGACCACTGAAGATACTCTTACTGTAACCGAATGGATACCGATTCTAGACCACTCTTACTGCAACCGTATGGATACCGATTCTAGACCACTGTAGATACTCTTACTTCAACCGTATGGATACCGATTCTAGACCACTGTAGATACTCTTACTGCAACCGTATGGATACCGATTCTAGACCACTGAAGATACTCTTACTTCAACCGTATGGATACAGAGTCTAGACCACTGAAGATACTCTTACTGTAACCGAATGGATACAGAGTCTAGACAACTGAAGATACTCTTACTTCATCCAAATGGATACCAATTCTAGACCACTGAAGATACTCTTACTGCAACCGAATGGATACAGATTCTAGACCACTGAAGATACTCTTACTTTAGCTGAATAGATACAGAGTCTACACCACTGTAGATACTCTTACTTTAGCTGAATAGATACAGAGTCTAGACCACTGAAGATACTCTTACTTTAGCTGAATAGATACCGAGTCTACACCACTGAAGATACTCTTACTTTAGCTGAATAGATACCGAGTCTACACCACTGAAGATACTCTTACTTCAGCTGAATAGATACAAAGTCTACACCACTGAAGATACTCTTACTTTAGCTGAATAGATACAAAGTCTACACCACTGAAGATACTCTTACTTTAGCTGAATAGATACAGAGTCTACACCACTGAAGATACTGAATGGATACAAAGTCTACAAACCTTTCCATATATAGATATACATATCTAATGAGTTTTTTGTTAAAAAAAATGGGTTGAAGAAATGATAACAAGAATTTGTAGAGAACATTATGACTGAAACTTTCTGTCCATCAGAGGTGGACAGGAGTTTATGGATTAGTATGACATTTATTGTCTCTGTGTCTGGTATACTTTTTTGCCGTTTAACAATCTCATCAGTTTTCAGACAATTTCTTTGAAACTTGATGTTGATATGTCATTGTGATTTTTAACAGCATTTCCTGGTTTGACAAATTTGTAAGAGTTATAGCCCTTTGTTTTCAGTATTTTTAGGTCACCTGAGATGAAGTCTCAGTTGACCTATTGCAATCGCCTTTTGTCCGGCGTCGTGCGTCGTGCGTCATAAACAATTTACATTTTCAACTTCTTCTTAAAAACTGCTGAACTAAATTCAATGAAATTTTACAGGAAGCTTCCATGGCTGAGGGTGAACCAAAATTGTGAATTATATGGTCCCCACCCCCCAGGGGCCTGAGGGGCGGGGCCAAAAAGGGTCAAATTGACTAAAACTTCAAAAATCTTCTTCTCTACTCTCAGATAAGGTGGAATCAAACACTCTTCATAGATGAAAGGGTCTTAAGGTGCTTTACCAAAATCGTGAATTTCATGACCCTGGGGTCTCATGTTTGCCCCTGGGGAGGGGATAAACTTTACTATTGTTTATATAGGGAAATCACATTTTTGACTATTATTTGTTGGATTTGTATTGGAATTCATTCTAACTTGTATCAAATTATCAGCATGGGATGACAGTTTGATGGTATGTACATGTTGGCCCTATAGTTGACCCCCAGGGGCTGGTGGGCGGGGCCAAAAAGGGTAAAATTGACAAAAATTTCAAAAATCTTCTTCTCTACTCTCAGATATGGTAGAATCAAATACTCTTCATAGATGGAAGGGTCTTAAGGTGCTTTACCAAAATTGTGAATTTCATGACCCTGGGGTCTCATGTTTGCCCCTGGGGAGGGAGTAAACTTAAATACTATAGTTTATATAGGGAAATCACATTTTTGACTATTATTTGTTGGATTTGTATTGGAATTCATTCTAACTTGTATCAAATTATCAGCATGGGATGACACTTTGATGGTATGTACATGTTGGCCCTAGTTGACCCCCAGGGGCTGGTGGGCGGGGCCAAAAAGGGTAAAATTGACAAAAATTTCAAAAATCTTCTTCTCTACTCTTAGATATGGTAGAATCAAATACTCTTCATAGATGGAAGGATCTTAAGGTGCTTTACCAAAATTGTGAATTTCATGACCCTGGGGTCTCACGTTTGCCCCTGGGGAGGGGGTAAACTTTACAATAGTTTATATAGGGAAATCACATTTTTGACTATTATTTGTTGGATTTGTATTGGAATTCATTCTAACTTGTATCGAATTATCAGCATGGGATAACACTTTGATGGTATGTACAGGTTGGCCCTAGTTGACCCCCAGGGGCTGATGGGCAGGGCCAAAAAGGGTCAAATTGACTAAAATTTCAAAAATCTCCTTCTCTACTCTCAGATATGGTAGAATCAAATACTCTACATAGATGGAAGGATCTTAAGGTGCTTTACCAAAATTGTGAATTTCATGACCCTAGGGTCTCATGTTTGCCCCTGGGGAGGGGGTAAACTTTACTATAGTTTATATAGGGAAATCACATTTTTGACTATTATTTGTTGAATTTTTATTGGAATTCATTCTAACTTCGTTAACATTATCAGCTTGGGATGACAGTTTGATGGTATGTACATGTTGGCCCTGACTGACCCCCAGGGGCTGATGGGCAGGGCCAAAAAGGGTCAAATTAACAGAAATTTTAAAAATCTTCTTCTTACAGCCCAAATAAGGTAGAATTAAATACTCTTCACAGATCGAAGGGTCTTAAGGTGCTTTACCATAATTGTGAATTTCCTAGCCCTGGGGTCTTGCGTTTGCCCCATGGGAGGGGATAAACTTTACTATAGTTATAGGGAAATCACATTTTTGACTATCATTTGTTTTATTTGTTTTGAAATTCATTCTTTCATTCAAATTTACTGAAATATTTCAAAAATCAGGTGACCGTTAAGGCCCATGGGCCTCTTGTAATCTTGTCTGGAGATATCCTTCCTCCTTTTGAACTAATATTTTGAAACTTTTCAGGGTTTGTCATCATGATATATGTAGCGATGCATTTTGATTTAACAATCCTTCCAGCAACATTTTGATATTTATACATATTTGTCACTTTAGTGTCAAATATGGGCTAATATTTTTCACTTCACAGTGCTTTTAAAATATTTCTACAATGTGCATACAAACTGTATATCTTTAATTAAGAAATTGATTCTTAGTAGGATTTGTTGTGTCTGTTAGATAAGGTAGTACCATTGGATCAGCTAAATGATCTTTTAATGTTTATTATCATGTTTGTAATTCAGTTCTCATAAATATAAAATGTCATGATTTAAAAGATGCTTTAGCTTAATTTTCTCACTAATATCACTGTAATTTCCCTCAACCAATGAGTGGTTTGTGTGTATTAGAGGTATGAACAGTGCTGGAAACACTGACATCGTTACTGCTCCCAAGTTCTATTGATCCGCAGGGATACGCTAAATTGTGTCTCTCTTGTCATCTGATCTTTCATTCATCATTCTTCCATGATTGTGTGTGTGACCTTTGGTTTTGGCATTCATCATTGCTATAAAGTGATACAAATGATACAGGTCATATATCAGTCACCTGGAGGTTATCCATTATATATACTGTACACAAAAATGATTTTGACAAAAATTGTGAAACAGATCATGATTCTATATAATTTCTATAATTTCAATATTTTTAGTGATTTTATTTCATCTTTTTTGTGCAAAATAGAACCCCTTTAACCAGATTTACACTGTATTTGTCATGACATATTGGCAACATACTGCTCTAGTTTCAAGAAGTATTTTATAAGCTTCCACTTCAAAATCTGTGTGTTTTATCTCAGTAAGTGGGGCCGGGGTGTAAGGTATGAATTGATACTGAGTTTGAATGAAGCATATTGAATGATTTACAAATAGATGAAGCCAGAATTGAGGGAGTAAAGGGTTGGATTTGAGACAACATGAGTTACATTTGAGTATTGAACGGCTTTCAGTTGGCATTCATAGTCAATATGAATGCCAGTATATTTTTTATTTGTCCTGCGTTTTTTTTTTTGGAATTTTCAAATTCAAATTTCAGTTGGCAGTTCATAAGCTGGTGAACTCGCAACTGAATTGGTAGGGTTATATAGTGGCAGTGCCATACAATGGTAAATATAGACCAATGACATTTATAAGTATTGACCAAATATACTCTAAAGATAAACTTAACATATCACTTATTTTGGTGGTTTTAATTAGGACCTCATCATGCCCACTTGTATCCCTGTCAAACTTACGAGGGCATTTTTTTTAACTTAATGTTTTATAGAATATTTTGTCTTCAAACAACATTCTTAATCACTAAGCTTGCTAAATGCATGCACATGTAGTCTGGTGATTGTAGTCTTGGTACAAAATCACAGCTTGAGCACTTTTCAGTGATTACCACCAAGGTATAAAGAAATTCATATTTAATTCATGTTTGAAGGTTTACTTCTGGATACATAACTATACATTAGTTAGATACGCCCATACATGGTGTTGTTACTGGTGTGGTATTGTACAAGATAATTGTTTTGTCCCATTGTAAAGGGAAAGATATAACTCTTATCTCACATGGGGTAGGGTATCGACAAAATGCATTCTTGATGTGACATATTGTTGTCTTGATGTCATCCAAATGTTGTGAATAGGAAAATTCCCTTCTCAACCCTAGGTTTTTTTGCATAGTTTTTGATGGAACAATTAAATGTTTTTTTTTCTGCCTGTAATTTGTTAATTTGTGAGCATGTGAAAAAAAAACCCCAAGATGGTCTTTTCAATGGACAATATGTCAACCCTCAAGGCTTGTTGAGTGCTGGCCAGCCAAACTTTACCATGAGGGTTGAGTTATCACTACCCACGTAACAGACCCATGTAAGATTCTATTATTCTGGCTTACCTGACAGATGTATCTGCATTATTGAAAGTGTGAGGTGCCAGACAATTTGTCTAGCCCTCAGACACCTAATAACTTCTTAATAACTTATAGCGAAATCTGGTTATGTTTGTCGTATAAACCCTTATAAAAGTACAAACTGTTAGTGATGTTAGTAAATATTTAATTATAGTTTACAGGTATCTCACTCATTCCACCTCAGATTAGTTATTTCATTGTATTTACAGGTATCTCACTCATTCCACCTCAGATTAGTTATTTCATTGTATTTACAGGTATCTCACTCATTCCACCTCAGATTAGTTATTTCATTATAGTTTACAGGTATCTCACTCATTCCACCTCAGATTAGTTATTTCATTGTATTTACAGGTATCTCACTCATTCCACCTCAGATTAGTTATTTCATTGTAGTTTACAGGTATCTCACTCATTCCACCTCAGATTAGTTATTTCATTGTATTTACAGGTATCTCACTCATTCCACCTCAGATTAGTTATTTCATTATAGTTTACAGGTATCTCACTCATTCCACCTCAGATTAGTTATTTCATTGTATTTACAGGTATCTCACTCATTCCACCTCAGATTAGTTATTTCATTATAGTTTACAGGTATCTCACTCATTCCACCTCAGATTAGTTATTTCATTGTATTTACAGGTATCTCACTCATTCCACCTCAGATTAGTTATTTCATTGTATTTACAGGTATCTCACTCATTCCACCTCAGATTAGTTATTTCATTGTATTTACAGGTATCTCACTCATTCCACCTCAGATTAGTTATTTCATTATAGTTTACAGGTATCTCACTCATTCCACCTCAGATTAGTTATTTCATTATAGTTTACAGGTATCTCACTCATTCCACCTCAGATTAGTTATTTCATTGTATTTACAGGTATCTCACTCATTCCACCTCAGATTAGTTATTTCATTATAGTTTACAGGTATCTCACTCATTCCACCTCAGATTAGTTATTTCATTATAGTTTACAGGTATCTCACTCATTCCACCTCAGATTAGTTATTTCATTATAGTTTACAGGTATCTCACTCATTCCACCTCAGATTAGTTATTTCATTGTATTTACAGGTATCTCACTCATTCCACCTCAGATTAGTTATTTCATTGTAGTTTACAGGTATCTCACTCATTCCACCTCAGATTAGTTATTTCATTATAGTTTACAGGTATCTCACTCATTCCACCTCAGATTAGTTATTTCATTGTAGTTTACAGGTATCTCACTCATTCCACCTCAGATTAGTTATTTCATTATAGTTTACAGGTATCTCACTCATTCCACCTCAGATAAGTTATTTCATTATAGTTTACAGGTATCTCACTCATTCCACCTCAGATTAGTTATTTCATTATAGTTTACAGGTATCTCACTCATTCCACCTCAGATTAGTTATTTCATTGTATTTACAGGTATCTCACTCATTCCACCTCAGATTAGTTATTTCATTGTATTTACAGGTATCTCACTCATTCCACCTCAGATTAGTTATTTCATTGTAGTTTACAGGTATCTCACTCATTCCACCTCAGATTAGTTATTTCATTATAGTTTACAGGTATCTCACTCATTCCACCTCAGATTAGTTATTTCATTGTATTTACAGGTATCTCACTCATTCCACCTCAGATTAGTTATTTCATTATAGTTTACAGGTATCTCACTCATTCCACCTCAGATTAGTTATTTCATTGTATTTACAGGTATCTCACTCATTCCACCTCAGATAAGTTATTTCATTATAGTTTACAGGTATCTCACTCATTCCACCTCAGACTAGTTATTTCATTGTATTTACAGGTATCTCACTCATTCCACCTCAGATTAGTTATTTCATTATAGTTTACAGGTATCTCACTCATTCCACCTCAGATTAGTTATTTCATTGTATTTACAGGTATCTCACTCATTCCACCTCAGATTAGTTATTTCATTGTAGTTTACAGGTATCTCACTCATTCCACCTCAGATTAGTTATTTCATTGTATTTACAGGTATCTCACTCATTCCACCTCAGATTAGTTATTTCATTGTATTTACAGGTATCTCACTCATTCCACCTCAGATTAGTTATTTCATTGTATTTACAGGTATCTCACTCATTCCACCTCAGATTAGTTATTTCATTGTATTTACAGGTATCTCACTCATTCCACCTCAGATTAGTTATTTCATTGTATTTACAGGTATCTCACTCATTCCACCTCAGATTAGTTATTTCATTGTATTTACAGGTATCTCACTCATTCCACCTCAGATTAGTTATTTCATTGTATTTACAGGTATCTCACTCATTCCACCTCAGATTAGTTATTTCATTGTATTTACAGGTATCTCACTCATTCCACCTCAGATTAGTTATTTCATTATAGTTTACAGGTATCTCACTCATTCCACCTCAGATTAGTTATTTCATTGTATTTACAGGTATCTCACTCATTCCACCTCAGATTAGTTATTTCATTGTAGTTTACAGGTATCTCACTCATTCCACCTCAGATTAGTTATTTCATTGTAGTTTACAGGTATCTCACTCATTCCACCTCAGATTAGTTATTTCATTGTAGTTTACAGGTATCTCACTCATTCCACCTCAGATTAGTTATTTCATTGTAGTTTACAGGTATCTCACTCATTCCACCTCAGATTAGTTATTTCATTATAGTTTACAGGTATCTCACTCATTCCACCTCAGATTAGTTATTTCATTGTATTTACAGGTATCTCACTCATTCCACCTCAGATTAGTTATTTCATTATAGTTTACAGGTATCTCACTCATTCCACCTCAGATTAGTTATTTCATTGTAGTTTACAGGTATCTCACTCATTCCACCTCAGATTAGTTATTTCATTGTAGTTTACAGGTATCTCACTCATTCCACCTCAGATTAGTTATTTCATTGTATTTACAGGTATCTCACTCATTCCACCTCAGATTAGTTATTTCATTGTATTTACAGGTATCTCACTCATTCCACCTCAGATTAGTTATTTCATTGTATTTACAGGTATCTCACTCATTCCACCTCAGATTAGTTATTTCATTGTATTTACAGGTATCTCACTCATTCCACCTCAGATTAGTTATTTCATTGTAGTTTACAGGTATCTCACTCATTCCACCTCAGATTAGTTTATCAGTTTACAGTATCTCAATATTCATTCCACGGGGATTGTTTATAGTCTTACAATCGACTGAAGTCAGTTTGAGTTATTTCATTAAGTCGTAACATACGTCAATCATAAACACCTCAGATGTTACTTGTATGTTAAGTTACTACCGAGGGCAAATAGATGAGTTAAATCTGATAGTGCAAGGTATCTGACACTGGGGTTAAGACATTTTATACATCAAATTTTCCTTCAACATTCTCAAAAACTAAAAAGACTAGAATCATTTTACAGAAAAAAATTGGCATTAGTTCCAATAATGTGCTTAATGGATTTTCACTCATATACAGGACCTTTATACGTACTCTATAACAGACCTTTATATGTTCACTCTTAACAGGACTTTAAGTGTTCACATCAAACGGACTTATACTGTCACATCTATACGGGATTATACTGTTCATCTATACAGGACCTTATACTGTCCATTTCTATAACAGGACCTATATAGCTGTTCACTCTAAACAGGACCTTTATACTTCTCTATAACGACTTTATAGCTGTCACTCTATAACAGGACCTTTAGCTGTTTCATCGGACCTTTATAGCTGTTCATCTTAACAGGACTTTATAGCTGTCATCTATACGGACTTTATAGTGTTCACTCATAAACAGGACTATAACGCGTCACTCAAACAGGACCTATAAGCTGTTCACTCTATAACAGGACCTTTATAGCTGTCACATAACAGACCTTATAGCTGTTCACATCTATAACAGGACCTGAATGTATAGCTTTGTCACTTATAAAGGACTTTATCTGTCACATATAACAGGACCTTTATAGCTGTTCACTCTATAACAGGACCTTATAGCTGTTCACTCTATAACAGGACCTTTATAGCTGTTCACTCTATAACAGGACCTATATAGCTGTTCACTCTATAACAGGACCTTTATAGCTGTTCACTCTATAACAGGACCTTTATAGCTGTTCACTCTATAACAGGACCTTTATAGCTGTTCACTCTATAACAGGACCTTTATAGCTGTTCACTCTATAACAGGACCTTTATAGCTGTTCACTCTATAACAGGACCTTTATAGCTGTTCACTCTATAACAGGACCTTTATAGCTGTTCACTCTATAACAGGACCTTATAGCTGTTCACTCTATAACAGGACCTTTATAGCTGTTCACTCTATAACAGGACCTTTATAGCTGTTCACTCTATAACAGGACCTTTATAGCTGTTCACTCTATAACAGGACCTATATAACTGTTCACTCTATAACAGGACCTTTATAGCTGTTCACTCTATAACAGGACCTTTATAGCTGTTCACTCTATAACAGGACCTTTATAAGCTGTTCACTCTATAACAGGACCTTTATAGCTGTTCACTCTATAACAGGACCTTTATAGCTGTTCACTCTATAACAGGACCTTTATAGCTGTTCACTCTATAACAGGACCTTTATAGCTGTTCACTCTATAACAGGACCTTTATAGCTGTTCACTCTATAACAGGACCTTTATAACTGTTCACTCTATAACAGGACCTTTATAGCTGTTCACTCTATAACAGGACCTTTATAGCTGTTCACTCTATAACAGGACCTTTATAGCTGTTCACTCTATAACAGGACCTATATAGCTGTTCACTCTATAACAGGACCTTTATAGCTGTTCACTCTATAACAGGACCTTTATAGCTGTTCACTCTATAACAGGACCTTTATAGCTGTTCACTCTATAACAGGACCTTTATAGCTGCTCACTCTATAACAGGACCTTTATAGCTGTTCACTCTATAACAGGACCTATATAGCTGTTCACTCTATAACAGGACCTTTATAGCTGTTCACTCTATAACAGGACCTTTATAGCTGTTCACTCTATAACAGGACCTTTATAGCTGTTCACTCTATAACAGGACCTTTATAGCTGTTCACTCTATAACAGGACCTTTATAGCTGTTCACTCTATAACAGGACCTTTATAGCTGTTCACTCTATAACAGGACCTTTATAGCTGTTCACTCTATAACAGGACCTTTATAGCTGTTCACTCTATAACAGGACCTTTATAGCTGTTCACTCTATAACAGGACCTTTTAAGCTGTTCACTCTATAACAGGACCTTTATAGCTGTTCACTCTATAACAGGACCTTTATAGCTGTTCACTCTATAACAGGACCTATATAGCTGTTCACTCTATAACAGGACCTTTATAGCTGTTCACTCTATAACAGGACCTTTATAGCTGTTCACTCTATAACAGGACCTTTATAGCTGTTCACTCTATAACAGGACCTTTATAGCTGTTCACTCTATAACAGGACCTTTATAACTGTTCACTCTATAACAGGACCTTTATAGCTGTTCACTCTATAACAGGACCTGTATAGCTGTTCACTCTATAACAGGACCTTTATAGCTGTTTACTCTATAACAGGACCTTTATAGCTACCACTCTATAACAGGACCTTTATAGCTGTTCACTCTATAATATGACCTTTATAACTGTTCACTCTATAACAGGACCTTTATAGCTGTTCACTCTATAACAGGACCTTTATAGCTGTTCACTCTATAACAGGACCTTTATAGCTACTCACTTTATAACAGGACCTTTATAACTGTTCACTCTATAACAGGACCTTTATAGCTGTTCACTCTATAACAGGACCTTTATAACTGTTCACTCTATAACAGGACCTTTATAGCTGTCCACTCTATAACAGGACCTATATAGCTGTTCACTCTATAACAGGACCTTTATAGCTGTTCACTGTATAACAGGACCTTTATAGCTGTTCACTGTATAACAGGACCTTTATAGCTGTTCACTCTATAACAGGACCTTTATAGCTGTTCACTGTATAACAGGACCTTTATAGCTGTTCACTCTATAACAGGACCTTTATAGCTACTCACTCTATAACAGGACCTTTATAGCTGTTCACTCTATAACAGGACCTTTATAGCTGTTCACTCTATAACAGGACCTTTATAGCTGTTCACTCTATAACAGGACCTTTATAGCTGTTCACTCTATAACAGGACCTTTATAACTGTTCACTCTATAACAGGACCTTTATAACTGTTCACTCTATAACAGGACCTTTATAGCTGTTCACTCTATAACAGGACCTTTATAACTGTTCACTCTATAACAGGACCTTTATAGCTGTTCACTCTATAACAGGACCTTTATAGCTGTTCACTCTATAACAGGACCTTTATAGCTGTTCACTCTATAACAGGACCTTTATAGCTGTTCACTCTATAACAGGACCTTTATAACTGTTCACTCTATAACAGGACCTTTATAGCTGCTGCTCATATACAATTTTGATCTATATGTGATTGATGCTCACTGAGAAATGTGATCTTGGTAGAAGCTGCTCATTAAAAAGTGGCGTTCCTTACAGCTGTACAATGAAAAATCTAACCTGTGTTACTCAAAAAATGTCTTGTTTTAATTTGTCACAAAAAATAGTTATTAAAACAGCTCTGTAAGCCAGTGTCTAGATACCACTGCATGAGTCAAAATATTTGATGGAAATTTGTCTGTTAGGAGGAAGCCAGACCATTACAGGCAATTCAAAATGATCTAATGAATATTTGATTCAATTTCTCATCACTTATATTAATATTCAGAGTCCCATTAGATAATTGCATTTCATATGAACTAAGATGTAATGAGGACAATAAACTCCTGATATAACAAAAAATAAAAAAATATTTATGAGTGACATTTGAGGTCTGTGTCTGCAATTTGTAGATTCCCAGTAGGCCATAATGTACTGGTCTATTGTGGCAGGTTCCTGTCACTGACTATGGGGCATATAGGCCAATGACTATGAGGTATGTTGGTCAAAGTCTATAGGGTATGTAGGTCAGTGACTATAGGTTATGTAGGTCAGTGACTATAGGGTATGTAGGTCAGTGACTATAGGGTATGTAGGTCAGTGACTAAAGGGAATGTGGGTCAGTTAATATGGGGTATGGAGGTCAGTGATTGAGGTATGTAGGTCAGTGACTATAAGGTATGTAGGTCAGTGACTATGGGGTATGAAGGTCAGTGACTATGGGGTATGTAGGTCAGTGACTAGTGAATGTTGGTCAGTTACTATGGGGTATGGAGGTCAGTGACTGGAGAATGTAGGTCAGTGACTAGAGTATGGAGGTCAGTGACTATAGGGTATGTAGGTTAGTGACTATAGGGTATGTAGGTCAGTGACTATAGGGAATGTAGGTCAGTGACTATAGGGAATGTAGGTCAGTGACTATAGGGTATGGAGGTCAGTGACTATAGGGTATGTAGGTCAGTGACTATAGGGTATGTAGGTCAGTGACAATAGGGTATGGAGGTCAGTTACTATGGTGTATGTAGGTCAGTGATTGAGGTATGTAGGTCAGTGACTATAGGGTATGTAGGTCAGTGACGTGAGGTATGTAGGTAAATAAATATAGGGTATGTCGGTCAGTGACTGGGGTATATAGGTCAGTGACTATAGGGTATGTAGGTCAGTGACTGGGGTATTTAGGTCAGTTACTATTGGGTATGTAGGTCAGTGACTTTGAGGTATGTATGTCAGTGACTATGGGGTATGTAGGTCAATGACTATGAGGTATGTAGGTCAGTGACTATGGGGTATACAGGTCAGTGACTATGGGGTATGTAGGTCAGTGACTATGGGGTATACAGGTCAGTGACTATGAGGTATGTAGGTCACTAAAGAGCATTAGGTAACTTTGTCACTGATCTGCATTAGAAATGGACTGATCACCAGGTATGGGGGTAATAAGAGTGACTATAGGGTATGTAGGTCAGTGACTATAGGGAATGTAGGTCAGTGACTATAGGGTATGTAGGTCAGTGACTATAGGGAATGTTGGTCAGTTACTATGGGGTATGTAGGTCAGTGATTGAGGTATGTAGGTAAGTGACTATAGGGTATGTAGGTCAGTTACTATGAGTATATAGGTCAGTGACTAGTGGTATGTAGGTCAGTGACTTTGGGGTATGTAGATCAGTTAGTATGGGGTATGTAGGTCAGTGACTATGAGGTATATAGGTCAGTGACTGGGGTATATAGGTCAGTTACTATGGTGTATGTAGGTCAGTGATTGAGGTATGTAGGTCAGTGACTATAGGGTATGTAGGTCAGTGACGTGAGGTATGTAGGTAAATAAATATAGGGTATGTAGGTCAGTGACTGGGGTATATAGGTCAGTGACTATAGGGTATGTAGGTCAGTGACTGGGGTATATAGGTCAGTGACTGGGGTATTTAGGTCAGTTACTATGGGGTATGTAGGTCAGTGACTATGGGGTATACAGGTCAGTGACTATGAGGTATGTAGGTCACTAAAGAGCATTAGGTAACTTTGTCACTGATCTGCATTAGAAATGGACTGATCACCAGGTATGGGGTTGCTGGTCTATAGATGTAAGATTTCAACAAATTTTGGCTTCACGATCTCGATCATGAATAGTTATTTACTGCTTAAGAAAAAAAAATGCACTTACTATATTGTAACACAGAGAATCCTTTGTACAACTACCAAATATGGATGTTCTCATCTGGTTGTTTACGACATAATGATATTTATAATCTGTGTGGGCGGTAAACATGACCAAGAGCTACACCCGAGCTGACAGGTGTTATGTAACACGTATAGATGTAACTGATAGCCCTTGTGATGCATAGTCCTGTGAAACTGTCAATCTTCGTTCATATCAATGTTGATTTCTTAAGATTTCTTGACAAAACTTTGCTACACTAAAACGAAAAAGTCTTAATGGAAAATTCTGGTTCTTAATCAAAGTAATGTTGTCAAGTTTGAAGTGGTTTCATCTATACTTTCTCTTCACAGACACAGTACCACAGCCGGCTATAGAAGATTTCAATGTTCCCTTGTTTAGCTCAGTCTCTTGGGTCAAATTTTCAGCCATCAAATCTGATTGCCTTGCCTAGAAATAATGAGTATCTCTATAAATCTATTGTTATAGTGTTTTGCTATATTTAGCATGGTATCCGTGTATGATATGGGATTAATGTCTACAGATATTTAAGTGATGTATTTTTAAGATATTCCTATCTAAATGAAAAGACAGGTAATACTATCTCCATTATTGTGTTGTGTTTACCTTGGCCAGTGTCTGTTTTTTGTTCTATCAGTACAGATATAGCTTCCCTGGTATAGGTGTGGGCGATCTATTGTCCACATCCAAGTGTAGATAACAGTTACATTGTCATCTGTTACAAACACCAACAACACAAGCCTTTGATTTGTTTTCAATAGCTGTCCTATATTAAGCAATTTTATTTGTTAGCCAATTTTTTCAATGAGTTTTCTTAGTAATTTCATTTTAAAATATTTAAAGATTGTATTGTCAAACAATTTTAACAGTCAGACCTGCTCTAGCAACCTATAGGAAGCTACAAAATCACTTATTTATAAGTTCACATTGACCAAGACAAGTATAAAGTCTAACTCAGAAATAATCAAAAGTTATGTAACAATGTATTTGCTACAGTTTATTTCACAAAAAAACTGTGATTCCTTCAAAAAGTTGGGCGAGCTGTTAAACTCGGCATTGTAGCTTGATTGGTCCTCAAGTTTTGTCTCATATTGAATGATCGAAACTAAGCAATATGATGTTTGTGCTCACAGTCCTAACAGTCCTATAATATTTACATAAACAATGATAATTAGATAAACAATGAAACCATGCAAACGTAACATTTTCTGCAGAAACTTCAAATTTTAGAAGACCAATACATAATGTAAACATGCAGAACCATCTTCCTTTGTTTTTGTAAATACTACAGGTCTCTGAGCAGAGTGTACTTATAAATAAGTGATTTTATTGCTAAAACCTCTGTCAAATCATATCCAAACTCGGGTGACCATTAAGGCCCATTAGGCCTCTTTGATTTTTTTTTTTAAACATTACATGCTTTTTTAAAGAATATTACATGTAGATTTTGAGAAAATTTGCATGGAAATTAATTAAGGCTCAGTAATTTTTTGCAACAAAGCAAATGGTGGCACAAAGATCACTTATGTCAATTTTCATGACAATCGGTTTGTTATTACCTTACTGTTGCATATCTCATTAAGATATCTACTATTTTATAGAAATTCAAAGAGATACAAATTCACAAAGGTTTTTGTTTCAAGATACAGTATCTCAGGGTCATTACAAACTTTGATACTTTCTCAATTTCAGTGTAAACTGTTCAACCACAGAACAAAAACAGACCTTGGTTATCCCTTAACTAGTAAGACAAGGTGTTGTTGTGAGCTCAGGGGTTATAGAAAGAACGGTCAATGAAAAAAACCTTGAGTAGAGTATATTGTGTATAAATAAATGGCTGGCCGTCATCTTATGAATTCTTAAAGAAGGTAATTACGGGGTAAACTTAAGCTTAGTTGAAATGTCAGGGTTAGTCATGAATAAACCAACACGTTCAATGTTTTAAGTAAATTGTTACTACTGTTGGAAGAATGACATAACATTTCCGTCCAATGTAATGCTCAAGAATACTTGCCAAAGTATATTGACTCATTCTTGGACCATGCATTTACAAACCAAGAAACAATTACGACATCAGACCTAGCATGTTGGCCTTGAAACTGCAGTATAAGTGTAAGTAGTTATCCTGATATCACTGTCGTAGCTCCAAACCCATCCATCAGAGATACAACGGAACTGCCCTTCTCAACCGAATGGGCGAGACCACTGAATGAAAGTCAGGAGAAAAACAGAAGTTTTTGACAGAGATTGAAAATGTAGACATTGTGATTACAATATTCAGTGACAATCGATGCTCTTTTGATGTATTTCCTTAAATGTCAAACTATAGCATATATATGCCTATGGAAAACTAAAAATTCTCTATAACAATACATGGAATGGCTGTAATTGCCTATAACTCATAATTGCCTAACTCATATAACTTGTAATTGCCTAACTCATATAACTTGTAATTGCCTAAATTGTTCATGAGTTAGTAATGGTCTTGTTCATTATAAATAAACTTTGTCGCTGTAATTTTGTCATAACACATAAAACAGCTGAACTTGTCTATAATTTTACTATTAAAGGTTTGTTAATGCTAACCTTGTAGAACTTGTCTATAATTTTACTATTAAAGATTTGTTAATGCTAACCTTGTAGAAACATGGAGTAAGAGACAAACAGCTCATGTCTGTTGATAAGCCCACCAATATCTATTGACAAGTGTTCCTTCACTGGCCTATAATCAGCCAATCCCTTGACTGTGAGTCAGAGCTTAAGTAATTTGATTAGATTCAATAGGTTTTACAATAGAAATAATTAGTCATTATAATACTTTTAAAGAAGTACTGTTTTAGATCTGGTACAAACCACTAATGTTTATAGAGGCAGTATGTTGATAGAAAATCTATTGTGATATATTGAGTTGAAAGCACAATGAGTACAAATTGAATCACCGTTCATCTTAGATTTGTTAAAATGAACACCAAAAAATGCATTGAACTTGCAAAACTTAACATTGGGGGTATACATTTTAATTGTTTAGATGTTCTGTGATTTAAGTAAAGAATTGGTTATTTCAGCTGCTTCAATGTTACATGCTGACAGTAACCATGTTAATGGCTGTGATGTATGTACACAGCGTTTCATAAATGCAAGCTGTCAATTCTCATTCAAGATAGACATCATTATCATGGAGGCCAATTTGATCAAGTAACACAACATTTATTGCACATACAGTTTAGCTGTAATGTGTACAGGTTGGTTATCTCATCTTTAAATTAAGCTGTGTAAGGGAGATAACTTATACCACATCTTATATTTATACATAAATGTAAATGTTCTTGGCAGCTGAGGTAATTCAATTGACAATTATTGAACTGTGATAGAAAGTGTTATGGGCTAATTGCAGATAACTGTATAAATAATAAAACAGTTTTCCACATGGATTATAGGTTAACAGATATCAGTCTTTATAAGGCATCTCACCCAAAGGTCAGGATGACATATAGCCAACGTGTCCATCATTGTGCACTGGCTTCTGTACAAACATTTTTAACATTTCAAGCTTCTTCTCAAGTGACACCAGTGGGATTGATCCGAGATCTGTCACAAATGATCCTGAGATGGTGCTGACCAAGTGTTTTTATTTTTCAGGCAGGTCTGAAATTCAAGATGGCCGCTATCTTGAAAAACACATTTTAACATTCTTCTCAAGTTCTCTGGTGCCATTGAACTGAAAATTGGTGAGGATGTTATGGAAGGGAAGTGAAGAAAGTGTTGTTATCTTTTGGCCTGATCAAAAGTTCAACACGGCAGCTACCACAGCCATTTTGCAATATATTTGCGGAATGGATGTATTTCTTGAGCAAATTCTTCTAAAGTTCCACCAATGGTATTGATCTTAAACTTGCCATGAATGATCCTAAAATTGTGCTGACCAAGTCTTTTTATTATTCTGCCAGGTCCAAAATCCAAGATGGCCATCGCCATTTTGACTATAGTGCCATTGAGCTGAAAATTGGTGACAATTTTAAGAAACTATTGTTACTTTTTGGCCTTGTCAAAGGTTCAGCCAGTGGAATTACAATAGTCCATGATATCTTATAGGCAGATGACTATAGAGGCCCCATGGGCCTCTTGTCTTGTCTGCATTTGGGTTTCAGCTTCTTAGATAGTAAAAGTAAAAAATAATCAACTGGAACAAGTTTCACATTTCCAGCATCATTATGTAAATTTACAAAAATCCAATTAATTTGAGAATTACTGGGAGTTCTACAGGAACAACTTTGTAGGAAAAGGAGGTGAGAATTTAGAAAAATTGTGTGAACTTTTCATTAACAGTGTTGATAATCGAAGACCAAGTGCTACGGATCACAGTGATAATGGCTGTGTAGTAATTCCTCTATCTCCGCTCTGTTTACAATAGTTTACATAAGGTTGATTTAGCTATAGAAACCTGACCAGAGCGGGGTCTGATAATAGTTCTCATCAACACAAGGGCTCTATTGAAGTTGAGTCGATGCCTGCCCAAAACATCTACGTATGTAGTTGGGGAACTCCTTGTGATCCTTTATCTATAGCGCTGCCAGTGGCAGGGTTTCATCTGATATGGTACTCTAGGATTGAAATTGTTTGACATAGAAATTCTTCATTTTCTCATCCACTTAATGTAAATATTTGAACAGTTGCTTTAGTAACCATCCTTTGGATGTCCTAGCGATCCCAGTGCATTTCACTACCCTGCAAAAATTACAGAATGTCAAGTAACACTCCTTTTCTGTCGGTATCAAATGTACAAGGTTTAAGTATTTCATTCATTGATGAAATCTAGAATTATGGTAGCCATTCTCAGATGTTGAAACATTGTACATTATATATTTTCAAGAAAAAAAAATGTACACATTTGGAAAAAATCATTAGAAGAAAATGATCTGTTCTCTATGCTGGTAGTGTTTTCATTATATATGTTTTTTTCTTATGAATTTCCCCATTGATAGTATTCAGGAAGTTTCCTCTGTCCCTCAGTTAACGTTTGGACAACGTATAATTGTCAAATATTTAAGTGACTTCCACTTACTGAGATAGATTTAACACAGAGTTTTGGCCCTTTATTGTAAATTACATTCTCTAAGGTCTGTCTTATATAATCTGAATTGGAATTCTCAAATTTGGTACATCTTTGAGTACAGCATATACAGATCAGTGGCCTTGGTCGAATTGTCCAGGGCCGGTCGTATTGTCCAGGGCCGGTCGGATTGTCCAGGGGCGGGTCGGATTGTCCAGGGGCCGGTCAGATTGTCCAGGGCCGGTCGTATTGTCTAGGGCGGGTCGGATTGTCTAGGGCCTGTCACCTATGATCTTAATACTGACGTATATTTCGGGTTTGATATTTATTGGTAATTTCTTTCCTTTATATAAGCCTATGAACTTAATTTTAATTACATTTTCTTTAATTGGCTAATAACATACCATAAAAATTCATCTTGTCTTATAGCGCAGTTTATAGATTTTACTTGGGCTTTGTGAAGAAGATCAATGAATGTTATGTATAAGCAGAGAACAAGTAGGTTTACTGGAAGTTTTCATGTGATCATTTTAGTGGACTTATTGGAAATTTATTATAAACCATATTAATCTGGTAATTATCCCAGGGTTACTATTATACTTTTAATATATTAGGGGGTGGGCTCAATATTAGGACAATGAAAATTCATTTGTTAGCATTTGATGTAAACTAAAATAGATATGGCTGTCCTTGATTATAGACATGGGCATATTGTCAGATATATAAGGTAGTAACATAAATACGAAGGTGTCAGTTTTAAGATCATCCATCAAGCATAAAATAAAAACTTGCAAAATGTGATTTCTCTTGTCTTGTGGATTCTTTGGATCAGTATCTGCTTTACTTAAGAATGCAGTAGAAATGTTCAATATACTGTGTTGTGTGGATTTGTTTTTCATCACCATTTATCCAATACTGTGGATCACAGACACAGTGCATTTGGCTTTCAATAGGATTTGGTGTCAGTTTGACAGTCTGGGTTGGTTTGTCAATGACAGAGACAAACAGCTGGTAAAACTGTATTGTAGCATTGCCTATGTATACTATTGGTTATCTCTCTCAGGGATCTTTAAATACCTTAGTATTACCCTGTGTGACGGCCATTTCTCCTTGCCTAATTATTACCCAAAGAGGAAATGATGGGGTATATAAGTCTTGTTAAGGCCATTCATGTTACTCTCCTCCGGCTTTATTACCCTACACAATGGTTTAGTCAGTGTCTTTATTGCGTTTGTAAGCTCTTGCGCTAGTATAGGTGAATGTGGTACTACATGAAGTTTTCTATGATTGTAGGGGTCCATAGCTAGCTGTATGGACAGATCATCCTGGTATCATAAAAGATGTGTGTTTCATAAAGTAACTGATAATGAATTAAAGATTTGAGTTACAATTGGAGTATACTTCATCATATTACTGTGATGTGATGTGGTCCTAACTAAAAACTGTGTAAATCTTAAGGTTAATTGTATAAATGCAGGTTTTATCCGGCAATAAACATCTTAAATGCCTCATAATATTCCGCCCACCATGTATCTATTGCTGTTGAATAATGTAACAAGTACTATATCCTTATCCTTCAATAAGCATGGTTTGTACAGACCTCAAAAAATGCTTGAATTTCAGATCAGTGCTTGTAAAGTCCCAGAATTTTCATTCTTGCTTAAAAGTTCTGGAAAAGTGCTTGAATTTTCATATTTTGTCCTCGAGTTTTACTGAATTGTTTGTATAGTTGAAGAATTAATGAAAAAATGAAGGAATTTTGTTTTTATATTGATTTCTTAATGTAGTTTGTGGATTTAATTTGTTCATACTAACCAGACATTATCTAATGGCTATTTAGTACAAGCCAAGTCTTTTACCAAACAGAATTCTAAGAATGGTTGCTATGTTCTTTTGTTATCATAATCAAGTTACAGATAAAAATACTCCGATTCCCTACAAGTTTTGACAAAAAATTCAGAAAATTGAGAAAGAGTGCCAGAAAAGTGCTTTAATTTTGCTATGAAATTTCTGTACAAACAATGATAAGTCCAGATGTGTTTCAGGAAAAACAATATTATGTCTTGAGCAAAACTGCTGTCACCCTGTCGTGATTGGTTTGGTAAGATATGTCCCTACCATTATCTGAGACTGTATATAATTATAACTGGACAGGACTTATGTGTAACATATACCGCCCCAACTCCCACATCAATATAACAATTACAGAGTCACTGCAATCTCAACTCTGTTATTAACATAGCAATTTCCACTGGGATTCCAACCTCTGTCCTATGTATCATGGCCAACACTTACTTGAGGAAGCGGCACTTATAGCCAGTGTCGATTGACAAGTTACTGTCACAAAGAATCACAGAGACTTGTTATAGCATACTCTATGTTTTGAGAATAAATAGAGACAGGCAATCATACCTAGCCATGGTAGACGATGTTCTTCTCTCAAGTGGCATGAGATCTATAGCCAGACATGGTCATTTATTCCATGAATGATCTATATTACGTCATTTACCAACAAGAAAATATCTTGATCTACTGGGAATTTCTTCTGTGTTTAGGATGACACATTCTCAGAAGAATTCCTGACGACAGTGATACACTGTATATGAAAACACCATTTCAGCATTGTTTGAAGGAAATTAATTTTCATGTTTATCACTTTGAAAGTAACGTTTCTGCAAACATATTGTCTGGAAAAAAACACGAACACATCAACAATTGGCGGAAGACCAGTAATGGATTGTTCCAAAATATACTTTGATCACGCTATCGAAATGAACTGTAGAAAATAGCGGTCGGGGTAGACTTTGCTGAAAATTTGTTTGTGGAATGTGTTTAACTCTTCTTTGAAATCAGCATATAGGATTGTTGAAAGATTCTTACCAGTTTGAGATAGATTCAGATTACTTGAATGCAAATCAAAAGAAATCGATAGTAAACTAAAATAAAAAGGGATACATGGGTATATTAGTTACATTTTTTACCAGTGAAATATAGAAAAATATTCATTTTGTAAAAGTGATATTTTTCTCTTATGAAAAATGTGATATTATTTTACCCGTGAAAAATATTACTTTTTCTGAGTGAAAAATATCACTTTTTCTGATTTTACCAATCAGAACACTGCTTACAGATGATATATGACGTCATAATGCAACATAGAGTACATTACGTCACGATTTGGTGTACATTTGTGAGCCTTTGACTGGGGACCGCAATGGATTCTGGGAGAGATTGCATGTGCTGTCTTGGTATATTTTGCTCTAAAATGTAATAAAGATCATATCTCAGAGTATCCTCAGTAAAACCAAATATACAACGTATTTCACTCCTGTGGCTAATATTTTGATATATTTCACTCCTGTGGCTAATATTTTGATATATTTCACAAGTGGGCAGTCATATATGGGTATATCAGGACTGAGGATTAGATTGATTCAAGCCTTCTCACTGATATTACTGATGTGTATTACTGTCTCTGAATTCAGCTTGGTCAGAAGTGTTGTTTTGCCATATACAGCAGATAAGCAGACCTAAACTGGTATCACTTTCAAATTTAGGAGGTATTAAATCAGAAACATGTTGGGGCAATGTTTTATCTTTTGATTATGAAATCTGAGACTAAGCTATAAGAAGCGGCTGATGTTTGTTATAGCTGTGGAGACAAAACGTCAGTGTCCATGTAGGATTATAGTTATTACAACAGGTCTGTCTGTACAACATCCTTTATTGCGATACACACTTATGGATCAATTATCTTTGTTCTAGTGTTTGTTTTGTGTACCTAGACAATCCTGAGATCTGAAGTGGTTTGATTATTATTAGCACACCTTGTCCGAAGGACCAAACCATGGTGTCAGGCATCCGATGCCTGTCGGTCAACAATTGACTTCTTCTTCTTAGCCGCTGGTCAGAATTTAACTGAATTTGGTTGGAAGCATCCCTATGTCACTGGGATTCAAATTCATACAAATGAATGGGCTGACCACCCAAAGGCCTAAGGGGAAGGGCTAAAAGAGGTCCATTTGGCAATATTGATATTAACGACTTCTTGGTTGGAACTAAGCTATATGACATTTACATTTCAGTGGTAGCATCCCTAGATGGCTGGAATTAAAATTTATGCAAATAATAGGGTTGTCCTCCAGGGGGCTGAAGGGGCGGGGCAGAAAGGGAGCAATTTGGCTATATTGCTATAAACGACTTCTCTGGAAATTAGAAAATGATATTGCTCAAGTTTTACTGGAACCATCCCCATGGGGTGGACATTCAAAAAGCTACCAATGGAGGGGCTGGCCCCAAACAACCTTTGAGATCCTGACCCCATAACTATATATAGCATTGCTGGGCATCAAGAGATAAACACAACAATCCAGTTGTAAAATTAGGCCCAGGGGTCTTTCCCCACCCCATTGGACGTAGTTTCTTTGTTATATCTTTGAAACCATTTAGATCTCCACCCTACAGCCATAAATAGCATTGCTTGGCACCAAGAGAAAACCACAAATACAATCCCACTCCAAGGGACTTAGTTTCTTTAAACACAATCATGTTGTAAAAACAATTCCTGGAATCTCTTCACATCTATAGGGAGTCTGGACTTGGTTTCTGGGCTATATATCCTTGAAGCATATGAGATCCCCTCCATATATAGCATCAGTCAAGTCCAACAAGTAAAGCTATTAACGAATTGAACATGAACATTATTTTGACTTTTAATCAAATCCAACCAGGTGAGCGATCTTGTTCAGGATACAGTAAACATGCATGATTATTTAGGTGTATTCAAATTTTACTACATAACAATTTTTAACAGATTAGTGCAATAATGGATTGGTGCACTTGCCATAGAAAACAGTATGAAAAACTACAATTAGTGCAAACATAATTTGGCGGAAGGCTTTCTGACGTGAAAAAACACTTAAATAAGATTACTGCTAAAATATGTATGTTGAGTGTATTTGATCAGTGTTGTGTGCCTTACAGCGACTTATGTTACTGCCTAATCATTTAGTCTTTAGGTGGCATAAGGATTATCATGGACACTTTGATTATCTGGCCCATAGTGACCTATCTTTGTTTGCTCCGATTCTATATAACTCGTTAACAGTTAGGATAATTTTGATGCAAGCTGGTCGCCTTGTAAAATTTGATGGCTGATTAAATGAACAACAAACAAAGGGTCCATCTCATCATTTCCAGAGCAAGTGAGGTAAATGGTTTTGTTTAAGGAAACCAATTTTTCATGTAGGTATCAATTCAAAGACCTTGGATCTTTGCCTGATATTCCTGTTATCATCTGTGATACCTCAGCTATGTCTATCTCTGATTTTACACCAGGAAAACTTAAATTAATTGGGTCACAGTGACCTACTTAGCCAATCAGTACCACTTATCATCCTAGGATACTTAGGTCATTTAAGGATAGTGAGTTTATATAGGTCACAGTGACCTACTGATATAATCACTTGATATTTACTTTTTTTTGGCTAACACTAATTAGCCTGTTTAACCTGTTATTCTTTATTGAATAGGGTCACTGTGACCTATTTAATTTGCTGATGTATCGTCTATCACAGCTAAGCCATAGGTTAATTGTATAGTTAATTGATAAAAATGGTTTTCCTGTCACATGTTGTGGATAAGATAGATTTCATTGGCTGATTGATTGACATGGCGGTTACACAGCCAATACTAAATCAGTTGTACCAAGCACTAACTATAGATTAATTCTATAAATTGGACAGCGGTAGACACTTCATTGTGTTCTGTTCCATGGCTGGAAGTGTGGGACCATCCTTGTCACACTCCATCTTCAGTACCAGTTTTATACACTTATTGCCATATTTATCCTTTAAAAGCTAGGCCCAAGAGGCCAACATATGAACTTTGGTAAAAAACAGGAGCTGGGCTATTCTTAGGACAATGAAAATAACATCAGATAGTATTTTTAGCCCGCCATCATCAGATCCGTGGTCCATGGTCTATGGTCTTTGGTCTGTGGTCCGTCTGCCATCCTTCCATCTGTAAACAATCCTTGTTATCGCTATTTTTTTGAAAAAAGTAATGGAGGGATGTTTCTTAATCTTAATGTGAAGGTTCCCTTGGTCCCTATTTCTGCCAGTTGAATTTAGATTTTTGATCAGAAAAAATGGCCGACAGACAGCCATCTTGGATTCAGAGAATTGAAGTTTGTTATTGCTATTTCTTGAAAAGTTATTCAGTGATTTTCCTCAAACTTCATGTGTAGGTTTCCCTTGGTCCCTAGTGATGCTAAGTAAATTTAGATTTTTGATCAACAAAACAAAATGGCAGACAGGCGGCAATCTTGGATTTTGAGAATTGAAATTTGCAATTTCTTGAAAAGTACTTGAGGGATGTTTCTCATACTTCACTATGTAGGTTCTATTTGTTGATGTTATCAGATTAGTAAGAGGGAAAAAAAGAAAGAAAGGAAAAGAGAATATCAGTCTGTTAGAACCAATAAATATCATTCAATGGTGGGTGCCAAGATCCCTCTGTGACAGCATGTCACATTTTGATTGAATGCACGACAATTGAAATCTTTGATTCAACTTTCGCCCATGTTTCTCCACCTATCCTTCCTATGGTCTGTCATCCAGACGTCTATGTCCATGTGTTCGTTATCTGAATTAAACATCTTACTTCTTTGTATCTGTAAATAAAGCCTTTCTCCCTTAATAATTCAGTTACTTCAAAGGAGATTTAATATCAGCAGGTGTATGAACAGTTTACAATCTACTTCATCTCACCTGACATGGAAAGTGCAGGTGGTGCATATTACACTATGGCATGTTCATTTGTTCATTCCAAATATTAATCTGACAGAATTAATAAAAATACATGCAAGGTGAGTGTTAATGGCCCAGGTTTGGCATGTTGTGTTATGAAATATTGTGTTTTTCTTTTATTAATTTGAAGCAGGAAACAAATAATGTTGTTGATTTCCTTGTACTTAAAACTGGGCAGTCAGGGAATAATAGATTTCAAAGAAAAAACAGGATTACAGGATAAATATGTTAATGTGATACAAGTGTGAAATGGTCAACTTTATTCACAAGGAAGGAATCTGTTTACCTGTCTGGGATACATTTATAAGTTATGTATCATAACCTGACTTCTGGACCTGAATGAAAGTCATTACTAATGTGTACATAGTTTACTGATTAAAAGGAGGTTAATTATTAAGGTCATCAATGTACAAAGAATATGGATCAAGGTCATTGTTGTACCCATCCTGTTAGTCAAGGTCATTGTTGTACCCATCCTGTTAGTCAAGGTCATTGTTGTACCCATCCTGTTAGTCAAGGTCATTGTTGTACCCATCCTGTTAGTCAAGGTCATTGTTGTACCCATCCTGTTAGTCAAGGTCATTGTTGTACCCATCCTGTTAGTCAAGGTCATTGTTGTACCCATCCTATTAGTCAAGGTCATTGTTGTAAACATCTGTTAGTCAAGGCCAATGTTGATCACATCCTGTTAGTCAAGGTCATTGTTGTAAACTTCTGTTAGTCAAGGTCATTGTTGTAAACATCTGTTAGTCAAGGCCAATGTTGAACACATCCTATGGGTGGTTGTCATTGTTGTACACATTTTATGGATCAAGTTCATTGTTGTACACATCATATAGGTCAAGGTCATCAGGGATCTAGTAATTATTGTAATGAATTGACCATTGATTTATCCTTGTATGGTTGCTGTGATTAAGTCCAGGAGTTCCAGTATGAAACCTGAGATAATACAGATGTTAGTTTCCACTTTTGGGAGCAAACATTGGTGCAGTTTCTTAAGCATAGCCAATGGGTTAAATCAGTAAGGGGCAAAAGTGATCTTGAGTATGTAATCTGTATAAAAAAGTTGTTTTTTGTCATTGAAAATGCAATCTAAATTTTAAATTTTTTTTTAATTTTGATTAAATTTTTGTAAGTTACCTTAAAAAGAATTCTGTTTGCCTCAGTCATCTATACATCTGTTTTGTCATGTTTAGTTGAAACACTTTCTGTATACATTTCACCCTAAAGTTAATGAAATTAGACATTACCATGCCATATTGCCTACTGCTAATTTACACAACATTACACAAAACACTTTACATTTTACCATTCTTTTCTTCAAAACCTTTCCAATCATTTATGTAAAATTTTGTTGTGATTTGCTTGCTTTGTTAGTCCTATCTCTGGTGTACAAAATATATATATGTATCCAGAGCTAACTTTACCATATTATACCTAACAAGTGTGCGGTGCACTTAATAGCTTGTAGGATTAGACTGTCATACCAGCTAAAGGGCAGAGACTAATAATAAGGATGAGGTACTGATACCAAGTAAGCGAGGATAAGTGTGTAAACTTTACAAATATATTTTACAGGATATGTAACTCTTTATAAAATGCGAAATTTACAAAGTTGAATTTCTGGGGACTGTGAGGTCTGAAAAGGTTTGTTGCTATATTGAATTCTATTGAATAAATAACTGCAATATCTATCTCTAGGATATATCAATCATCTTTAGGAAACATCTTCAATATGAAGCCTTATGAATATGTAATTGACTCAATAATAATTAAATAGTTGCTGACATTTAATGTTCATTCTCAGGTTAGAATGTGTATTTATTTTTATTTTTGTTTTCTTCTGATATTTTTGATATCTTTTTTCCCTGTGTCTATGTAAACAAATTTGCACTAAAGTTTTTTGTTTTTTTTTAAATAATTGATTTTGTTTTGTTTTTCAGTCCACAAATTCGCACAAGTTCAAACTGCATACCTATGGCAGTCCAACTTTCTGCGACCACTGTGGATCTCTGCTCTACGGTCTTATACACCAGGGACTCAAGTGTGATGGTAAGTACATTAATCATCTAGTTACCATGACGACAGCAGTCATTGTCTGGTGGTCACCTCACTCTCTTTGTCTCAATTTACCATGTCCTAGCACCAGTGTGCCACATGAAGTAAAAACAGAGTAAGCTAGAAATGATGCTTCTTTTTTTGGAGATTCATAGTAGACACCATTCACTGTTATAATGTCAACAGGGGGTTAAAAAATGGAAAAATATTGGTGTCTGGGCTACAGGAACTTTACTGGACTGATGTCTTCTTAACTACTATGTTAGAGAATGGCTGTCAATCACCCGATGTCTGTATATCTTAATATCACTGACTGCTAAGTCAGTTAATCAAATCTCTTTACATATTCTTGAAAATGTTAAAGTTGATCCATAAAACTCTTAAAAGTAATTGGCAACAGAGCTTGCTGTTAAAAGAACTTTGCATTTTATCATATCCATTTTGGTTTTTGTGCTGTTTTTACAGATTTCCTATTAGAAACTGATTGAATCATGCTCTAATTACCAATTACATCATGTTTAAGAATAGATTCAATGAGATAGGAACATGTGTGAAGAAGATTTGAATTCAATTTCCCCTTGTTACAAAAACTTGTAAATAACCACTTTAAATGATCAGAGGACTTAACTGTTTATCAGAGCTCAAGTGCTGTGTAAGATTAAAAGTTGTAATCTTTAAGGGGTTTCTATTTTTAGCTATTTATGAGTATATGATACATAAAATAATGCAATAAACACTTAGATATGTAAGTAATTGGAAAGTTATGGCCAGTTAAGTAATGTCCGAATAACATTTTGCTTGTAACCTTTGGTAATATTATATTGCTTTGCTCATTGCAAAGCATTTGTCCCTCACAAGTTCTTTGAGAGTTCTTTGAGGGGTGGGGGAGATTTATTCACATCTGGTGGCTCTGTCAGATATTGGATGAGTAGAGTTACATTTTTATATGTAGTTGCAAAAATGTATATATACAAATATATTGTCTAGGGATAATTGATATTCAAAAATTGTATATAAATAGACGAGGATTTTACATTAAGTTGTTTTTAACAACTAAGGCAACTATAGTCGGATTGAAGTGCTGTGGATCTGTCTTCTCTTCCACGTGCGGTTGGAGGGAAGTGTGAGGATTGAGTCTGTATGACTGGGAGAGAGGCGAGGACAATTTATTTGATTTAACACATTTGTGGTTTTTCCACCAGCACTGTGTATGTGTGACATTGCGTTTACCTTACGACTGGTGCCAGCAGCAATTGGACATGGAAATTTTTTCTTGTTGGTTATAGCTGATATTTTGTAAATTGTCCTCTCCTGTGACTGTGCCGTTAGTTGAGTGTCTTAGTAGAAGTTGCTGGAGCTGTCTTCACAGGAAATAACCATATTCTGACATCATAGCAATTCGTCACTCCATATTTCTTTAAAAATTCATAGTTGGTTTGATTGATTTATTTTCGTGTACAAAATTTAAAACTTGTTAACAATTGCTGTGAGGTGTGATAACCTGTATGATTGGTGCAGTCCTCATTAGCATTGTTACAATACTGAGGATGTGGGGAGGAGGGACTGGGAGTGGAAGGTTTACATCAATACTGAGGATGTGGGGAGGAGGGACTGGGAGTGGAAGGTTTACATCAATACTGAGGATGTGGGGAGGAGGGACTGGGAGTGGAAGGTTTACATCAATACTGAGAATGTGGGGAGGAGGGACTGGGAGTGGAAGGTTTACATCAATACTGAGGATGTGGGGAGGAGGGACTGGGAGTGGAAGGTTTACATCAATACTGAGGATGTGGGGAGGAGGGACTGGGAGTGGAAGGTTTACATCGATACTGAAGATGTGGGGAGGAGGGACTGGGAGTGGAAGGTTTACATCAATACTGAGGATGTGGGGAGGAGGGACTGGGAGTGGAAGGTTTACATCAATACTGAGGATGTGGGGAGGAGGGACTGGGAGTGGAAGGTTTACATCAATACTGAGGATGTGGGGAGGAGGGACTGGGAGTGGAAGGTTTACATCAATACTGAGGATGTGGGGAGGAGGGACTGGGAGTGGAAGGTTTACATCAATACTGAGGATGTGGGGAGGAGGGACTGGGAGTGGAAGGTTTACATCAATACTGAGGATGTGAGGAGGAGGGACTGGGAGTGGAAGGTTTACATCAATACTGAGGATGTGGGGAGGAGGGACTGGGAGTGGAAGGTTTACATCAATACTGAGGATGTGGGGAGGAGGGACTGGGAGTGGAAGGTTTACATCAATACTGAGGATGTGGGGAGGAGGGACTGGGAGTGGAAGGTTTACATCAATACTGAGGATGTGAGGAGGAGGGACTGGGAGTGGAAGGTTTACATCAATACTGAGGATGTGGGGAGGAGGGACTGGGAGTGGAAGGTTTACATCAATACTGAGGATGTGGGGAGGAGGGACTGGGAGTGGAAGGTTTACATCAATACTGAGGATGTGGGAGGAGGGACTCGAAGTGGAAGGTTTACATCAATACTGAGGATGTGGGGAGGAGGGACTGGGAGTGGAAGGTTTACATCAATACTGAGGATGTGGGGAGGAGGGACTGGGAGTGGAAGGTTTACATCAATACTGAGGATGTGGGGAGGAGGGACTGGGAGTGGAAGGTTTACATCAATACTGAGGATGTGAGGAGGAGGGACTGGGAGTGGAAGGTTTACATCAATACTGAGGATGTGAGGAGGAGGGACTGGGAGTGGAAGGTTTACATCAATACTGAGGATGTGGGGAGGAGGGACTGGGAGTGGAAGGTTCAAATTTATAACTTTTTGGTGGTGTTATTGATAAATTAATCAGGATGTTTTGACATTTATTTTCATTTCATGATCACATCATTGGTTTACAAATTTTATTTAAATTTACTCCAAGTCATCTATTTTATCAAGTTGAGAGTGTCTGAGTATGATTCCATTAATGGCTGGTGATAAATATTGGTCAATACTTCCAACAGTATATTCGATACAGGCACTCGGTGAATATTTAAATAATCAGTGGAAATTCAATAGGTTTAGCGATGGCAGGGCATTGTTAACATCACTGTAAAATACTGGTTTGATGAATGATGGCTAAATTTTTTGTGGATTGCTGTTATATTTCATTGGAATGAAAATCCATTATTAAATAATGCATTCATAAAGAGCTTGAATTTGCATTGATTTTTAACACTTAGCCATGACTCCAGAGCTGACACATTTTAACATTTATTGTATTTAAGTTCCTGGCCTATAGTTTTCTTCATATAAACCTAGCATGATTTGTTAAGACTTGTTTGATTTTCCTACTTTTCCATCTTAATTCTTCAATTTTGCCCACTAATATCACTGATGAGTCCTTGACAGATGAAACAGCTGTATGATGTCCCTTATATCACTGACCATTCCTCGAATGATGTACGATGTCCCTTATATCACTGACAATTCCTCGAATGATGTACGATGTCCCTTATATCACTGACAATTCTTCGACTGATGTACGATGTCCCTTATATCACTGACAATTCCTCGAATGATGTACGATGTCCCTTATATCACTGACAATTCCTCGAATGATGTACGATGTCCCTTATATCACTGACAATTCTTCGACTGATGTATGATGTCCCTTATATCACTGACGATTCCTCGACTGATGTATGATGTCCCTTATATCACTGACGAGTCCTAGACTGATGTATGATGTCCCTTATATCAATGACAAGTCGTAGACACCTGTATGATGTCCCTTATATCACTGACGAGTCCTAGACTGATGTACAATGTCCCTTATATCACTGACGAGTCCTAGACTGATATACGATGTCCCTTATATCAATGACAAGTCGTAGACACCTGTATGATGTCCCTTATATCACTGACGAGTCCTAGACTGATGTACGATGTCCCTTATATCACTGATGGGTCCTAGACTGATATATGATGTCCCTTATATCACTGACGAGGCCTAGACTGATGTATGATGTCCCTTATATCACTGACGAGTCCTAGTCTGATGTATGATGTCCCTTATATCACTGACAAGTCCTAGTCTGATGTATGATGTCCCTTATATCACTGACAAGTCCTAGACTGATGTATGATGTCCCTTATATCACTGATGGGTCCTAGACTGATGTACGATGTCCCTTATATCACTGACAAGGCCTAGACTGATGTATGATGTCCCTTATATCACTGACGAGGCCTAGACTGATGTACGATGTCCCTTATATCACTGACGAGTCCTAGACTGATGTACGATGTCCCTTATATCACTGATGGGTCCTAGTCTGATGTATGATGTCCCTTATATCACTGAAGAGTCCTAGACTGATATATGATGTCCCTTATATCACCGACAAGTCCTAGTCTGATGTATGATGTCCCTTATATCACTGACAAGTCCTAGACTGATATACGATGTCCCTTATATCACTGAAGAGTCCTAGACTGATGTATGATGTCCCTTATATCACTGACGAGTCCTAGTCTGATGTAGGATGTCCCTTATATCACTGAAGAGTCCTAGACTGATGTATGATGTCCCTTATATCACCGACAAGTCCTAGACTGATGTATGATGTCCCTTATATCACTGACGAGTCCTAGACTGATGTATGATGTCCCTTATATCACCGACAAGTCCTAGACTGATATATGATGTCCCTTATATCACTGACGAGTCCTAGACTGATGTATGATGTCCCTTATATCAATGACGAGTCCTTGACTGATATATGATGTCCCTTATATCACTGACGAGTCCTAGACTGATGTATGATGTCCCTTATATCACTGACGAGTCCTAGACTGATGTATGATGTCCCTTATATCACTGACGAGTCCTAGACTGATGTATGATGTCCCTTATATCACTGACGAGTCCTAGACTGATATATGATGTCCCTTATATCAATGACGAGTCCTTGACTGATATATGATGTCCCTTATATCACTGACGAGTCCTAGACTGATGTACAATGTCCCTTATATCACTGATGAGTCCTAGACTGATGTATGATGTCCCTTATATCACCGACAAGTCCTAGACTGATGTATGATGTCCCTTATATCACTGACGAGTCCTAGTCTGATGTACGATGTCCCTTATATCAATGACGAGTCCTAGACTGATGTACGATGTCCCTTATATCACTGATGGGTCCTAGTCTGATGTACAATGTCCCTTATATCACTGATGGGTCCTAGTCTGATGTATGATGTCCCTTATATCACTGAAGAGTCCTAGACTGATGTACAATGTCCCTTATATCACTGACAAGTCCTAGACTGATGTATGATGTCCCTTATATACAACTGCAAGTTTTCAGATGAAATTGAAATTAAACTAAAAGCTTTGTGAAACTTCTGTATAAACTAATTGATTTGGTCAGAAAAGCTCAACTTTGACCAGAATACACAATTTTAGCGATTTTCATAAAATTATGAATGCTTTAAATTGTCAATGTTTTAGTGAGGGATGGGATGGTATACCTACCGTTGTGAGAATAAACAAAAAGTTAGATCATGCCATATGGTTTTCCCTTTGGACATGTAAATTCCTGTTGTGTCCGATTGAAGTTTTACACATTATGAAGCTGACACAAGACCAGTAAAGATTGCAGTGCAGAAATGGTTCAGTGATTGATATTTTTGTTGCAATTTGCACCATGTATACATTGAACGACTCATCAGTAACAGAGAAATCAGCACGAAACAGTGTCAAAATAACACCTCCGGGAAAAGGTGGCAACGAGAGATATACCATGGGAAATTTACATGTCAGCATTAATTTGTATGAAAGATGAAAAAAGACCTGGATTCAAAACAAAATGCTATGGATTGATGTGAAACGTTGACAAGAGGTTGTGTAATATAGAATTGTAAATTAATTACTGCTAACGTTAGTGAAAAGCAATTTGTACAGAGGACACAACCTAAAAGAGTCTGAAATTAATAGAATTAATTAGTTATACTGTGGATTAATGGGGGACACTAGGTACAGCAGTGAACAGGTACTAACATAGAATTGTCCTCACTAGGCTAGCCAACAATTTCACAGCAATCCAGGGTACCACACATTTGTGGTTAGACCCACTCTTTGTAATTGGTGTAGGTTCCATAAAACAGAAAGGACAATGGTGTCCAAGATGATTAAGAGCCTCAGGTACTCACAGCTTAATACATCTGGAGGGTCACCCATCATACCCCTCATACTCAAACCAGGTGCACTTGGTCTGGTCTGCTGGTGTTTTACTAGCTGCCATTCAACAGGATGGAAAAAAGCATCAGTACCTGCAATAATAATATGACTTGTACAGTGAAATTTTAGTTGTCAAGAACAAAATGGTGGCATCAACATCATCAAGGAGACATCCACTCACTTGCGTAACAGGTAAAAGAAATCTTCAATTATTACATACTTTGTAGGGTGTATTTCACAGACTTCGATTATATATATATTCTGTGCAGCCATTATTTTCACGGGTCATATTTTCATTTTTGCGATTTTCATTTAAAACGAAACAATTGAGTTTTAAAGAATTAAAATTTTGCGGTCTGGCTTTAAGAGGATATCTAAATTTGGTGAATACTGCTCCTGGTGTAGTAATTAAGTGTTAAACATGTTTATTATTGTTGTATGTATAGACTTATTTACCTATGAACTGATCACAATGCTTTAGTTAACGTGTACAACCTATCTATGCCAGTACAAATATGATGACAGTCTTAATCTCAGTTTATTTTACCGATAAAATTCTTAGTTTATTTTATGGATAATATTCTCAGTTTATTTTGCGGATAATATTCTTAGTTTATTTCGCAGATAATATTTTCCCTGTGTCTTATTATTTTGCCGATCAAAATTTCGCAAACCTTGTCAAAATATGACCTGCAAAATAGTGAAAATATCATTCCCATGAAAATAACCATGGTACTTTGTAGGGTGTATTTCACAGACTGATGCCGGAAAATATCATAAATCTTACATGGATGTAGCGCTATAGCTTCCATTTTACTTTTAATCTTGTTCAGTTACCATGCACTGTCCATGGTAATGTCAACTGTTTCATCACATTGCCTGCGATTTAGTGGTGTTTCACTTATTGCCTGTATGCGGTTTTGTCTTCTATGCCTTCGGTTTTACTTCCTTGTCATTTTGCCAATATCTGGTTATGTTTTTGAATTTCCAAATCAATGGGCTGCATAAAATATGTTTGAAAACATAAACCCGTTGTACGTTTGTTCATATCTGTGGAAATAAAAAGAGCAATACATTTATGATTTTGTTTGAAGAATGATGATCAAATTATGTCTATATATGATGAAGCAGAACGGCCTATAATGCTGTTGGTTGTTCTGTAACACTTCAGTCAGTGTTGTTATATAAAAATAGGGAGATATCTTTGGCCGAAAGGAATTTTATAGTTACTCTGCAATTGTTGTGACTCGCCACTGTTATGTTGTGCCTTTTTATGAAGATTTTATATTGATGTTTATTGCATATATTATTTTGGTAGATCAATCTCGTCTACTTTAAATAATGAAGCCATTTGACTCATTTATTTCGGAATACTTGACAAGTTAGTGGCTTGTTACTAAGTTGTTTCCACAGAGAACCAGAACTGATCTATTCGGTAGAAAAACAGACATCAATTCCTCATAAATTTTAGCAACACATTTTAACTGCAGTTAAGATTTTAAATGTTCTTTCGTTCATTGTAATACTGTAAAGATAACATCATACATTTTAAGAGGTTATATATCTTCAGCTCTGTTGGATGTTTGGATAAAATTGCCTAATTTTTACACTCTTAAAGAAAAATGAGATTACAAAAAATAATTTCCATGCAAACAAAATATTCTTTTTGCTTCAAACATTTTGTAAAAGTGCAGTGAACTTTTGTAACAGTTGACCTATGCAGTAACCCTAGGTTCTACTGGTGAAGTGATTCCTGATATCCAGTAGGTTTTGATATTGGTGATTGATTTGTGTGAACAATACTATTGTAACTTTCATTATAGCCCAGGGTATTGTTGGAAGCTGAGTCTGGCTATCATTTACTTCCTGTTCCCGATGCTTGCTTTGTTGTTCTTTGTGTCCCCAAACGAGGGCCCAGACCATACAGCCACCTCTGACTTGGAGTAATTGATAAAAATGCTCGTTACCAATAATCTTGTCTCCTGGGTTCCAAAGGGAGAGTACAAATTACCTGGGGATATCTCAATTACATAAGACATCTCTGTGTTCTGTCACGATGAGGTGGTGTCTACAGAGGTACCGGATTTCTGTGTTTGAGGTGGTGTCTACAAAGGTACAGGATTTCTGTGTTCTGTCACGATGAGGTGGTGTCTACCGAGATACAGGATTTCTGTGTTCTGTCATGATGAGGTGGTGTCTACAAAGGTACAGGATTTCTGTGTTCTGTCACGATGAGGTGGTGTCTACCGAGATACAGGATTTCTGTGTTCTGTCATGACGAGGTGGTGTCTACAGAGGTACAGGATTTCTGTGTTCTGTCATGATGAGGTGGTGTCTACAAAGGTACAGGATTTCTGTGTTCTGTCATGATGAGGTGGTGTCTACCGAGATACAGGATTTCTGTGTTTGAGGTGGTGTCTACAGAGATACAGGATTTCTGTGTTCTGTCATGACGAGGTGGTGTCTACAGAGGTACAGGATTTCTGTGTTCTGTCATGACGAGGTGGTGTCTACAGAGGTACAGGATTTCTGTGTTCTGTCATGACGAGGTGGTGTCTACAGAGATACAGGATTTCTGTGTTTGAGGTGGTGTCTACAGAGGTACAGGATTTCTGTGTTTGATGAGGTGTCTACAGAGGGACAGGATTTCTGTGTTCTGTCATGATGAGGTGGTGTCTACAGAGGTACAGGATTTCTGTGTTCTGTCATGATGAAGTGGTGTCTACAGAGATACTGGATTTCTGTGTTTTAGGTGGTGTCTACAGAGGTACAGGATTTCTGTGTTTGAGGTGGTGTCTACAGAGGTACAGGATTTCTGTGTTCTGTCACGATGAGGTGGTGTCTACAGAGGTACAGGATTTCTGTGTTTGAGGAGGTGTCTACAGAGATACAGGGTTTCTGTGTTTGAGGAGGTGTCTACAGAGGTACAGGATTTCTGTGTTTGAGGAGGTGTCTACAGAGATACAGGGTTTCTGTGTTTGAGGAGGTGTCTACAGAGGTACAGGATTTCTGTGTTTGAGGTGGTGTCTACAGAGATACAGGATTTCTGTGTTTTAGGTGGTGTCTACAGAGGTACAGGATTTCTGTGTTTTAGGTGGTGTCTACAGAGGTACAGGATTTCTGTGTTCTGTCACGATGAGGTGGTGTCTACAGAGGTACAGGATTTCTGTGTTTGAGGTGGTGTCTACAGAGGTACAGGATTTCTGTGTTTTAGGTGGTGTCTATAGAGGTACAGGATTTCTGTGTTTTAGGTGGTGTCTACAGAGGTACAGGATATCTGTGTTTTAGGTGGTGTCTACAGAGGTACAGGATTTCTGTGTTCTGTCATCCATCCATCAATCAGCATTGCCATTTCCAGATAATAACTCAAGTTCAAGTGGATTGATCAAACTCAAAATTCAAATACTGCTTCCTCAATAACATTGCTTGCTTGGCATTACTTTGTGGGCCAAAATGTCAAAGATCAAAGTCATTATTACTATAAATAGAAGTTAGGTTTCTTGAATAAAAGTTAAGTGGACCAATCAAACTCAAATCTCACTCATTTTCAAACGAACATTAATGTTCGGTTATTGCAATCAAGAACTGGACTGAGAAATATGACCATATTTGGTAACCACATTCACCAATACGCCATCTACTGTCTGTTTCAATGAAATATGGCTGCCCCCATTGCCTTACGCTTCAAATAATTTACCTGCAAAAACATCTTCGTTTTATATAGTAGTTTTACCGAAAATGTGGAAATATATTCAGTAGATGTTTTGAAGATGCATACGATTTGAGAAATGCATAACGCTAGCGAAATGTTAAGACTAAATGAACCTGAACTTTGCGAATAACTCCAGGTCAATATATTTATGTAAACAACTATTGCGCAGGCACATTCGTCTCCGGATGTTTAGAAAGTTTTGCTCTTCCGTGTTCATTCCAAAACGGCTGACATTGTAGCATAGGTCTGCAAATATGTCCGCGATTTACTTAAATGTGTAATATGTATATTCTAGAATGTTACATCATTATCAACTAGGTGTGTATTTCTATAATTTAGAGAAAGAAATATATCAATAACGGCATACGAGACAATACATTGTATCATACTATAGGTTACTGTACGTGTTAACGGTGTTTGCGAGAAAGAACTGTACATATGTATAGACTTACAATTAGGTGGCATTTGTGGTCAGGGTGACTGGTCATAGCGTTAACGTTGTCATCGATTTCTATATACCAATTTCCTTTGACGAAAATGACCAATAAATCAAATACAAATGATAATATATTTTTATGTGCACGGGATTGCTTGTTGTAGGCGATACTTGGAACATATTTACTGTTGTAAGGGAGGTAACTGCAAGATTACGGAAATCAAAAGTTATACCAATTTGATTGGTCGATTCTTCCACGACTTTGGCAGGGGGTTTACAATCGAAGTGACAGATTTCTTACGGCAATATTCAGATGATATCAACAATAACATTTTTGGATACGTGTGGTTGGCAGTTGTCATGTTTAAAATGAACAATTATATAGCTTGTTTTTATTTCGGCAAAGACGAGAATATTTACTGAAACGGACCACACGTGAAGCGGACTTGGAAATACCAAAACGAAGAAAAATGGGGCTTAATCATAATATAAATTGGCATTATTTTCAGAGGATTGACCAATATATATGTTCTTCAATGCCTAATTGTATCATATATAAAATATTAGAGGTTTATTTGACCGAATTTTAAATTAATTATTCATTTGCGAATCGCGGCCCGATTGTCGTTAGAGTTGTATTACCGAAATGGCCGATAGTGGACCCAAAATCGATATTTTTACGAGAATTTTTTTTTTCATTTACCTGGAAGTATTTTGAAATAATTTGCAAAATACCGAATTCACGACCAAATTTTCGATTGTGACGAACTACTGAGACGGTGTTAAGTTCATGTTAAGTCAATCTGATTAAAATCAGCTGTTATATGGCTACGTTTACTATGCACTACGTCTACTAGGTAAATTTTTTTAAAGACGGAAATCCGGATTATCTAAAAAACAAATGCAAAAATACTTGTGATATTCACTTAATTTGATATTCAGCCATTAATTGTTATCTGTAGTTTTATAACTTCCGATAATGTGATTGATACTCTATATAATATTGCTGTGGAACTTGTGTTATTTTTCAAACAAATTCATTTTAATAATTTGTTAATTTAGAATTTTCATCAAGTCATGATCAAGACTTGAAATTCTCACTACACCATACTTCAAACACGGAGTAATCAATGAATTGATAAACTGAAAATTGAAGTCAAGCAAATGAGTTAATATTTACCTTAAGTATTTTTTCAATATACAACATATGTTCAGATGACTATTTGTGCCATGCTGTTACAAGATTTCAGTTACAATTCTAAAATTGAATTAGTATGTAAATATGTTATCCTGTCAATATCCACAAAGCGAGTGTAGTCTACTGTACTCAAAGTCATGCCAGTAGATAGCGGTACATATACTTACTGCTTACATCTAGTGCTTACTTGTATGAACTATAAATCAATAACAAAATGGTTCATATATTTCTATATATGACTTCACAAATTATGTGGTGTCTGAAGGTCTGAATGAAGTTAATAAACGATGTATTAAATTATTTTTATGAAATATTCAAGTCACAGATCATTCTCTTTTAAAAATATTGATTTCAGGTCCATTTTGGTAATTCAACTATGACGGCAATCAGGCCTCGAATGGCGAATGATTACAAAAATTTTAAATACGTCTCGGTCAAATAAACCCCTAATATTTTACATATGATTAATTTTGACATTGGAGAACATATAGTTGTGTCCATTCTCTAATATAAGCACTGGTAGAAAGTACAGAATAGAGCTTCATAAATATATCATCAAAATTACTAATTACCCCGGTAAATACAACATTTTACATAAACCTCCCATGACTGATGGTGAACTTAAACTTGCAAATCTCCTGTGTCATTCCAATTTTGATATGTGTAAATATATACATGTACGGTATATATATAGATATAGATATGGAATGATTCACAAATTTGCATACAGTTATGGAATCTTATAACACCCCATAAAAAGTTCTCTCCACATAAAGGATGTGATTTGTGCAATTACATTGCTGAACTGTGTGGTTCAGTATGATTGGATGATCAACATTGGAAAGGGACAATAAATAGGGAATGTGTCATCCCATCGAATGGACTGTAACCTTTATCAGCTTTGAAGTTTTCTTTTCCTGTTTGCTGAATTATTTGATGAAGATAGTCTTTATATGGTTGTTATTCTTTATCACATTGTTTACAATACTGTAATTATACCAGAAGTATATCTTCTCATATAAAGATTTATTAACATCAAATGATTCCTGAACAAAAGGAGTCAAGTTTTTTTTGTTTTGAAGTACCATACATGCTTGAGTACAGTTTCAATAGGATACATTCCTAATGCGGGCCTTGATTAGCAGCTCTGGTTTTGGTTTTCAGTAGTTCTTTATGTGTGTTTCATCATATTAAGTTGAAATATGCTAAACTAACGATGGAACTAGCCTAAATTTAGTGCATATTAGAAGTTGGCATCAATAAGGTCACAGAGTCCTGGCTGTATTATAACTGATGATGCCTTCCTGAAAGAAAGAAGACATATTTTATTTTCATCCATCCAAGATAGATCAACAAACTTCCAATTTCAATTAGGACCTTACAGAAACATGCATGTGTTCAATCATATCAGAACAGCTGCAAACATTTCAAATTATTTGCAATTAATTCCTAAACCAATATCAGTAAATTTATCAACTTTTAACTTAGAAGATTACTGATTTTGCATTAAACAATAATGTTCGTTTACAGTACTTCCAGTACTTTGATTTCCCTATTATGACTGTTTGCTTGAAATTTCTTTTCTGTTAAAGAAGAATGAACTGATATTGGAGATAGTATCATTTAGCCATACCTTGTTTTGCAAGAAAAAGTAGTAGCTATACATATTGATTATATAGATGCCCTTATCATGAGAAAATAGCCCTTCTTATTGACCATAATTCATAGTTTGACTTAACCTTTTTCATCTCCCAAACTCTTGAAAATTTGATTGTCTCATAAAGATCAGACCGTTTTATGTATTTCTTGTATAAAGGTCTTCAGGTTTGAAGTATTTGCAAATTGTCTACTGAAGGTTTCCGTCGCTAGTTAAGTATTGGAAGCATTGTCATGAAAAGGTCATTGTTTAATCTGCTGAAACATTAAAAGATGTTGGGATATATGGCCATTAAATCGGTAGACTTCATGTAAGGCATGTCCTGCTGGACTTGGCCATATATAACGCAACCAGGTATATCTAGTTTTTTAATGGTCGCAATATGAGCGTCTGTAGGCTTCAATTTCTCTGTCAACATCACAAGCCTGTTCATGTGACATTTCTCATTATAATTGCTGCCATGCTTGAGACAGCAATCTGGAGAGCCATGGACTCAGCAGTAGGGCTCATATTTGAAGTTTTTACAGAGTGATTTTTTTTTATAATTGCCTTGCAGTATTCTATGGATTGTGATGGTAAAGTTTATCCATGAGCCACTTAATCCTGGTAAAATCCCCATCCTATACTAATTTGGTTCTATTAATTATTACTAATTTTAATTGAATTTTTGTCTGATTATATATACTACTGTTTACCTGATTCTATACTCCTGTTTACCTGATTCTATACTCCTGTTTACCTGATTCTATACTCCTGTTTACCCTGATTCTATACTCCTGTTTACCTGATTCTATACTCCTGTTTACCTGATTCTATACTCCTGTTTACCTGATTCTATAATCCTGTTTACCTGATTCTATACTCCTGTTTACCTGATTCTATACTCCTGTTTACCTGATTCTATAATCCTGTTTACCTGATTCTATACTCCTGTTTACCTGATTCTATACTCCTGTTTACCTGATTCTATACTCCTGTTTACCTGGTTCTATACTCCTGTTTACCCGATTCTACACTCCTGTTTACCTGATTCTATACTCCTGTTTACCTGATTCTATACTCCTGTTTACCCGATTCTATACTCCTGTTTACCTGATTCTATACTCCTGTTTACCCGATTCTATACTCCTGTTTACCCGATTCTATACTCCTGTTTACCCGATTCTATACTCCTGTTTACCAGATTCTATACTCCTGTTGACCTGATTCTATACTCCTGTTTACCTGATTCTATACTCCTGTTTACCAGCTGTTTCTATACTCCTGTTTACCTGATTCTATACTCCTGTTTACCTGATTCTATACTCCTGTTTACCTGTTTCTATACTCCTGTTTACCTGATTCTATACTCCTGTTTACCTGATTCTGTACTCCTGTTTACCTGATTCTATACTCCTGTTTACCTGATTCTATACTCCTGTTTACCTGATTCTATACTCACATTTACCTGATTCTATACTCCTGTTTACCTGATTCTATACTCCTGTTTACCTGATTCTATACTCCTGTTTACCTGATTCTATACTCCTGTTTACCTGATTCTATACTCCTGTTTACCTGATTCTATACTCCTGTTCCTTTAAGATCTAATTGATTATTTTTTATCAATTTCTTGGGTATCACTGATGATCTTGAGAACAAGTCAATACTGCATTAGGTATGCATGGTGATTCCAAATGGTACATGTAATTGCAGTGTCGTTTTCAAGGCAGTTTTTCTAAATATAGAACAGAGGAAAACAGCCATGTTGACATGCAAGTGTTCAGTTTGAAACCAAGACCTGTTATATCACTTTGGTATAGTTGTCAGTGTGTTAGAAATCTACAGAAGATAGCTTTAGTCTATAGTAAAAACACTGAGTCTGAAGCATCAACTCTTCTCCATCATTATAGAGCTTTCTGGGGGGCTAATATGATTTGGGAGTTGATAATGGCCCCTTTCTCAATTGAAATTTGTTCTTATTAAAGCAGAATTCTCAGTGAAGTCCTGAAAATTCCCTTTCTTATTTCCAAATGTCTTCCCAAAACGAACCATCAGAAAGGAGTGAAAAAATCCCTATATTGCCTAGGCCTCAACATACCATATAAGGTTGTGTATATCAGGTCTATACATCAGACAAATGATTGAGTACAGGATTGGCCATCCTTGGGGGAGGGAAAATGGCAGATTCAGGTATAAGTACTATACACAATGGGTGTGGCGATCAGACCTATTACCAACAAGCCTTATAGTTTTGTATTGATTCCTGATCTCGGCCAATCCTGATAATAGGCTTGTATAGCTCGTCAATGATACTGTCACACATACAGGACGCAGTATTACTACCCACCAACATCACTCACTATCTTCATCAGTTAACCTTCCCCCGTTTTACACAGATTTCCTCACAATCTTTAAGCACACTGTAATGGAACTTTTCTGTAAATATTCCTCATCTTTTCAAAGAGCCAGTTGAACCGCGTTAAATGTCATCGTAATGCTGGTTAGATCTATAGAGGCTTCCTGCATTGATGACTTTAGCTTCCAGTGGCAGTTATACTGGGATCAGTCCAGCTCTCCACAAGCCCCTTATTTCCACTGCATTGGAGATGAGGTGGACAGGTTGTTTCTGAATCAGGGACAGAGAAAGTAACCTCTTTATTTAAGTCTATTTCTCAGGGATATCATAAAGTCAGCTGAAAGGTATTTCCTGGAGAATGACATCAACAATTTATTACATGGTGTCACGTTAAGTAGACCATTGTGACAGAATTCTAGTGGATTTCTATTGATATGGCCTACATTTTAGTGGTTAGGTTTATTTATTGATGATCTGAATATTGTAATATCTTAATTCTGAAACCAGACAGATTTTAACCAATTTGAAAATCTATAACATTATTTGGTGTTAGACAATATAGCACAAAAAACACAGAAAGTTTTACCCTGGAGTAAAATCTATACCCTATAATTAGAATATAGTACTTAAATACCTCATGATGAATAGAATTAATTTCATTTTCTTTTCTTGAAACACATGAATGTTGAGAATGTCAGCTAATGACAAGTTTTCACAGCCTCTATCTGACGCTGTTGGAAATTTGGCATCCCTGAACTGCTTGAAAACACTGAGATATGATGTAATATTTCCCTCATTAAACAGCAGAGATTGAATTAAGCTGATTGATTTTAATCACATTTAATCATGTTAATGCCTGTTCGTGAGTGTTTGGTTATACTGGAGGATTATGTGGGTAGGGTTCATCAAAATGATTTAAGGCAATGCAGATACAACAGCGAACAGCAAATGTAGTTGTGACATGTTAAGCTTGCACTTGGTCCGTAGTTGGGCCCATTCAATATTGAGTCTCGATTTGGAAAAAAAAATGGCCATTTTGGATGTTGACAGTTGAATATTGTTCTTATTATTTCTTGAAAAGTACTGGAAAGAGATTTTTTTAAAACTTGACTTGTAGTTTTCCCTTGGTCTGTAGTTGTGCCTTGACTTGTAGTTTTCCCTTGGTCCCTAGTTGTGCCCATGCAATTTTGAGACTGATAAGAAAAGCAAAAAATGGCTCACAGGCGACCATCTTGGATTTTGATAGTTGAAGTTTGTTATCGCTATTTCTTGAAAAGTGCTGGAAGAATTTTTAACAGTCTTCACATGTAGGTTCGCATTGATCATTAGTTGTGCCCATTCAATTTTGAGTCTGCATGGTTGGGAAAAACAATGGCAGACAGGTTGCCAGACATGGATTTTGATGGGACCACAGGTCAAGGTGACTGGGTCAAAGGTCAATGTCAAATCATATCTTTTTTCTTTGATGAACATTTTGTTATGAAATTATGAAGCAATAAATCAACTTACCAAAGGTCAAGATCACTTGGTCAAAAGTCAAGGTCAAATGTATCTTTTCACATCTTTTTATGGTACTGTAAAAAGTTGGTTGGGATAAAACAAGATTTCAACTGAACAAAGCTCAAGGTCAGAGTTTAAGGCCATTTGGTTACTTTATTAGGTCAAGGACGAATAGATCTCTGACGATGGCCTGGACTAGATAAAAAAAAAAATTGAACTTTATAAGCAAGTATCATACTGGTATATGTAGATAGAAGGAAACAAGAGTTACATCAATGTATGTTTCGCTTCCTAATTGCAATTGCTTTCAAAGTCCTAATGTCAAAGGTCAAACTGAACCTCAGCAATATGGGCAAATAGGCACATCACAGGGCCCTTGTTGACTTGTCAGTAATCTAATTTGCTTTGAATATCCTTTGGAACTAGAATGCTAAAGAATTTAGTTTTAAGGGAAAAAGTTGAAAGAAGTACATACATGATTACTGAGAGGGAGATCCTGTAGTATTTATGTAAGTTAGGAGTGCTTTACGGTAATTACTGAAATATCCAGGCTATCAATACAGGCCCCATGGGCCTCTTGATTCTATATTAGACACAATCATAATGAAGAGTGTGTCATATACTATGCAATGCTATTCATATAAATCTAAAGGCACTTTCAGACAATATATTCTAAATTTTATTAAAATCCATTTCAAAATTCATTATTCCTATTTTGTTCTGGTCCATTCAGTCGCACGTACATCATCCCGTTCTGGTCCATTCAGTCACGTCTCATCCCATTCTGGTCCATTTAGTCGCATATCATCCTGTTCTGGTCCATCCATGCTTCACATCCTCTTTTGAATTAATGACATATCTTGAGAACCCCTCAACTGATTTGGTTTATATTGACACTCTCATATAATAACATTAAATTCTTCACCTCATCAGTACATTCTAGTGGTCATGAATTCTGGTCAGTGTTAAAAGTTCAGAGGTCATGTGATGCAATGTTGCATAGGAGCGGACATTCATGTCTTACAGAGACATTTTCTAGGTTAAAATATATCGCCATTTGTCACAGACAAATTAAATAATGGAAAGAAATTGCTGCAGTTTTACTTTCTTATGTGCCATTTATGTCCCATTATTATCATGTAGAGGATTTTCTGGAGGGCAGCATAGCTGTAGAGTCTGGTATCTGATTTTCTCCTCACTTCAGATCTTCATCATATCTTCATACACTGCTGTTTACGACTGTCCTTCCCTGTTGAACACAGTCCCTGGGTAGCTGTTTCCAGGCTGGTATGACTAGGATACTGATGACTATAGCATAAACTCGTGTTATTTGATCACGCCTCAGAGAGTGGGGTCCTCAGAGGCTATTCAGCCCAGACACTTTGTAGAAACTAACAAATGGCAGCACTTTTTTCACTTACTAAATTTGATTATCTATAGCAATTACACTGAGTTTCGTAGACCAAATATTACTTTATCCCATCTCATGAGAACCTTGTGACATTTATTTTGAAAATAGTTATTGAACCATTTCAAAATTGAAATTGAAGCATCCTTATATTAGAGTTTCTTGTGGCTTTATGTTCTTTGTGTCGGTTACAGTGTCATGACTGTCTGTTATCAATTTCAGGTTTAATTTGGTTTATATTGTGATAATTTCAACATGTAAGTTTACAATTATGGATATTGACTGACATCATATTAAACTCTATTCTATAGTTATTATAACATATTTACGTGGGTGTTGATATAACACTCATTGTTATATAGTAATTATAACATATTTACGTGGGTGTTGATATGATAACACTCATTGTTATATAGTTATTATAACATATTTACGTGGGTGTTGATATGATATAACACTCATTGTTATATAGTAATTATAACATATTTACGTGGGTGTTGATATGATATAACACTCATTGTTATATAGTAATTATGACATATTTACGTGGGTGTTGATATGATATAACACTCATTGTTATATAGTAATTATAACATATTTACTAGGGTGTTGATATGATAACACTCATTGTTATATAGTAATTATGACATATTTACGTGGGTGTTGATATGATAACACTCATTGTTATATAGTAATTATAACATATTTACGTGGGTGTTGATATGATAACACTCATTGTTATATAGTTATTATGACATATTTACGTGGGTGTTGATATGATAACACTCATTGTTATATAGTAATTATAACATATTTACGTGGGTGTTGATATGATAACACTCATTGTTATATAGTTATTATGACATATTTACGTGGGTGTTGATATAATAACACTCATTGTTATATAGTTATTATGACATATTTACGTGGGTGTTGATATGATAACACTCATTGTTATATAGTTATTATGACATATTTACGTGGGTGTTGATATGATAACACTCATTGTTATATAGTAATTATAACATATTTACGTGGGTGTTGATATGATAACACTCATTGTTATATAGTAATTATGACATATTTACGTGGGTGTTGATATGATAACACTCATTGTTATATAGTAATTATAACATATTTACGTGGGTGTTGATATGATAACACTCATTGTTATATAGTTATTATGACATATTTACGTGGGTGTTGATATGATAACACTCATTGTTATATAGTAATTATGACATATTTACGTGGGTGTTGATATAATAACACTCATTGTTATATAGTAATTATGACATATTTACGTGGGTGTTGATATGATAACACTCATTGTTATATAGTAATTATAACATATTTACGTGAGTCCTGATATGATAACACTCATTGTTATATAGTAATTATGACATATTTACGTGGGTGTTGATATGATAACACTCATTGTTATATAGTAATTATAACATATTTACGTGGGTGTTGATATAATAACACTCATTGTTATATAGTAATTATAACATATTTACTAGGGTGTTGATATGATAACACTCATTGTTATATAGTAATTATGACATATTTACGTGGGTGTTGATATGATAACACTCATTGTTATATAGTAATTATAACATATTTACGTGGGTGTTGATATGATAACACTCATTGTTATATAGTAATTATAACATATTTACGTGGGTGTTGATATGATAACACTCATTGTTATATAGTAATTATAACATATTTACGTGGGTGTTGATATGATAACACTCATTGTTATATAGTTATTATGACATATTTACGTGGGTGTTGATATGATAACACTCATTGTTATATAGTAATTATAACATATTTACGTGGGTGTTGATATGATAACACTCATTGTTATATAGTTATTATGACATATTTACGTGGGTGTTGATATAATAACACTCATTGTTATATAGTTATTATGACATATTTACGTGGGTGTTGATATGATAACACTCATTGTTATATAGTTATTATGACATATTTACGTGGGTGTTGATATGATAACACTCATTGTTATATAGTAATTATAACATATTTACGTGGGTGTTGATATGATAACACTCATTGTTATATAGTAATTATGACATATTTACGTGGGTGTTGATATGATAACACTCATTGTTATATAGTAATTATGACATATTTACGTGGGTGTTGATATGATAACACTCATTGTTATATAGTTATTATGACATATTTACGTGGGTGTTGATATGATAACACTCATTGTTATATAGTAATTATGACATATTTACGTGGGTGTTGATATAATAACACTCATTGTTATATAGTAATTATGACATATTTACGTGGGTGTTGATATGATAACACTCATTGTTATATAGTAATTATAACATATTTACGTGAGTCCTGATATGATAACACTCATTGTTATATAGTAATTATGACATATTTACATGGGTGTTGATATGATAACACTCATTGTTATATAGTAATTATGACATATTTACGTGGGTGTTGATATGATAACACTCATTGTTATATAGTAATTATAACATATTTACGTGGGTGTTGATATGATAACACTCATTGTTATATAGTTATTATGACATATTTACGTGGGTGTTGATATGATAACACTCATTGTTATATAGTAATTATGACATATTTACGTGGGTGTTGATATAACACTCATTGTTATATAGTAATTATAACATATTTATGTGGGTGTTGATATGATAACACTCATTGTTATATAGTAATTATGACATATTTACGTGGGTGTTGATATGATAACACTCATTGTTATATAGTAATTATGACATATTTACGTGGGTGTTGATATAACACTCATTGTTATATAGTAATTATAACATATTTACGTGGGTGTTGATATGATAACACTCATTGTTATATAGTTATTATAACATATTTACGTGGGTGTTGATATGATAACACTCATTGTTATATAGTAATTATGACATATTTACGTGGGTGTTGATATGATAACACTCATTGTTATATAGTTATTATGACATATTTACGTGGGTGTTGATATAATAACACTCATTGTTATATAGTAATTATGACATATTTACGTGGGTGTTGATATGATAACACTCATTGTTATATAGTAATTATGACATATTTACGTGGGTGTTGATATGATAACACTCATTGTTATATAGTAATTATGACATATTTACGTGGGTGTTGATATGATAACACTCATTGTTATATAGTAATTATGACATATTTACGTGGGTGTTGATATGATAACACTCATTGTTATATAGTAATTATGACATATTTACGTGGGTGTTGATATGATAACACTCATTGTTATATAGTTATTATGACATATTTACGTGGGTGTTGATATGATAACACTCATTGTTATATAGTAATTATGACATATTTACGTGGGTGTTGATATAATAACACTCATTGTTATATAGTAATTATGACATATTTACGTGGGTGTTGATATGATAACACTCATTGTTATATAGTAATTATAACATATTTACGTGAGTCCTGATATGATAACACTCATTGTTATATAGTAATTATGACATATTTACATGGGTGTTGATATGATAACACTCATTGTTATATAGTAATTATGACATATTTACGTGGGTGTTGATATGATAACACTCATTGTTATATAGTAATTATAACATATTTACGTGGGTGTTGATATGATAACACTCATTGTTATATAGTTATTATGACATATTTACGTGGGTGTTGATATGATAACACTCATTGTTATATAGTAATTATGACATATTTACGTGGGTGTTGATATAACACTCATTGTTATATAGTAATTATAACATATTTATGTGGGTGTTGATATAACACTCATTGTTATATAGTAATTATGACATATTTACGTGGGTGTTGATATGATAACACTCATTGTTATATAGTAATTATGACATATTTACGTGGGTGTTGATATAACACTCATTGTTATATAGTAATTATAACATATTTACGTGGGTGTTGATATGATAACACTCATTGTTATATAGTTATTATAACATATTTACGTGGGTGTTGATATGATAACACTCATTGTTATATAGTTATTATAACATATTTATGTGGGTGTTGATATGATAACACTCATTATTATATAGTAATTATAACATATTTACGTGGGTGTTGATATGATAACACTCATTGTTATATAGTAATTATGACATATTTACGTGGGTGTTGATATGATAACACTCATTGTTATATAGTAATTATAACATATTTACGTGGGTGTTGATATAATAACAATCATTGTTATATAGTAATTATGACATATTTACGTGGGTGTTGATATGATAACACTCATTGTTATATAGTTATTATAACATATTTACGTGGGTGTTGATATAATAACACTCATTGTTATATAGTAATTATAACATATTTACTAGGGTGTTGATATGATAACACTCATTGTTATATAGTAATTATGACATATTTACGTGGGTGTTGATATGATAACACTCATTGTTATATAGTAATTATAACATATTTACGTGGGTGTTGATATGATAACACTCATTGTTATATAGTAATTATAACATATTTACGTGGGTGTTGATATGATAACACTCATTGTTATATAGTAATTATAACATATTTACGTGGGTGTTGATATGATAACACTCATTGTTATATAGTTATTATGACATATTTACGTGGGTGTTGATATGATAACACTCATTGTTATATAGTAATTATAACATATTTACGTGGGTGTTGATATGATAACACTCATTGTTATATAGTTATTATGACATATTTACGTGGGTGTTGATATAATAACACTCATTGTTATATAGTTATTATGACATATTTACGTGGGTGTTGATATGATAACACTCATTGTTATATAGTTATTATGACATATTTACGTGGGTGTTGATATGATAACACTCATTGTTATATAGTAATTATGACATATTTACGTGGGTGTTGATATGATAACACTCATTGTTATATAGTAATTATGACATATTTACGTGGGTGTTGATATGATAACACTCATTGTTATATAGTAATTATAACATATTTACGTGGGTGTTGATATGATAACACTCATTGTTATATAGTTATTATGACATATTTACGTGGGTGTTGATATGATAACACTCATTGTTATATAGTAATTATGACATATTTACGTGGGTGTTGATATGATAACACTCATTGTTATATAGTAATTATGACATATTTACGTGGGTGTTGATATGATAACACTCATTGTTATATAGTAATTATAACATATTTACGTGAGTCCTGATATGATAACACTCATTGTTATATAGTAATTATGACATATTTACATGGGTGTTGATATGATAACACTCATTGTTATATAGTAATTATGACATATTTACGTGGGTGTTGATATGATAACACTCATTGTTATATAGTAATTATAACATATTTACGTGGGTGTTGATATGATAACACTCATTGTTATATAGTTATTATGACATATTTACGTGGGTGTTGATATGATAACACTCATTGTTATATAGTAATTATGACATATTTACGTGGGTGTTGATATAACACTCATTGTTATATAGTAATTATAACATATTTATGTGGGTGTTGATATGATAACACTCATTGTTATATAGTAATTATGACATATTTACGTGGGTGTTGATATGATAACACTCATTGTTATATAGTAATTATGACATATTTACGTGGGTGTTGATATAACACTCATTGTTATATAGTAATTATAACATATTTACGTGGGTGTTGATATGATAACACTCATTGTTATATAGTTATTATAACATATTTACGTGGGTGTTGATATGATAACACTCATTGTTATATAGTAATTATGACATATTTACGTGGGTGTTGATATGATAACACTCATTGTTATATAGTTATTATGACATATTTACGTGGGTGTTGATATAATAACACTCATTGTTATATAGTAATTATGACATATTTACGTGGGTGTTGATATGATAACACTCATTGTTATATAGTAATTATGACATATTTACGTGGGTGTTGATATGATAACACTCATTGTTATATAGTAATTATAACATATTTACGTGGGTGTTGATATGATAACACTCATTGTTATATAGTAATTATGACATATTTACGTGGGTGTTGATATGATAACACTCATTGTTATATAGTAATTATGACATATTTACGTGGGTGTTGATATGATAACACTCATTGTTATATAGTTATTATGACATATTTACGTGGGTGTTGATATGATAACACTCATTGTTATATAGTAATTATGACATATTTACGTGGGTGTTGATATAATAACACTCATTGTTATATAGTAATTATGACATATTTACGTGGGTGTTGATATGATAACACTCATTGTTATATAGTAATTATAACATATTTACGTGAGTCCTGATATGATAACACTCATTGTTATATAGTAATTATGACATATTTACATGGGTGTTGATATGATAACACTCATTGTTATATAGTAATTATGACATATTTACGTGGGTGTTGATATGATAACACTCATTGTTATATAGTAATTATAACATATTTACGTGGGTGTTGATATGATAACACTCATTGTTATATAGTTATTATGACATATTTACGTGGGTGTTGATATGATAACACTCATTGTTATATAGTAATTATGACATATTTACGTGGGTGTTGATATAACACTCATTGTTATATAGTAATTATAACATATTTATGTGGGTGTTGATATAACACTCATTGTTATATAGTAATTATGACATATTTACGTGGGTGTTGATATGATAACACTCATTGTTATATAGTAATTATGACATATTTACGTGGGTGTTGATATAACACTCATTGTTATATAGTAATTATAACATATTTACGTGGGTGTTGATATGATAACACTCATTGTTATATAGTTATTATAACATATTTACGTGGGTGTTGATATGATAACACTCATTGTTATATAGTTATTATAACATATTTATGTGGGTGTTGATATGATAACACTCATTATTATATAGTAATTATAACATATTTACGTGGGTGTTGATATGATAACACTCATTGTTATATAGTAATTATGACATATTTACGTGGGTGTTGATATGATAACACTCATTGTTATATAGTAATTATAACATATTTACGTGGGTGTTGATATAATAACAATCATTGTTATATAGTAATTATGACATATTTACGTGGGTGTTGATATGATAACACTCATTGTTATATAGTTATTATAACATATTTACGTGGGTGTTGATATGATAACACTCATTGTTATATAGTAATTATAACATATGTATGTGGGTGTTGATATGATAACACTCATTGTTATATAGTAATTATAACATATTTATGTGGGTGTTGATATGATAACACTCATTGTTATATAGTAATTATGACATATTTACGTGGGTGTTGATATGATATAACACTCATTGTTATATAGTTATTATAACATATTTACGTGGGTGTTGATATGATAACACTCATTGTTATATAGTAATTATAACATATTTACGTGGGTGTTGATATGATAACACTCATTGTTATATAGTAATTATAACATATTTACGTGGGTGTTGATATGATAACACTCATTGTTATATAGTAATTATAACATATTTATGTGGGTGTTGATATGATAACACTCATTGTTATATAGTAATTATGACATATGTATGTGGGTGTTGATATGATAACACTCATTGTTATATAGTAATTATAACATATTTACGTGGGTGTTGATATGATAACACTCATTGTTATATAGTAATTATAACATATTTACGTGGGTGTTGATATGATAACACTCATTGTTATATAGTAATTATAACATATTTATGTGGGTGTTGATATGATAACACTCATTGTTATATAGTAATTATGACATATTTACGTGGGTGTTGATATGATAACACTCATTGTTATATAGTTATTATGACATATTTACGTGGGTGTTGATATGATAACACTCATTGTTATATAGTAATTATAACATATTTACGTGGGTGTTGATATGATAACACTCATTGTTATATAGTTATTATGACATATTTACGTGGGTGTTGATATAACACTCATTGTTATATAGTAATTATGACATATTTATGTGGGTGTTGATATGATAACACTCATTGTTATATAGTAATTATGACATATTTACGTGGGTGTTGATATGATAACACTCATTGTTATATAGTAATTATAACATATTTACGTGGGTGTTGATATGATAACACTCATTGTTATATAGTAATTATAACATATTTACGTGGGTGTTGATATAACACTCACTGTTATATAGTAATTATGACATATTTATGTGGGTGTTGATATGATAACACTCATTGTTATATAGTTATTATAACATATTTACGTGGGTGTTGATATGATATAACACTCATTGTTATATAGTAATTATAACATATTTACGTGGGTGTTGATATGATAACACTCATTGTTATATAGTAATTATAACATATTTACGTGGGTGTTGATATAACACTCATTGTTATATAGTAATTATAACATATTTACGTGGGTGTTGATATGATAACACTCATTGTTATATAGTAATTATAACATATTTATGTGGGTGTTGATATGATAACACTCATTGTTATATAGTAATTATGACATATGTATGTGGGTGTTGATATGATAACACTCATTGTTATATAGTAATTATAACATATTTACGTGGGTGTTGATATGATAACACTCATTGTTATATAGTAATTATAACATATTTACGTGGGTGTTGATATGATAACACTCATTGTTATATAGTAATTATAACATATTTACGTGGGTGTTGATATAACACTCATTGTTATATAGTAATTATGACATATTTATGTGGGTGTTGATATGATAACACTCATTGTTATATAGTAATTATAACATATTTACGTGGGTGTTGATATGATAACACTCATTGTTATATAGTAATTATAACATATTTACGTGGGTGTTGATATAACACTCATTGTTATATAGTAATTATGACATATTTATGTGGGTGTTGATATGATAACACTCATTGTTATATAGTTATTATGACATATTTACGTGAGTCCTGATATGATAACAATCATTCATCTTTGGGCGACTTCCAATGTGTTATTAATTGTTCCACCCAAGAATATGATTCACATTGTCCAAATTATTTTTTTGTCATTTGATGTTAATGATATGAAAACATTTTGATATTTTGTTGTTAATTTTGTTTGTCCAATAAATATTCTTAAGCATTATGTTGACATAAGCATACCAAGTTTTATACTTGTTACCAAAAATGAATGGTTGAAATATATTGATCTCTACTGCCCACAGAACAATATTACATAATTAGCTAGATAAACTTTCTTCAGATCTGTATAGTTTAGAAACATTTTAGATCAAATTCTTCTATTTGTTTATACACAGGATCCTTATTATTTTGGATACTTTGGGGTTTTGTGTACACAGGAACCTAGATTAGTCTGGTCAAGTTCATGTTTGTCCATATAGTGGATCCTTGTCTATATGTTTGGACAAATGAGCTTCTATGCACATTGGAACATTTGTTTATTTGAAAATCGTGTTTTGATGTTAGGACATTGGAGCCCAAAAGAACTGCTAGTTTAGACACTTTTGTTTGTTGGTACATGCAGTGAAACACCGCTCATTTAGACACTTTGGTTTGTTGGTTTGTTGGTACATGCAGTGAAACACCGCTCATTTGGACACTTTGGTTTGTTGGTACATTAAGTAAAACACCGCTCATTTAGACACTTTGGTTTGTTGGTACATGCAGTGAAACACCGCTCATTTAGACACTTTGGTTTGTTGGTACATGAAGTAAAACACCGCTCATTTAGACACTTTGGTTTGTTGGTACATGCAGTAAAACACCGCTCATTTAGACACTTTGGTTTGTTGGTACATGCAGTAAAACACCGCTCATTTAGACACTTTGGTTTGTTGGTACATGCAGTGAAACACCGCTCATTTAGACACTTTGGTTTGTTGGTACATGCAGTGAAACACCGCTCATTTAGACACTTTGGTTTGTTGGTACGAGGGATGACATTTGAATGTAACTTTTTGTCAACTTCGTAAAACTGGATTTTGGTGAAGCTCGTGCATTCATATAAATGTCAAGTATGAGAGTACCTTGAACTAGTTTTTGTTTCACTGTTACTTCATTAGTGACCAGCTTTTACTAGTGTTTTGTTGAATGTTGTCTTAGTAACAAGCTATAACTAGCGTCTTGTTGAATGTTGTCTTAGTATAGCTATAACTAGCGTTTTGTTGAATGTTGTCTTAGTATAGCTATAACTAGCGTTTTGTTGAATGTTGTCTTAGTATAGCTATAACTAGCGTTTTGTTGAATGTTGTCTGAAGAAACGAGCTTTAACTAGCGTTTTGTTGAATGTTGTCTTAGTAACAAGTTTTAACTAGCATTTTGATGAATGTTGTCTTAGTAACAAGCTTTAACTAGCATTTTGTTGAATGTTGTCTGAAGTAACAAGCTTTAATTAGCGTTTTGTTGAATGTTGTCTGAAGAAACGAGCTTTAACTAGCGTTTTGTTGAATGTTGTCTTAGTAACAAGCTTTAACTAGCATTTTGATGAATGTTGTCTTAGTAACAAGCTTTAACTAGCGTTTTGTTGAATGTTGTCTGAAGTAACAAGCTTTAATTTGCGTTTTGTTGAATTTTGTCTTCTAAGCAACCAACTTTAACTGGCGTTTCATGACAAGCAACATGGATATATAAGTAAGATGAAAATGGGTGCTATCTAGCCGTCAAGGAAGGATAGTCTGATGAAATGATGACAGTAACCCAAGGGACATTTCCCAATAAGTTATGATGAAATGCATTAATAGATCATATACTTAGACCCATTAAAGGACCAAAATAGTATCGTTATGTGTTAGGCGCTGACATTACACAGTCCACAAGCCGAGAGTGCAGACGTGCCATGCTTGTAGTTGATCACTCGTGAAGCTTTGGAATGGCCTTGTCATTTCTTTTAAACACAGCAGTTAATCAACTTACTGTAAATTCAGCTCATAATAACGGCAAACAAGTATGGCTATACTGTATTTGAAAATGGAAATGTAAGCATTTCCACACAGCAGACAAGTTCCTCTGTTAGCATCCTGTGTCTTGTGTATGCTGTGAACATTTGTGAAATCTGCCTTTTGAATTTCTCTGATCAGGCAGTTTTGTTCTTTAATATAGAACCTTATCTCAGAAACAAGTCCTCATAAGTCTGTCATTCCTTTCTTCAGTCCTTCCAAACTAATCCAGTCTGAATCTCCTACCACTGCTTGTCACTGTAACTTCTTAGTTGGGTCATAGGTTCATGTAGATCAGGCAATGTGTCGTGTACCAAAAGTAGGTCGCATTGACCTAGAATTTGAATTTGATCTAGATTAAAAAAAGTTTGTCCAGACTCCATTTTCTACACTTTTTGTCACTGGACCGAGATGAGGTAGTGTATCGTTTACAAAAGTAGGTCACTCGGATGTACATTATGACCTTTTTCTTACATCAAAATTGCTTTTTTGGCATAAAATTTGCTGAATTGTATTGTTAATAATTGTGAGGTGAGTGTGTGTTTCTCCTGTTGAGATGTTCTGCACAGTTAATGTCAATCACTCATTAGATGTGAGAGGATAATGATAATGACAGTTTTTTGTGGTCTGAGATAGCAATAATGTGGGGTCTAATTGGAAATATCTTATTTCCCTGTATAGAGTATTTAAATTTATTGTAAAATTTTGCATAAAGATTCATTTCTGGCTCAATAGCATGGATATGTATATTTGATAAACATCAACTAGACATATCCTTTTCTTTTCAGTGTGTTTGTCATCAGTCTGCATCATACTGTATAATACAATTAACTGGTCAGGCCTTGACAAGCACAAATAGTGGACACGAATTGCATAAACATCTGTTGGGGCCAAGTGATGAAGTTGGTCAGGAAGGAATGGCCCAATAATTACCTCATCACTGAGGTATTGCTTTGTCCTTCGCTGAAATGGCTATTTATCGTATTGTTCCCGACAAAACCATAGATGATTGGATGAGAAAGACATGGTGTGTTTGAGACAGCACTAATGAAAGGGTTTCCAGTCTTGAGGTGATATTGCACCAATAGGGAAAATATAGCAGAAATAAAGTCTTCAAAATACTTTTTTTTTTTTTTTTTGATGGTTTAATGTTTTTTATAGAAATCTTGACAAGTAATTTATTTATAAAAATTAAATTGATTTTTATAAGAATGCATCATGGTGTTGAACTTTCTGATAGTAACAAATATTCCTCACTGTCAAACGATGTCTCCCTGTCTGAGCTCGGATATTTACATGTTAGATATTGATGAGCCGATTGTCCAGATTTGGCGCCATTATTCCTTTATATATTATGGACACTATATTTACAGTATATTGGCATTCTGATGATGATAAACATGGCTATGTTTGTACATAGTTAATTCCAACAGGCTGGCAATGATTTGGTCTGATATAGGAGAGGATGGTGTTGGTAATTGGTCCGACAGACACCATTTTCTGTTCTGCTAGGACACTATTGTCCAATGACTTATATGGAATTCCAAGAACAAAAAAAACCCTAATGTGTTCCGTATATTAGTGTATACGCTAGGTCTAAACCCTGTCACTGGGAGAGCTTTGCAGCAGATTCAATTACAGAATGAAACTGCCTCATGGTCAGGGCAGATGAGCGGATGATGGGGAATGGAGGCTAGGTGATAGCTGGGTCTGTTTGTGATTGACTTGCCTGGTTATTTGTGCCCTCAGATTCCTGTGTAAAGAGTTCAATGAAGGATCTCTTACCCCTCATTGATTTCAGAGGTCTCCTCAGATCAATCTTATTTACTTCTTCACTGTAAATAAATTATACTTGCAGTTCATACAGATGAAATTAACTAAAAAAAGGCAACTTTCAAAAAATGATACCTTTAATATTTTAATTACTTGTGTCTTAGTTGAAGTGTATAACTGGAGAAGGTTTTTTTTTTCCTGTTGAAGTGTATAAATGGAGAAGGTTTTTTTTTTCCTGCTTCATTGCAGACCTGTTCACTGACACAAGTAGTATGACACGTAACTAGATTGTAGTGTCTTCCAGTAGAACGAGTTTGTGGATGTCCTCAAGGTGCTTTGATATATTGGAATGTCAGACACACTGCCCATGTGTATTTGTAAGATTTGTCATTTGGGAATCTCTCCAGGTGCCTTCGAAAACAATTATGACTTGGAAGATTAATGTTGACGGTGTAATAAATTGTTTCTCATTGGTACAATTATCTTTTTCTGCATGTGATAACTCATTTTTCCTGAAGCAATATTCCAATTAGTGTAATGATAAACTTGTGTACCTTATAACCCCTAAATACCTGTATGTTTCAGTTCCCTAGGGATTCAGGACTATTAGTTCTCTGTATCCTGTATCATTAGGGTTCTATAAAATCAAGCTAAGATGTTGCAGACTTGGTAAGGAAGCAGCCCTATCACAGACAAATCATTCAGTTTTTAAGGGTGAATTTTTGTTATGGTCACTTGAGACAAAGACTAATCTAATTGCCTATATTGTCCATCATCATGCATCCATAAACAATTTACATTTTCAACTTCTTTTGAGAAATCCCTGAACCAATTTCAGTGAAATTTTTCAGAAACCTTCCATAGCCAAAGGTCAACCAAATTGTGAATTGTATGGTCTTAACTCTGAGGGGCAGGACCAAAAGTGTTAAATTGATTTAAATTTAAAAAATCTTCACAAGACCCCTAAAAAGTACAAATACTCTTCATATGTGCAAGGGTCTTAAGGTGCTTTACAAAAATTATGAATTTCGTGATCCTTGGGTCTCATGTTTTCCCCTTGGGAGGGGGTAAACTTAACTATAGTTTATAGAGGGAAATCACATTTTTGACTTTTATTTGTTTGATCTCTTTTTGAAATCATTGTAACTTGTTCAAAATTATCAGTATGGGCTGACAGTTTGATGGTATGCACATGTTGGCCCTGACTTACCCCCTGGGCTGATGGGCAGGGCCAAAAAGGGTATATTTCTATACTTAGGTGACAGTTAAGGCCCATGAACCTCTTGTTACCTTCAATATTATTTTTTAAGCCACCTGAGACAAAGTCTCCAGTGACCTATTCTAATCGGCCTTTGTTCGTCGTCGTCCATCGTCTGTTGTGCATCTGTAAACAGTTTACATTTTCGACTTTTTCTCCAAAACTGCTGAACCAAATTCAGTGAAATTTAAAAGGTAGCTTCTATGGCTAAAGGTCAACCAAAATTGTGATTTATATGGTCCCCACCCCTAGGGGCTTGAGGGGCGGAGGGCCAAAAAGGGTCAAATTAACTCAAACTTCAAAAATCTTCTTCTCTTCTCTCAGATATGGTGGAATCAAATTTTCTTCGTAGATGGTAGGGTCTGAAGGTGATTTACCAACAAGTGTGAATTTCATGACCCTGGGGTCTCACATTTGCCCCTGGGGAGGGGGTAAACTTTACTATAGTTTATATAAGGAAATCACAATTTAACTATGATTTGTTGGATTTCTATTGGATTTCATTCTAATTTCTTTAACATTATCAGCATGGGATGACAGGTTAATGGTATGCACATGGTGGCCCTAACCAAACCCATGGGGCCAATTAAATTAATTGAAATGTTTTAAATCTCAGTGGACCGTTAAGGCCCATGGACCTCTTGTTTCATTAAGTATTGCGGATAGTTGAACAACAATAGAATGATCAGATGTTATGATATTTGTGAAACTCAAAAGATTTACATAGTTCTATAGATATTCAAAAACAATTCGAACTCTGTCAATTTGTCCTTTAATTTGAAGGAGTCTGTGTGTCACATTCTCCATGGTATATCTGGTATAATATTTCACCTGTGGCTGCCAAACTTAGCATTTAAGTTCATGAGATGGGAAAGATCAGGTGCTCCCCCCCCCCCCCCCCCCCCCCCCCCCCCCCCCATAATTTACAGTCGGTTGTTAGATGCCGATCTTGAAAAGGAAAAATTGGTTGATGTGTCTCACTATATACAGAGTTGTCACCCTTTGTTGATTTTCAAGCAGAAGCTGGGACCAGCAGCTGAGAACTATATGAATTGCTTGTGTTATCAACTCTGCCATTTATTCTCTGGCTGAAACAAATAATATTGTTGTGCATTTAAAGTTAAGATGGGTATTTGAAATAGCTAGTATCAAAGATATGAGGCTGTTGAGATTCAGCTTCTAGTACTTCACCAGGGTATTGAGTCATGCTTGCCATCAGTGTTTTGCCATCGCTTCAGATAGGGAGGTAAAATTATGCCATATAAATCCAGGATAAAGCTATAAACTTTGGTAGTGCCCAACATACCTACCCCTAAGGGAACCATGTACTAGATTTAGGTGCATTGAAGTGAATAAGCAGGTTTCTTTATTGTGTAGTAAAAAGCGGAGATATTATACCCACAGGTACCTGTTGTAGTTGGTGTACTATGTGGTATAAAGGCACCAACACGACAAGTCACAACAACTAGGAGTGTTCAAACACCAATGAAGCTACAGATAAGGTCAAAATAAAAGTTTTCAGTCAAGTCTGTATTCTTTAAGGGCCTGATTAGAAAGTTCCAATTTTAGATGGATCTCTCTTTGGTTAAGTTAATACAAATTCAGTTAACAAGAAAATAACCATTACTGGAAGTAGTAAAAATCACCTTTTAACATCAGTGCTATCAGAAGTAAAGACATAATTATCTATATTTTTCCAACAATAAGCCCAGCCTGTCTTTTGTAGTTCAGTACAATAAGATCACTCTGTCCATTGTAGTTCAGTACAATAAGCTCACTCTGTCCATTGTAGTTCAGTACAATAAGCTCACTCTGTCCATTGTAGTTCGATCAGTACAATAAGCTCACTCTGTCCATTGTAGTTCAGTACAATAAGCTCACTCTGTCCATTGTAGTTCAGTACAATAAGCTCACTCTGTCCATTTGTAGTTCAGTACAATAAGCTCACTCTGTCCATTGTAGTTCAGTACAATAAGCTCACTCTGTCCATCGTAGTTCAGTACAATAAGCTCACTCTGTCCATTGTAGTTCAGTACAATAAGCTCACTCTGTCCATCGTAGTTCAGTACAATAAGCTCACTCTGTCCATTGTAGTTCAGTACAATAAGCTCACTCTGTCCATTGTAGTTCAGTACAATAAGCTCACTCTGTCCATCGTAGTTCAGTACAATAAGCTCACTCTGTCCATTGTAGTTCAGTACAATAAGCTCACTCTGTCCATTGTAGTTCAGTACAATAAGATCACTCTGTCCATTGTAGTTCAGTACAATAAGCTCACTCTGTCCATCGTAGTTCAGTACAATAAGCTCACTCTGTCCATCGTAGTTCAGTACAGTAAGATCACTCTGTCCATTGTAGTTCAGTACAATAAGCTCACTCTGTACATTGTAGTTCAGTACAATAAGCTCACTCTCCATTGTAGTTCAGTACAATAAGCTCACTCTCCATTGTAGTTTATGTTATTGCATTGTTCTGCAGGAAGTCTATCCCTGACTTTTGGTCAAAGTGTATGTTTTACACTTCTTGGGACATTGCAGAAAAATTACAATAGATCTAAATTATTGCAAAACCTAGTTAAAACCACCATTATTTGATTGGCATAATAATTGTAGAGTTTTGAGTTCATTTACTTGTTAATGATAATTACTGATAAGAAATGCATTTTTTTTAATTTCCATTTAGATGAATTTTTAATAGAAAAAAAAATTAAAATATTGCCACTCTCAGTAAAAAATTAGCAACAGGCATCATAGCCATCTTTCCATTCTGAGTCTGATGGTAGATTCAGTAATGGCTGTGGATCTGTGTTTGGATTTCACAGGATATAAACTGTGTTCTTGTATTGCTGTTCTTATTTTGATAAAGATTGTATCTATCCTTACACTTGGATACAATTAAAGTTTGTTTCCATTTCCATAACAACAGATATAGTCTTTTATTCTAGAGAGAGTTTCCACCTCTATTAGAAGAATGCCTGAGATTACAGACCACTTTTAAAAACCTCTCATTGTTGTTAATTTGATTTTAGCAGAAACTATATGAGAAAAAGACCAACCATTTTGGGAGACACTTCCCATTTCAAGTTATATCTAAGTGGTCTGTCCGTAAACAGAATTGAAATTAGATTGTGTTATAGATTACATTAAGGAGTTTGAAACTAAATAGAGAAATGTTCATTTTTCTTCTCAAATGTACCAAAAAAAATCAGGATTAAAATTTTGCACCGTGATCAAATGCCACTATTTCACATATGAATGAACAATTTGTTTTCTGTGTATTTTCAGCATGTGATATGAATGTCCATAAAAGATGTGAAAAGAATGTGCCAAAGCTCTGCGGTATGGACCATACGGAGAGGAGAGGTCGTATTTACATCAAGGTTCACATGGACGGCCAGAAGATGGTTGCCCATGGTATGTAGCCTATTGTCAAACAGTTAAATTGACCTTGGTATGTAAGTATGTTGTCAAACAGTTAAATTGACCTTGGTTGGTAAGTTTGTTGTAAACAGTTAAATTGACCTTGGTATATAAGTTTGTTGTAAATAGTTAAATTGACCTTGGTTGGTAAGTTTGTTGTAAACAGTTAAATTGACCTTGGTTTGTAAGTTTGTTGTAAACAGTTAAATTGACCTTGAAATGTAAGGTTGTTCATCTTGGCGTATAATTCACCATATTAGCTGGTTTTTATCTGGCAGTAAACCTCTATGCATGGTAAATCTGTCTGGAATCAAGAAAAATTCTAACCCACACCTTTTCCTTGTCCTGTATTGAACCAATGCCCTAATTTTAGTTAACATACCTGTGTTGTTCCACCTGGGCTAATTACAGGATATATAGCTTGCAATTGTCTGAAATAGTATATTCAACTGGTGGAGGGTCATGACACAACCTCCAGGTAATGACATTCCAGTGGGATGACACTTTAAATGGTCCTATCACTAGTGAGCACCAGAGTTGAATCGCCACTGCGAGAACCCACTTTAAATGTGATTGTAAACAATGGCATATTGCCAACAATTCACTGTGATTGTAAACAATGGCATATTGCCAACAATTCACTATGAGATAATCTGAAGGTCCATATAAATTGTGTAAGGCCAGCAGTTCACCTCTCTGATAATAATAACATATGATCCATTGATATAGGCTTCAGGTTCTTCATGCATTTTGTATTCTGTAATACTTTATACAGAAACAAATCTTAGACTTTCTCTTATATATGTCACCCTAGAGATTGGACGGTCATTTTCAATAGATCTTAGACTTTCCCTAATCTGTCACCTTACAGATGGGAAGATCATTTTTGATAGCTGTGTTTTAAGTATGAGTTATGGTGACTTTTGACTACAGATAAGATTTCTTTGCTTCCTGAATTATCATCAAATCCTTTATAACTATTAAAATATTATCTGTCTGCAAAGGGATGGTATGTAGAGAAACCCTGAATGTTGATTGTTGTGTGTAGAATGATAGGTTTATCATTCTGTCCATTCCTCGTGAGAAAAACTGTGGGTGTTTATTGCTGTTTTGAAATCAATAAAGTTTGTAGTAGAGGAAGTGCAACAAAGAGCTGTGAAATTGCCTTGTGGATGTGAAATGAAAATACAGTTTCTGTTGAAATTAGAAGCAAGTAGAAAGTATCATAGGAAAATTGCTAATTGTAATGGAGTGGCGGTCCAATTGGACTGGAATAATTGAGTCTTTTATTGGAATGTTTAGATGACAATTATGGATAGAGGTTCTGTAGAACCTGTTTACTGATTAATTACAGATTTATTCATTCTCAATCATCAAACAATGATGTTGAGGATTAATTTTTTCATGAGAAGAATTAATTTTGGATTGCAGCTCCATAGGCCTACTTAGTTACAGTACAATTTCTATTAATGTAATGGTGGAGAATGTTCTGTTTATCAGTACTCTAGCAGCATCTGATTATTTGAGGGATTTTTATCAAACTTCACACAATGATAAAGGTCAAGGTCACTGTTAGTATCTTTAGCAGGGGCTGGTAGGGGACATGTGTTGCTTTAGCAATACCATGTTTGCTTGTTCGTTTTTTTTATGCAAAAAATACCTTTTCTTTTTTAAGCTTTGCATGGTTACAATGTAGTTTTTATTCCCCCTTCATCTGAAAAGTGTGCAATAGTTTGCAGTAAAAAATTGGCCACAACTCTCCATTGTATTCACAATGAAGGGGAGGATAATCTCCATTGTATTCACAATGAAGGAGAGTATAATCTTCATTGTATCACAATGAAGCAGAGTATAATCTCCATTGTATTCACAATGAAGGAGAGTATAATCTCCATTGTATTCACAATGAAGGAGAGTATAATCTCCATTGTATCACAATGAAGGAGAGTATAATCTCCATTGTATTCACAATGAAGGAGAGTATAATATCCGTTGTATTCACAATGAAGGAGAGTATAATATCCGTTGTATTCACAATGAAGGAGAGTATAATATCCGTTGTATTCACAATGAAGGAGAGTATAATATCCGTTGTATTCACAATGAAGGAGAGTATAATTTCCCACACATAGTTTACTGTAATATAACATTAAACAGTCCTATCTCATCAAGCCAGTGTATAGTATACCCACTCAGCATAGAGCTACCTAATTACTGGGTCACAGAGTGCAGACTAGTTTATAGTCTCCCCTACAGGAAACACTAAACAATAACAGATAATGCTAAACAATTTTCATAACATTTTATGTAGAGTGAAAACACATTTCCTCAACAGGTGATATACAGTTTTGATCTAGTGATGTTGCAAGTCATTTAGCCAAACACAAAGAGAGGCAACCCACAGTCGTAGGTTCCCTAATCTAATAAGTCTGTGGTGACTTAAAGAAATTTAGAGCATGTACTTTAGGGTGAAATAGACTGTTGATGGCTGTGGTTGTACTTTAGGGTGAAATTGACTGTTGATGGCTGTGGTTAGTACAGCTAATCAGATCAGACAATCCAAAGGTAAAATCGCTAGGGAGATAATAGAGGACCAGTAAAGATGTTATACGTAATAGAAACGATATTACAAAGGCAGATCTTAGAGGGAGTAGGGTAGGGGTGTCTCTGGGAGTAGGGTAGGGGTGTCTGTGGGAGTAGGGTAGGGGTGTCTGGGAGTAGGGTAGGGGTGTCTCTGGGAGTAGGGTAGGGGTGTCTCTGGGAGTAGGGTAGGGGTGTCTGGGAGTAGGGTAGGGGTGTCTGTGGGAGTAGGGTAGGGGTGTCTCTGTGAGTAGGGTAGGGGTGTCTGTAGGAGTAGGGTAGGGGTGTCTGTTGGAGTAGGGTAGGGGTGTCTCTGGGAGTAGGGTAGGGGTGTCTGTGAAAGTAGGGTAGGGGTGTCTGTTGGAGTAGGGTAGGGATGTCTCTGGGAGTAGGGTAGGGGTGTCTCTGGGAGTAGGGTAGGGGTGTCTGTTGGAGTAGGGTAGGGGTGTCTCTGGGAGTAGGGTAGGGGTGTCTGGGAGTAGGGTAGGGGTGTCTGGGAGTAGGGTAGGGGTGTCTGTTGGAGTAGGGTAGGGGTGTCTGTAGGAGTAGGGTAGGGGTGTCTGTGGGAGTAGGGTAGGGGTGTCTGTTGGAGTAGGGTAGGGGTGTCTGTTGTAGTAGGGTAGGGGTGTCTCTGTGAGTAGGGTAGGGGCGTCTGTGGGAGTAGGGTAGGGGTGTCTGTTGGAGTAGGGTAGGGATGTCTCTGGGAGTAGGGTAGGGATGTCTCTGGGAGTAGGGTAGGGGTGTCTGTGGGAGTAGGGTAGGGGTGTCTGTGGGAGTAGGGTAGGGGCGTCTGTGGGAGTAGGGTAGGGGTGTCTGTGGGAGTAGGGTAGGGGTGTCTCTGTGAGTAGGGTAGGGGTGTCTGTTGGAGTAGGGTAGGGGTGTCTGTGGGAGTAGGGTAGGGGCGTCTGTGGGAGTAGGGTAGGGGTGTCTCTGTGAGTAGGGTAGGGGTGTCTGTTGGAGTAGGGTAGGGGTGTCTCTGGGAGTAGGGTAGGGGTGTCTGTGAAAGTAGGGTAGGGGTGTCTGTTGGAGTAGGGTAGGGATGTCTCTGGGAGTAGGGTAGGGGTGTCTCTGGGAGTAGGGTAGGGGTGTCTGTTGGAGTAGGGTAGGGGTGTCTCTGGGAGTAGGGTAGGGGTGTCTGGGAGTAGGGTAGGGGTGTCTGGGAGTAGGGTAGGGGTGTCTGTTGGAGTATGGTAGGGGTGTCTGTTGGAGTAGGGTAGGGTGTCCTGTGGGAGTAGGGTAGGGGTGTCTGTTGGAGTAGGGTAGGGGTGTCTGTTGTAGTAGGGTAGGGGTGTCTCTGTGAGTAGGGTAGGGGCGTCTGTGGGAGTAGGGTAGGGGTGTCTGTTGGAGTAGGGTAGGGATGTCTCTGGGAGTAGGGTAGGGATGTCTCTGGGAGTAGGGGTAGGGGTGTCTGTGGGAGTAGGGTAGGGGTGTCTGTGGGAGTAGGGTAGGGGTGTCTGTGGGAGTAGGGTAGGGGTGTCTGTGGGAGTAGGGTAGGGGTGTCTCTGTGAGTAGGGTAGGGGTGTCTGTTGGAGTAGGGTAGGGGTGTCTGTTGGGATGTAGGGAAGGGCGCCCTTGGATTGGTAGGGGTTTTCTGTAGTGGTAGGGTGTCTGTTGGAGTGGGGTAGGGGTGGTCTCTGTGGAGGGGGGTTAGGGTGTCCGTGGGAGTAGGGTAGGGGTTTCGTGGGAAAGTAAGGGTTTAGGGGTGTCTCTGTGGGAAGGGTAGGGTCCTTGGACGTAAGGGTGGGGGGCGTCTGTGGAGTTGTTAGGGTGTTCTGTTGGATTTGGGTGTAGGGGTCTGTGGGAGTAGGGTAGGGGTTCTGTGGGGATTAGGTAATGGGTGGTTTTCTGTTTGTGGGGTGTAGGGGTGTTTGTTGGGATTTAGGGTAGGGTGTTTTGGGATTAGGTAAGGGGGGTCCTGTGGGGGATTAGGGTGGATGTTCTTTTGGAGTAGTTAGGGATTCCTTTTTGGGATTAGGGTAGGGTTTGTCTCTGGGAGATAGGGATGTCTTCCTGGGATTAGGTAGGGATGTCTTGGGAGTTAGGGTAGGGGCGTCTGTGGGAGTAGGGTAGGGTGTCTGTTGGAGTAGTGGTAGGGTGTCTTTTGGAAAGTAGGGTGGGGTGTCTCTGGGATGGGAAAGGGGTGTTCTGTGAGTAGGGTAGGGTTCTTTTGGAGTAGGGTAGGGTGTCTGTTTTGTGGGTGGTAGGGGGTGTTCTGTGGGAGTAGGGTAGGGCTTTTGGGAGTAGGGAGGGTTTCTGTTGGAGTAGGGTAGGGGTTGTCTTTTTGGAGTAGGGTGGGTGTCTGGGGTAGTAGGGTAGGGCTGTCTTGTGGAGTTGGTGGGGTTCGTAGTTTGGATGTCGCGGTAGTCATTAGGGTGTTCTGGAGTAGGGTAGGGGTTGTTGTGCCGATTGGTAGGGGGTCTGGAGTAGGGTAGGGGTGGCTGGGAGTAGGGTAGGGGTGTCTGAGAGTAGGGTAGGGGTGTCTGTTGGAGTAGGGTAGGGGTGTCTCTGGAGTAGGGTAGGGGTGTCCTGTGGGAGTAGGGTAGGGGTTGTCTGTTGGAGTAGGGTAGGGATGTCTCTGGGAGTAGGGTAGGGTGTCTCTGGGAGTAGGGTAGGGGGTGTCTCTGTGAGTAGGGTAGGGGGTGGTCTGTTGGAGTAGGGTAGGGGGTGTCTGTTGGAGTAGGGTAGGGGTGTCTGTGGGAGTAGGGTAGGGGTGTCTCTGTGAGTAGGGTAGGGGTGTCTGTTGGAGTAGGGTAGGGGTGTCTGTTGGAGTAGGGTAAGGGGTGTCTGTGGGAGTAGGGTAGGGATGTCTCTGGGAGTAGGGTAGGGGGTGTCTCTGTGAGTAGGGTAGGGATGTCGTCTGGGAGTAGGGTAGGGGTGTCTGTGGGAGTAGGGGTAGGGGTGTCTGTGGGAGTAGGGTAGGGGTGTCTGTGGGAGTAGGGTAGGGGTGTCTGTTGGAGTAGGGTAGGGGTGTCTGTGGGAGTAGGGTAGGGGTGTCTCTGTGAGTAGGGTAGGGGTGTCTCTGGGAGAAGGGTAGGGGCGTCTCTGTGAGTAGGGTAGGGGTGTCTCTGTGAGTAGGGTAGGGATGTCTGTGGGAGTAGGGTAGGGATGTCTGTGGGAGTAGGGTAGGGGTGTCTGGGAGTAGGGTAGGGGTGTCTGGGAGTAGGGTAGGGGTGTCTGTTGGAGTATGGTAGGGGTGTCTGTTGGAGTAGGGTAGGGGTGTCTGTGGGAGTAGGGTAGGGGTGTCTGTTGGAGTAGGGTAGGGGTGTCTGTTGTAGTAGGGTAGGGGTGTCTCTGTGAGTAGGGTAGGGGCGTCTGTGGGAGTAGGGTAGGGGTGTCTGTTGGAGTAGGGTAGGGATGTCTCTGGGAGTAGGGTAGGGATGTCTCTGGGAGTAGGGTAGGGGTGTCTGTGGGAGTAGGGTAGGGGTGTCTGTGGGAGTAGGGTAGGGGCGTCTGTGGGAGTAGGGTAGGGGTGTCTGTTGGAGTAGGGGTAGGGGTGTCTCTGGGAGTAGGGTAGGGGGTTCTGGGAGTAGGGATAGGGGTGTCGTGGGATTAGGGTAGGGGTGGCCTGTTGGAGTATGGTAGGTGGTGGTCCTGTTGGAGTAGGGTAGGTGGTGTCTGTGGGAGTAGGGTAAGGGGTGGTCTGTTGGAGTAGGGTAGGGGGTGTCCGGTTGGGAGTATTGGTAGGGTGTCTCCGGTGAGTAGGGTAGGGGCGTCCTGTGGGAGTAGGGGTATGGGTGTCTGTTGAGGAGTAGGTGTAAGGGATGTCTCTTGGGAGTAGGGGTAGGGAGTGTCGCCGGGGAGTAAGGGTAGGGGTGTCTGTGGTGGGAGTAAGGGGTAGGGGTGTCTGTGGGAGTAAGGGTAGGGCGTCTGTGGGAGTAGGGGAGTGGGTGTCTGTGGGAGTAGGGTAGGGGTGTTCTCTGGGAGGTAGGGGTAGGGGTGTCTGTTGGAGTAGGGTAGGGGTGTCTGTGGGAGTAGGGTAGGGGCGTCTGTGGGAGTAGGGTAGGGGTGTCTCTGTGAGTAGGGTAGGGGTGTCTGTTGGAGTAGGGTAGGGGTGTCTCTGGGAGTAGGGTAGGGGTGTCTGTGAAAGTAGGGTAGGGGTGTCTGTTGGAGTAGGGTAGGGATGTCTCTGGGAGTAGGGTAGGGGTGTCTCTGGGAGTAGGGTAGGGGTGTCTGTTGGAGTAGGGTAGGGGTGTCTCTGGGAGTAGGGTAGGGGTGTCTGGGAGTAGGGTAGGGGTGTCTGGGAGTAGGGTAGGGGTGTCTGTTGGAGTATGGTAGGGGTGTCTGTTGGAGTAGGGTAGGGGTGTCTGTGGGAGTAGGGTAGGGGTGTCTGTTGGAGTAGGGTAGGGGTGTCTGTTGTAGTAGGGTAGGGGCTGTCTCTGTGAGTAGGGTAGAGGGGCGTCTGTGGGAGTAGGGTAGGGTAGGGGTGTCTGTTGGAGTAGGGTAGGGATGTCTCTGGGAGTAGGGTAGGGGTGTCTCTGGGGAGTAGGGTAGGGGTGTCTGTGGGAGTAGGGTAGGGGTGTCTGTGGGAGTAGGGTAGGGGCGTCTGTGGGAGTAGGGTAGGGGTGTCTGTGGGGAGTAGGGTAGGGGTGTCTCTGTGAGTAGGGTAGGGGTGTCTGTTGGAGTAGGGTAGGGGTGTCTGTGGGAGTAGGGTAGGGGCGTCTGTGGGAGTAGGGTAGGGGTGTCTCTGTGAGTAGGGTAGGGGTGTCTGTTGGAGTAGGGTAGGGGTGTCTCTGTGAGTAGGGTAGGGGTGTCTGTGGGAGTAGGGTAGGGGTGTCTGTGGGAGTAGGGTAGGGGTGTCTCTGTGAGAAGGGTAGGGGTGTCGCTTGGAGTAGGGTAGGGGCGTCTGTGGGAGTAGGGTAGGGGTGTCTGTTGGAGTAGGGTAGGGGTGTCTGTTGGAGTAGGGTAGGGGTGTCTGTGGGAGTAGGGTAGGGGTGTCTCTGTGAGTAGGGTAGGGGTGTCTGTTGGAGTAGGGTAGGGGTGTCTGTGGGAGTAGGGTAGGGGCGTCTGTGGGAGTAGGGTAGGGATGTCTGTTGGAGTAGGGTAGGGATGTCTCTGGGAGTAGGGTAGGGATGTCTCTGGGAGTAGGGTAGGGATGTCTCTGGGAGTAGGGTAGGGATGTCTCTGGGAGTAGGGTAGGGGCGTCTGTGGGAGTAGGGTAGGGGTGTCTGTTGGAGTAGGGTAGGGGTGTCTGTTGGAGTAGGGTAGGGGTGTCTCTGGGAGTAGGGTAGGGGTGTCTCTGTGAGTAGGGTAGGGGTGTCTGTTGGAGTAGGGTAGGGGTGTCTGTTGGAGTAGGGTAGGGGTGTCTGTGGGAGTAGGGTAGGGGCGTCTGTGGGAGTAGGGTAGGGGTGTCTGTTGGAGTAGGGGTAGGGGTGTCTGTTGGAGTAGGGTAGGGGTGTCTGTGGGAGTAGGGTAGGGGCGTCTGTGGGAGTAGGGTAGGGGTGTCTGTGGGAGTAGGGTAGGGGTGTCTCTGGGAGTAGGGTAGGGGTGTCTGGGAGTAGGGTAGGGGTGTGGCTGGGAGTAGGGTAGGGGTGTCTGGGAGTAGGGTAGGGGTGTGGCTGGGAGTAGGGTAGGGGTGTCTCTGAGAGTAGGGTAGGGGTGTCTGTTGGAGTAGGGTAGGGGTGTCTCTGGGAGTAGGGTAGGGGTGTCTGTGGGAGTAGGGTAGGGGTGTCTGTTGGAGTAGGGTAGGGATGTCTCTGGGAGTAGGGTAGGGGTGTCTCTGGAGTAGGGTAGGGGTGTCTCTGTGAGTAGGGTAGGGGTGTCTGTTGGAGTAGGGTAGGGGTGTCTGTTGGAGTAGGGTAGGGGTGTCTGTGGGAGTAGGGTAGGGGTGTCTCTGTGAGTAGGGTAGGGGTGTCTGTTGGAGTAGGGTAGGGGTGTCTGTTGGAGTAGGGTAGGGGTGTCTGTGGGAGTAGGGTAGGGATGTCTCTGGGAGTAGGGTAGGGGTGTCTCTGTGAGTAGGGTAGGGATGTCTCTGGGAGTAGGGTAGGGGTGTCTGTGGGAGTAGGGTAGGGGTGTCTGTGGGAGTAGGGTAGGGGTGTCTGTGGGAGTAGGGTAGGGGTGTCTGTTGGAGTAGGGTAGGGGTGTCTGTGGGAGTAGGGTAGGGGTGTCTCTGTGAGTAGGGTAGGGGTGTCTCTGGGAGAAGGGTAGGGGCGTCTCTGTGAGTAGGGTAGGGGTGTCTCTGTGAGTAGGGTAGGGGTGTCTGTGGGAGTAGGGTAGGGGATGTCTGTGGGAGTAGGGTAGGGGTGTCTGTAGGAGTAGGGGTAGGGGTGTGGCTGGGAGTAGGGTAGGGGTGTCTGTGGGAGTAGGGTAGGGGTGTCTGTGGAGTAGGGTAGGGGTGTCTCTGGGAGTAGGGTAGGGGTGTCTCTGGGAGTAGGGTAGGGGTGTCTGTTGGAGTAGGGTAGGGGTGTCTGTTGGAGTAGGGTAGGGGTGTCTCTGGGAGTAGGGTAGGGGTGTCTGTAGGAGTAGGGTAGGGGTGTCTCTGGGAGTAGGGTAGGGGTGTCTGTGAGAGTAGGGTAGGGGATGTCTGTTGGGAGTAGGGTAGGGGATGTCTGTAGGAGTAGGGTAGGGGTGTCTCTGGGAGTAGGGTAGGGGTGTCTCTGGGAGTAGGGTAGGGGTGTCTGTGGGAGTAGGGTAGGGATGTCTGTTGGAGTAGGGTAGGGGTGTCTCTGGGAGTAGGGTAAGGGGTGTCTGTTGGAGTAGGGTAGGGGTGTCTTGGGAGTAGGGGTGTCGTTGATGGTAGATGTCTTGGGAGTAGGGTAGGGGTGTCTCTGGTGAGTAGGGTAGGGGTGTCTGTGGAGTAGGGTAGGGGGTTGTGGATGGGTAGGGTGTCGTATGGGTAGGGGTAGGGGTCCTTTGTGAGTAGGGTAGGGGGTTGTGGGAGTAGGGTAGGGGTGTCTGTTGGAGTAGGGTAGGGGTGTCTCTGGGAGTAGGGTAGGGGTGTCTGGGAGTAGGGTAGGGGTGTCGCTGGGAGTAGGGTAGGGTAGGGGTGTCTGTGGGAGTAGGGTAGGGGTGTCTGTTGGAGTAGGGTAGGGGTGTCTGTGGGAGTAGGGTAGGGGTGTCTGTTGGAGTAGGGTAGGGATGTCTCTGGGAGTAGGGTAGGGATGTCTCTGGGAGTAGGGTAGGGGTGGCTGTGGGAGTAGGGTAGGGGTGTCTGGGAGTAGGGTAGGGTGTCTGTGGGAGTAGGGTAGGGGTGTCTGTGGGAGTAGGGTAGGGGTGTCTGTTGGAGTAGGGTAGGGGTGTCTGTTGGAGTAGGGTAGGGGTGTCTGTGGGAGTAGGGTAGGGGTGTCTGTTGGAGTAGGGTAGGGGTGTCTGTGGGAGTAGGGTAGGGGTGTCTGTGGGAGTAGGGTAGGGGTGTCTCTGGGAGTAGGGTAGGGGTGTCTGGGAGTAGGGTAGGGGTGTGTCTGGGAGTAGGGTAGGGGTGTGGCTGGGAGTAGGGTAGGTAGGGGTGTCTTTTGGAGTAGGTTGGCTGTTAAACTTGCTTATTTCATTGATTGGTCGTTTACCTGACTTATTTCATTGGTTGGCTGTTTACCTGGCTCAAAATTTGATTGTTTGGCTGTTTGACTGGCTTATTTGATGGTTTAGGTGTTTGCTTGGCTTTTTTCATGTATTGGCTATTTACCTTGTGATGATGTTTGAAAAAAAAGGTTATTTGTTTCACATGAAAAAAAGGTTACTTGTTTGACAAAGAGAGACTTCCATGTTAGTATACCACTGACAATTTAATGACTGAATCCTTTAATGTGAGAGATAATATAGCATGTTAGATAAGGTATTGGAGATTATTTCAAGGTGATAGCTACATAGTTTCCTAATAACCAAGTACAAACTTTGTCTGCTATAACAAAGAGGATATGTTAATTATGACATTTCAGAAACAAAGAGATACTGTATATAGTGTGATTATAGGTCTACAATTCTTCTTTGTATTTTATTTTGATTTATAGATATATTAGAAGGAGGTGGGATAAAAGATTGACATGCTGTAATATATATGAAATAACTGATTTGTTTACAAAAATGAAATTTAACAAAATGTAAAACATGAGATTTACTTACAAAATGTAAAAAATGAAATTTGATTACAAAATGTAAAACATGACATTTGTTGACAAATTGTAAAACATGACATTTTTTAAAAGCTTGAGTATCCATTAAAGGGGAAATAAATAAATAAAGATCCTTAAAAATGTTCCTCACTCAAAATATCCCACATATGGGTGAGCCCCCCCTATCAGTGAAGCTTTTTCTTACCTCCTAGTGAGACCTTTTTAGCTCACCTGGCCCAAAGGGCCGGTGAGCTTATGCCATGGTGCAGCGTCCGGCGTCTGTCAACATTTTCTTTAAATTGCTACTAGTCCTAAAGTATTGAATGGATTTTCACCAAATTTGGTCAGGAACATCCTTGGGGGAAAGAGAACAGAGTTTGTATAAATTTTTACTCTGAACCCCCAGGGGCCTGAGGGGCGGGGCCAAATAGGGGAAATAGGGTTAATCCTTTAAATCGCTACTAGTCATCAAGTTATGAATGAATTTGAACCAAATTTGGTCAGGAACATCCTTGGGAGAAGGGGAACAGAGTTTGTATAAATTTTTTCTCTGAACCCCCAGGGGCCTGAGGGGCGGGGCCAAATAGGGGAAATAGGGTTAATCCTTTAAATCGCTACTAGTCATCAAGTTATCAATGAATTTGAACCAAATTTGGGCAGGAACATCCTTGGGAGAAGGGGAACAGAGTTTGTATAAATTTTTTCTCTGAACCCCCAGGGGCCTGAGGGGTGGGGCCAAATAGGGGAAATAGAGATTAGTCTTTAAATTGCTATTAGTCCTAAAGTTTTATATGGATTTTAACCAGATTCACTCAGGAACATCCTTGGGAGAAGGGGAACAGAGTTTGTATAAATTTTTATTCTGAACCCCCCAGGGGCCTGAGGGGCGGGGCCAAATAGGGGAAATAGGGGTTATCCTTTAAATCGCTACTAGTCATAAAGCATTCAATGGATTTTAACTAGATTTGATGAGGAACATCCTTGGGAGAAGGGGAACAGAGTTTGTATAAATGTTACTGTGACCCTCCATCCCATAACTATGTATAGCATCCCTGGACATTACGGGATAAACACAATTTTGATGTAAAAATAGGCCCAAGGGTCTTTCCCCAACCTAAGGGACTTAGTTTCTTTAAACACAATTAGGTTGTAAAAATAATCTGTAGGGTCTTTCAGTCCCTTAGAGAGTATGTGTATTAACAAATTGAACATGAACATTATTTTGACATTTGGTCAAATCCAACCAGGTGAGCGATACAGGCGCCATGGGCCTCTTGTTTTTTGGTTGTACTATTTCAAACCTCACCCTTGTGATAGTCAAGTGACCACGCCTAAACACATCAAGTCAGGTTCAATAGGAGAAAGAAAATGGAGTTAAAACTTTAGGGTTATAACAATGGAAGTATAACTGTGGGGGTATAACTGTGGGGGTATAACTGTGGAGGTATAACAATGGAGGTATAACTGTGGGGGTATAACTGTGGGGGTATAACTGTGGAGGTATAACTGTGGGGGTATAACTGTGGAGGTATAACTGTGGGGGTGGGGGTATAACTGTGGAGGTATAACTGTGGGGGTATAACTGTGGAGGTATAACTGTGGGGGTATAACTGTGGAGGTATAACTGTGGGGGTATAACTGTGGAGGTATAACAATGGAGGTATAACTGTGGGGGTATAACTGTGGGGGTATAACTGTGGAGGTATAACTGTGGGGGTATAACTGTGGAGGTATAACTGTGGGGTATAACTGTGGAGGTATAACTGGAGGTATAACTGTGGGGGTATAACTGTGGGGGTTATAACTGTGGAGGTATAACTGTGGGGGTATAACTGTGGAGGTATAACTGTGGAGGTATAACTGTGGAGGTATTAACTGTGGAGGGTATAACTGTGGGGGTATAACTGGGGGTATAACTGTGGGGGTATAACTGTGGGGTATAACTGTGGAGGTATAACTGTGGGGTATACTGTGGAGTATAACTGTGGGGGGATAACTGGGGGTATAACTGTGGAGGTATAACTGTGGGGTATAACTGTGGAGGTATAACTGTGGGGGGTATAACTGTGGAGGTATAACTGTGGGGGTATAACTGTGGAGGTATAACTGTGGGTATAACTGTGGAGGTATAACTGGGAGGTATAACTGTGGGGGTATAACTTGGGTGGGTATAACTGTGGAGGTATAACTGTGGGGGTATAACTGTGGGGGTATAACTGTGGGGGTATAACTGTGGAGGTATAACTGTGGGTATAACTGTGGGGTAAACTGTGGGGGTGGGGGTATAACTGTGGAGGTATAACTGTGGGGTTATAACTGTGGAGGTATAACTGTGGGGGTAAATTGGGTGGAGGTATAACTGTGGGGGTTAACGTGGGATAAAAATGGAGGTATAACTGTGGGGGTTTTAATTGGGGGTATAACTGTGGAGGTATAACTGTGGGGGTATAACTGTGGAGGTATAAAATGTGGGGGTATAACTGTGGAGGTATAACTGGAGGTATAACTGTGGGGTATAATGGGGGGTATAACTGTGGAGGTATAACTGTGGGGGTATAACTGGAGGTATAAAAATGTGGGGGTATAACTGTGGAGGTATTAACTGTGGAGGTATAACTGTGGGGGTATAACTGGGGGTATAACTGTGGGGGTATAACTGTGGGGGTATAACTGTGGAGGTATAACTGTGGGGGTATAACTGTGGATAACTGTGGGGTAAACTGGGGGTATAACTGTGGAGGTATAACTGTGGGGGGTATAACTGTGGAGGTATAACTGTGGGGGTATAACTGTGGAGGTATAACTGTGGGGGGTATAACTGTGGAGGTATAACTGTGGGGTATAACTGTGGAGGTATAACTGGAGGTATAACTGTGGGGGGTATAACTGTGGGGGTATAACTGTGGAGGTATAACTGTGGGGGTATAACTGTGGGGTATAACTGTGGGGGTATAACTGTGGGGTATAACTGTGGGGTATAACTGTGGAGGTATAACTGGAGGTATAACTGTGGAGGTATAACTGTGGGGGTATAACTGTGGGGGTATAACTGTGGGGGTATAACTGTGGGTATAACTGTGGGGTATAACTGTGGAGGTATAACTGTGGGGGTATAACTGGGGGTATAACTGTGGGGGTATAACTGTGGGGGTATAACTGTGAGGTATAACTGTGGAGGTATAACTGTGGGGGGTATAACTGTGGGGGTATAACTGTGGAGGTATAACTGGAGGTATAACTGTGGAGGTATAACTGTGGGGATATAACTGTGGGGGTATAACTGTGGAGGTATAACTGTGGGGGTATAACTGTGGGGGTATAACTGTGGGGTATAACTGTGGAGGTATAACTGGAGGTATAACTGTGGGGGTATAACTGTGGGGGTATAACTGTGGAGGTATAACTGTGGAGGTATAACTGTGGGGGTATAACTGTGGAGGTATAACTGTGGGGTATAACTGTGGGGTATAACTGTGAGGTATAACTGTGGAGGTATAACTGTGGGGGTATAACTGTGGGGGTATAACTGTGGAGGTATAACTGTGGAGGTATAACTGTGGAGGTATAACTGTGAGGTATAACTGTGGGGTATAACTGTGGGGGTATAACTGTGGAGGTATAACTGTGGAGGTATAACTGTGGGGTATAACTGTGGGAGGTATAACTGTGGGGGTATAACTGTGAGGTATAACTGTGGGGTATAACTGTGGGGTATAACTGGTGGGGTATAACTGTGGGGGTATAAACTGTGGAGGTATAACTGTGGAGGTATAACTGTGGAGATATAACTGTGGAGGTATAACTGTGGGGTATAACTGTGGGGGTATAACAGTGGAGGTATAACTGTGGTGGTATAACAGTGGAGGTATAACTGTGGAGGTATAACTGTGGGGATATAACTGTGGGGGTATAACTGTGGGGGTATAACTGTGGAGGTATAACTGTGGAGGTATTACTGTGGAGATATAACTGTGGAGGTATAACTGTGGGGGTATAACTGTGGGGGTATAACTGTGGAGGTATAACTGTGGGGGTATAACAGTGGAGGTATAACTATGGAGGTATAACTGTGGAGATATAACTGTGGAGGTATAACTGTGGGGGTATAACTGTGGGGGTATAACTGTGGAGGTATAACTGTGGGGGTATTACCGTATAGCTTTGGAGGTATAACTGTGGAGGTATAACTGTGGGGGTATAACTGTGGAGGTATAACTGTGGGGGTATAACTGTGGGGGTATAACTGTGGAGGTATAACTGTGGGGGTATAACTGTGGAGGTATAACTGTGGAGGTATAACTGTGGAGGTATAACTGTGGAGGTATAACTGTGGGGTATAACTGTGGAGGTATAACTGTGGGAGGTATAACTGTGGAGGTATAACTGTGGAGGTATAACTGTGGGGTATAACTGTGGAGGTATAACTGTGGGGGTATAACTGTGGGGGTATAACTGTGGGAGGTATAACTGTGGAGGTATAACTGTGGGGGTATAACTGTGGGGTATAACTGTGGGGTATAACTGTGGGAGGTATAACTGTGGAGGTATAACTGTGGGGGTATAACTGTGGAGGTATAACTGTGGAGGTATAACTGTGAGGTATAACTGTGGAGGTATAACTGTGGGGTATAACTGTGGAGGTATAACTGTGGGGGTATAACTGTGGAGGTATAACTGTGGAGGTATAACTGTGAGGGTATAACTGTGGGAGGTATAACTGTGGAGGTATAACTGTGGGGGTATAACTGTGGAGGTATAACTGTGGGGTATAACTGTGGGGGTATAACTGTGGGGGTATAACTGTGGAGGTATAACTGTGGAGGTATAACTGTGGGGTATAACTGTGGAGGTATAACTGTGGGGGTATAACTGTGGAGGTATAACTGTGGGGGTATAACTGTGGAGGTATAACTGTGGAGGTTTGACTATCTGTTACCAATATGTTACATGTTATCTGGTAAGAACATACTTTAGAATTCTTTTTGATTTGATTGATCTGTGTTAGATTTGATTGATCTGTGTTAGATTTGATTTGTCTGTTTGGTGACTGCTTTATGTAATAGATAGACTGTCTCAGACAATATTGTGTGCTTAGCATGCATTCAGACAGACAATGGCATGTCTGTAACATATCTATCCCAAACTCTCCTGTCTTAACATTGGTGTCCTTGTTTTTATACATTTTCAATTGATTTAATGTTATCTCTTTTTTTTTTGAAAATTAATATATCGTAACACTAAAACCAATTTTTGACTGATTGATTAGAGTTTGTGTCTCCCAACTAGTGAGTTCTGTAGACGTTTTAGAACATACTAGTTTGATGTAGGCTGATTGAGTCTGTTAACTGTAGGGGTCACATAATCTGACGGCTTCTTGACTTGAAATTATTTTTTGGACAACAGAGCTTTATAATTCTTTAAACAATCTGATAGCTACAAAGATAGGAATCTGTGAATAGATTATATAATATACGGTATATAATGGTACACATGTATTGATGGAGTCTAAATTATCATAGATATTGTCAATGGTAATGAATCCACTTGTTTTCATTGTCTGTGTTCATATTTACCAAATTGACTTGCATTCATTGGCTGCCAACATAGTTACTGTAATGATGTTAAGTCATTGGCTGTTTCCATGGTGATGAGTGACTCCACTCATTGGCTGTTTCCATGGTGATGAGTGACTCCACTCATTGGCTGTTTCCATGGTGATGAGTGACTCCACTCATTGGCTGTTTCCATGGTGATGAGTGACTCCACTCATTGGCTGTTACCATGGTGATTAGTGACTCCACTCATTGGCTGTTTCCATGGTGATGAGTGACTCCACTCATTGGCTGTGTCCATGGTGATGATCGAGTGACTCCACTCATTGGCTGTTACCATGGTGATGAGTGACTCCACTCATTGGCTGTGTCCATGGTGATGCTCGAGTGACTCCACTCATTGCATGTGTCAATTCTGATGAGTTGCCTTGTCCTGATTGGTTGTTCATCACTCATATATGGAATGAAATAGTATTTCTATGTGATAAGTTTAAGGTATTCAGCAAAATTAGATAGAAACAAGTCAAATAAATGTTACGTAATGCAATAGAGAAAAATTCATGTAAAAGAAAAAAGTTGTCAAGTATAGTAAGTGTCCCTATCATTTTTTCTGATGCTTGGATTTCTACAAAAAATGATTTCAGTGAGAGAAGCAAGGAACTTAATACCTATGGACCCAAATGGCCTAGCCGATCCATACGTTAAGGTGAAAGTGATTCCAGTCGAGTCCTCAAAAGGGAACAAGCAGAAGACCAAAACACAGAAGGCAACACTCAACCCTGTTTGGAATGAGTCTTTTAACATGTAAGTAATAAACATATTAACTCTTGGTGCCTTAAAAATGTCTCTTTTCTTTATCCTCCCTTTTCAGATGTCTCATCAATACAACAAAATTTACTTAAGATATCATATGATGGTTGTGTTTTGAGAATTTCAAAAACAATTTTACAATCATCTAAATTTTTCAAATTACTATAAGGTCCCAGGTTACTGATAAGGTGATATTGTGTAACTTTCTCCCCGGTGTGTATGTCCTGATAGGTTTAAGAACCAAAGACTATTTCAAGATGAAAATCTAAATTTTAGCATGATTTTGTATGTGAAATAACAAAATAGTGTATTATTTTTAACAAGATATATCTAGAAATATATTTTAATATCTCTTGCTGGAAGAATCTGTTGTTATTAGGTTTTAAACTTCGATGTGACATTGCTTCTGAAAACAGCTCTGTGTGATGGGCGTAAACCATTGTGACAAATCCCTACACTCAAGGAATATTGATTTTTTTTAAAGCAGAAAAATATTCTTTAAAAATCCATGAAAAGGTAGGTAAGAACATTTACCAGAGTAGGTGCGGATTTGACAGGAGGAATAAAAATGTGTGGTATATGTGTTTAAAGCTTACACATGTGCTAGAGATAAATCATTATGTTTAGAGGTTAATATCACAGGTCTGCTGACCCGTATACAGTAGAAAATGTTGACATGTTAATGTAAATACTTAAGGCAAAACTAGGTAAAATCAAGGCAGAAAATAATATATGTCATAGGTCTTCAATGGCTGTGGGAGCTTAATGGTGGCCCGGTTAGATCTTGAAATAGCAATATGATAGCATTTGTATTGACGAGCAACAGTCACACCTTCTTAGTAAGAATCAGTAGAATCAAGAGTTCAGTGTGATCTACTGGAGAAACCATTTCCATCTCCTTATTGTCAGTGATGCCAAAGTCAGCGCCCACTAGCGGCTTCATTCCTGGAAGAATTTTGATAAAACTTCACACAATGATAATTAAGGACTTTAGTATCTTGGGCAATTTTGAGCTTCAGAGTTTTTGGGTCAAGGTCAAGGTGACTATTAGTATATTTAGCGAGGCCCAGTAGGAGACATACCAGTATGATTGTACGGTCATTTTGTCACTCCTTAGTTACAAGGTCAAGGTGACATTTTAGTACATACCAGTATGATTGTACACTCATTATACCACTTGTAACGAAGTTAGGTGCGGTATACTGGAATCGGCTTGTCCGTCTGTTGTCCGTCCCCCCGTCCGTCCGTCCGTCCGTCTGTCGTCCCATAATCTTGTCCAGACAACTCCTACTAAAGTGCTGTTCCAATTTCAACAAAACTAAGCATGTATAATCAGTGCAACATGTTGTTGTGCATCGTGACTTTTTTTTTTTTAGGAAAACACATTTTTCAAAATGGTTGCCGACTTCTGATTGGTTGTGGCTTGTCCAGACAACCCCTACTAAAGTTCTGTTCTGATTTCAACAAAAATTGACATGTACAGTGCATTCCGCTTAATTGGGTTGCCTATTTGCGTGGACTTTTTACCCGATTAACCGACTTATGCAATAAGCCGAAATGCACATCGCCATCTTGGATTTGGTCCGTATACTATATGGTTGTCAGACTTGGGTCGATTTTGGATGAAAATATTTGCGTTATTATTGTTAATAAACGGTGTTTTTGTTTGTGCTTTTACTGATGTCAAATTGTCAGATTACTATCACTAATTGTATAAAAATACATGTATTAAAATAATAAAACCTTACAGATTGTTTCTTATTCGCGACACAGTACAATCGTAGCACCTCAAATCAGGGGTCATACAATGTACATCCCTGTTTCATCCACGTGTTCCTAACTTGACATACGATCTAAGGACTCGCCGACAATTACAGCTAAAATCATTTATGTTTATCATAGAGACATTCGTTCGCTATGAAGTTTAAAATATTCCGTATTAGTTTCAATTGCCAAAGCACAGAGATCGGAGAAACCGAGTTTATTTGGGTCGTTTCCTGTGGTATAAATACGACCTTGACACTGGCAGTCACTGATAAAACAACACGAAATCCAACGTAATGTTTTTATTAACCAGTTCTAATCCTTACCTGAATAGGAATTATAAGCTAATGTCGGGCGTCTGTCCTTTTACTGCTCGCTACTGTTTTTTTAATAACTCACCTGTGTACCGGTGTCGTCACATTTCCCCGTGACGAACCCCTCACTTTTGATTCGCCACAGTTAGCGATGATATCAATCGATCTGTAGCAATGTCAGACCCAGGTCAAAACCTATTGTTTTGGTTTCTGCTTCGAAGATTTTACATACCAGAAGTAAAAGTTTAATTGTCTAGTAGCTGAATTATGCTTTTAAACCCCCATTACGTTGCCTGCTGCTGACTCTAAAAATAACGTTTAATTTTACCCACAATTCTTAATCGATTTCCTGTTGGGGGAAAAACCCCACGAGGCAGAATTAACAACAACACAGTTCTGAACATGATAAAACCCCGACATAACATTATCGCTTAAGGTAATATTTTACCGTTTTTTGACATTTTAACCATCTAAATTACCCTATTTGTTGATAAATGTCTAAAGCTTAAAGAAATACGTGATGACTTTCGTGAAAATCGGAGCATTTCTATTTTTTTATTTTGTAAAATTATCGTAGTCGAATAACCGAAAAATACGACTTTTTCAACCCAATTAAACGATTTTTTTAAACATGATTCAAGAGAAAATGGTTTTGGTTTTTGAATTTTTACCCCAATAAACGAAATACCCTATTAAGCGTTACCCGATTAACTGGAATGTACTGTATAATCAGTACAACATGTAGTTGTGCATCCTGATATGTTTTACGCCCACGGGGGTATTTATAGTTATCCCTTGGGAAACAATTATAGTTGTGTCAATCCTTAATTACTAGGACATTGTAGCACTCTGGCATCAACTGGTCCCATTTGAACATCTTAGTGCATCATTTGAAGAAGTGTCACCTTTACACCTTATGTATATGTGTGATTCAGTTCCATGCTGTATTTTTACCAGGTATTGCCTTGATAATCTATTTATAGACAAAGAACTACTCTACTCCTTATTACAATGTTGTTATAATTTCCATGCGTTATTATCCCCCTCTTGACTGAGTGAGTGATTTGGTGCTGTGAAGGTTTTCCTGTACATACTGTACCAATCTATGGTATGATCTGGCAGTCTTGTGCTGCTTTGTAAAAGTCGATGATAGGCATAGCAATAACCTTTATGTCACCTCTGGTTCATAAACAACCTAATTAAAAAGAAACCAAACACATTGAAAATGAAACTCACATAAATCGCAACAAAACATCAACAAATTCCTTCATGGCTAAAAGGTCTACAGCATTTGCCAGATTGTGAATTCTGATGTGGTAGACATGGGTTTAACTGCAGGCAATGGAGGAAATTGGTGTGGAGTCGATTGATGGGATCATATATGTCATCAATCTACCGGCAACCTGTCATCAATTAACAGTTGTTTGCTTTTAATATGTTTGTGAAATTGAATTTAAAGAACAATTGGAAAGCTACCTTGGAGAATTGCTACCATTCTTTTTCTTTTTTTTTTTAAACATAAACCTTGTCAGTTATTGTCTGTTCTGTAGTGTGATGGTGAAAGTGACAAATTGACTACCTAAGTGTTAAGTTAAAATGTTTAATTATAGGAGGAGTAAATTATCTTAAAGTTTAAGTTAGAGTGTGTTATTGATTATGAAAAGACCGGGCTGTAATCCAAACCATAGTACAGATCACGGTTTAAATGAGGCACAGGCTTATTCTATGAAATATGCCGGGTTGTGGCTATCTTAAAACTAACTAACTCCCCCACTAGACAGATTTTGCTATCTTAAAACTAACTAACTCCCCCACTAGACAGATTTTGCTATCTTAAAACTAACTAACTCCCCCACTAGACAGATTTTGCTATCTTAAAACTAACTAACTCCCCCACTAGACAGATTTTGCTATCTTAAAACTAACTAACTCTCCCACTAGACTGCATGGTACAACTGCTTGCCTTGCATTTATTATGTCACAATGTAAATGATGTCACAAAAGGTAATCTTAGGCCTATTTTGTAGATTCAATAATTACGAAAAAACTCAATATCAATGAATGGCAGAGTTTTACTGGTGCGTTGTTATATGTGGATTTGACTTCATCGGTTGGGATCCATTGATATCAAGTCAGCTTCAAATTATGTGTAATAAAACTGAATAAAGGGCTGTCACAGAAATTATTTGGGAGGTTGTCACTTTAGTTTATGATGAAATGAGAAAAAATACATATATATTAAACATTTATGTCTTGTCAAGCTTACAACTCACCTGTGTCGGTTTGTCCTCTGTTTACAGTGAGATGCTTCCGGAGGATCATTCCAAGCGGTTGTCATTTGAAATTTGGGACTGGGACAGGACTTCAAGAAATGATTTTATGGGGTCTTTGTCCTTTGGTATTTCTGAGCTGATGAAAGAGCCGATTGACGGCTGGTACAAGTTACTGAGTCAAGAAGAGGGAGAATTCTACGGCATTCCTGTCACGGACGACGTTGTTAACGACATGCTTGAGATAAACAAAAAGATGGAGGTGAGATCCGTATAAGACTAGTACCTTTCTGGGATGAAACCAAACAAAGTTTGCCGAAAAAACTTATCTTGAACCGTTGAAGGTCATGTGTCAGATTTGTCAGAGCACTCAAACTACCTCTTCTGATTGATGATTGACAAAAAAAGCCAACAATCAAGATATTTGGCTGGTAGATTTCTGGGATGACACCTGACACAATTTTCAAAATGAAATGACCTTAACCCATGATAAAAGTTACAGGAGACAACTTTGTTAAAACACTTAAATAGCCTCTTTTGATTAACTGAAACTCTGCGAATAATCAAAGTAGTGAACACAAGGTGATTGATGCTGGCCAATAGGTCATCTTGATAATTATTAAACCTTGCTTGAACAAACAATACAGCATGGATCAGTTCCTGTCATTTCTCATGCCCTCATTTGACTTTTTATGCCTTCCTGTCGACTCTCACACCTTTCTGTCACCTCTCACACCTTGCTGTCACCTCTCACGCATTGCTGTCACATCTCATGCCTTTCCGTCACCTCTCACACCATTTTGTCACCTTTCACACCTTCTTGTCACCTCTTACACCTTGCTGTCACCTCTCACAAGCCTTCTTGTAACCTATTAAGCCTTCCTATCTCCTCTCACACCTTCCTGTCTCATTTAATGCCTTCCTGTCACCTTTCACACCTTCCTGTCACCTCTCACGCCTTCCTGTCACCTCTCACGCCTTCCTGTCACCTTTCAAACCTTCATGTCACCTCTCACAACTTCCTGTCTCCTTTCATGCCTTCCTGTCATCTCTCACACCTTCCTGTCACCTCTCACAACTTCCTGTCTCCTTTCATGCCTTCCTGTCATCTCTCATGACTTCCTGTCACCTTTCACAACTTCCTGTCATCTCTCATGACTTCCTGTCACCTCTCATGACTTCCTGTCACCTTTCACACCTTCCTGTCTACTCTCACACAGTCCTGTCATCTCTCACACCTTCCTGTCTACTCTCACACAGTCCTGTCATCTGTCATGACTTCCTGTCACCTTTCACACATTCCTGTCACCTTTCACACATTCCTGTCACCTTTCACACATTACTGTCTCCTTTCACACCTTCCTGTCACCTTTCACACATTCCTGTCACTCCTCAATGTCATTGTTGTTACTGCTTCATTTCTTTTGGGATTTCAATCAAGGTATCCCAATTCAATGATAATTTTCACTTGATGAGTTTGTGTTTCAGGGATCAAAAGTCATTAAAGACACTAATTTGTATGAGTGCAAAGACATTCACGTCTTACATGAATGTTTTCTAGTTGAAATTATTCACTCTAAAGATGTTTTGGATAGAGCTATGGCCAGCTGAGTTAGGTCTGACTATAATCTTATAATCTGTGGTTCTCCATGCACAGTCTTGTCATCAGCTTCAGTCAGCACTTTTGTTATTAATTGAAGGTGAACATCATATTGTCCTCATACATCACATCATTGGCTGAAATACTTGTGGTCGCTTGGACTGGGACAGCTCTAATATGGCAGTTGATGTATTTCGTATTTGATGTAATGGGCCTAGACATGCGATGTGGGATTTTGGTGAGATTGTATGAGGTTTAGTACTGGCTCCCTTCCGTGACACTGCCATGTTTTCTGTCAAAATACTCACCAAAAATGAAAAAAGCGTGATTTGCAGGTTGTGGCTGCTGGGCTGTCAAGGGAAGTCTCTGACATTATGATGAAGAACCCCAACAGAATCTCGATCTGGCGACAGCTTTGAGAGTGTGATTATAAGCTTAACACTGGTCACTATATACATGTATAACAGCCTTGTTTTGTATTACATAGCATCCATCATAAAGGTCTACAGTAGTACTGGATTTATAGCATAAGTCTTCTGTAGCCATTGGCCTCAGGATTGGCACAAGTCTTAGCCTCACAAAATTACTGGCCAAGTCCAACAGAGAAAAGTAAACTCAATGATTCAATAAGAAATCCATCAGCAGGGCTTGCTTGATTGTCATTTTGAATATTGAATTTGCTGTTAATTTAGTCTAGGAAATCATTAATATCTCAAAGGTCAGAGGTCATCTATAACCACACAAAGTATCGGCAGACTTGGCTTGTAATCACCTTAATATATCAATATAGCAAGTAGTGTTTTGTACCATTCTGTGAAATAAGATAGATTGCTATTTGTACAATTCTTTGAATTTTTTTACTATTGATAGAAAGGTTGACACATGTACCAATCTCACTAAGTAATGTACTGCTATTACATGGCATTTTATAATTATTGTTATATAATTATTAACTACAGTAAAACCTCGCTATATCGCCACCTTCTGTTCTCCGCGATTTTGGCGATATAACAAGTTTGGCGGTATATCGGGTTTGCCGCTCAAACCCAAGTTTACTGTCCAAACACTATAAATAGTAAATAACAATTGTAGACTTTGAAAATCTAAAACAATTTATTCATATCAAAATATTGCATCAAATTTTACATGTATATGCTTTGATAAGAAATAAATATTAAATTCAATTATTTTCCCGAGAATGTCATCGTAATTTGCATCACATGATCTAGTAATCGTAACATGATTTTCTCTGTTACCTCGTTTAACTGTGTGCATGTTCTACCGGGCGCTGAAAAACGTATCAATTGTCGTCGGATTTGCCTTCAACCGACAAACTGACAAAACAAACTGTTGAAGAGATACACATTTCTGAATGTCTAATTCAGCTGTAGAATGCTTGTGTTCTAGAAATTTGATGACGTTTCATCATTAACTCGTGCGAGTAATGTTTTTAGATCTGTGTCCGGGGTTTCCGGTTATTATTAACGGTGCATCATCAGGTGGTACGATACCTCTATGTATACGACATCTTACTGATGTCTCTGGAGTAATAGAGTACCATCATCAGGTGGTACGATACCTCTATGTATACGACATCTTACTGATGTCTCTGGAGTAATAGAGTACCATCATCAGGTGGTACGATACCTCTATGTATACGACATCTTACTGATGTCTCTGGAGTAATAGAGTACCATCATCAGGTGGTACGATACCTCTATGTATACGACATCTTACTGATGTCTCTGGAGTAATAGAGTACCATCATCACGTGGTACGATACCTATACGACATCTTACTGATGTCTGTGGAGTAATAGAGTACCATCATCAGGTGGTACGATACCTCTATGTATACGACATCTTACTGATGTCTCTGGAGTAACAGAGTACCATCATCAGGTGGTACGATACCTCTATGTATACGACATCTTACTGATGTCTCTGGAGTAATAGAGTACCATCATCAGGTGGTACGATACCTCTATGTATACAACATCTTACTGATGTCTCTGGAGTAACAGAGTACCATCATCAGGTGGTACGATACCTCTATGTATACGACATCTTACTGATGTCTCTGGAGTAATAGAGTACCATCATCACGTGGTACGATACCTCTATGTATATGACATCTTACTGATGTCTCTGGAGTAACAGAGTACCATCATCACGTGGTACGATACCTATACGACATCTTACTGATGTCTCTGGAGTAATAGAGTACCATCATCACGTGGTACGATACCTCTATGTATACGACATCTTACTGATGTCTCTGGAGTAACAGAGTACCATCATCACGTGGTACGATACCTGTATGTATACGACATCTTACTGATGTCTCTGGAGTAATAGAGTACCATGATGTTTTAATAAAGCGTGAAGTGGTATCACAAGTGAGTTTTATTCATCATAACTTACGAAACTTACCTAAAGAAAGACCACAAAGCACTAGCCATGGTTCATTGATTTCATGTGTGTACACGCGCTCACGGTGTGTACAGCTAATTATCTGTCAGTCGACAGTCAGTCACGTAACAATAACATATAAACACACGTCCTTCTGGACTCAATTTGGCGATATAAACGAGGTCAATATGATATTATTTTTACTGTTTGTTCTGGAAATATGATGGTGGATGGTGGATGGCGGTATGCGAGTTTGGCGGTAAAACAGGTGCATTAGTGTGGGAGGAAATCCGTTCTGAATAAATTCATGGTGATAAGCGAGTTTGGCGGTATAACGGGTGGCAATATAACGGGGTTTTACTGTATTTTCTTTCCACAGTTTGATTTTTAGGAATATTTCACCTCCAGCTTCATAAAATTGACTTTTACTGTCACCTTTCATTGTGAGAAGTAAGTAAGGCTGGCGAATGGCCTTACTTCTCAGCCAATATTGAAAATTTAAAGATTTAATACAAATGTATTATTGTTGACTGGAAATCTTATAAAAAGGACACTGGATCTATAGACTTGGCATTTAACATGGATTCTTTCCTTATAACTGCCATCCCTCATTTGTTTTACTCAATCACATGACATTTAATAGCAATGGTGATTTCATTTCCAATTTTATTCTTTGATGCACAAGACTCTGATGAATTCTTGATCCTCCTGTTAGATTTTTTCTTCCATCTGGTAATCAGTGTCAAAATACATTCGGTTGATGAAGTCTACTTGGCTGAATTAAGACATCTGCCGTCTGTACTTTTGCCAGCTTGGAAATGATGACGATGTTGGAGTGTTCTGCCAAAAGCGATGTCCCACCCTCCCAGGGTTCCCACCCTCCAAGGGTTTCTGTCTGCCTGTCTATGAATGTCATTACACATCGCATGCAGCGCTATTGTCTCCAGGCTCCCAATTCAAGTCAAAATTTTCTGATCATTCTTGACTCTTCACATGTGGAATATTTTTAACGTGCTCTCCAGAAAATTGCATATAAAGATATTTCTTAGTCAAAATGGCAAGTTGAAGTGACATTTGAAATGAACTCAAATTTCTTGTTTGTGACAACCGAACCCATCTTCGTATTTTGCATGTCTAAATATGTGGCAGAAACCAATTCCTCAGTTTTTGGTAAACCATTATACACATCAGAAAATCCAAGGGCTCTTTTAACAAAAATCAATTGAAGTTGGTGCAATGTTGTACTGAAACAGAGCAACTTTATTGGCTAAGGAACAAATTTGTTAGTAAATCGTTGTGGCACATGCAGGGTCCAATCAAACCATTATATTGTATAATTCTGTTTTACAGTTGATGGTGGCCCATTTATTGTTAATGACCTTGTTAAACTTTTACACCCGCCGGATATACCAATGAATTTAAATGGTAGAACATTGAAATTATTTGTATTGATATATTTCTGTGACTTTCCTCACTGACGTGTTAAGCTGTTAGTCTTTAGGTAGAATTTGTGGGGATTGGATTAATTTGCTTCAACTTTACAGAATAATTTGAAGATAAAAATCGTTTGTGGCTTCAGAATATTGAAGTGTAAGCAAAAAGAAAAGAAAATGTTTCCTTAGGACTAGTTATATTCTAATTCTAGATTTACCATTTGGTCCTTATATGAAAGTCTTTTTATCTCTTGTTCATTTTTTTTTTTACACAACTGTCTTTAGCTTTAGATCAAGGTCACAATTGTTAAAATGAACATTTGTCTCATTATTGCTACATCATCCATATATTACACAGAATTTGCTGAAATCCCCATATATATCATGCAATTGATGACATCCACATATAACACAGACATTGATAACATCTACCTATTACAGAGACTTTGATGACATTGACATCTACCTATTACAGAGACTTTGATGACATCTACCTATTACAGAAACTTTGATGACATTGACATCTACCTATCTATTACAGAGACTTTGATGACATCTACATATTATAACAGACTTTGATGACATCTACCTATTACAGAGACTTTGATGACATTGACATCTACCTATTACAGAGACTTTGATGACATCTACCTATTACAGACATTGATGACATCTACATATTACAGACATTGATGACATCTACATATTACAGACATTGATGACATCTACATATTACAGACACTGATGACATCTACATATTACAGACACTGATGACATCTACATATTACAGACACTGATGACATCCACATATTACAGACTTTGATGACATCCACATATTACAGACATTGATGACCTCAACATGTTACACAGACTTTGATGACATCCACATATTACAGACATTGATGACATCTACATATTACAGACATTGATGACATCCACATATTACAGACACTGATGACATCCACATATTACAGACACTGATGACATCCACATATTACAGACATTGATGACATCCACATATTACAGACACTGATGACATCTACATATTACAGACATTGATGACATCTACATATTACAGACATTGATGACATCTACATATTACAGACTTTGATGACATCCACATATTACAGACATTGATGACCTCAACATGTTACACAGACTTTGATGACATCCACATATTACAGACATTGATGACATCTACATATTACAGAGACTTTGATGACATCCACATATTACAACTAACTTTGATGACATCCACATATTACAGAGACTTTGATGACATCTACATATTACAGACACTGATGACATCCACATATTACAGACATTGATGACATCCACATATTACAGACATGGATGACATCCACATATTACAGAGACTTTGATGACATCCACATATTACAGACACTGATGACATCTACATATTACAGACATTGATGACATCTACATATTACAGACATTGATGACATCTACATATTACAGACATTGATGACATCTACATATTACAGAGACTTTGATGACATCCACATATTACAGAGACTTTGATGACATCCACATATTACAGACACTGATGACATCTACATATTACAGACACTGATGACATCAACGTTTTACACAGACTTTGATGAATAACAAATATCAGAGAGTTGTGTAGCCATAACTTCCGTCCCATCAACTGTCATCAGGTTGTAACTTATCACAGATGACTTTACCTAAACCTGAGCTTATTTATAGGATTATATCATGCAGCAGTCATTTATATGTTGAATTAAATAGAAATATAACATTTAGACTTGTTGATTTTTACAACCTCCAAAATGAACTCTAGCACTGATATTTTTGAATCAGTGTCAATCTATTTGCCTGTTTTTGTACAAAATTTTTCATAAGTATTCCTAAATACTATCTCATTTAGTTCTTGGCATACATAATCAGTAATTCAGGAAGCTGTGTTCTTGCGGTTAAATTTTAGGCCACCTGAGACGAACATGAGACGAAGTCTCAAGTGACCTTACTGCCATCGCTTCCTATCCAGCATCCTCATTCATGAACAATTAACATTTTCGACTTCTTCTAAAAAACCAAGAGGCCAAGGGTCATGATATAGGACCAGTAGCATGTTGGGATAACAGACTAAAAAGTTTGTTCAGACAAATGACCTTGACCTGCCTTCAAGGTAGCTTGGATCACATGTTAATTTCTTTTTTGACATTGATGGGTACTCTAGAAGATATCAAGTTCAAGCCTGTGGATTATATAGTTTTAGATGACATATGATATGATAACTTTGTTCTGTTTTACAGAAACCTATGTTAGAAAAAGATGTGTCACCCCATGTGGATATTTCCAAAAACATGAGCAAGCATGACACTGTACGCCAGACAGACTTCAACTTTCTTACTGTACTAGGGAAGGGCAGTTTTGGCAAGGTAAGTTTTTACTGTCACAAATTTGTCATTATAAAACTTAAACGGTTATATTATAATGTATCAAATATCCCAAGGAGTTCAGAGAACTGCATGTTGGCATGATTACAGACTTTCATAATATGCCATAATTTGTATACATGTCTTACAACTTCTTGACCTTCTTGTTTATATTCTGTGGAGTAACTCCCATTTTGTGTTGAAAAGATTATCTGGATATCTTGTCTACTTCTATAGACTTTCCATGGGGAATAATGCTTATATTCAGATTTTTAAAGCTTGAAAAATTCATTTATAGACTTCTTTTGATAAAATATTACTTTAAAACTACATAATTTTAGCTGCTCAGCCTGTTTCACAGTTCTTGTGGACTAATTTGGTTTTAAAGTTATAAACAATCAAGATACATAAATAAGTGATAAAGTATGTCTGAATTTATGATCCAAAGTCAGGTGTCTCAATCTCCAAAATGGAAGGACAAGTATGGTTTGGTGAGGCTGATGTATGGCTGAATTTCAGAATGTACATGACAATAGTTAAACATTCTCTTCAGAACTGTGGAAAATCTAACATGCTAATATTACAGGAGTCCATATGAAATTGGTTTTAAGTTCAGAGTTTGGTGTCCTTACAACTCGTTCATGTATATGATGAATTTGACGGGAGATTGACCTGTTGGGATTTATGACGTAGTGCTAGTTCTGGCTTTGTACAAAGCTTTCATATGTTTTATAAATGGAGGACAAGTGTCAGACAAGTGAAGTATATCATATTTTTTTTGCTGTAGCAGTCAGACAATTTCTGAAGGCTTTTTAACTCCTATTACATATTGAGACTGTAAGATAAGACAAAGGATATCATATAAGAAAACTTTTATTATCTCTGAGCTAATTTTGTCAAGAAATTATTGAAATGTATCATATTTTGAACTTTAGATTCAGAAGACATTTTTTAGGTGGTTGCCAAGTCTCTATTGACTTCCAGTGATCTTTGTTAATATCTGGGCCTATTGTCTCAGTTCTATATGATTTGTTAATCTCTGGGCCTATTGTCTCAGTTCTATATGACTTGTTAATATCTGGGCCTATTGTCTCAGTTCTATATCACTTGTTAATATCTGGGCCTATTGTCTCAGTTCTATATGACTTGTTTATCTCTGGGCCTATTGTCTCAGTTCTAGATTGTTAATCTCTGGGCCTATTGTCTCAGTTCTAGATTGTTAATCTCTGGGCCTATTGTCTCAGTTCTATATGATTTGTTAATCTCTGGGCCTATTGTCTCAGTTCTAGATTGTTAATCTCTGGGCCTATTGTCTCAGTTCTAGATGATTTGTTAATCTCTGGGCCTATTGTCTCAGTTCTAGATTGTTAATCTCTGGGCCTATTGTCTCAGTTCTAGATTGTTAATCTCTGGGCCTATTGTCTCAGTTCTAGATTGTTAATCTCTGGGCCTATTGTCTCGGTTCTAGATTGTTAATCTCTGGGCCTATTGTCTCAGTTCTAGATTGTTAATCTCTGGGCCTATTGTCTCGGTTCTAGATTGTTAATCTCTGGGCCTATTGTCTCGGTTCTAGATTGTTAATCTCTGGGCCTATTGTCTCAGTTCTAGATTGTTAATCTCTGGGCCTATTGTCTCAGTTCTAGATGATTTGTTAATCTCTGGGCCTATTGTCTCAGTTCTAGATTGTTAATCTCTGGGCCTATTGTCTCGGTTCTAGATTGTTAATCTCTGGGCCTATTGTCTCAGTTCTAGATTGTTAATCTCTGGGCCTATTGTCTCGGTTCTAGATTGTTAATCTCTGGGCCTATTGTCTCGGTTCTAGATTGTTAATCTCTGGGCCTATTGTCTCGGTTCTAGATTGTTAATCTCTGGGCCTATTGTCTCGGTTCTAGATTGTTAATCTCTGGGCCTATTGTCTCGGTTCTAGATTGTTAATCTCTGGGCCTATTGTCTCGGTTCTAGATTGTTAATCTCTGGGCCTATTGTCTCAGTTCTAGATTGTTAATCTCTGGGCCTATTGTCTCAGTTCTAGATTGTTAATCTCTGGGCCTATTGTCTCAGTTCTAGATTGTTAATCTCTGGGCCTATTGTCTCAGTTCTAGATTGTTAATCTCTGGGCCTATTGTCTCAGTTCTAGATTGTTAATCTCTGGGCCTATTGTCTCAGTTCTAGATTGTTAATCTCTGGGCCTATTGTCTCAGTTCTAGATTGTTAATCTCTGGGCTTATCGTCCCAGTTCTATATGACTTTTCAGGTGTCCTGAGTTCAGTCTGCAAGATAGATATTTATAGAGAGGTTTTTTTACCTGACTTTCCACTTTGTATGAGATTTATGAAATGATTCTCTCAAGAAAGTTTCAATTCATCGAGCCTTTGGCACAGTAATGTGAATTGTAAATTTAATGTGAATTGGAGAGCCATTTAAGATTCTGTTTTATCACATTACTTGATACTGTGCATGGAGAACCAAGCAATTTATCTGAAGGATATGAAATGTTAAATGCTGCTTTGGGTGTCCCTTTGCATGTAATGCCAAAAATGTTGCAATTCAATCAACAGAAAGACAAGATTAATATTGTACAACTTAACCATACCCTTCAGTGAAATACACCATAGATATTGTACAACTTAACCCTAACCTTCAGTGAATTACCAGATAGATATTGTTCAACTTATTCATACCTTGCGGCAATAGAGTACTGTTAATTTGGATATTTTGGCGTCAGGAAATTTTGGCATTTTTTCATCAAAAAGGGGAGTTTATTTTATTGTGTCTAAATTTGGTGTTTGCATCAACACTGTCAATTTTTTGTATAATCCAATATTCATTTTGCAATGCCCACTTCTGCCATCTGAGCCGGAGATTAAGAAAAAAAAATCCCTGGTGCGGTTTAAGTTTTGTATACTCATGACGGTTCAAAGACTGAGATCAACTGTGAGCCATACACTTTGACCAACCTGTTTAGTTTAAAATACAAAAAACAAGTAGTTAATTATCACATATCTGTCAATATGTACATAGCCATTGATATAGACAGTGTAAGTGTCAGCAAACGATATATTCTTTATTTTGACTGATTGAATTTAAAACAAAGAATCAATCACAACTGTGTTGACTTCGGTACTGTACGAGTTGACTTCGGTACTGTACGAGGTGACTTCGGTACTGTACGAGGTGACTTCGGTACTGTACGAGGTGACTTCGGTACTGTACGAGTTGACTTCGGTACTGTACGAGTTGACTTCGGTACTGTACGTGGTGACTTCGGTACTGTACGAGTTGACTTCGGTACTGTACGCGGTGACTTCGGTACTGTACGAGGTGACTTCGGTACTGTACGAGGTGACTTCGGTACTGTGTGAGGTGTCTTCGGTACTGTACGAGGTGACTTCGGTACTGTACGAGGTGACTTCGGTACTGTGCGAGGTGACTTCGGTACTGTACGAGCTGGACTCCTGTTTACACAACATCATTCAACACTTTAGTTTACAAGAGTTTACAAGGCCATTGAAGATTGGAGAATGACAAAACAGCATACTTCATGCAAACATGTTGATACAAAATCTTCTATTGTTTTCACAGAAATAAAGTCACATTACCTAATTATCTAACAGGAAACTGTGTTCGGTAATTTTAACACAGAAAACGTTTTAATTTGGTCGATACCAAATAAAACCAAAATGTAACCCTACCAAAATCTCCCAATTTATGGTATATGATATTGTACAAATGTATATAGGCTTTTATCAACAGATACCAAATCAAAACTTTCAATGAAAGACAGTTTGTTTTTAAGCCCTCACACTCAAGCAAGTCCAAATCTTTATTTTTGCACAAGAATCAATTTTAAAACAGTAAGCTAAGGTGGATCACAAATAGGCCCTCTAGGGGGCTTAACTGTGACACAAGGGGAGGAGGCTTAACTGTGACACAAGGGGAGGAGGGTTAACTGTGACACAAAGGGAGGAGGGTTAACTGTTACACAAGGGGAGGGGGCTTAACTGTTACACAAGGGGAGGGGGCTTAACTGTTACACAAGGGGAGAGGGCTTAACTGTTACACAAGGGGAGAGGGCTTAACTGTGACACAAGGGGAGAGGGCTTAACTGTGACACAAGGGGAGGGGGCTTTACTGTTACACAAGGGGAGAGGGCTTAACTGTTACACAAGGGGAGAGGGCTTAACTGTTACACTAGGGGAGAGGGCTTAACTGTTACACAAGGGGAGAGGGTTTAACTGTTACACAAGGGGAGAGGGCTTAACTGTTACACAAGGGGAGAGGGCTTAACTGTTACACAAGGGGAGAGGGCTTAACTGTTACACAAGGGGAGAGGGCTTAACTGTTACACAAGGGGAGAGGGTTTAACTGTTACACAAGGGGAGAGGGTTTAACTGTTACACAAGGGGAGGGGGCTTAACTGTGACACAAGGGGAGAGGGCTTAACTGTTACACAAGGGGAGGAGGGTTAACTGTTACACAAGGGGAGGAGGGTTAACTGTGACACAAGGGGAGGGAGAGGGTTTACTGTTACAAAAGGGGAGGAGGGTTAACTGTTACACAAGGGGAGAGGGCTTAACTGTTACACAAGGGGAGGGGGCTTAACTGTTACACAAGGGGAGAGGGCTTAACTGTTACACAAGGGGAGAGGGTTTAACTGTTACACAAGGGGAGAGGGCTTAACTGTTACACAAGGGGAGAGGGTTTAACTGTTACACAAGGGGAGAGGGCTTAACTGTGACACAAAGGGAGGGGGCTTTACTGTGACACAAAGGGAGGGGGCTTAACGGTGACACAAGGGGAGGAGGCTTAACTGTTACACAAGGGGAGGGGGCTTAACTGTTACACAAGGGGAGGGGGCTTAACTGTTACACAAGGGGAGGGGGCTTAACTGTTACACAAGGGGAGGGGCTTAACTGTTACACAAGGGGAGAGGGCCTAACTGTGACACAAGGGGAGATGGCTTAACTGTGACACAAAGGGAGGAGGGTTAACTGTGACACAAAGGGAGGAGGGTTAACTGTTACACAAGGGGAGGGGGCTTAACTGTTACACAAGGGGAGGGGGCTTAACTGTGACACAAGGGGAGGGGGCTTTACTGTTACACAAGGGGAGGAGGGTTAACTGTTACACAAGGGGAGAGGGCTTAACTGTTACACAAGGGGAGGGGGCTTAACTGTGACACAAGGGGAGGGGGCTTTACTGTTACACAAGGGGAGGAGGGTTAACTGTTACACAAGGGGAGAGGGCTTAACTGTTACACAAGGGGAGAGGGCTTAACTGTTACACAAGGGGAGGGGGCTTAACTGTGACACAAGGGGAGAGGGCTTAACTGTTACACAAGGGGAGAGGGTTTAACTGTTACACAAGGGGAGAGGGCTTAACTGTTACACAAGGGGAGGGGGCTTAACTGTTACACAAGGGGAGGGGGCTTAACTGTTACACAAGGGGAGGGGCTTAACTGTTACACAAGGGGAGAGAGCCTAACTGTGACACAAGGGGAGAGGGCTTAACTGTTACACAAGGGGAGGGGGCTTAACTGTTACACAAGGGGAGGGGGCTTAACTGTTACACAAGGGGAGGGGGCTTTACTGTTACACAAGGGGAGGAGGATTAACTGTTACACAAGGGGAGAGGGCCTAACTGTTACACAAGGGGAGGAGGGTTAACTGTGACACAAGGGGAGAGGGCTTAACTGTTACACAAGGGGAGAGGGCTTAACTGTTACACAAGGGGAGGGGCTTAACTGTTACACAAGGGGAGGAGGGTTAACTGTGACACAAGGGGAGGAGGGTTAACTGTGACACAAAGGGAGGGGGCTTAACTGTTACACAAGGGGAGGAGGGTTAACTGTGACACAAAGGGAGGAGGGTTAACTGTGACACAAAGGGAGATGGCTTAACTGTGACACAAAGGGAGGGGGCTTAACTGTTACACAAGGGGAGGAGGGTTAACTGTTACACAAGGGAAGGGAGAGGACTTAACTGTTACACAAGGGGAGGAGGGTTAACTGTGACACAAGGGGAGGAGGGTTAACTGTGACACAAGGGGAGAGGGCTTAACTGTTACACAAGGGGAGGAGGGTTAACTGTTACACAAGGGGAGGAGGGTTAACTGTGACACAAGGGGAGGGAGAGGGTTTACTGTTACAAAAGGGGAGGGAGAGGGTTTACTGTTACACAAGGGGAGGAGGGTTAACTGTGACACAAGGGGAGATGGCTTAACTGTGACACAAGGGGAGGGAGGGGGCTTTACTGTTACCCAAGGGGAGGGGGTTTAACTGTGACACAAGGGGATGGGCTTTACTGTTACACAAGGGGAGGGAGAGGGTTTACTGTTACAAAAGGGGAGGGAGAGGGTTTACTGTTACAAAAGGGGAGGGAGAGGGCTTTACTGTGACACACGGGGAGGGAGGGGGTTTAACTGTGACACAAGGGGAGGGAGGGGGCTTTACTGTTACACAAGGGGAGGGAGAGGGCTTACTGTTACACAAGGGGAGGGGGTTTAACTGAGACACAAGGGGAGGGAGAGAGCTTAACTGTGACACAAGGGGAGGAGGCTTTACTGTGACACAAGGGGAGGGGGCTTTACTGTGACACAAGGGGAGGGAGAGGGTTTAACTGTGACACAAGGGGAGGGGCTTAACTGTTACACAAGGGGAGAGGGTTTACTGTTACACAAGGGGAGGGAGAGGGCTTTACTGTTACACAAGGGGAGGGAGAGGGCTTTACTGTTACACAAGGGGAGGGAGAGGGCTTTACTGTGACACAAGGGGAGGGAGGGGGTTTAACTGTGACACAAGGGGAGGGGGTTTAACTGTGACACAAGGGGAGGGAGAGAGCTTAACTGTGACACAAGGGGAGGGGGCTTAACTGTGACACAAGGGGAGGGAGGGGGCTTTACTGTTACCCAAGGGGAGGGGGTTTAACTGTGACACAAGGGGAGGGAGAGAGCTTAACTGTGACACAAGGGGAGGAGGCTTAACTGTGACACAAGGAGAGGGTTTACTGTTACACAAGGGGAGAGAGAGGGCTTTACTGTTACACAAGGGGAGGATCGAGGCTTAACTGTTACACAAGGGGAGGGAGAGGGAGACAGTTTTACTGTTACAGCTATTGATTTTGTTTTAATAGTTGATTGTGAGAAATGAGACCTCTGAAACTGGCTCAATTTTTACTGAAACAGTCTGAGGAGAGTCTAGGGAAAGGTAACAGTTGTGTTTGAATATGAATTCAGATCTCTTATCTTATATAAAAATATGTCTTTGACAAAATGAGAACAGATTCACATTCAAGCTTAAGTTTTCAGACACTGAAAGTTAAAACATTTTCTGATTTCTTTTTTCAGGTAGTTTTAGCAGAGAGGAAAGGAACAGATGAACTATATGCCATAAAAATTTTGAAGAAAGATGTCATCATTCAAGACGATGATGTTGAATGTACAATGATAGAAAAAAGAGTCCTCGCACTTCCAAATAAACCGCCATTCCTTGTACAACTACACTCCTGTTTCCAAACTATGGTGGGTAACACTCTGTATTGATATCAGCAGTGAATATACATCGGTGTAGACATTAAAGGGGACCTAAGCAGTGATTGAAGAACCAGTACAAAATATTGATATCTATAGGTCAAGCATATTGTGTCATATTACTATTTGAGAGGTTCTTATTATGAAGGGGTTCTATTTTCTGCTGTTTCCAATGAACAATTTTATTGACCTTTGGCCAGGAAATGCTCCTGCAAAATTTAATTGACATTGAGTCAGGGTTTTCTGATAAGTTGAAAATGTAAATCGTTAACAGATGGACAAGGACAAAAGGCAATTTAAGAATAGGATCACATAAGACATTGTTTCATGTGACTTGAAAATGGATTTCATGTATTTTATAAAACAGATTTTCGTTTTCTTCAACGGTTTGTTGGGATTTAATATCCTTGTTGATTTTGTGATTGGAAATGATTTAGACTTGGTTAGAATTATAGGACAGCAGGTTAATGGTGTGTACGTATTGCTCCAGCTGACTGAGATTTATACTCGGTTAGAATTATAGGACAACAGGTTAATGGTATGTATGTATTGCCCAAGCTGACTGACCCGCAGGGGCTGATAGGCCGGGCTAAACTAAACTAAATTGACTGAAATATATTAGAACTCAGGTGACTAGGCCTGAATTAAGTGCTTTAAATTTTTGGTGAAACTGAAAAGTTTAATCATAAAAAAGCAGAAAGTTAAGGCCAACTTTTGCTATAAAAATGCATTTTAAAGTTCTTTAAAATAACAATTCCCTTAACTTTTAATAGTGACTGTTCTGTCATATCGTCATTGGCTAAAAGTTATGTTTGATATCTCTCATATGATGCAAAAGAGTTCCGATAAGGAAGGTAACTAGAAATGTTTTACTGGAGGTTACAAATGTATGGCTGCTATGGAACAATCACACTGAAGTTTTGGTACGATTGTAATACCTACATGATGAAAGTTGGCTTTTTGACATTTTCTGAAGAATTTTTTAAACACTTCAACTTCAATGAGTCCTATTTAGAATTGTTGTATAGAGATTGGCCCACTCAAGCCAGATGATTTTAGTTCTACACATATCTGATCAGCTTTTCTAACCAAAAGAGTCAAAGCACTATAATCAACACCTCTTGTGTCTAGTTTTTCTTCAGCTGGAAAGGCATTCAGGATATTAATATAGACTATAATTATAATGGGATTGGCTCAGTAGATACGTCGATTGCATGATATCCTGTATGAATGGAAAATGGTGACTATAACAGACAGAATTGTCTGTATGTAAATGTCCTTGGCCTGGCAATGATATGTAAATGTGAGAGGACGAGGGATACTCTGTGTTGCTTGCGTATGTAAATGAAGAAGAGGCAGATATATAGCTGTGTATAGTTATGATATGTCATTTCAGCTGATGGTATTAGCCTAATATGTAGATTGTTTAGATTCAACAGCATGGATTTGGTTCATTTTATGGTCAAATTATATTTTGGAAGGTTTTTAGCCTGCTTAAACCTTTTTGCTGATTCAGGCAATTTTTGTTATCGAATCAAATTCTTTATATAAAACAATTGAGGAAAGGAGATTAAGAGCACCATCGGGGAAGTAGATTAAGAGCACCATTGGCGTAGGAAGATTAAGAGCACCATCGCGGTAGGGAGATTCAGAGCACATTTGGAGTAGGGAGATTAAGAGCACATTTGGTGTAGGGAGATTCAGAGCACATTTGGAGTAGGGAGAATAAGAGCACATTTGGGTAGGGAGATTCAGAGCACTATTGGGGTAGACAGATTCAGAGCACATTTGGAGTAGGGAGATTCAGAGCACATTTGGAGTAGGGAGATTCAGAGCACATTTGGAGTAGGGATATTCAGAGCACATTTGGAGTAGGGATCGAGATTCAGAGCACCATTGGGGTAGGGAGATTAAGACCACATTTGGAGTAGGGAGATTCAGAGCACCATTGTGGTAGGGAGATTAAGAGCACCATTGGGGTAGGGAGATTAAGAGCACCATTGGGGTAGGGAGATTAAGAGCACCATTGGGGACAAAAACAGCAGAATATACAAGTCAGGAAATAATATTGCGATAACTCTGTCAATAGACTCACAACCTGGGGGTTTCTAAAGTAACAGAGATAGTGGACCTTCCTGTGGTCTATTGTGGTTGTGCCTTTGTGCAAAACACTAGCAAACTTGCTCTTGATAGCATGAAGCAGGCCTCCCAAATATGGTGTCCAGTGAGGTATAGCCACCAGCTGCTACTTAGTGACCGTGCTTCAAAATTACTCTGGCTGTTTGTGGGGTAGTAAGCAGCATATTGTAATCATTATCCACTGGATAAGTGATTTATTTGGTTGGAATCCTAGGGTAGGACAAAGTAGGCATCAAACTATCCTAAGAATTTAGAAGTGTAGGTTAAAGTAGGGAGTGTGTGGTGTAATGATTCTGTACTATCCCCTGTGGTAGAGAGTGTGTGGTGTAATGATTCTGTACTATCCCCTGTGGTAGAGAGTGTGTGGTGTAATGATTCTGTACTATCCCCTGTGGTAGAGAGTGTGTGGTGTAATCATTCTGTACTATCCCCTGTGGTAGAGAGTGTGTGGTGTAATGATTCTGTACTATCCCCTGTGGTAGAGAGTGTGTGGTGTAATGATTCTGTACTATCCCCTGTGGTAGAGAGTGTGTGGTGTAATGATTCTGTACTATCCCTTGTGGTAGAGAGTGTGTGGTGTAATGATTCTGTACTATCCCCTGTGGTAGAGAGTGTGTGGTGTAATGATTCTGTACTATCCCCTGTGGTAGGGAGTGTGTGGTGTAATGATTCTGTACTATCCCCTGTGGTAGAGAGTGTGTGGTATAATGATTCTGTACTATCCCCTGTGGTAGGGAGTGTGTGGTGTAATGATTCTGTACTATCCCCTGTGGTAGAGAGTGTGTGGTGTAATCATTCTGTACTATCCCCTGTGGTAGGGAGTGTGTGTTATAATGATTCTGTACTATCCCCTGTGGTAGAGAGTGTGTGGTGTAATGATTCTGTACTATCTTCTGTGGTAGAGAGTGTGTGGTGTAATCATTCTGTACTATCCCCTGTGGTAGAGAGTGTGTGGTGTAATGATTCTGTACTATCCCCTGTGGTAGAGAGTGTGTGGTGTAATCATTCTGTACTGTCCCCTGTGGTAGAGAGTGTGTGGTGTAATCATTCTGTACTATCCCCTGTGGTAGAGAGTGTGTGGTGTAATGATTCTGTACTATCCCCTGTGGTAGAGAGTGTGTGGTGTAATCATTCTGTACTATCCCCTGTGGTAGAGAGTGTGTGGTGTAATGATTCTGTACTATCCCCTGTGGTAGAGAGTGTGTGGTGTAATCATTCTGTACTATCCCCTGTGGTAGAGAGTGTGTGGTGTAATTATTCTGTACTATCCCCTGTGGTAGAGAGTGTGTGGTGTAATGATTCTGTACTATCCCCTGTAGTAGAGAGTGTGTGGTGTAATCATTCTGTACTATCCCCTGTGGTAGAGAGTGTGTGGTGTAATCATTCTGTACTATCCCCTGTAGTAGAGAGTGTGTGGTGTAATAATTCTGTACTATCCCCTGTGGTAGGGAGTGTGTGGTGTAATCATTCTGTACTATCCCCTGTGGTAGAGAGTGTGTGATGTAATGATTCTGTACTATCCCCTGTGGTAGGGAGTGTGTGGTGTAATGATTCTGTACTATCCCCTGTGGTAGAGAGTGTGTGGTGTAATCATTCTGTACTATCCCCTGTGGTAGAGAGTGTGTGGTGTAATCATTCTGTACTATCCCCTGTGGTAGAGAGTGTGTGGTGTAATGATTATGTACTATCCCCTGTGGTAGAGAGTGTGTGATGTAATCATTCTGTACTATCCCCTGTGGTAGAGAGTGTGTGGTGTAATCATTCTGTACTATCCCCTGTGGTAGAGAGTGTGTGGTGTAATGATTCTGTACTATCCCCTGTGGTAGAGAGTGTGTGATGTAATCATTCTGTACTATCCCCTGTGGTAGAGAGTGTGTGATGTAATCATTCTGTACTATCCCCTGTGGTAGAGAGTGTGTGGTGTAATCATTCTGTACTATCCCCTGTGGTAGGGAGTGTGTGGTGTAATGATTCTGTACTATCCCCTGTGGTAGGGAGTGTGTGGTGTAATGATTCTGTACTATCCCCTGTGGTAGAGAGTGTGTGGTGTAATCATTCTGTACTATCCCCTGTAGTAGAGAGTGTGTGGTGTAATAATTCTGTACTATCCCCTGTGGTAGAGAGTGTGTGGTGTAATGATTCTGTACTATCCCCTGTGGTAGGGAGTGTGTGGTGTAATTATTCTGTACTATCCCCTGTGGTAGAGAGTGTGTGGTGTAATGATTCTGTACTATCTTCTGTGGTAGAGAGTGTGTGGTGTAATCATTCTGTACTATCCCCTGTGGTAGAGAGTGTGTGGTGTAATCATTCTGTACTATCCCCTGTGGTAGAGAGTGTTTGGTGTAATCATTCTGTACTATCCCCTGTGGTAGAGAGTGTTTGGTGTAATCATTCTGTACTATCCCCTGTAGTAGAGAGTGTTTGGTGTAATCATTCTGTACTATCCCCTGTGGTAGGGAGTGTGTGGTGTAATCATTCTGTACTATCCCCTGTGGTAGAGAGTGTGTGGTGTAATCATTCTGTACTATCCCCTGTGGTAGAGAGTGTGTGGTGTAATCATTCTGTACTATCCCCTGTGGTAGGGAGTGTGTGGTGTAATCATTCTGTACTATCCCCTGTGGTAGAGAGTGTGTGGTATAATGATTCTGTACTATCCCCTGTGGTAGAGAGTGTGTGGTATAATGATTCTGTACTATCCCCTGTAGTAGAGAGTGTGTGGTATAATGATTCTGTACTATCCCCTGTGGTAGAGAGTGTGTGGTGTAATGATTCTGTACTATCCCCTGTGGTAGAGAGTGTGTGGTGTAATGATTCTGTACTATCCCCTGTGGTAGAGAGTGTGTGGTATAATGATTCTGTACTATCCCCTGTGGTAGGGAGTGTGTGGTGTAATCATTCTGTACTATCCCCTGTGGTAGAGAGTGTGTGGTGTAATCATTCTGTACTATCCCCTGTGGTAGAGAGTGTGTGGTGTAATCATTCTGTACTGTCCCCTGTAGTAGAGAGTGTGTGGTATAATGATTCTGTACTATCCCCTGTGGTAGAGTGTGTGGTGTAATCATTCTGTACTATCCCCTGTGGTAGAGAGTGAGTAGTGTAATCATTCTGTACTATCCCCTGTGGTAGAGAGTGTGTGGTGTAATGATTCTGTACTATCCCCTGTGGTAGAGAGTGTGTGATGTAATCATTCTGTACTATCCCCTGTGGTAGAGAGTGTGTGGTGTAATGATTCTGTACTATCCCCTGTGGTAGAGAGTGTGTGGTGTAATGATTCTGTACTATCCCCTGTGGTAGAGAGTGTGTGGTGTAATCATTCTGTACTATCCCCTGTGGTAGAGAGTGTGTGGTGTAATCATTCTGTACTATCCCCTGTGGTAGAGAGTGTGTGGTGTAATCATTCTGTACTATCCCCTGTGGTAGAGAGTGTGTGGTGTAATCATTCTGTACTATCCCCTGTAGTAGAGAGTGTGTGGTGTAATAATTCTGTACTATCCCCTGTGGTAGGGAGTGTGTGGTGTAATCATTCTGTACTATCCCCTGTGGTAGAGAGTGTGTGGTGTAATGATTCTGTACTATCCCCTGTGGTAGAGAGTGTGTGGTGTAATCATTCTGTACTATCCCCTGTGGTAGAGAGTGTGTGGTGTAATGATTCTGTACTATCCCCTGTGGTAGAGAGTGTGTGGTGTAATCATTCTGTACTATCCCCTGTGGTAGAGAGTGTGTGTTATAATGATTCTGTACTATCCCCTGTGGTAGAGAGTGTGTGGTGTAATCATTCTGTACTATCCCCTGTGGTAGAGAGTGTGTGGTGTAATCATTCTGTACTATCCATCAACTTAACTGATATCTGGATCGGTATTTAAAATTTTGTGTTTAAATTTCCATTTCAAATATCAAAACTTAGAAAAGATCTGCGTTAAATAAGAGAAAACATTTTCCTGAATTTAATCCCAACTGTTCATTTAACTTGCCCAGCTATCTTTATTTCGACAAACTCCATTCACCTTTCCCTAGGGAACTATCTTCCTGTCAGTTACACAGTTCACCTTAGGCCCACCCATCCTTAACCTCAGCTGTTTCATTTCAGTCCAAGTGTTTGCATTTCATCAACAGTTTTTGAAACAAATTGAGATACTCACATCAATGGCAGACTGGACTTTTTTATAATCTATATTTAAATCAAGTGTTGGCAAGTGCAGGTGATGTGTATTGATCAAAGTGTTAGGTGCGATGTCAAAGGTCACTCCGAGCCAGAATTGCATCTCATCACAATAACTCCATTTCGTCTCGAGAGAGTAAAACCAATCTTGTGGGTCTGTTTTGTGAATCTATAAGTTAATTTTCTACATCTTAAATTCCAAGGAAGACTTATTGTATTTCCTTAACTGCCTCATTTGATTGGTCTCTGGTCACATGACCTGTGAAGTACCTTGTCACATGACAATAGTGATAGACTTGATAAGGGCTCTTATTTATTGTATTTCTAATGGTGTATTACAGAGTGATGTGAATTACAGGATACTGACTATTGATATGCATTGCAGTAGCAGACAGAATATCGAGCACTAAAATTTTATTCTGAATTAGTATCCCAACTTCCTGACTATTCTTAAGCAATCAGATTTGAAAGACTCGACACATTCAGTTAGCAATGCGTCAATCATACGTCAGAAAATAGGAGCTGACATTTAGAATGGATTAAACCATCAGAACATGTTGGCGTATACAACTATAACAAGTTATACCCTGAACACAACAATAAAATAATTCCAGTTTTCTATCTATTACCCCATGCCTTGTCCAAACCTGTCAATCACAATTAATTAAAAATACCAACAACATGTATTTTATAGTCCTACAATAAGAAACACCAATACCCCAAACAACTTGTGTTTGAGTCAGAGTGTGTTGTCTCCTGAACTTATCAACAAAATAAATATGCTTTATTTACCAGTGATATACATATAATATATTGCAATGGAACTCAAGATCGAAATTCCTTCTGTTAATATGTATTTGGGCAATGGTCAGATATGTTGGTATGTATTTGGGTGATGCATGGTCAGACATGTTGATATGTATTTGCGCGATGGTCAGACATGTTGATATGTATTTGGTTGTGGTCAGACATGTTGATATGTATTTGGTTGTGGTCAGACATGTTGATATGTATTTGGGTGGTGGTCTGACATGTTAATCTATATTTGGGCGGTGGTCTGACATATTGATCTATATTTGGGCGATGGTCTGACATATTGATCTATATTTGGGCGGTGGTCTGACATATTGATCTATATTTGGGTGGTGGTCAGACATGTTGATCTATATTTGGGCGGTGGTCTGACATATTGATCTATATTTGCGCGATGGTCTGACATATTGATCTATATTTGGGTGGTGGTCAGACATGTTGATCTATATTTGGGTGGTGGTCTGACATGTTAATCTATATTTGGGCGGTGGTCTGACATATTGATCTATATTTGGGTGGTGGTCAGACATGTTGATCTATATTTGGGCGGTGGTCTGACATGTTGATCTATATTTGGGCGGTGGTCTGACATGTTGATCTATATTTGGGCGGTGGTCTGACATGTTGATCTATATTTGGGCGGTGGTCTGACATATTGATCTATATTTGGGCGGTGGTCTGACATGTTGATCTATATTTGGGTGGTGGTCAGACATGTTGATATGTATTTGGGCGATGGTCAGACATATTGATCTATATTTGGGCGGTGGTCAGACATATTGATCTATATTTGGGCGGTGGTCAGACATATTGATCTATATTTGGGCGGTGGTCTGACATATTGATCTATATTTGGGCGGTGGTCTGACATGTTGATCTATATTTGGGCGATGGTCTGACATATTGATCTATATTTGGGCGGTGGTCTGACATGTTGATCTATATTTGGGTGGTGGTCTGACATATTGATCTATATTTGGGCGATGGTCTAACATATTTATCTATATTTGGGTGGTGGTCTGACATATTGATCTATATTTGGGCGGTGGTCTGACATGTTGATCTATATTTGGGCAGTGGTCTGACATATTGATCTATATTTGGGCGATGGTCTGACATATTGATCTATATTTGGGCAGTGGTCTGACATATTGATCTATATTTGGGCAGTGGTCTGACATATTGATCTATATTTGGGCGATGGTCTGACATATTGATCTATATTTGGGTGGTGGTCAGACATGTTGATATGTATTTGGGCGATGGTCTGACATATTGATCTATATTTGGGCGGTGGTCTGACATGTTGATCTATATTTGGGCGATGGTCAGACATGTTGATCTATATTTGGGTGGTGGTCAGACATGTTGATCTATATTTGGGTGGTGGTCAGACATGTTGATCTATATTTGGGTGGTGGTCAGACATGTTGATATGTATTTGGGCGATGGTCTGACATATTGATCTATATTTGGGCGGTGGTCTGACATATTGATCTATATTTGGGCGGTGGTCTGACATATTGATCTATATTTGGGCGATGGTCAGACATGTTGATCTATATTTGGGTGGTGGTCAGACATGTTGATATGTATTTGGGCGATGGTCAGACATATTGATCTATATTTGGGCGATGGTCTGACATATTGATCTATATTTGGGCAGTGGTCTGACATATTGATCTATATTTGGGCGGTGGTCTGACATGTTGATATGTATTTGGGCGGTGGTCTGACATATTGATCTATATTTGGGCGGTGGTCTGACATATTGATCTATATTTGGGCGGTGGTCTGACATATTGATCTATATTTGGGCGGTGGTCTGACATATTGATCTATATTTGGGCGGTGGTCTGACATATTGATCTATATTTGGGCGGTGGTCTGACATATTGATCTATATTTGGGCGGTGGTCTGACATATTGATCTATATTTGGGTGGTGGTCAGACATGTTGATTTATATTTGGGCGGTGGTCTGACATGTTGATCTATATTTGGGCGATGGTCAGACATATTGATCTATATTTGGGTGGTGGTCAGACATGTTGATCTATATTTGGGTGGTGGTCAGACATGTTGATTTATATTTGGGGCGGTGGTCAGACATGTTGATCTATATTTGGGCGATGGTCTGACATATTGATCTATATTTGGGCGGTGGTCTGACATATTGATCTATATTTGGGCGGTGGTCTGACATATTGATCTATATTTGGGCGGTGGTCTGACACATTGATCTATATTTGGGCGGTGGTCTGACATATTGATCTATATTTGGGCGGTGGTCAGGCAGTAATTGTGAGAGACTTGTTGTATGCCTGGCTGTCCAATAATACTACATTTTATCTAGAGTTCTTTTTCTTTAACAGGACCGTCTCTATTTTGTGATGGAGTACGTGAATGGTGGAGACTTAATGTATAGAATTCAACAAGAAGGAAAATTCAAGGAACCCATTGCAGTGTGAGTGCCTCTGGCTGGATTGTATTGTAGATCTAAACTCAATACTACTATTGAACAGGGTTTATAAATTTTTTTGTCTTTTACTCTGCAAGTTTTCATTATCATAAATTAAACCCTACAATGAAATTTTGTAACCTCGACCAACATCGGTAGATCTGTGATGTGTTTGAAGCTGGAACTTAACCAGCAGTGTAAACTTGTGTGGGACATCATATTTGTTAATGTGAATTGACCTTGACCTAGCTAATTTGAAAGTTTCTCATGTCCAACACCATTCAGTACCAGTTGAGCAGTACAGGCCCATCAGACCTGTTGTGTATACTACACCCTGTACAAGTTACATACAGGTCTATGTCAGTGAATTCTGAGTGAGACAGCCATCTCTCTTGGATCGTCCAAACCACTGTTTATTCTGACGGATCACTGTGTAATGTAATCAAAGAACTAATTTCCGTGGTCATTGTTAGATTTATAACATTGATTGGGTGAAAATAGAGGTGCAGTGCCCAGTAACTACCTGTTACAGTGTGATTAGACCCACACAGAGTTGAATGGCTGTGTTGATTATCATATTCATTTGGTGCTTAATTTGTTTAGTGAACAATAAACACTTATCAATGTTTCATTCGTATTTTCCGTTTTCAGGTTCTATGCAGCAGAAATTGCTATCGGACTCTTCTACTTACACAAGCAAGGAATAATTTACAGGTATAACCAGCTACATCTAATGTATTGACTAGGTCTATGTGGTCAACCCTTATCTCAAACCTCCTACAACAAAGTTAGGCTGGGGGTATACTGGAATCAGCATGTTTCTCTGTCTGTAGACACAAAACTCTGCAAACATGTTATTCATGACATATTCTTGTGTCTCCCTAATAGTCATTAAGTTCCATCAATTTTTACTACTGGAGTCCGGGCCCTTAATGCCAATTAGTGAGACATTGTCCAGACTACTCCTCCAAACATAGTTAACAAATTTCAATAAAAATACACAGGGATGTTAGGAATATGACTGTGAAGATGTGCATTCAGGTCCCCCCCCCCCACCCCCCGAACCCCCCGAACCCCCCACCCCCCAGAAATTGTGGTTATCATACACAGGTTTTTTCCCCCCAGAAATTGTGGTTATCATACACAGGTGTTTCCCCCCAGAAATTGTGGTTATCATACACAGGTTTTTGTACTGGCTAATATCTCATCAGTCCTTAGTTTGATATTATCTAAACTTGGTCAAGTAGTGTAACTTATAATTGCCTTGTATTTAAGACACCATGTGTTTCAATAACCATTACTACGGAAACAAAAATGAAGGCTTTTGTTTGGTCAACATTGAGATATTGTCTTATTAAGCTGAATATGTATATATGTGTTTTGAAGACAAAACAATAGATGTCATTTGGTTGCCTTGGTTAAAAATGAGGATAGCGAGATATTAGATAGCCATTAGCTTACAGTTTTAGTTATGTACCGTTGACTTCTGAGTTATCTCCCTATTACAGTGCCACATTGGTGAAATATGGGTGATATTTACCATTCTATTAACTTCCTGTTTGACAGTTGAATTATCTCCCCTTTACCTTGCTATAGTCATGAATTATGGGTGGTATTTACCATTTCTATTTCAAAGTTTTATATTATCCAAGGTAATTTATTCACTTTAAAATCATCTAAGCAAACATTTATGTTTTATTACATATATCCATTTAGTGAAATGGCTGAAAGCAGCATCCAGTAAGTAGTGCTGCCTGAAATATCTGTAAAATGTTGTAAAACAACCATAACATTCATATTGTTTATGTGGCAGCCATCTTTGTTTCTAACGATAAAATAGTTCAGATGAAGATAATGATGTAATGTACTTCGAAAGCTACAGTACTTTTGATGTGACGGTGAAGCTGAACCTTCTGCAGCTGATAGTATACCTAAGACTAGACACCATTCTTTCCGTTACAGGGATCTTAAGCTAGACAATGTCATGTTAGATGCAGATGGACACATAAAAATAGCAGATTTTGGAATGTGCAAAGAAAACATATTGGGAGACAAAAGCACTCGAACATTTTGTGGAACACCTGATTATATTGCTCCAGAAGTAAGTCTGCTATACACATTGATACTAAGACAGCAGTATGTCTGTTAGACACAGTATGATAAATCATTTTTATATAGCAGCATTATACCTCAGAAACTAGGAAACATTTGTACCTAAAGTTCTTCTGAAAACTGTGCTTGATTATTAAAACCATACAGAAAAGGTTTGTGAGGTTTTTTTAAGAAACAAAAAAGACATTGTCAATTTATGTGGGAAAAAATAAACAGTTGTCTGCCATTACTTTTACAGATAGTTTTATATCAGCCATATGGCAAATCTGTGGACTGGTGGGCCTATGGAGTGCTACTGTATGAAATGCTAGCAGGGCAGGTAAGTAACCTAGTTGTGAGTAGGAAAGGTTAGAGGGACAGACAAATGACCTTGGTCTTGTTTACAAAGGTCAATAAGACTGACAAATAACCTTGGTCTAGCTAGAAATGTCAACAGGACAAATGACCTTGGTGTAGCTAGAAATGTTACTTGGACAGAAAAATAGCCTTGGTCTAGTTAGAGATGTCATCAGACAGACAATTGACATTGGTCTAACTGGAAATGTCAACATGACTGACAAATGACCTTGGTCTAGCTAGAATTGTCAACAGGACTGACAAATGACTTTGGTCTATGTATAAATGTCAACAGGACAGACAGATGACCTGGGTCTAGTTATAAGTGTCAACAGGACAGACACATGACCTTGTTTTAGCTAGAAATGTCAACAGGACAGAGAAATGACCTTGTTTTAGCTAGAAATGTCAACAGGACAGACAAATTACCTTGTTTTAGCTAGAAATGTCAACAAGACAGACAAATGACCTTGTTTTAGCTAGAAATGTCAACAGGACAGACACATGACCTTGTTTTAACTAGAAATGTCAACAGGACAGACAAATTACTTTGTTTTAGCTAGAAATGTCAACAGGACAGACACATGACCTTGTTTTAGTTAGAAATGTCAACAAGACAGACACATGACCTTGTTTTAGCTAGAAATGTCAACAGGACAGAGAAATGACCTTGTTTTAGCTAGAAATGTCAACAGGACAGAGAAATGACCTTGTTTTAGCTAGAAATGTCAACAGGACAGACAGATGACCTGGGTCTAGTTAGAAGTGTCAACAGGACAGACAGATGACCTTGTTTTAGCTAGAAATGTCAACAAGACAGACAAATGACTTTGGTCTAGCTAGAAATTTCAACAGGGCAGATATATGTAGTTGACCTTGGTCTAGTTAAGAAAGGACAGTTAAAAGGTATTGACATAGTTGAAAAAGGTTAACAGAATAGATTAATCACAGTTGAGAAAGGTCAACCGGATAGATGAATGACCTTACCCAAAGTCAGAAAGACAGGACTGAACAGATCTTGTTGGATATTCCAGTCTTTAGTCCTCAGATATTTGGTGTCTGGAGTCTATGTAGGTTATTGCGAACCAATGATGTAGTATCTATAGTGTGTATGAGGGCTGATACCCTACTCTTATTTAATGAACATTCAAGACACATTTGCTTATAAATGGTTGACTATAATGTTTGAGTGGTGTAAGAAAAACTAACTACAGTAAAACTTTCCTAAGACAAACAGACTTGATATGAATTTCTGCTTATTAGGAAGAAAATTAAGATCTTTATATTGTTTCAAAACTGGTACTGTGTAATTCATTATAGACAAGTTTTACTATAAATTGACAAAAGATCTAATTATAGTACAGATATTTGGCAATAAGAAGCCATGTTTTTTATGTTAAGAATTTCAATAATATCATCTCACCACTAAATTTACTTCTAGCCTCCATTTGATGGTGAAGATGAGGAAGAACTCTTCACTTCAATCACAGATCACAATGTATCCTACCCAAAGTCAATGTCCAAGGAGGCTGTGTCCCTCTGTAAGGCAGTAAGTATTTAATCTCTACAAGGAGACTGTGTCCCTCTGTAAGGCAGTAAGTATTTAATCTCTACAAGGAGGCTGTGTCCCTCTGTAAGGCAGTAAGTATTTAATCTCTACAAGGAGACTGTGTCCCTCTGTAAGGAAGTAAGTCTTTAATCTCTACAAGGAAGGTGTGTCCCTGTGTAAGGCAGTAAGTCTTTAATCTCTACAAGGAGGCTGTGTCCCTCTGTAAGGAAGTAAGTCTTTAATCTCTACAAGGAAGGTGTGTCCCTGTGTAAGGCAGTAAGTCTTTAATCTCTACAAGGAGGCTGTGTCCCTCTGTAAGGCAGTAAGTCTTTAATCTCTACAAGGAGGCTGTGTCCCTCTGTAAGGCAGTAAGTCTTTAATCTCTACAAGGAGGCTGTGTCCCTGTGTAAGGCAGTAAGTAATGATTGTATAAATGTGTCCTCCATCTCCTTTGTCTTAGTAAGCCGTGTCCCATTTATAATGAGTATATAACCTCTTAATGTACAAACCAACTTTCCATCCACAGCTTTTGACAAAGAACCCCTCTAAGCGTCTTGGCTGTGGGCCCAATGGTGAAAGGGACATCCAGGACCACTCCTTCTTCAAGAGAGTCGTCTGGGACAAGATCCAGAGTCGAAATGTACAGCCACCCTACAAGCCAAAGATTGTGAGTAATATTGTTGTATTTATAGCGACACTTGTATTGATACATTGTATAGCCATACTTTGTTTGTACTGATACATTGTGTAGCCATACTTTGTTGTACTGATACAAAGTAAAGCCATACTTTGATGTATTGATACATTGTATAGTCACACTTTGTTGTATTGAAACATTGTATAGCCATACTTTGTTGGACCGATACATTGTATAGCCATACTTTGTTGTACTGATACATTGTATAGCCATACTTTGTTGTACTGATACATTGTACAGCCGTACTTTGTTGTCTGGATACATTGTACAGCCGTATTTTGTTGTATGGATACATTTTAAAGTATCAAACTGATAGAACAGCCAAGCTTCATCTCATCAGAAAACACAAAAAGTAACTTCATATAAATTGCATTTGACATCATCTCTGTCAAATGTGTGTGGATTCAAAACCCCTAACCTCAACATCCCTAACTTCCGACCTCATTTCTCCTGAACCTGAGCAAGTGTCAAGCCTTGATTGCTAGGGCTGTTTTCACCAAACAACACACCATTCTTTCATACATACCATAAGCCAGTATTTCTTGGTTTGAACCGTGGTTAACTCTGAAACTCCTTACCAAATATTACACTAACAATGGCCTGTATTTCAACCAATTTGATTGCACTGATTGAATTTCTGTGTGATTGGTGAGTTCCTGGATGTTTTGGGTTTATTTCCGCCCTTCCCTGTCAGACTTGTCTTTCCTGAGGTCTGGTGGTGTAGTTTTAAGAAGAAAAAGATGAAACAATTTTGATATTGACAGAACAATTCTTGATGGAAAGGAGTGATATATGTTTTATAGGACCATATGGCATGAGCATATTATCATATGGACCACATTGGTAGATTTGTCATTAGCATTTCCATAAAACCCAGGGATGATATGCATGTCTGGGTAATAGAATTATAAACCTTAGATAAGAAATGTTCTGGAGATAAATATGTGATATGTGTCCTCGCTTTACGTATGGAGTTTGTTATATATGGTGTGCTGTAGTGAATTCAAATCTTATTATATCAATAGTTCTGAGAAATTAAACTATATGTTGGAAAGTCACAAAACAGATTTTGAAAACAATCAACTTACATGGACTTTAAAACAAGCAAAGTATCCCTGAAGCATAACACAATATATGTGTATGAAATGTTAAGTGTTGTGCTTATAACTTAAAATGTTACAGTTTGTGTAATTCGTTATTTTTGAAGGCTGCATAATTCATAAATTTAGCAAATTTCATTTTAATTGATAAATATAAGTATGTTCCGTGTGATTTGGTATATAATAATACACCATGGACTTATGCTATATATATATATATGAGGGAGGTAAAACACACACAAAACTTGCATACATTTCAGAATAAATATTAATGATTTCATTGTAAAAATGATATTTCCCCTTTAGATATATATAAAAATGATATTTCCAGTGTAAATATATATAAATATGATTTCTTGTGTAAGTTAATTAAAAAGTAAGTATTAGTGTATAAAAAAGAAATGAAATTTCCAGTTAAAGTATACATGAAAAGATAATGATTTCCAGTGTTAGTGTATATAAAAAAATGATGATTTCCAGTGTTAAAGCATAAAAAGATGATGATTTCCTGTGTTAGTGTATAAAAATATTATGATTTCCAGTGTTATTTTATATAAAAAAATGATGATTTCCAGTGTAGTGTATATAAAGGTGATGATTTCCTGTGTTAGAGAATAAAAAGGTGGTGATTTACAGTGTTAAAGCATAAAAAGATGATGATTTCCAATGTAGTGTATAAAAAGATAATGATTTCCAGTGTAGTGTATAAAAAGATGATGATTTCCATTGTTAGTGTATAAAAATATGAAGATTTAAAATGTTAGTGTATATAAAAATATGATGATTTCCTGTGTTAAAGCATGAAAAGGTGATGATTTCCAGTGTAGTATATAAAAAGATGATGATTTCCTTTGTTAGTGTATAAAAAGATGATGATTTCCTTTGTTAGTGTATAAAAAGATGATGATTTCCTTTGTTAGTGTATAAAAAGATGATGATTTCCTTTGTTAGTGTATAAAAAGATGATGATTTCCTTTGTTAGTGTATAAAAAGGTGATGATTTCCAGTGTAGTATATAAAAAGGTGATGATTGCCAGTGTAGTATATAAAAAGATGATTTCCTTTGTTAGTATATAAAAAGATGATGATTTCCAGTGTTAGAATATAAGAGATGATGATTTCCTGTGTTAGTGTATAAAAATATTATGATTTCCAGTGTTAACTCTTTACGTACTCATTCAAATTTCGCGGTCGCTACCAGAAGTGAATGCTGGGTAGGTCGTTTGTGTATTGGAGTATATGGCTATCACATCAGACGTCAATAAAACGATCGTTTACTGTTGTGTGATGCTTAATATTAAACGAAGTTTATCATATGGAACGAGTACTGAGTACGGAAACTCTTTTACCCAATTTTTCCTTTGAAATACAGCGAAATCACCAGACAGAATCGTGGAAAATGACATGTTGATCGGCACAATAGTGTCACACGCGTGCAAGTAATCACGCAGCCAAAACATCGTTTTTTCGTTGTGTAAAAATATTTTACGTATTTCCTACTTATTTTGATGATAAACGTTACTCAATTATATATATTCTATCGTTTTAATAGCTTTATTGTGTTTAACACCTCCACAATCTCACAGAAAACGAAAGTAAATTTGAGGCCACCATTTTGTAGCTATGTAAACAATCCGGCATGAACCGGCAGAATTCTTTGAAAAAGACAATCTTAACGAATGAATATGCTTCTGGTACGTAAAATAATTCATCAATACAATATTTACATTGCTTATTATTTCTTAAAAAAATCATTTCCATGTCAATTCCTTCGTATGACTATGCTGAACCAGCAAGTAATATCAACATCTTTCGCAATGTTTTCCGACGATTTGAGTCATCACAAAGGATGGAAGGCATGTTAATTACGATGTGTGTAGTCGTCATGAAGGATACAGAAGCACGTTTTTGTGACATGTGTAGTCGTCGTGAGTACGGAAAGAGTTAAAGTATAAAAAGATTATGATTTCCAGGGTTAAAGTATAAAAAGATGATGGTTTCCAGTGTAAAAGTATAAAAAATGATGGTTTCCAGTGTCAAAGTATATAAGAATATGAAGATTTCAAATGTTAGTGTATATAAAAAGATGATGATTTCAAGTGTTAAAGTATAAAAAGGTGATGATTTCCAGTGTTAAAGCATAAAAAGATGATGATTTCCTGTGTTAGTGTATATAAAAAGATGATGATTTCTAGTGTTAAAGCATTAAAAGGTGATGATTTCCAGTGTAGTGTATAAAAAGATGATGATTTCCAGTGTTAAAGTATGAAAAAATGATGGTTTTCAGTGTTAGTGTATAAAAAATGATGGTTTCCAGTGTTAAAAGTATATAAAAATATGAAGATTTCAAATGTTAGTGTATAAAAAGATGATGATTTCCAGTGTTAAAGTATATAAAAATATGAAGATTTTAAATGTTAGTGTATAAAAAGATGATGATTTCCAGTGTTAAAGTATAAAAAGATGATGGTTTCCAGTGTTAAAGTATAAAAAATGATGGTTTCCAGTGTTGAAGTATATAAAAATATGAAGATTTCAAATGTTAGTGTATAAAAGATGATGATTTCCAGTGTTAAAGTATAAAAAGATGATGGTTTCCAGTGTTAAAGTATAAAAAATGATGGTTTCCAGTGTTGAAGTATATAAAAATATGAAGATTTCAAATGTTAGTGTATAAAAAGATGATGGTTTCCAGTGTTAAAGTATAAAAAATGATGATTTCCAGTGTAGTGTATAAAAATATGAAGATTTCAAATGTTGGTGTATAAAAAGATGATGATTTCCAGTGTTAAAGTATAAAAAGATGATGGTTTCCAGTGTTAAAGTATAAAAAAATGATGGTTTCCAGTGTTAAAGTATATAAAGATATTTTGAATGTAATTATTGTTTATAAAAAGATGATGGTTTCCAGAGTTAAAGTACAAAAAGATGATGATTTCCTGTGTTAAAGTATAAAAAGATGATGATTTCCTGTGTTAGTGTATAAAAAGATGATGGTTTCCAGTGTTAAAGTATATAAAAATATAAAGATTTTAAATGTAATTAGTGTATATAAAAAGATGATGATTTCCTGTGTTAAAGTATAAAAAGATGACGATTTCCAGTGTAGTGTATAAAAAGATGACGATTTCCAGTGTAGTGTATAAAAAGATGACGATTTCCAGTGTTAAAGTATAAAAAGATGATGATTTCCTGAGTGTTAAAGTATATAAAAAGATGATTTCCGTTGTAAACAAATGAAAAACTGATGATTGCCATTACAAATGTTACATTTTGTACTGACAACCTCTGGTGTAAAAGTCGTATAAAAATGCTGACTTCAGTGTTAATTTACCAATAATTGATTATTCCCTGCGTAAGTACTGGTAACTGTCCAGTGTGAGACGCCTGCTTTATTGCCTGGTAAACATTAGTACGCTGTGTGAAGATAAGAGCTTTAGATTGACACATAGACTACCCTCACTTCTTATTTCTGCTTCTTCAACAAACAGCCAACTTTATTTCTCCTGCCAGACAGTTCTGTTTGATAGGCATGCCTGCTTGGACTGATTGATTTATTTGCCTGTGTACCTCCTGCACTTGTGTATTGTCTTTTATTGGTGGTTTTATTATGATTTTAAATTTCTTCGCACTTATCATTTTTTATTTACTTTATTACTTGACTGGCAACTTATCCATCTCCAACTAACTTATTGGTACATATAACATAGTAGCATGCCCTCTCACATAATTAATTTGCATAAAGGCCATATGCCTGGTCGGTATTGATATCATATCATATGGTTCTTTAATTCTAATGGACAATTAAATAAAGGAAGAGTTTTTTGAAGCAAGTACCATAAAAATTGGTGTACCAAAAGATGAAACAAAAATTTTGAAAATAGAAAAAAAATCTTTGAGCATTGAGATTGAAAACTGGAATTAATTTTTCAGTAATTAATTTTAGTTTTATAAATAATCTGATGGATGAAAATAAATCTACTGAGTAATCTGTCATTGGTTTGATAGATAAGTATTGATCAAATTAGTTTATGAAGGAAGGGGGAGGGGGGGCTGCATATTGGAACTTTAATTGATGTTACAGTTTAAAAGGAAATAATTTATCATTGAAGTCTAAAAGAGATAGAAGTCAACTAAAAATGTAACTTTACTTGGAAAGAAATACCCTAAATTAATTTTCGAGACTAGACTATGATAAAGATGATCGGGTTTTCATCATTTCCATCAAAATAATACTACAGGGAGACAATGACAGCAAAATATTGTCATGTTTTGAATGGGACTGTTTAGCAGTGGTGATATTGGAGGGGGGATTAGTCAGTGGTGATATTGGAGAGGGGGTTAGTCAGTGGTGATATTAGAGAGGGGATAAGTCAGTGGGGATATTGGAGAGGAGATTAGTCAGTGGGGATATTGGAGAGGGGATTAGTCAGTGGTGATATTGGAGAGGGGATTAGTCAGTGGGGATATTGGAGAGGGGATTAGTCAGTGGTGATATTGGAGAGGGGATTAGTCAGTGGGGATATTGGAGAGGGGATTAGTCAGTGGGGATATTGGAGAGGGGATTAGTCAGTGGTGATATTGGAGAGGGGATTAGTCAGTGGTGATATTGGAGAGGGGATTAGTCAGTGGTGATATTGGAGAGGGGATTAGTCAGTGGTGATATTGGAGAGGGGATTAGTCAGTGGTGATATTGGAGAGGTGATTAGTCAGTGGTGATATTGGAGAGGGTATTAGTCAGTGGTGATATTTAAGAGGGGATTAGTCAGTGGTGATATTGGAGAGGTGGTTAGTCAGTGGTGATATTGGAAAGGTGGTTTGTCAGTGGTGATATTGGAGAGGGGATTAGTCAGTGGTGATATTGGAGAGGGGATTAGTCAGTGGTGATATTGGAGAGGGGATTAGTCAGTGGTGATATTGGAGAGGGGATTAGTCTGTGGGGATATTGGAGAGGGGATTAGTCTGTGGGGATATTGGAGAGGGGATTAGTCAGTTGGGATATTGGAGAGGGGATTAGTCAGTGGGGGTATTGGAGAGGGGATTAGTCAGTGGGGATATTGGAGAGGGGATTAGTCAGTGGTGATATTGGAGAGGGGATTAGTCAGTGGGGGTATTGAAGAGGGGATTAGTCAGTGGGGATAATGGATAGGGTTGAAGGGGAAAGGAGAGAATTAGGCAGAATTAGTCTATATTATTAAGTCACTGTAAACTAGATCCAGGGGATATTGGTGGAGATTATTAAGTCACAATAAACTAGATCCAGGGGATATTGGTGGGGATTATTAAGTCACAATAAACTAGATCCAGGGGATATTTGTGGCAATTTTTAGTCACAATAAACTAGATCCAGGGGATATTGGTGGAGATTAATTATTAAGTCACAATAAACTAGATCCAGGGGATATTGGTGGGGATTATTAAGTCACAATAAACTAGATCCAGGGGATATTTGTGGCAATTTTTAGTCACTATAAAGTATATCCAGGGGATATTAGTGGGGATTATTAAGTCACAATAAACTAAATCCAGGTGATATTGGTGGATATTATTGTGTCACAATAAACTTGATCCTGCGAATATTGGTGGGGATTATTAGATTAAATCTGGAGTATGGATAGGCTTGCTAAGTCACACTGCCTACACTTCAGTGCATTTTAGTTTTTCTTGTTGTTTTACATTTTGTTTTCTTTCATTTTGATTGTTGTTTATTTTCTTTGATTGTTCCAGCACAATCCCAGGCAAGCGGAGCACTTCGACAAGTCATTCACGAGCGCAAAACTGAAAATGACGCCAACGGATAGTGTAGTTATCATGAATATTGATGAAAAACTTTTCAAGGAATTTTCTTTTGTCAACCCAACTTTTACTCACCTATGTTAAATAGAATTTTTGCTATCATCATATCAGTTCTCTCATCACTGTTGGGCTGTGTACATGATATGTTTAAACATTGGCCTGTGTATACTGACAGCCTGAGTTCAGCAACTCTGTGTGTACAGTGACCTCTGTATACAGACAACCTGTGTATAGTGATCTTTTGTGTATACTGACATCCTGTACAGTTGTCTGTGTATACTGATATACTATACACAGTGACACAAGTGTATATTGACAATCTGTATTTAGTGACCTCTGCATACAAAACTGTGTATAGCGACCCTCCGTATATACTGTCATTATACTGTGAACAGTGACCTCTGTATACTGACAGCCTGTACAGAGTGACCTGTATATTTACATGTGTAAAGCATGTTTACACAGACCTGTCTATATGGACATGTAAAGCATGTGTACACTGACACCTGTCTATACTGACATGTAAAGTATGTGTACACTGACCTCTGTCTATACTGATAACCTGCGTACACTGACCTGTATATATACTGACAGCATATACTGTGACATCTATGTATACTGCCAATCTGTGTATGTCGACAGTTTGAACACTATCTTGTGGCTAAGTTGTTGTATACATTTGCTCTAATGTTATACACCAAATTTACCAAAAAAAGTAGCTTGGTTACAATACCAAGCTGATGTATGTTAACTAAACTGATTCCAAATCTTCTTAACTAATGCTAAATCTTCACCAATTCGTCATAGCATACAGTCAGAATGTTTGCGGCTATACAACTGAAAGACATGACAATATTCTTTTCATATTGTTTAAATGTTAGTTTGTAACTTGGTAAGACAATCTGCCAAATGTTCATCCCGAATTCAGCATCTCAGCCAGTGACTGGATATCACACTGGTGACATCTTCTGATTATTTTTTACATTCAAAGGAATCCCAGTTGGTTCAGGAATTGCAAGATAGGAGTGCATGCAACTTTCAAATTTTGATGTACAATTTTAGGTACATATATAAATAGAAATACATGTCATTGGAAAAGGACAATTTATTTTAAAACACATTTAAGAGTTATTTCCACTTCAGGGAACCAATTGTTGGCTGAAGTCTGTTATAGTAGTAGTACTAACTAATGGTATAATGCTGACAGGACAACATCTACTGTAATTCTATAGTAGTAGTACTAACTAATGGTATAATGCTGACAGGACAACATCTACTGTAATTCTATAGTAGTAGTACTAACTAATGGTATAATGCTGACAGGACAACATCTACTGTAATTCTATAGTAGTAGTACTAACTAATGGTATAATGCTGACAGGACAACATCTACTGTAATTCTATAGTAGTAGTACTAACTAATGGTATAATGCTGACAGGACAACATCTACTGTAATTCTATAGTAGTAGTACTAACTAATGGTATAATGCTGACAGGACAACATCTACTGTAATTCTATAGTAGTAGTACTAACTAATGGTATAATGCTGACAGGACAACATCTACTGTAATTCTATAGTAGTACTAACTAATGGTATAATGCTGACAGGACAACATCTACTGTAATTCTATAGTAGTAGTACTAACTAATGGTATAATGCTGACAGGACAACATCTACTGTAATTCTATAGTAGTAGTACTAACTAATGGTATAATGCTGACAGGACAACATCTACTGTAATTCTATAGTAGTAGTACTAACTAATGGTATAATGCTGACAGGACAACATCTACTGTAATTCTATAGTAGTAGTACTAACTAATGGTATAATGCTGACAGGACAACATCTACTGTAATTCTATAGTAGTAGTACTAACTAATGGTATAATGCTGACAGGACAACATCTACTGTAATTCTATAGTAGTAGTACTAACTAATGGTATAATGCTGACAGGACAACATCTACTGTAATTCTATAGTAGTACTAACTAATGGTATAATGCTGACAGGACAACATCTACTGTAATTCTATAGTAGTAGTACTAACTAATGGTATAATGCTGACAGGACAACATCTACTGTAATTCTATAGTAGTAGTACTAACTAATGGTATAATGCTGACAGGACAACATCTACTGTAATTCTATAGTAGTAGTACTAACTAATGGTATAATGCTGACAGGACAACATCTACTGTAATTCTATAGTAGTAGTACTAACTAATGGTATAATGCTGACAGGACAACATCTACTGTAATTCTATAGTAGTAGTACTAACTAATGGTATAATGCTGACAGGACAACATCTACTGTAATTCTATAGTAGTAGTACTAACTAATGGTATAATGCTGACAGGACAACATCTACTGTAATTCTATAGTAGTAGTACTAACTAATGGTATAATGCTGACAGGACAACATCTACTGTAATTCTATAGTAGTACTAACTAATGGTATAATGCTGACAGGACAACATCTACTGTAATTCTATAGTAGTAGTACTAACTAATGGTATAATGCTGACAGGACAACATCTACTGTAATTCTATAGTAGTAGTACTAACTAATGGTATAATGCTGACAGGACAACATCTACTGTAATTCTATAGTAGTAGTACTAACTAATGGTATAATGCTGACAGGACAACATCTACTGTAATTCTATAGTAGTAGTACTAACTAATGGTATAATGCTGACAGGACAACATCTACTGTAATTCTATAGTAGTACTAACTAATGGTATAATGCTGACAGGACAACATCTACTGTAATTCTATAGTAGTAGTACTAACTAATGGTATAATGCTGACAGGACAACATCTACTGTAATTCTATAGTAGTAGTACTAACTAATGGTATAATGCTGACAGGACAACATCTACTGTAATTCTATAGTAGTAGTACTAACTAATGGTATAATGCTGACAGGACAACATCTACTGTAATTCTATAGTAGTAGTACTAACTAATGGTATAATGCTGACAGGACAACATCTACTGTAATTCTATAGTAGTAGTACTAACTAATGGTATAATGCTGACAGGACAACATCTACTGTATTTCTATGGAAAACCAAATATAATCGGTGTGGAAAGAAAGATGAACGCTCTTCTTTGGTAAAGGACATTTTTCTTGATGCCTAGGATTACACATTTTGAGAAATACCTATTTACTTTCGGAAGGAGAGTGAATTTGGAAAAGAAAATTAGGTATCAAAACTAATCAGAACTAGCGTGTAAAATTCATGTTATATTTGCGTTGAAATTATTTTCACTGATTCTTTATGGAATAGATTAATTAACTACACGTCAACAAGAAATCTTTCCATAAGGACTGGTGTTGAGGTGTTTGACTCTGCATTGGGTTTCAGCCATTTTAACACGAAAGCCATCCTATCCCATTCCAACTTTCAATTGAATACTCACACCTTCAAACATGCAAGACTATCTGTAATCCTCCCCAGATCACTCTGTCTGCTTTTTTTCTACAAGAGCTTGAACACTTTTGTGGACACATTAATCAGTGCATGAGTACCAAAACTTGGTCACGGAAGCACATCTCATTATACAGAGTGTATTAAGACATCAAGCCTGTCTATTTAAAATATCATAAAGGACATTTATTTGTCATTCGTTATTTTCCTAGACAAATCTTTAATGTCAGTTGATCTAGAATCTCCTATCGAGTTTAAACAAATTAGTATGAATGGTTTTCAAATGCAAAGTTTGTTATATTTTGATTTTGAGGTCATCTTGTATGTCTTAACAGCAGCATGAAAAAATGAATGTCTGCTAATACCTTGAGGTCATCGGTTTACGTGGTCACAGAAGCATGACATCATTACAATTTGTGCAATATCAATTAAATATGACATCACTGAAACATGTACAAATAACATAAAGGACAAATATATCTAAAACCTTTTAATTGTAGCTGACGTTCTGACTGCATGTTCTGTGTAGGGTGAAAAGATTTTTTTAAGTTGTTTATTCTTTAAATACAACTTGATATGGATTTGATTGTGAAATATCTGTTGAATTGTTTTGTTTTATGATGTACACTTTTATGTTTTTTGAGTGTTTTTATTTTTGTGATGTATCTATTGTTGAGTTTTTATTGTTTATTTAAGTGTAAATTACTGAAGTCAAAACAGAATCAGAAATCAAGATTACAATGTGATACATGTACCTGTTTAAGTAATTTTAGGTAAAAAAACTACACATTTTTGAAATTTTCAAAGATAAAGGATTGTTATGTGAAGTGTCTTTCCAGAAGTAAAATTGTTCAAAATCTTAGTTTATAAATAGATTAATTTTTATCTGAAAAGATAAAAGTAAGTAGACCAGCTACCATTTCAATCTTGTTTAATACAATACAACATTGTGTTATTGCGTGCTGTTTGCAATATGTTTTCTGAAAGTTAATGATACTGATTGTTGTAAAACATCAAAATACATGAAAATGTATGCTCATATTCTATATCTACATGACTGTATTGTCAATTCTATCAGTTTAAGATTTGTGATTGTAAATGCTTCCCAGGGAATTGAACAGTTAGTATAATCTTGCTGATGGAATCGCTGATGAAATAAAAGTATTTGGGAAGCTTTGTGTGATTATTGCATAAATTTCCAGACATTCAGTGATTCTGAGAATGATACATTAATGTGTATCTGTGTGATAGTTTAAGGTGAAGCATTTATTTCTGATTTTGATGTACTTTTTTTCCCTATCATTGACATTTTTTTTCTATTTTATACAGTGGTATTTTACTCAGAGATAAGAAAACATTTTTCTACGCATTTTCCATTATGTCTTTGTTTAAGATGTTTTATGGAATTGAACTTTCATACCTATGTATTTATCTGTAGGGCTACAACAGCTGTCGAGGAAATGAATTTTTCTGTGGCATATTTTGGGGAACTCTAGAAGTGAATACTGCTTATTTTAGCTGAAGATGACCATGAAATATTTATAGATGTATCTACAATTTGTTTAAAAAAATATGTCATGAAATTACTGCATTTACACATATTGTGTGCCAATTAATACTGTATCCATGACCTAGAGATGGTCTTCATTTTTAGACATGATATTACTGCATTTGATATTAGATAACCAAATATTCTTCTGTAAAAATATCACAAATTGCTCTCTTAAGCTTGCAACAAGATTTCTGCTGTAGTAATTACAAATCCTGATTTCTGACACCTACACAGAATGTTTTTATTTCTGCATGTCCATTGCCTGTCCTCCTGGATGCTTTGCACCTGTCTGTCCCTGGCTCTCCATGGCCTGAGGTTTGCATGCTACTTTTAGTATAGTTCTGTTCCAGAGAGACTTCTAGGGACCAACTCAAAGTGAAGAAATTAAGTTTTTAATGCATGGCTACATCACAGCACAGATGAATTTTGACAGGATTGTGAGGAAGAATTTCCTTACATGTGTGTGTATCTTCAGTTTAAAAAAACTTTTAACAAATCCATAAGACTTAAAAAAATATGTATATATATAAACTTCGGATAAGGACTGACCACAAAAGTTTCTTATTTATTATTACTTCAAAAATTACTCAGAAGATTCTCGTTTTGTATTATACTAATGTATTAGTGTATATTGTAGTGAAAATGTAGTTGTCATACTTAACCCTCAAAACAGCAACATATCCATTTACAGTCTTCATAGCATTCATACAATATCTAAGGATATATTACCTACAAGTGCCATATTTAGAATGATCATGGTAAGATAAAATTATTACGTGAATATTAGCTTCACAGCTTCTACAAAATAAATGACGTTGACCTGGAATATTCCTAATTATCAGTGCCTATAAGGGATGGGCGTATCTAATTATCAGTGCCTATAAGGGATGGGCGTATCTAATTATCAGTGCCTATAAGGGATGGGCGTATCTAATTATCAGTGCCTATAAGGGATGGGCGTATCTAATTATCAGTGCCTATAAGGGATGGACGTATCTAATTATCAGTGCCTTTAAGGGATGGGCGTATCTAATTATCAGTGCCTATAAGGGATGGGCGTATCTAATTATCAGTGCCTATAAGGGATGGACGTATCTAATTATCAGTGCCTATAAGGGATGGGCGTATCTAATTACCAGTGCCTATAAGGGATGGGCGTATCTAATTACCAGTGCCTATAAGGGATGGGCGTATCTAATTATCAGTGCCTATAAGGGATGGGCGTATCTAATTATCAGTGCCTATAAGGGATGGGCGTATCTAATTATCAGTGCCTATAAGGGATGGGCGTATCTAATTATCAGTGCCTATAAGGGATGGGCGTATTGAAGGATACAGCATCTTTACTATAATCTGCTGATAGGAATGAGTTGGTTTGTTATCAGGCTGGACTTATCATCCGATATATATGGTAAAAATGAGGCAGCCATGACAGGGGCTAATTTTGAATCTCACATAGTAGAAAGGGCCATGACCTTAAATCCTTAGGCAGAAGGGCCATGACATTGGTGGCCATGACATTGGTGGCCATCACTAAAGCTAGGTGGTCATCACTAAAGCTAGGTGGCCATCACTAAAGCTATAGGTAGCCATCACTTAAGCTAGGTGGCCATGACTTAGAGAGGCAAAAGTAACAATGATAAATGGGCTCTAATCTAAAAAAAAAAGAAGAGAGAGAGAGAGACTTAGCCTTAATGGCTAAGACAGAGGGGCCATAACATCTGTAGTCTTCATAAGATAGAGACCGCCATTACTAAAATTGTTACAATAGAAGAGCCATGACCTCTGCAGTCTTTGTACAAGATGAACATAGGCAAGAATCATTGGCAGGATAAGGCCTGAGAACTACTTAGATAAGCGATATAGCCGGTTAGAGAGACATTATTCAATGGAATAGAAATCACATGTTACCTTAATGACCTGTTCAGTTTCTGTCTGCTTTCCCTAGACAGATATTGTACTGGAATGGCAGCCTGTGAATCCGTATAATTACTGACTCTGTAATGTGTGAGAGAAGTGATGGCCCCTCAGGGACTCAGTAATCTGCTTTATGTTAGGGGCTCAACAGCTCCCTTTGCTCCACATATGGATGAGCTTACCCCACATACAGAAGACGTAATGACAGTGATACAGTCCCAAAGCCTATTCCTGGAAGATTTGTTTATGGGGAAACTTAATCATAGGTGTAGTTTCTTTGGTAATGTCAAGATGAAAGGCAATCTTACTGATACTTCTCCAAGATTTAGGATGTATAGAGATAATTTTGTTTATCGGGATGGACACATCCCCACAGTGACAGCAGTGTCAGCTGGCAAGGAAAGTGAGTTTAGAGATCACATATCAGGTTGGACTACATCACCCACACAGTATTCTTTGTGCTGAGAAATAAATGATGATTTATGGGATAGGCAGCGACATGGTGCTGAGAGTTTCATGATATATAGACAAAATGGAAAGTTTACCATATATCTTGTATTTCCTTAATCATTCCTGCTATATTTGACAACCCTAGAGATATTACAAGTCATTGTGGCAATATGTTGGAAGATGTACATTATAGATCAGATTTTGATGTAGGTCAAGCCAGCAAATTAATTTAGCTCCCCTTAACTCTCCAAACTAATAGCATATAAACAGAATTACTCAGAGGTTCACGATGCTATATAAGTTACTTCCATAAAGATTCCTCCCAGCATTAATTCCTTGTTAGATATGATTTTAATTCATTTGTTGGATCCCTACACTAATAGAAAGCTTTATATAAATGTTCAATGTGTATCTATTTTGTGAATCATTCCATCACGATTGGTCTGAACAGTGAATGGAACAGCAAGCCACATCTTGGTTAGTGTGAACAAGGGTGGAACAATAGAAAAAGGAACTGCTAGGGTGAAACAAGGGTGGAACAATAGAAAAAAAACTGCCAAGGTGAAACAAGGGTGGAACAATAGAAAAAGGAACTGCCAAGGTGAAACAAGGGTGGAACAATAGAAAAAGGAACTGCCAAGGTGAAACAAGGGTGGAACAATAGAAAAAGGAACTGCCAAGGTGAAACAAGGGTGGAACAATAGAAAGAGGAACTGCCAGGGTGAAACAAGGGTAGAACAATAGAAAGAGAAACTGCCAGGGTGAAACAAGGGAAGAACAATAGAAACAGAAACTGCCAGCTAGGGTAAAACCCTAAAAAATCCATGACCCAGGCAATATTGGTGAACATGGGTGAAAAGCAGAAAATGGAACAGAAAGCATTGTATTAGTGTATATAAGGGTGGAACAATAGAAAAAGGAACAGTCAAGGTAGAACCCTTTAACTTGGACAGCTAATATCTGTCAGTGTACACGGTGGGAAATAGCCAATATCTGTCAGTGTACACTGGAAAATAGCCAAATATCTATTAGTGTACATAGGGGTGAAAAGGTGGAAAATAGCCAAATATCTGTTAGTGTTCACAGGGGTGAATAGGTGGAAAATAGCCAAATATCTGTTAGTGTACACAGTGGAAAATAGCCAATATCTGTCAGTGTACACAGTGGAAAATAGCCAAATATCTATTAGTGTACATAGGGGTGAAAAGGTGGAAAATAGCCAAATATCTGTTAGTTTTCACAGGGGTGAAAAGGTGGAAAATAGACAAATTTCTGTTAGTGTTCACAGAGGTGAAAAGGTGAGTTGTTAGTGTTCACAGGGGTGAAAAGGTGGGAAATAGCCAATATTACTCAATATACACATGGATGTGTAGGTTGGAGCCTGGAACCGATGGAACAGACACTGTAGTGTAGTTGATGTCCATAAGGTTGGTCTAATGGAAACACGGGATAGTTAATGTACACAGGGTGGAACAGTGGAATATGGAATAGCACATTTAGTGAGTGTTAACATGGATAGTTGGCAATCTTATATGGTGGAGAATGAAAATATCACATAACAAAGGGGTATCATATAACTGGTATGACTTATCAACTGAATACAATGTCACAGCTACACACAGTTACAACACTAAACACAGAATAGCCCAAAAATCAAGTGTAAATAATCATTATATACTAAAACACATACTCAGAGGCAGCTTTAGTGACCTGTCTGGTAGATTCTGACACTGCCAAGAATTAACTCGGCCCCACCCCCTCCCAATTATACACTTCCTGATATGTAGAGTAGGTATACATGTACATACTTAATATGCAAATAAGAATTATGTGAATTGAAGGTGTGAGATAAGATGTGAGATTGTTTTTGTACCACATGTGATTTTATTCCAAGTGATCAGTACCTGTGATGTGTATATAGTCTATACCCTTATATGGGTCAATTTGGTGGAAGTCAGTTGGCTCGATCCTCTTGTCCAATGCTCAAATTATCATAAATGTATATGTCTTAATATGGTGACAGTACATGTCCTATTATGGTGATAGTAATTTGAAGTGCATGTAAATGGAGAATTTTGAACAAATAATATGTTTTATGTAATGCTTTGTAACAGAGACACTGTGACCTATTTTAGGTATGTGTAGGTCAATGTCTGTACTGGTGCTATATCAGTGTCCAAATCATACAGAATTATGTTTTTATAAACTACCAAAGTTTTCAGAATGTCCAATCTTCATGGTGTTGTGCACCTTGTTATGAATTTTCATTAAGTAATTATTCAGGAAATTCCTTATGTAGGATTTTCCAGAGGCAGGCATTAAATTCCTGAAGATTTGTGTTTACTCCCATTGTTATCATTATCATTATTACTAAAAAAAATATATAGAAATTTTGTTTAGAAATTTCTTTAAGTAAGGATATGGTGGTGTTTAAGACAGCTTTGTATTGGATGTCTGTCTGACAGGTAATGTGGATAATAGGTTTCATGAAAGTTTATTCTTATATCATAAAAAAAATAGCATTGAGAAAGTGTTAGCAGTGGCTTTTTATTTATTGCTTAAATTTCTATTTAATATATTCCCCCACCAACACCAGGAGATTGTAATCTGTATATCAAAGTTGATAAAGTTGGTGAAATTAACTTGATTTTAGATAGAAAATAGCAACACAAACAGAATATGATACCGTCAGTGATATCAGTGTTTTCTTAGTTACTAACAAACTTTTACATGTCTTAGTAACAACTTAAGGATTTCCCTTTACCAAGAAACATGTATTATAAATATATACACCAGTTTGCTATTGCATGTAAAGAACGTTTGCGCTTTTGCCTTTGAGACCAGATTAATAACCTGTGACCAAACTTCCTGTAGATCGGTTAGCCTTTAGAACAGCTGCATTGTGTTTCTCTGCTGTATATATGTATATTTTAAATGACCTATAAACTTTCAAAAAATATTTTAAGAAAAAAAAAAAACAAATAAAAAACTAAACATGGTTTTATAACATATTTTGTTTTTGCTTAGAAAGCTACTTTATAAAATCTATCCAGGAATATAAAAAGGCTAACTTCTGGAAAACGATCCCACCAACATTTTGTATGTGTCTGTTATGGAGTTTGGACTAGAATATTGTTGAAGGCCTGATATCAATCTTAAAACTGATGAATACAATTAATTCTAACTTCGGTACTCATGAATACAATTAATTCTAACTTCGGTAGAGCTGTGATAATAATAAAATTCAATATATTAAAAGCACTGTACATTACAGTTTAACAAATTACTGAACAAATGACTGTACAATTTAGATTTGTTATTTTTGAATAAATGTAATACACAGTGCACATAGAATAGCATTTTGATCAAGAAAATATATTTATATGTGCATACACATAAATACCCGGATACCTGATGTCTAGATGATTTGGGAAAACTGACAAAGAGTTACCTCCCTTATTCAAGTGATGCTAATTAATACTTGTCTCGCCACAATGATAAATGAACAAAATATTGTTTTGTGCCTTGAACTTTTGATGAGAAACTATTTATATTTTCATACAAAATATTTAAGTAGATTTCCCATTTTTATATGGTTGATTTTTTCTAGATTTATAATATTAAGAAACATTCATTATAAGGACATCTAATATTCTCTATTGGATTTTTAGATTGTGTGTGTCTCCAGCAGTGTTGAATTTGGTCTTGTTACCATAGAAACAATGTGTTGTTACCATGGTCCTGTTACCATAGAAACAATGTGTTGTTACCATGGTCCTGTTACCATAGAAACAATGTGTTGTAACAAAGTAAGGCAAAAATGGATTATGCCCCAGATGAAATACTACATAAATGATCAAAGTGTTGCAATTACCATAATAAATAATATCCAAGGACAGTGACAATGTATCAAAAGGTCACATGTTCCTTTTTGCCTAACCATCTTAATTGCATGGTCACCTTTTTGAGTTTAGTATTCCCTGTCTTGAATTTTACAACTACAGCATCCAATTTTGTGTCTTGAATTCATATATTTTTTCTTTTAATCAAATCTTTGAATATTTTTATAACTTGATATCTTACCAAATTTAATGGGTCATTTGATAGCAAAATTGAAGTGAAGGTACAGCTGTAAATGCCCCAAGCAGGAGACAGGATGATAGTGAGTTGATTTCTTGGTGTAGAATTTACATACCATTGGTGTCTTATCTGACATTCTTGTGTGATGGTGGACTGGACTGTAGGATCTGGTCCTATGGTTTTTACTCTGTATTGGAGACTGGGAAGGGTCGTTATTGAAGAACATGATGTCAAGCCAAATACTACAATATATACTGTCCTATTTTCTCCACATTACCAATATTAACACTGAATAAAATATATATTATCATAAAGTGTATTGTGTCTGTTTTTATATATTTGTTGATAATTTGAAATAGCATCATCTAGTAAGATAGCATACAGTTAATTGCTTCTGACATATTGTTTATTGAGGTAGCTACCAGCTACTACAAGTAGAATCCACCTCAAAATGGTTGTTCACAGGGCTAATTGATTAACTCAGCTAACTTAAACAACAATTTGTGAGTTAATAAATAATGGTTTGTGAGTCGATAGTTACTGTACAGTATGGTTTGTGAGTCAAAAGTTACTGTACAGTATGGTTTGTGAGTCGATAGTTACTTTACAGTATGGTTTGTGAGTCGATAGTTACTATACAGTATGGTTTGTGAGTCGATAGTTACTGTACAGTATGGTTTCTGAGTCAATAGTTACTATACAGTATGGTTTGTGAGTGTTACTGTACAGTATGGTTTGTGAGTGTTACTATACAATATGGTTTGTGAGTGTTACTATACAGTATGGTTTGTGAGTCGATAGTTACTATACAGTATGGTTTGTGAGTCGATAGTTACTGTACAGTATGGTTTGTGAGTCGATAGTTACTATACAGTATGGTTTGTGAGTCAATAGTTACTGTACAATATGGTTTGTGAATCAATAGTTACTATACAGTATGGTTTGCGAGTCAATAGTTACTATACAGTATGGTTTGTGAGTGTTACTATACAGTATGGTTTGTGAATCAATAGTTACTATACAGTATGGTTTGTGAGTCGATAGTTACTGTACAGTATGGTTTGTGAGTGTTACTATACAATATGGTTTGTGAGTGTTATTACTATACAGTATGGTTTGTGAGTCGATAGTTACTATACAGTATGGTTTGACAGTCAATAGTTACTATACAGTATGGTTTGAGAGTGTTACTATACAGAATGTAGATTTTAGGGAAAGGTTTAAAACAGATGCTTCACATAATTATTTGCCAATATAAAGTCCAGGGCTAAATCAACGGTAACAAAGTTTGTATTGATGTAATATCACAAAATACAATTACAGTACATATAACATAAGAGCTACCAATAGACCATTGGGACTCTCCAAAATGAGATTTTACTCTTGGTATGACGAGACATTTAGTATATGTTTTAACCTGCAGATTTCTGAGAAATGAGCTTTTAATTTCTTTAAGGTCTACCAAAAGCCAGGTACATATATATGTTAAGAAAATCAAATTCAAAGTAAATAGTGACAAATCAACATTCAAAGACAAAATGTATTCATATTATATAACGCACTTAGGATTCCTAAACAATTTGACGTATGTATGTTTGACTGTGTTAATGTTACAGCTGAATTCATAACTGTGTGGATGTTATTGGCTTACACGTCTAGATAGACTGTCCAGATAGACTGTCCAGATAGACTGTCCAGAAAGTTAATAATAATAGGAAGCAAAACTGACCAACAAAGCTAATTAGGCTTATAGAACAAGCGGCGGTTGTCCAAGGTCACAAAGCCTCTTGGATCAGCATTTAGATATTGATGTTTCCAATAGGAATACATGTTGTGTGACAGTCAGTGCTATGATTAGAGAACTGTTGGTTCAGCACTGTTCCTCATCTGTCTATCTCATCAGAGGAATACAAAGAATCCCTCTCTCTCTCTTCATTGACATAGATAATGAATGACATAGTGTATTTAATTGGACTGTCATGACCTAAATCTGACACATTCGTTATAAAAAAACACAACATCATGTCTGATATTGTTGGTGTCATAGATGGTCACCTGTTGTAAAATAATAATACTAGGTATTCAGTGAAAATCTGAATTTCAAAAGATAATGTATCACACATAAATTATATCCAGCCAGTAACAAATGGGGAGTAAAATACAGATAACTGAATCCATTGGCGATCCATGGACAGAGGACATGTGACTCGATGTACAAACATCTACTGTATACACCAGGTAACACTATGTTATCATCAACTCGATGTACAAACATCTACTGTATACACCAGGTAAAACTATCTGTTATCATCAACTCGATGTACAAACATCTACTGTATACACCAGGTAAAACTGTGTTATCATCAACTCGATGTACAAACATCTACTGTATACACCAGGTAAAACTGTGTTATCATCAACTCGATGTACAAACATCTACTGTATACACCAGGTAAAACTATCTGTTATCATCAACTTGATGTACAAACATATACTGTATACACCAGGTAAAACTGTGTTATCATCAACTCGATGTACAAACATCTACTGTATACACCAGGTAAAACTATCTGTTATCATCAACTTGATGTACAAACATATACTGTATACACCAGGTAAAACTATCTGTTATCATCAACTCGATGTACAAACATCTACTGTATACACCAGGTAAAACTATGTTATCATCAACTCGATGTACAAACATATACTGTATACACCAGGTAAAACTGTTATCATCAACTCGATGTACAAACATCTACTGTATACACCAGGTAAAACTATGTTATCATCAACTCGATGTACAAACATATACTGTATACACCAGGTAAAACTATGTGTTATCATCAACTCGATGTACAAACATCTACTGTATACACCAGGTAAAACTATCTGTTATCATCAACTCTATGTACAAACATCTACTGTATACACCAGGTAAAACCGTGTTATCATCAACTCGATGTACAAACATCTACTGTATACACCAGGTAAAACTATCTGTTATCATCAACTCGATGTACAAACATCTACTGTATACACCAGGTAACACTATGTTATCATCAACTCGATGTACAAACATCTACTGTATACACCAGGTAACACTATGTTATCATCAACTCGATGTACAAACATCTACTGTATACACCAGGTAAAACTATCTGTTATCATCAACTCGATGTACAAACATATACTGTATACACCAGGTAAAACTATGTGTTATCATCAACTCGATGTACAAACATCTACTGTATACACCAGGTAACACTATGTTATTATCAACTCGATGTACAAACATCTACTGTATACACCAGGTAAAACTGTGTTATCATCAACTCGATGTACAAACATCTACTGTATACACCAGGTAACACTATGTTATCATCAACTCGATGTACAAACATCTACTGTATACACCAGGTAAAACTGTGTTATCATCAACTCGATGTACAAACATATACTGTATACACCAGGTAAAACTATCTGTTATCATCAATTTATGTCTCGTCAGTTATCTAAGAAAATATTACCAGGTGCAGATTTTACTGCCTAATTTGATATTCTATATCAATTCTATATAGTTTGTAATGTGATTGTGACATCATCGATTATAACGTGATTTCGACATCATCGATTATAACGTGATTGTAAGTGACTAGGTTAAATAGTACAGATTTATGCTGTATTTTAACGAGGACAGAATTTTAACGAGGACAGATTTCTGTTATACCTGGCAGGAACCTGCCATCAGGCACTACAGAGATAAAACGGCCTGTACATCGCAATCAACAACTGGAAAAATACTCACAGCTAGGAAACCTGTTCAAGGGAAGGAGACTGTTGTAAACTTTGCTCAATGATACCAGATTCAAACAAGTGTTGAAGATGCAGTCATTAATATTGTATTAGATGTGTTAACAGGAATGAAAATGAATATTTAGTTTTAACAAATGTTGTGGCCTCAATATGGTTCTGTTCCCCCTGTCTTGCCACTGTGGAGAAAACCTCCAAACAGAAATTCAAATCGAATGGCTGTGTGCTGAAATAATGGAGATGCTTGAGAAAAAAATTAATAATTGGAGACAAGTATTCAAAGTAAGAGCAGCGAGAAAAAAGTAAAGAAAATAATTAGACAAGATTTTTAGAAAAATGTAGAAGAAAATGGACAGCATCAACAAGTCAAACAATTGAACAGACACCATTACACAGAAGTTATCACGGAACTCAAAGAAAACAATAGAAGCCAACATCATTGTGTGTTTATTAAAGGAACAATCTAACGCAGATGGAGCCACGAGACAAGAGGCTGATGACAAGGAAATATAGGATCAAGGGTGAAATCCAGACTTCTCTTGGTTTCTTTTACATTGTCTTAGAGAAAGAAATTGCTCTTCAAAACATATCTACATTGAAAAACAGCAACAAATACAATGAAATACACATCAACAATGAAAAAGGAACGGGGAAACTGCTTTGAGAATTGAGGCAAAGATAAAGAAAGAATTGAATTGGGGGAATTCATTACATTGGGTACGTGGACCACTGTGGAACAGAAAGGTCGTCCAATTGGCAACCAGAAAGAGATGCATGCAAACCAATTCTGATGTATGTATGTGTGGACACCCTCACAAACTGGCATGCGGACAGATTCCGATGTATGTATGTGTGGACACGCTCACAAACAGGCATGCAGACAGATTCCGATGTATGTATGTGTGGACACGCTCACAAACAGGAATGCGGACAGATTCCGATGTATGTATGTGTGGACACACTCACAAACTGGCATGCGGACAGATTCCGATGTATGTATGTGTGGACACACTCACAAACTGGCATGCGGACAGATTCCGATGTATGTATGTGTGGACACACTCACAAACAAAAGTGATCAACTTAAATGTATCATCAGAGAGGAGAAGTTGGATATCATTAGAGTGGTTGAGGTCATTCCTTAAAATTCAAGGTACCAAATAAACAAGTCCCGAGTTGGACATAGATGGATTTGGGAAATGGACCAAAAAAATGGATTAAGAACCATGTACAGAGAAGAGCAACACTATGAATACTGAGAACAAACAATCTAAGCTATGACAACAGACTGAGGATTCTGATTTACCTTCACTAAAACACAGACGGCTTGGAGGAGACATGATCCAGGTATACAAACAGACGGAGGATTCTGATTTACCTTCACTTAAACACAGACGGCTTGGAGGAGACATGATCCAGGTATACAAACTAACACATAGAGGATAGGACCGAGTTGTCGCTGAAGGACTTTTAATTTTAAATGATAACAAAAGAACAAGAGGCCACACTCCGACACTAATGAAACGAAGAAGTAGACTATACACTTTCAGTTTGAGGATTGTAAATCATTGGAGAGTCTTCCTGATGCCGCGGTTATGTCACCAACAGTCAATACATTTGAATCCAAATTAGATAAACACTGACGGCAACCTGAATGCATTTTTAGCTCGTCTCTTCGAAGAAGAGTGAGAGCTTATGTCGTCACTCCGGCTTCGGCGTCGGCGTCGGCGTTGGTTTTCCAAATGTTAAATTTTTGGTGCAAGTGTTGAAAGGCATAGTAATTTATGGTAATATGGTCCCTGTGGGGGTCAAACTATCCCCTGCCGGAGTTAAACTAAAAGATTTTTTGGAAAAAAACAGATTTTGGAAAATTTTTGGACTTAGAAAATGTTTGTGTTAAGTTTTTGGTGCATGTGTTGAACGGCATTAATACATCACTTTATAATTGTACTAGGGTGCTGATAATTGGCAATAGAGTCCCTCTGGGGCTAAACTATCCCTGCCAGAGTTAAACTAAAAGTTTTTTATGGGAAAAAACCAGAATTTTCAAATTTTTAGACTTAAAATATTTCTGCGTTAAGTTTTTGGTGCAAGTGTTGAAAGGTATTAGTACATCACTTTATAATTGTACTAGGGTGCTGATATTTGGCAAAAGAGTCCCTCTGGAGTTAAACTATCTCCTGTTGGAGTTAAACTAAAAGATTTTTTGGGAAAAAACCAGAATTTTCTTTTTGGTGCAAGTGTTAAGAGGTTTTAATACATCACTTTATAATTGTACTAGGGTGCTGATATTTGGCAATAGAGTCCCTATGGAGTAAGACAATCCCTTCCTGGAGTAAAACTTAAAAAAAAAAATTGATTTTTCTTTTTAAATCTGTGTTTTTTTGTTTTTGTTTTTAAATCTTTGGACTTTGTGTTAAGTTTATGTTGTGAGTGTTGAAAGGCATAGTAATACATGGTATTAGGTTTCCTTAGGGGGTTAAACTATCCCTTGCCGGAGTTAAACTGAAATATTTTTTTCGGGAAAAAACACATTTTTTATAGTTTTTGTGCAAATGTTGAAAGCTATTAACACATCACTTTATGATTGTACTAGGGTGCTGGTATTTGGTAAAAGAGTCCCTATGGAGTTACACTATCCCTTCTTGGGGTGAAACTGAAAATAAAACAATGTGAAAATGCTCACAATTGACAATTTATACCGGTCCACAGTTTTCAAGGGAGACAACTCTCTTTAGGATAATATTTTGTCAAAAAATTGAAGAAATATGTCCAAAAGCAATTACATTTGTTTTTAATATATTCATTTAATCTACAACAGCATAGCTTGTCTCCCGAATGTTTGTCAATAAATAATTTATATATATATAAATTGGTATGGTTTTGAAAATTGCATGAACTCACAAAACATAATCTGATCAAGTAAACAATATAAATATTATTAATGCAATTTGCGAAACCATTCCAATAAATATATTTTAATTATTTATTGACAAACATTTGCAAGACGAGCTATGCTGTTCTCCAACAGCTCTTGTTAACCATGAGATAGATAACAATAAACTTACTCAAATTCCGGAAGTCATCATAACATCACTGATGTTAACCTTTACGATCTATATATATATATAGGCATATTAAATACCTGCATTCAGTACTATTATTATTATTAAAAGCTAACGGACAATAAGCATTTATATATATTACTGTATCTAAAATGCCAAATGAAGATAAGAAAGTATACATGTAGCAGAACTGGGTATCCGCTGTTACCACTGCGCTATGAAGAAACACTTCCGTGAACAAATTAAGATTAATATTTATTAACAAAACTGGCCTACTTGTATCTTGTGTATTTCATGCATATTTCAATACATGATGCCGTAAAATCAAGATGCTCTTTAATCATAAGTAACTCAAAGCATATGGCAATTATCAAAAACAACATCAGAACAATGTTTTCTTACATGTTTACAAAGCAGACGAAGTTTCAACATAACATCAGAACTAGAATGTTATTTTCCCAAAAACAATATTTTCACTTTTAAAAGAAATATGTTTGAAAGGGAAAAAATCAATTTACTTTTTATGAATAATTTCAGTAGTACAGAAAAGAAAAAGCAGTAAACAATTGATATTAAATTTATCAATTGCATCTTCCTTCAATAGTATAATATGGAGATGTCATCATTTAGAAGCTTGGCAGTACTGACCCTTTCAAAAGCACATTAGCTATTATGTCCTATTACGTCCTGTTAGGTCCCATTACGTCCTATGATGTCCTATTGCATCCTTATGGTTTTTCAGCGGATGAGTAGGGGTCAGTGACTGATGCTTTTCTAGTGCAATCACACAGAAACGCCACAACTGGTCACAGTAGCATGACAGTACACGTCACATAACACTGACAACAGGCTAATCAGTTTTGTATGATATGTATAAATTGAATCGGCTGATTTGCTGCTGGCCCTACACCTAATGAATAGGATTTAGTTATTATGGAACTGAAACCTATCAGCTAAGATTACTTCAAATTGTTGCTAGCACACCCATGATGGAATATCCCTTCTACAGTTAATAACAATTAATTACCACCACTATAAGATTTTAAAAAAATAAACAGCAATGCACATCCATTACCATGTGTTTGGTGCCTCCAAACTAACTGTAAAGATGAATATTGATATTCACAAGAAACGTCAGCAATTGAAATCGAGTGTGAAAAAGAATTGAGAGTTAATGGACATTTGGTGCCATTTTCAACATTAAAAGAGCATATATCTATGTCAGTCTAAAAAATGTGTCTCCTGAATTTGATTAGATGGATGAGGTTACTTGTTCTGAGTAGCCAGATGAAAATGGACTTAAGCGGGCTATAGACAAGATGGACTCCGATTAGGTGGGGAATAAACCATTGATCAGGGTACATGATACTGTAATAGATGGATTGTCTGTCGACTGCAGTGTCAGGTCCAATGTGTCCTTAGCTTGTCTCCAAGATTGTAAAACGTGTATTGGTAAACAAATTCTACAGCAGTAACGGGGGAATACAATTTCTCCTGATTCCTCAAATTGTAAATAAATTGTGATAGGAAGAAGATTATATCTCCAACTTTACATGTTTGAAGTATGAGAGGTTGAGCCTGATGGCAAGATATGTCATTCTTACATCAATCACAGTGTTAGAGGATTTTTAAAGGAATTCCTTTGGGCGTATTATTGATTGTTGAATGCTTCCTTTTTTTAATCAAATGATGCTATAGCAACTAATAAATCATAATTCATATCCAGTTATAATGAATATTGGATTTTCATTGAAACTCATTTCCACCTTTTATATGTACAGTGAATATTTTTAAGATGCTGGTTATGACAATAAAATTTGATGAGAAATAATTTTTATGATTTTACACTTTACAAAATTGTTGTTGTCAATATAGCATATTAAAGCGTTCTTTTTTGTGTACCTAAGTTATAGTAGATTGTAAGATTTTCTAAATTAGGTTTTCCTCAGAGACACTTCTATAGAGACATAGTACCACTATATTCCTAAACATCAAGGTCATACTACCACTATACACTCAAACATCAAGGTCATAGTATGTACACTATATACCTAACATCAAGGTCATTGTACCACTATATTCCTAAACATCAAGGTCATACTACCACTATACACTCAAACATCAAGGTCATTGTACCACTATAAACCCAAACATCAAGGTCATTGTACCACTATATGCCTAACATCAAGGTCATTGTACCACTATATACCTAAACATCAAGGTCATTGTACCACTATATACCCAACGTCAAGGTCATTGTACCATTATATACCTAAACATCCAGGTCATTGTACCACTATATACCCAACGTCAAGGTCATTGTACCACTATATACCTAAACATCAAGGTCATTGTACCACTATATACCTAAACATCAAGGTCATTGTACCACTATATACCCAACATCAAGGTCATTGTACCATTATATACCTAACAGCAAGGTCATTGTACCACTATATACCCAAATATCAAGGTCATTGATAAATAGATTATGTGAACTCTGTGTGAATTCTTCTGAAGTTTTTTCTTAGTTTGTCTATTTACCCAGTATATTTTCTGATTTCCTTTCTCTTATTGTGCGTGTATTAGTGAAAGTGTGTGAGTAAGTATCATATATGTTGGGGAAAGCATCTAGTAGCCTTCAGGCTGTATATAATGCTCATTAAAGAAACAAAACCAATGTAATTGTGTCATGATTTTCTCATGATAATTTTATGTTAATCTTATGCATCTGAATGTTTGTCGATGTTGTCTATTTCCAGCTGCGTGACAAACATCGTAACAACAAGGTACAAGTGGGTTGGATCAGTAAAAAAAAATCCTATATTTGTAAGACTTAGAATCTGTAGGATAAAGATGAACTTAGTGGTAATGGTTTTCAGAGATACCCTCTCCTCTGCCACCTCCAACCCCACCATACCCTGCACCAGTCTTCAGGCTTTAACCGGTTACCCCCTAAACCTTGGAAATATGTATGAAGAGAAGTTAAACTCCTGAGTACAGATGTACCAGTGTATAAAAACTAGAGAACACATCCCAAATCCTACTTAGTGGCCAGGTGCCATTTCTTAATGTCAGCATACATATATACCCAGAGAGACTGTGTACAACATTATTTCAGCCATCAGACTTCAACTTTGAACTTGTGGAACAGTCAGACAACCCTGCAGATTAGAAGTCAGAACTCCGGTTCTTAAGTGTTAAGAGATTGTGACACCCCTTGGTCTGGAGGTTATCTGTTAATGAAGCACTGCCTTGTCAACAACATCAAACATAATCTATTATTTAGTAATTCCAAATCTTAATTGCTGATTTTCTTGACTAAAATCTGCAGTACATATTTCGACAAAAAAGGTAAACCGCATATACAAAATGTACTTTATTTACAAGGTTGTGCTTTTGCTTGTTAAATAGTTACGTCTTTTACCTGAGGTTTTTACCTGAGGTTTCACTTCGAGTATAGAAAGGATTTGGTATCGCATTCCAATTCCCAAAAAACCCTGATCTGCTTCCACTAGCTACATAAGAAAAGTTGGATTTTATGTGCAGTAGAATCATTGCCCTTTATCTAATTCCTCTATACAAGGCTTGTTTTACCCGTTGACTGGTTAGCACAAAGGGTTTTTTATCAATCAGTATTTTTTTCATACTTGCTTTTTCTATGATTTTAATCTATTTTGATATATTTCATCCTTACAACTTTCCATAAGGAAGCGCATTTGTAGAACTTTAAAAAAAAATCTGAAGTTGAACATTCCACCAGGACCTGGTTACATTACAACAGTTATACCAAACAGTGATATAATAGTAATATTTACCTTTGTTTAAGGTAGGTGAGACACTGGCCAAATATACCTCTTATTACTGAAAATTCTTCTTTTTACAAAAACAACTGAAGAGTGTATAGATACACATGGTACAATGAACAATATCATAGAAAAATCATTGATATATGTTTTCTGGGAAAAGGTAAGTTAAATGAAAGAAGTCTTACTGGATTAACAATGCCAAACTTCATTTACACACGATTTTGTATATGTGAGTTGTGATGTCTCATTTTTTTCATCATTTTTATTTTCAGAAAACAAAGAAAGATGTCAGTAACTTTGACCGTGAGTTTACCAGCGAAGCCCTTAAGATGACACCAACAGACAAGTTGTTCATCATGAATTTGGACCAAACAGAATTCACCGGTTTCTCTTTCGTCAACCCTGAGTATATTGTCACTGTGTGAGGGCCTTCCTTGGGGGTCTAATCTAGGAGAACTTTGGTGGGGTCCTACCCTCCAGAAGACCAGACAAAGGGGGACGTCATTGTAGGTCATGTTTGCAGCTTTCTTAGGTTGCCTCCCACTTCTACCCAGGAGGAGGGGGAAAGGGGCTCCTAAGGGGGTCTGCTGTTCAGGAGACTTTTCAGAGGGACCTTTAATGAAGGCTTCATCTGTGGCTTCTGTGTGGGCCGTCGATCCAGGAGACCTGACTTAGGGGGCCTTCATTGAAGATCATATCCGGGCCTTTTTGAGGGCCTCTCCACAAGGGAACTTGATAGTGGGAGACCTTCAAAGAGGGCCATAGCATGACCTTCAAATGGGTTGACACTTAAACAAGACTTTTAGAGGGATGACACTGGCAGGCCAGCTGAAGGACCCTACACAGTTTATGACTTATATGACCCTGAACATTATGGAAAATGCGGCTCATTTCCGTCAAGTGAGAACAAGAATGCCTTTATGCATATAATGACAGTATGATACTAGGATGTTTTTTCTAAGCTTTTTGCAATCTTAAACTGTTTTCTGCCAATGTAACAGAAGTTCTTATTCGTGCAGATAGCATATACATTATTGTATCTCATCATTCCTGAATTATTTTAAAATGGATCATGGTTTATAAATCCTGTGTGAGAATGAATGGCTTATCATTTTCATGTTATTAAGTGTACAGTCAAGAAAGTTGTTTATGATAAATTCATAACTTTATACGGCGTAGCATTTTGGACTTTTAAACAAATTATTAAAAGTGTTTATATTTCTGTGTATACTTTAAGATATGATGTTTTTAGATGTATTATCCCTATCTAGTCTTGTGTAAATGGCTGTAGATATACATTTGTGGCTTGTTGAAGATATTGATCAGAATCACAAAGAATTATGATTGTTTAATTTAAACTCTTTATAGATTTTAACTTTTCATACATAAAGTTTTCATAAATTTACAGAGAAATAATATCAAACGCACCACATGTAATTGAGCAATCAAAAATATTAATAAGTCACCATATTGGTGTGAGAGTTCTCACCTTTACATTACACAATAACTGTGGAAACAAATACAATTTTTGCTAGGAGTTTTTGACCTTAACTAGTAATCAACTGGTGTGAGAGTTGTCTCCCTTCCACTACAAAAATAATCAGGTGACTTCAAAGTGTTGATAATGCATGCCTAAATAAGATGGGTTAATAGATATTTCTACATCAGAACAGCTAGCCTTCATGGTGTATATCATTATTTATCTGCTTGTAGAGTTTATTTCTATAATTATCATTGATAACAATTATATAACAGTTGACAGAGATATGTGAATTGGAAGTCAGTATATGTCATAGAGGCTTATAATGGACTAAACTATAAAGAATACCTGACCAATACTACTAAGTATATAACAGACAATTAAACCATTGCTCTATTGTTTGTAGCGTACATTATCTCTCATAATGTCGCCGTTTTTTCATGCCGCGGTCGAAGTGTGTATTATGTTTACAAAGAACCGGGTTTTATTAACACAATGTTTTTGTTTGATCCCAAAAACTGGGCACTATCACCACAATGAGGTTTTGTTTTTTGCCCGGGTCTTTCATGTAACTGGATGCAAGTGGGCATTATTAATATCAAGGCCTGAATAAGCAGATTACATAACAGTCTGCACACTTCACCACTGCATGAAAACTGAAAATAAGTTAAAATAGAACACAAAACAAAAGAAAGTTATATACTGTATTTAATTATTTTTGAATAAATTTCAGGGAGTAGAAAAACTATGAGTATGAGACATTTTGCTATTGATAATACATTATAGAATAATTGCCACATAAACCATGATTTTAAAAGTAAAACAAATGAAAATCTTGAATGTATAATTGTGCAAAAGAGTTGCCTCCCATGGTAATATTTCGCACAAGAAAAAAATATTTAAGGGTAGAAAGCAACTTTTATTTTGCCTAAAATGTAATTGTTTATATTACATTCACTATCAGACAGGTATTGTCATGTATGTTTAAAGGTAGGTGATACAAATCCTACTAGAAAAAAATATGTAAAATAGTTATTTATTACAACTAAATTAACGTAGTAATTATTATTATGTATATATCAATGAAGTCACCCTTCTGATTACCTCCCATAGCGGACGTAAAACGTAAAAATACCGTCAAAATCACATCAAAAATTGTTAATTTCACAAGTTATGCGGCAAAGAAGGAACGTCGGAGCAAGAAAACACATTTCATAAAGTTTGACTGAATAATGAGAAGTTTTCATCAAATAGAAGTTACATTTTTAAATATAACTGTGTTTGGCATGGAAAAAGAGCTACTGAACCAGACACATATATGTACATTATAGCTACTGTATGTGAAATAATTATGCGAAAACAAAAGGATGACTATATCACACACATACATGATATAACTTTCTTTCGACATTTACCTTAGCCAACTTTAATTTCCATGCCACCCCCAGTGCCCATGTCCATAAAGTATCCGGTGATTAGGTGTTTTCTACCTAATCACTTTCTGTCTCCTTTTCACTACAGGTGAACTTATTTTGCGTCAAAAGCACTTTCGTTTTCCTGTTGCTCGGCCTAATGTTCATATAAATCCAATACCTGACATAGAATAGTGTCAGAATTGTAATCCATGTTTGTATTTTAACTCATAGACCTTCTGTTGGACACGTGTACGCGCTTTATATATTTTTGTAAACATTCCCGAGTGAAATGCAATCTAACATCTCGGCTGTTTCCGGACCGAAACACTCCTGATATTCCATAATAAGGCTAGAAAAAAGTGAACGTGACTGGTGAACCGTGGTGACTGGTATTTATTTAATAACTGGCATTTATTTAAACAAAAGAGTGCATTGGTTTATGTCAGATACATGTAATGACCTCAACCTGGGATTTCTTCTGAATACAACCAAGAGATTCGGGCTATAAGGCCCTCATCTCTAGGTTGTATTCAGAAGAAATCCCAGGTTTCGGTCATTATCCATTACTTAACAGCTATTAATACCTGCTACCATATTTATTTCTAAAATACATTTAGGAACGCAGTGTGACACAGATAAAAACTACAGAAAGTAGGCAGATACCAGACTGTTGTTTCACTAAAAATTCTTTGTCAAAATGCAGTTAAAGTTATATGATAATTCAGTAGTTTTTAATATCATATACAATGTGTATACAAGAGTTTCTATAAAGATTTATTTATTAATTTGTTATTTTGAATTCGAAAAATGAAATAAGTAGAACATTTTAATTTAGGCAATATGTATAAGTGAAGTAATTAGTTAAGACTGGGTTGGATGTTGGAACATATTGATGATCACTGTTTCTCTGTTATTGTTTAAGTACACGATACATTTGTGTTAAGGATGTATGCTGCCTTATTCTGATATGCATCTCATTTCTATAAAAGAACTCCCACGGCTACTTTAGAAACTTAGAAAAAATATTTATTATCTTGTTGGTTTATATAAAGGAGGACATACTTGAGATGAACCTAGGAATATAATTACTGATCTGTTTTAAACATTATTAAAGTTTGTAAGGGAGATAACTCTTGTGTGCCGTTAATCCCAAGTCATTGATTACATTATAAAGCTGTATATTGTCATGTGATACTAAAGACTTTTATGCATAGACCTCCCCTCACTATACTCCAAACCAATAGTGTTGTTAATACAACAACTATCTACTGTGCATACATAATAATGCTCAACTTTGTTTTAGATAAACATGTTAGATTCTACTCTCAAGCTCTAGGGTTTATTGTTATACAGAGTTAAATGTTCATCAACAAATGATCTCATTGTCAGACAACTTGTACATCGTATTGTTGGATATTTCCGCTGTGCGGGGATCACATTTTCAATCATTTCAGGTTTTTAAATAGTATTATGTATAATGTAAGATTTGATAGGAAATTTTTGTATGATGTCTTATGTGTATTTCACTTTTTGCTATTCTCAGATCTGACATTGTATTTGTCTACGTGAATCGCATTACAAATGTATGGTAACAGTAAAAGCAAAAACAGTAATTTTAGTTGTTCATTAATTAAAGCATGTATAACAGGATATTATTATTATATGGGTAATTTTATACAGATATAAATAGTTTATATTGTTTTTATTTATATTGATTCATAAGTAAAATCAAGTACCACTACATCTGGTAATATGTCCATGCCTGGTAATAAGCCCTTGCCTGGCAATAATAGTTGTTGGCGCTCTGAACTTATTACAAAATAAATACGGTACTGAAACCTATTCCATGTCCTTGATCACAACAATGAAAACTGTGTGAACATACAAAATTAAGTGTGTTTTTAAGGATTAACTTGAATATTTTCTATGACAAAAAAAGGATTGTACTCTAGATAAACCACAAATCCAAGTGGTTTATGATGACAGTACACTCTTTTTGTGTTATAGCTAAAAAATAATGTATTCTGTTTAATCCTTGTAATTTGATCTACTGTACATAATCCCTGTGTAAATCTTCTTTTATTGACAAACTCTTTTCTCCTAGAAATTATTATGCGGCTGTATCAAGCCAATCAAAAGTGACATTACCAATGGTGACATCATTTTTTGACATTACGGGCTAATAACATAATTTTTTAAGCCAATGAAAATGCTTGTTACATAAGCCATTGTCCTAACTTATGATCGCTACATTGTAGGTTTTGTATACTGTGAATTGCCTTCCATTACATACCGGTATGTATCATATGTATGGCAGTCAATTTATAAATACTTACCAATATGTCAAAATTTGATTATTATAAGCTAAAGAAATTAGGTACACCAAAATATGTTTATTTACAGTAAGCTTCCATCAAGTGTTAAACCAAGAAGGCTTGGGTATTAGTCTAGGGCTGTTGATCTTTTAAATAGCTCTACCAAAAAATGCTATGACTGAATGAGAGTGGATGATTTCAGAAAATCACTCTGATATAGGTCCGCATCTGATAGATAATGTTATGAATATCTTGCCAAATTTATTTTCAACTTTACTTTTTTCTTTTTATCAGTATATGGCTAAGTTCCATTTCTATTTATTAATTACGGAATGGTGTAGATCCTTTTTATATGTCATATCTGAGACAAAGTCTCGATTGACCTATTGCGATCGCCTTATGTCCGGCATCCTGCGTCATAAACAATTTACATTTTCAACTGAGAGGCCAAGGGTCATGATATTGTGCCAGTGGCATGCTGGGATGAAGGGCTACCAAGTTTGTTCAAAACAATTACCTTGACCTACTTTCAAGGACACAGGGTTGAATGAGATGCATTTAATGTTGGTTTAAAAGCAGAACATCATCTATTAGTGTACACATCAGAACTCAGGTGACCGTTAGGGCCCCTAGGCCTTTTGGTTTTTTTCATCACATACTTCTTCATCGCGAATGCCAGAAAGAAATGTATCATTACAATGTGTATACTAAAGTATGTGTATATTATCTTACTCTTCTATTAACCATTCATACCCTATACAGCCGACAATAAACCAATCTGTGGTGATAGGCCCTTCTATAACTATTACTGTTCTGTGTAATTATAACAAACAGTACATTATCCTATAATAAGACCACATGACTTTTAGAGGTCATGTGTTCGACCCTGAGTTTATTACAGGATAAATACAGTAAGGTGTGGTCAATTTGATTAGTTCACATAATATCCTCAAATAAAACAAGTTTTGGAATATGTAATCTAGCTTTTTATTAATTTGTTGAATATCGCATGTAAGGAGTCACTTTTAAAGTTAACATATTGCTTGTTTAAATTTCACATGTAAAGAATCACTTTTTAAGACAACATATGGGTTTTTAAATTTCAAATGTAAGGAATCACTTTTTAAGTTAACATATAAGGGTTTTCAAATTTCACATGTAAGGAATCACTTTTAAAATTCGATATATTGCACTTTTACCATTTTACATGAAAAACTGCACACTGCACTTCACTCAGAATCTCGTACATAGAAAATGTTATTTTGTCCTTAGTTGTAAATACTATATAGAAATGACTTTGTTGTTTTTGATCTATTTTAGTTGTAAACATAGCATATATGTATTAGAGCACGCTCTTGAAATTTATTCCCTTAGGAGAAAGTAAGTTACCTCCCTTTAGAAAGCCGAGTTGTACTATGGTTTGTATTGCCTACAGGATATTTCAGTTCTTATTGTAAACACATTTCTTTTCATTTTTGTTAGTAGGGAAAAAAATAATCGTGTATCCGAGTTCCTGACAAATTGTCATGGATACAATTACGATAATGTACGTGTTCCTCCATTATGTACAATATAGAGGTGTATTATCCTATTCCCTGTTTACAAAGTGAGGTACCTTTTACCGGGAACATAAATGGTATGTTTTTAGAAAGTCATGCTTTTCAAAACTAATCTTATTCTGACCTTACAATTAAAGAATAAAACAAAATCATAAAATAAATATTGATTTCTTACAGTTAAATTCAAACTAACTTTTTTCTGTGGGAGCAACAATTACTTTTTAGCTCACCTGCCCGAAGGGCAAGTGAGCTTATGCCGTGGTGCGGCGTCCGTCGTCCGTCTGTCCGGCCGGCGTCAACTTTTTCATTCAAACAACTTCTTCTCAATAACCAAGAGGCCCAGGGACTTGATATTGGGTCTGTAGCATGCTGGGGTGAAGGGCTACAAAGTTTGTTCAAATAAATGACCTTGACCTTCATTCAAGGTCACATGGGTCAAATAGGCTATAATCTTCAGACGACTTCTTCTCAATAACCAAGAAGCCCAGGGACTTGATATTGGGCCTGTAGCATGCTGGGGTGAAGGGCTACAAAGTTTGTTCAAATAAATGACCTTGACCTTCATTCAAGGTCACATGGGTCAAATAGGCTATAATCTTCAGACGACTTCTTCTCAATAACCAAGAGGCCCAGGGACTTGATATTGGGCCTGTAGCATGCTGGGGTGAAGGGCTACAAAGTTTGTTCAAATAAATGACCTTGACCTTCATTCAAGGTCACATGGGTCAAATAGGCTATAATCTTCAGACGACTTCTTCTCAATAACCAAGAGGCCCAGGGACTTGATATTGGGCCTGTAGCATGCTGGGGTGAAGGGCTACAAAGTTTGTTCAAATAAATGACCTTGACCTTCATTCAAGGTCACATGGGTCAAATAGGCTATAATTTTCAAACAACTTCTTCTCAATAACCAAGAGGCCCAGGGACTTGATATTTGGCCTGAAGCATGCGTGGGTGAAGGGCTACAAAGTTTGTTCAAATAAATGACCTTGACCTTAATTCAAGGTCATATGAGTCAAATAGGCTATAATCTTCAAACGACTTCTTCTCAATAACCAAGAGGCCCAGGGACTTGATATTGGGCATGTAGCATGCTGGGGTGAAGGGCTACAAAGTTTGTTCAAATAAATGACCTTGGCCTTCATTCAAGGTCACATGGGTCAAATAGGCTATAACCTTCAAACGACTTCTTCTCAATAACCAAGAGGCCCAGGGACTTGATATAGGGCCTGTAGCATGCTGGGGTGAAAGGCTACCAATTTTGTTCAAAATAAATGACCTTGACCTATATTCAAGGTCACAGGTGTGAAATTGGCGTAAATCTTTAAACAATAATTTTGCGACAGCCAAGAGCCTACCAGACCTGATAATAGGCAAATAGAATGCTGGAATGAAGGACTAGAAAAATTTTAATATGAATAAAACTAGCTTACAATGATATTTGAATAAAGAGGTAATCAACATAGTATCTTTAGAAATGACCTCAATCAACTTCAAAGTTGCTGTAGAGCCAGTGAGCGATACAGGCCCATTGGGCCTCTTGTTATTATTTTATGGGAATTAAAAAAGGCAGTAACATTTGCTTATCTTCCTGTACAATGATATACTCCTGGCAATCTCTAGTTTTACTGACCTGTAGGGTTTGGTTATATTGGACTGATGTCATATCACATCTAGTTTTACTGACCTGTAGGTCTGGTTATATTGGACTGATGTCATATCACATCTAGTTTTACTGACCTGTAGGTCTGGTTATATTGGACTGATGTCATATCACATCTAGTTTTACTGACCTGTAGGTCTGGTTATATTGGACTGATGTCATATCACATCTAGTTTTACTGGGCTGTAGGTCTGGTTATATTGGACTGATGTCATATCACATCTAGTTTTACTGACCTGTAGGGTTTGGTTATATTGGACTGATGTCATATCACATCTAGTTTTACTGGGCTGTAGGTCTGGTTATATTGGACTGATGTCATATCACATCTAGTTTTACTGACCTGTAGGTCTGGTTATATTGGACTGATGTCATATCACATCTAGTTTTACTGACCTGTAGGTCTGGTTATATTGGACTGATGTCATATCACATCTAGTTTTACTGGGCTGTAGGTCTGGTTATATTGGACTGATGTCATATCACATCTAGTTGTACTGGGCTGTAGGTCTGGTTATATTGGACTGATGTCATATCACATCTAGTTTTACTGACCTGTGGGTTTGGTTATATTGGACTGATGTCATATCACATCTAGTTTTACTGGGCTGTAGGTCTGGTTATATTGGACTGATGTCATATCACATCTAGTTTTACTGGGCTGTAGGTCTGGTTATATTGGACTGATGTCATATCACATCTAGTTTTACTGACCTGTAGGTCAGGTTATATTGGACTGATGTCATATCACATCTAGTTTTACTGACCTGTAGGTCTGGTTATATTGGACTGATGTCATATCACATCTAGTTTTACTGACCTGTAGGTCTGGTTATATTGGACTGATGTCATATCACATCTAGTTTTACTAACCTGTAGGTCTAGTTATATTGGACTGATGTCATATCACATCTAGTTTTACTGACCTGTGGGTCTGGTTATATTGGACTGATGTCATATCACATCTAGTTTTACTGGGCTGTAGGTCTGGTTATATTGGACTGATGTCATATCACATCTAGTTTTACTGACCTGTAGGTCTGGTTATATTGGACTGATGTCATATCACATCTAGTTTTACTGACCTGTAGGTCTGGTTATATTGGACTGATGTCATATCACATCTAGTTTTACTGGGCTGTAGGTCTGGTTATATTGGACTGATGTCATATCACATCTAGTTTTACTGGGCTGTAGGTCTGGTTATATTGGACTGATGTCATATCACATCTAGTTTTACTGGGCTGTAGGTCTGGTTATATTGGACTGATGTCATATCACATCTAGTTTTACTGACCTGTAGGTCAGGTTATATTGGACTGATGTCATATCACATCTAGTTTTACTGACCTGTAGGTCTGGTTATATTGGACTGATGTCATATCACATCTAGTTTTACTGGGCTGTGAAACACCCACACAACCACTGGTTTACTGGGCTTTAATTGTGGCTTCACTTCGCTAAGATCCTGCCTCACAACCCCAAGTTTCACTAGGCTGTAATCCTGATTTTACTAGGCTGTAATCCTGATTTTACTAGGCTGTAATCCTGATTTTACTGGGATGAGATCCTGGTTTTACTGAGTTGAGATCGCATCTCAGGTAGGTTTGCGTTTCTTTTTTTTTTGATCGTATATGTAAAAGATTTCATCTTGTGTCAGAATTGTCCGAAATCATTATTTCATTGCATGAAGATTAGAATGAGAAAAAAAAACAACATTGCACTTGTGTAGCTAGCTGTACATTTAATATTTCATTTTAAACACCAAGTAATTGTACCGTTAACATACCTGATTTTGTACACCAGTACTAGAATTTGTTGAATTATGATAGCTTAAAATTTTTTGACAATTACTTTTTTCAAAAATTGATGAAAATGATTCATGGCAAAGTCAGTCTGTGTCACAGAGGATTTGTAATAGTATTGTTAAAGAAACTTGTATTTGTATCAAGTTTTGTGAGTTATTTCCCTTGGATAAATGATAGATATTGTTGTCAATCTTTGAATCATTACCAAGCATGTTTTCTATGTAGCGAGATTCGCCAACATTATCAAACTATTGCATCCTAACATACATTATCAGACTGCAAATCTCACTCTACAGATTTGGGGGTCGGGGTTGGAGGCACAAGTCACAAGGTCAGAAAACATGGGTTTAAGGTCAGTCTATAATCATTCTATAGTATAAGGGTTTAAACATCTTCTTTGGCACGAAAGTCAAACTATTGGCTCTAGAACACCTTACATTGTAAAAGGTCATTTCAGTTTAGGTTAATGGTCACTGTGCACTTAAAGGGTCTTGTTCCTCTGGTTCAATTTCATATTACATTGTCAAGATTATTATTTTGGGTTCAAGGACACCTTACATCACAAAGGTCATTACTCCGAGTCATCATACATCACGGTTCAAAGACACCTTGTATCGAGGTCATCTCTCCAATTTCATAGGACAAGACAACTTGTTTGGTAAAAGTCCCATTACTATGGAGTTTTCTTTCATTGTATTCTAAAGGTACAACATTCTGGGTTCAAGGTCATTTTAAAAGTCATATCCTATCCAAGGTCTTACAGGATCAAAGGCTCCTTGAAATGGCCCGTATTCCATGTTGAACTTGTCGTGCATGCAGTGGTCAATGTTCATCATCTGAATTTACAATAGAATGTTATTGATAGAAGTTATTTAGGGTTAAAGGTCAATACAGGGGGGTGGAGACACAACATCCCAGAAGGTAGAGAATTGTAAAAACTCCAGACAAACATGTCGTGGATACAGGTGTTTACATGAGGTCTCACCAAAAATCCAGGTAATCTAAAACCTTATAGATGTATGCTGGTTTCGCAGAAATGCTCATTTCTCAATAAAGAAAGGGATTTTAAGAAAGAGATTTGTTTTAGCAGTCCATTGCATTTGCCAGAATGAAAGGATTTTTAAGCATGTGAATTGCCACTTAGCTAAATTTTATACTGTTCATTTCTTAATATTTAAGTTTAGATACTGGTACATACAAAAAGAAAATTTGCCAGAAAGATTTTTTATGTACCAGTTCACAAAATGTACTCTATCAGTTTAACATTTTTACATCATAAGTATAAATTATAGATGTATTGTAACTATTGTGTATATATTTCTTTGCTTTGAGAATTTATGTGATTTCCTGGTAAATGTAAATAGTATAAATCGGTGGCAGATCTAAGGACCATCTGGGCTTGTTTCTAAATTTCCTGGGGAATTTCCAAAAGGGAACAAACACCTGTATTTAGAGAAAATTTCTGGGCTGAGTTAGAGGTGTGTTTTTATTTAAGTCCAGAAAAACTCTTTAGATCTGCTACTTTACATGTATTCAATTTCTATCTAGTAGTGTACATGTGGACTCTGTGTAAATAGTACAGACATGTTTTGTTATTGTATGTCTGTAGTCCTGTACAATCTGTCTCCTGTGTCATCACACAAAAATGTCAAATGTTCATGTAGAAGTATCAACCACATGGTTAAATAAATACAACAGTTGTAGAATCTGTATCAGACAGATGTGGATACCCTTGTCACACATTCTGTTGTCGTCTGAATGAACGTTCATATGCTAATAATGGAGACTTTTGTGTATTTTGTACAAAGTTGCTAAATGTAATTGCCCAGCCTCGTTAAAGTCTTTTTGTAGATTTCTACAGTTCCATTAATGTTGCCTGTATCTTTAAATACAAATAAAGATATTAAGGATACAATCGTATTGAAGCAATCTATAAACGTTTAATCCAAGTACAAGATCCTACACTTACTTCAGTTTCCATTGATCAGAGAAGGAGAATTATAGAACAAATCATTTGCTACTTAAAAAAGTTGTACAGATTTGATGGAGTAACTCATTTATTGAAATCAAGCCCTATGTCAATATTCCATTTTTTGCTGGAGTTATTGCCCTTTGCACATTGGAAATTCTCATACCTCCTCCGTAATTACTTGTTTTCTGGACTTTTTCCGCTATCTTTGCTACATCAATTTGTTACTTAGTATGTGGTTTTATTATACATGTATTAGATTACAGATGAGTTTGAACCTCATGTCAAAATTCCATTTTTGCTGGAGTTATGGTCCTTTGCACACAGGTAATTATCACAATTAATTGTTTTTTTATCCTTTTTTCTGTTCTACTTGTCATATCAAATTGAATCTTTGTATGTGGTTTATTCAGAAAACAGAAATCATGATGCTTTTCATATCATGACCATGAAATTTCAAAATGACACCCTTTCAATGAAATAGGTACAGGCGACACTCCTACTTCTGTGGAATTCTTATATAAATTATGACTGCCCTCCTCAAGTGATACTTAAGACCAAATCTGATGGAAACCCATTAAGGTATTAACAAGGATTAGTGCTTTAAATAGAAAAGTTCCCCTTTTGGGGCCCAACCCTTCTGTCCCCATGGGTCAAACCAACCTCATTTATATAAATATATGATTGCCGTTTCTAACCAAATTTGGTTGTGATTCATTAAGGCATTAAGGAGAAGTGTTTTTTTAAAGCAAAATTTTAGCTAGGTTCCCCTTTTTGGGCCCTGTCCTTCTGTCCCAAGGGGTTAGACCACAGCTCCATATATATCAATTTATTATGATTGCCCTCCTCTTTGATGTTTCAGACCAGATTTGGTTTGTTTGTGGGTTTTTTTTAAACTTTAGAATTTTGTTTTTCAGTATTTTCTAAATAATTAAACCGATATTAATTTGTTCTTTACACGTTTTAAGAGGAATTGACTACAACCATTTCCCTGTACAAATTCACAAATACAACTTGTAAATAAAGTTATTCATTTCTAATAGATTCCATTTAAATGTTTGTCATCACATGTTACAGTTTATGACATCACATGTAGCTGTGAAAGACATCACATGTGGCTTTGTATGACATCACATGTGGCTGTGTATGACATCACATGTAGCTGTGTATGATATCACATGTAGCTGTGTATGACATCACATGTTGCTGTGTATGACATCACATGTAGCTGTGTATGACATCACATGTGGCTGTGTATGACATCACATGTGGCTGTATATTTTAACAATTCCATATTACGATCCCGATGTTATACTCTATGTGTATTTTGTGTTTGTGTACTAAAACACTATAGATTTTTAATCTGTAAACCAATCACTTCCTGTCCAGAATGGCCTTGACGTGGGTAGTTTAGCATAACCTAGATTTTTTTAGATTCACAGACTTGATTAGAAGTAGTGAGTTACCTTCCACAGACCAACTGATATCTGTAAAATACTGTAAAACATACTGGTTCGTATTCCAAGGCCTCTGGATGCTTCCAACTTATGTTTACAGTTCAGTCAGAGACATTTCCCGGCAATACACACAAAGCATTGCTCTATGTTTTCATTCAAACTGCCTGCGACTACATTTATTGTTTTTATGTGTGGTTTTCGATATTTGTTATTGTTATTGATATTTATTCAGAAATAAACATTTACTCCAGTGTTACTGTGGTTTTGTGTAATATTTTGTTGTTTCATTTATCACACAATACTGTCTATTATTTTAAATTTGAAAAGTAGTCTTATTTAACCAACTATAAGGAGATCACAGAGGAGATTTGGTTCCAACCATTGAATGTTCATTATTAGTTTGTGTATGACAAATCGTTTCTCTACTGACGCCTTCTTTTCCTCTTTCATAATTCCAGCATGACCAGGGAAGTTGGGAAATATCCTTCCAAGATAGCGATAAAAACTGTCAAAATAAGAACGGACCCATTGACCTTACCAGTTACCAGAGTTTTGTAATATTTCAGTTAATTTGACCCTTTTTAACCCCACCAACATGTTCATAACATCAAACTGTCATCCCAACCTACTAATTACAATGAACTTAGAATTAATTTCATTAGAAACCCAACAAATGATAGTCAAAAATGTGATTTCCCTATATAAACTATAGTAAAGTTTACTCCCTCCCCAGGGGAAAACGCGAGACTCCAGGGTCATGCAATTCCCAATTTTGGTAAAGCACCTTAAGATCCTTCCATCTATGAAGAGAATTTGATTCTATCTTATTTTGGTCTTGAGAAGTTGACCCCTTTGGGTCCTGCTCCAGTCTCCTTTGACCATGAAAGGTTTCTTCAAAGTTTCGTTTCGGGGTTTCTGATCAGGACTCTAAAATCTAAATTGTTTACGAACAAATGACGCATGAATCCTGATGACAGACAAAAGGCAGTTAGAATAGGTCACTTGAGACTTTATCTCCGGTGACCTAAATAATGGCTGGCTGTTCGCCATTTTGTTTTCTGGATCTGACTAAAATTTGAATGGAGACAACTGAGACCAAAGGGAACATACACATGACATTTGAAGAAAAAAAATGGAGATTACAAGATTTGTTTACAAATGGACGACATACAAAGAACCATTTGATTTTAGTAGCAATATGTTCTCCAATATTGCAGAACAAACGAGCAAAAAGTTTACCAGGAAGGACTCCCAAAACAATACCATTAGGAGACGTATATTGTATATAACTGATTCCAGGAAGGACCCCCAAAACAACAACATTGGGAGACACATATATTGTATATAACTGATTCCAGGAAGGACTACCAAAACAACAACATTGGGAGATGTATATTGTATATAACCGATTCCAGTAGTGACTTCAAAAACAACACTGGGAGACATATGTAATCGATTTCACCAATTTCACTACTGACTAGTAACATAAAGAGTACTATGACCGACTGAGGATGCAATGTCTAATGTTGGTCTAATGTTCAAAGAAACAAAATCTAAGCTCATGTTAAATGTGTAAGGAGCAGGTGATCGGGTAAACGAGAATATTGAGAATGGAGCAACCTCGAGGTCAGTATATACACAGAATTGCAACAGTATTTGTTGATGACGTGTTAACAATGAAGACTGCAATTGCATTATTGCAACTGACGTATGCTTGTAGAGACCTTTCCATTTGGACCGCACATAACAACAGAAATACATGAACAGGGCCACTAAAACCACCTCTAATAGAATACACCAACAAAGGTATTCATTATACACCAACAAATCCCTCCTTCCTTCCACTACAACTCTGTCTTAGACACAATGCTCTTTCTTCATCTCTGGAAATGCCGATCACCACTCCACGACATCAAGACACCCCAACCTACACCACATTACACCACCCTACGCCACATTACACCATCCTACGCCACATTACACCACCCTACGCCACATTACACCACCCTACACCAAATTACACCACCCTACGCCACATTGCCCCACCCTACGCCACATTACACCACATTCCACCACCCTACATCACATTACACCACATTACACCACCCTACGCCACATTGCCCCACCCTACACCACATTGCCCCACCCTACCCCACCCTACGCCACATCACACCACCCTACGCCACATTACACCACCCTATGCCACTTGCCCCACCCTACGCCACATTGCCCCACCCTACCACACATTGCCCCACCCTACACCACATTGCCCCACCCTACGCCACATTACACCACCCTATGCCCACATTGCCCCACCCTACGCCACATTGCCCAACCCTACGCCACATTGCCCCACCCTACGCCACATTGCCCCACCCTACACCACATTGCCCCACCCTACGCCACATTACCCCACCCTACGCCACATTGCCCCACCCTACGCCACATTGCCCCACCCTACGCCACATTGTCCCACCCTACACCATATTACACCACCCTACGCCACATTGCCCCACCACATTACACCACCCTACGCCACATTGCCCCACCCTATGCCACATTGCCCCACCCTACGCCACATTGCCCCACCCTACGCCACATTGCCCAACTCTACGCCACATTGCCCCACACTACGCCACATTGCCCCACCCTACCCCACATTGCCCCACCCTACGCCACATTGCCCCACCCTACGCAACATTGCCCCACCCTACACCACATTGCCCCACCCTACGCCACATTACACCACCCTATGCCACATTGCCCCAGCCTACGCCACATTGCCCCACACTACGCCACATTGTCCCACCCTACACCACATTACACCACCCTACGCCACATTGCCCCACCCTACACCACATTACACCACCCTACGCCACATTGCCCCACCCTACGCACCATTGCCCCACCACAATACACCACCCTACGCCACACTGCTCCACCCTCACCACATTGCCCCACCATACGCCACACTGCTCCACCCTCACCACATTGCCCCACCATACGCCACATTGCCCCACCCTACGCCACGATGCCCCACCATACGCCACATTACCCCACCCTATGCCACATTGCCCCACCCTACGCCACATTGCCCCACCCTACGCCACATTACCCCACCCTACGCCACATTGCCCCACCACATTGCCCCACCCTACGCCACATTACCCCACCCTACGCCACATTGCCCCACCCTACGCCACATTACACCACCCTACGCCACATTGCCCCACCCTACGCCACATTGCCCAACCCTACGCCACATTGCCCCACCCTACGCCACATTGCCCCACCCTACACCACATTGCCCCACCCTACGCCACATTACCCCACCCTACGCCACATTGCCCCACCACATTGCCCCACCCTACGCCACATTACCCCACCCTACGCCACATTGCCCCACCCTACGCCACATTACACCACCCTACGCCACATTGCCCCACCCTATGCCACATTGCCCCACCCTACGCCACATTGCCCCACCCTACGCCACATTGCCCCACACTACGCCACATTGCCCCACCCTACCCCACATTGCCCCACACTACGCCACATTGCCCCACCCTACCCCACATTGCCCCACCCTACGCCACATTGCCCCACCCTACGCAACATTGCCCCACCCTACACCACATTGCCCCACCCTACGCCACATTACACCACCCTATGCCACATTGCCCCACCCTACGCCATATTGCCCCACCCTACACCACATTGCCCCAGCCTACGCCACATTGCCCCACACTACACCACCCTATGCCACATTGCCCCACCCTACGCCATATTGCCCCACCCTACGCCACATTGCCCCACCCTACGCACCATTGCCCCACCACATTACACCACCCTACGCCACACTGCTCCACCCTCACCACATTGCCCCACCATACGCCACATTGCCCCACCCTACGCCACATTGCCCCACCATACGCCACATTACCCCACCCTACACCACATTGCCCCACCCTACGCCACATTGCCCCACCCTACGCCACATTACCCCACCCTACGCCACATTGCCCCACCACATTGCCCCACCCTACGCCACATTACCCCACCCTACGCCACATTGCCCCACCCTACACCACATTGCCCCACCCTACGCCACATTGCTTCACCCTACACCACATTGCCCCAACTCTACGCCACATTACCCCACCCTACGCCACATTGCCCCACCCTACGCCACATTACCCCACCACATTGCCCCACCCTACGCCACATTACCCCACCCTACGCCACATTGCCCCACCCTACACCACATTGCCCCACCCTACGCCACATTGCTTCACCCTACACCACATTGCCCCAACTCTACGCCACATTACCCCACCCTACGCCACATTGCCCCACCACATTGCCCCACCCTACGCCACATTACCCCACCACATTGCCCCCACCCTACGCCACATTACCCCACCCTACGCCACATTGCCCCACCCTACACCACATTGCCCCACCCTACGCCACATTGCTTCACCCTACACCACATTGCCCCAACTCTACGCCACATTACACCACCCTACGCCACATTGCCCCACCCTACGCCACATTGCCCCACCCTACGCCACATTACCCCACCCTACGCCACATTGCCCCACCACATTGCCCCACCCTACGCCACATTACCCCACCACATTGCCCCACCCTACGCCACATTACCCCACCCTACGCCACATTGCCCCACCCTACACCACATTGCATCACCCTACACCACATTGCCCCACCCTACGCCACATTGCTTCACCCTACACCACATTGCCCCAACTCTACGCCACATTACACCACCCTACGCCACATTGCCCCACCCTACGCCACATTACCCCAACCTACGCCACATTGCCCCAACTCTACGCCATATTACCCCACCATACGCCACATTACACCACCCTATGCCACATTGCCCAACTCTACGCCACATTGGCATTCCCAATGATTGCTCCACCCTGCACCACCCTATGCAACTCTTTATAAAGGGCTACCGACTCCGCTCACTTTACCTCTGATGAGTTATGACATAGTAATGAAACCGGTCAGGTATAACACTATGTGGACGACATGGTTCCCGTCACAACACGGACAGCACGTCAGTGTCTTTTTTCCCAGTCAGTTTGTATTAGTTACATAAACAGGTTATTTCCTTAGGCCAAGGAAAAAAAATGTTGTGTTTCCCCTTTCGTCTCTCAAAAAATTAGGGTAGGTAGGTAGGGATTTTTTTTTTTTTTTATCTTTTTTTTTTAAATAAATAATCAAATGTTCATATTTGAATATTTATATATGCTGTATATATCATTTCAATATCATTATATTTCAGTGTTTGATCATTCTTCTACCTAACTTCATTTTGAAATGCAATGTATTGGGAGATGAAAATGATATTAAAAGTATATCAAACTTTATTTGCAGTGTTTGTTATCTCTTTTCAGATAATCTCAAATAGGAGCATCATATTAATAGTCAGAACAGTAAAACCATGTCATTATAAACGCAGTTTATTGAGAGTTTCCACTCTTCGATTTTTTTCCGTATGGACGATAACATGGAGGCTGTTCATGTTCGAGACATTCTAGACACACGGGCAGAACAGTTTTATATTGTTTCTTTAATTCCTGATCAACCTCCCCATCACAACCACCACAATAGTAGCACAAATCGAGTCGTCCAAGAGATGCACTGTAAATGGTAAATGGTACTTCGATGGGATTTTTTTTTGAAATTCATAACGTCGCCAACAGACAGCCCTGGTCCAACCTCAAAGGTAGTCGACTGTCCAACCTCCCTCCCCAATATAACACAATCACTTTTTACAATTTTTTCGTGATATCTATAAAATATATCTCCACATAGCGTTGTATGCGGCAGTGATGTCATAATTCGCTTTTCGTCCATGTGTTTACATTTTTTTATCGTCAGTGCCAAAACAGACGACGGCGTGCAAAAAGCCGCCATGTTTTTTGAACATCGAGGTCATCAATACGCTTTAAAACCAGTGCCCGTCATATACAAGCGTTTATAAGACTTGGGTGTGTATAATAATAAAACGGAAAACGGGCTAAATTTACGAAAATTTCCGGATTTTCAGTATTTCAAACAAAAAAAAATTAGGGTCGGTGGCCTAAAATTAGGGTCGGTCGGGAAAGGGGAAACACAACATTTTTTTTTCTAGGCCTTATGATGTCAACTGTCAAAACATACTCCAAACACTCTTTTGATTAAATTGTATATATTCTGATAAAAAAATGTACATAAATTTCTCCTAGCTAAACTGGTGTCAAGGATCATATCGGAATTTTTTCTTTTCAGAATGCATTCTTTTCTTTCTTAGCACCTCCCTCTGAAACTTTCCTTTCCTGAAACAAGAAACAAAATCCTATTAAAACATTTTCACTTACAAAATGAGATTTCAAAATGGTCATTGGTTTTTACCCACCATCATATAACCTTTATATTTCAATGTTCTATAAAAGTTTTACTTTTTCTGTACTCTTTATTCTATTGTCATGTGGTATTAACATTTGGTATTTACAATGTATGATTGCTTTCTTATCCATATTAGTTCAAAAATGAATATGCAGAACAAAAGACATGGAAGAATTTACAAATGTATCTGTGAACATACAAAGAGATATGACAATAGCAAACTTTCCTAGTTCTATTGTTACTAGCAAGATAGCCACCTATGAGTTATTTTGTTAATCTCCTCAGTATCAAAAGAGAAAAGGCACAAGTTAGCAGGAAGGAAACATGCTACATGACAAGGGACCAAGGACCTGCAGAAGAAGCATGAGAATTTACAGTATCAAGAAAAAACAAATATTGACTGCCATGTCATGTCAGCCATTTTTTGTTTTTTGAGCTACCCTCAAAGGAAATAGGCAACACTAGTGACCAAGCCAATTAGAACAAGAAGCCTACATGCGAAGTTTAAAAAATATCCTTCCAGTCGGTAACAAATTTCAACTGTCAAAATCTAAGATAACTGTAAGTCTGCCATTTTATTGTCTACCATAATCAGATGGGCTATTCAGTTCACCCTTTATCCATGGTCTCTCCTTCCTCCCACCTGCCCTCCATTCTTCTATAAAAACAATTCTTGTTATTGCTGTTTCTGAAAAAGTGCTTGAAGAATCTTCCTCATATTTCAAAGTTAGGTATCCCTTGGTCTCTCGTTAAGCATTAAAACATTTTGGGACCAATTAGAACAAGAAATGACGTATCTGTCATCCGGCCATCCATAACATGGACTTATATCGTGGTTCGTTCAACTGTCTGAAGTCCCTCAAGAAATGAAGCTGCTAAGCACTAACAATGATTTTCTTAAAATAGTAATGATAAACTTGACTAAACAACCCAGAAACTGAAATTCATCTGATACTTAAGTCCTCAATTAGTGTGGGAAGTTTGATGAAAATTCTTAAAGGAGCCACTACATTACTGACATTGAATATTCTGAACAATTAACAGTGAGCTTCATCCTTAATAAGAGTCTTTAGTTTCATGAAACCCCTCAAATAGCAATAGCGACCTTGACCCTACAACCTTACACCTCAAACTGGAGTGCTGAAAACTTCTGTGTCACATACATACTTATATACATGATGAACGAAGAGGAAAACTATAGCTTTCGCTCATTACACTATTCAATATCATGGAAAGGATGATGATATATATACGTATTTCAAAATCCTTTTGGTATCAAGTAGAACAACTGCAGAAGATTGGAAAGTTAGTACAATTTTTCTAACATTTTATATGTCCTTCAAAGGAGAGGGAGCATACTTGTTTCACAATTATTTTTTAAGCTTAAAATGAATAGAAATAATTTTGATGTATAATACTATCCAATAAAACCTACCCTTTAGCAATGCGAGCGAGTTCCTGCGGTGATTGTTCCTTGGGTTTTACAGCACCTTTATAGATCATACTACGAATCTGATCCATACAATCAGCCTTGTTCAACACCTGTTTACGTGTCTTCTCTGATGATACCATCAAATATCCCTCCTTGTTTATATGATACTTTTGCTAGAAAATAAAAATAATTCAGAATGTATATTGTAATAGGAAAACATACCCCGCTTTACACCTTCAAAATTGTAAACAACAATAAATAATCTTTCATAAATTGGTAGGACGTTTCCTGGTCTGACAAAAACAGAAATGCTCAAGAAAGATGTGTGCAAAAACAGAAATGCTCAAGAAAGGTGTCAGTTAAAATACTTAGGCCATTATGAATTAATTCCTAGATTCTAATCCCACCCACTCCCACTTTTTGTGCCTGCCTCGATTTTTTTTTCCCATTGGAAATAATGGATTCCACATTATATTCCAGTCTCCACATTTTACTGTACATCTAAGTCTGTGTGCTGTATTTGCAATATAATGACATGTCACAAGAGAAATACTATGATATCTGACAAAAAATAAACTTCCAAAGTATAAATACATGTACATCAGAATAATCAATGTCTAATTTCAAGTTGTTTCTGTTTAAATGATGCTGAAAAACATCGCTATTTTTAGTAACAGTTGTTATTGCTTAAGCTTGAGTGTGATTAAAGTGGGAATTAAATAAAGAACATAAATGTACATTATGATACATTCATTTGGATTAGGAGTTGTTAGAGACTGGGATGGCTTACCAAACGATGTTATCAGCACACCAACTATGAACACTTTCAAATCTAGGTTGAATACTTATTGGAAGGGATAAGAAATAAAGTTCAACCCAGATTGTTACAACTGAGGCCCAATACTACAGGATGCGAATAGATGAATATAGTGTGGACATGCTCAGAGGCGATGTAAATATAACGTACCAATGTCAACGTCATGCTCTTTAAACTATAGACGTGTTTTAAAAGAACTGTATTAAATGAACTATGTATATTGTGGATATCCATGCACAACCCACAACATAATCAAGTTTGAAGAATAAAGGTGGTCTAGAATCTAATGCTTATACAGACTGAAGATCAGGTAAATCAGGTAAATTACTACCATTTCATGACAGGGGCAAAAAAATTTGGCAGTGTGATAAACATGCTGTAGGCCATGTTTGTTTTCTAATAAGGGAACCAGCATCAGGAAATGTAATCCAGAAATGATAATTTTATTGTCTTGTACCTCCCTTTGTTCTGAAATGAACTTCAAGACTTTCTGAAAAATTACAATATCTTCAGGTGGAACTGTATCAAAAAATGATATTTTTAGTTTTATTGGTTTGATTAAACTTTTAAGAGACTTCATATGAGAGAGAGATTCACCAGTTGTAAAAAGTAGTCATTTAGTCATTTTACCTGCTCTTGAACTTTTTCTTTGATCCAATCAGGTATCCATGTTGCAGATTGAAGATGGAACCTTGCATTTACTTTTGTGCTAACTGTAAAATATAACAGCTTTTGTTAACTTAACTAAAGAGGTGTTATTCAATGCATGACAAATGCTTACATTTATATATCTAATAAGTGACAAGTCTCTCCACAATCCCTAAAGTATCTGCAAAGCAGCAGTAGCAAATGTTATTTTAAAGATTTTAAAAGATGAAAAGTAATCTGAAGTCTAAAGAGGGTGTGGTAGAATTATCAACATTAAAAACAGCAAAGTATCATTTCCAGTCAGTGTTGATTTGTGAAGTCACTACACCTCCTTATTCCATCCTAGAGTAAGACAGAAACTTTACACATAGTGAAAAGTGAAACTAATCTAACAAAGGTATGAGAGAATCTGTACAGAGTTAATGCCTCACCTTTATTTACATTCTGGCCACCACCTCCACTACTTCTGGTAAAGGTAAAGTCTATTTTCTCTGTAAACAAATTTATCAAATGTGGACTATAATACAGGTATATTGATATATATAGTATAAAGTGAAATGGGTCTATGGCAAAGAATTAAAAAAAAAAATCTTTATCAAATGGCTGAAACAGGTATCTATTTAATGGAAAAACTTCAGAACAATAGATGGAACCATATGGCATAATATTATATATTTCTCACTCTTCAAAGACTTCTTGAAATAGAATAGCTGAAGTGTTACTTCAATTATGGGTGTTGAGTACTGTCCCCTTGCACTAACATTTGAAATTCTTATTCAACTGTCCTACTAATGACCGCTCCTTATGACAGTTCTAGTCATTCATTGTTTATAATTCAATGCCTTCACACTCCCTACATATGCACACGACTTTGGTATTTTAATTAATAAATACAGAAAGGAAGAGTGTTCACAAATCATTCGTCATTTAGTGGCCTAATTTACTTACCAGTTGGAATAAAACCTGAGAATTGTTCTTCCTCCTTGCTGTTAATTGAATAGCTGTGCTGTAAGTGACAAAAAAAAAAGAATCTTTTGAACTGTGGTCTGTATCTGGATTTAAAATTTGTTGTATTATGTCTGTGATAAGAATATTGAAATATTTTGTTCCAACTGTGATGAATATTTGCATGCCTGTTATTAGTTTTTCTGAGTAAATTTTCTTGTATTTTTACTTTTAAATTTGGTCCGTCATAGAAATAGCTCTACTGAGCTAATGTTTGTTGTTAAAACACACGACGCAAAATAAAAATGTGTTTATTCTTGCAATAAGTATATTGTATCTGATATGTAATAGGCCTATCTATATATAATATTTCGTATTTATATAAATATACTCTAACCTACAACAATCATCATGTTCCAGACGAACAATATATATCGCATGTTTTTCATTGTTAAATGGTTATATTTTCTTTAAATTTGAACCAATCCGGAGAGATCAAAGATTGTGAAAATATATATAAATATGAACCTGAATTATTTTTACTTCAAATGCTGAACTGCTTGCGCTGCCTGGATACAGATTTTCTAGACTCAGCTTACTCTTATACCCTTCAGTCCTCGATACCTGTATCGCATGAAAGTTCTTCAGAAAATGTGTATTATTTGCACTCAAAGCAAGTCGTATACAACGACAGAACATCGTGTCAATTTATCTGTTTCTCCTCATGTATATCGTCAAAGTCGCCGGAAGTTTGGTGGTAAAGTATAAGACCGAAAAAGAGTACCGGTCATTTTTTCCGGAGAAGGAACACTCAACGATGGTCAGAAAATAGAAACAACATACTTCTCGCAGAAACGTTTCTACTATCCTATCATATTAATTTATTATATAATCAGTTTAATCAGTTTAAAATTCGATCATCCAGCAAATAATAATCGAAATACTAACAAATGATTTAATCAATTAACTAAAATAAATAAATAAATAAAATAAGTAAATAAATAAATAAATAATAAATAAATAAATAAATAAATAAATCAAAGATTGAAAAATTTATTAACCGTGCTATAAAGAAAATCAGGTTTTTTTTTTAAATAGACAGTTGTATACAGTACGTCTGTGCATCTTGTAATATTGTGACTGATTTAATTTTTTCGTCTGGTTTTATAATATTGTAAAAAAAATATACATATTATACACATAATATACATATATACATTCTAAATTCATGAAATAAGAAAAAAAATATCAGTGGCAGCGGTGGGATTCGAACCCACGCCTCCGAAGAGACTGGTGCCTTAAACCAGCGCCTTAGACCGCTCGGCCACGCTACCTTGATGGTTAAACCAATGAAAATATTCGTCATATTTTACTTCAGTAATAAATGTGTATTTCCTCTACAAATAACTTTACTTGATTGCTTTTGCTAGTTTTTTAAAGATACATATGTCTGTTATGTCGTATTTTTATTTTAATAATACATCTTGATGCAAACATTTATCCCATTCTTTCACAGTTATCGACCGCCGCATGAGTTTAACGCACCTGTCCATAGGGGGCAGCACAGTCTGTTATAATTTACAACGGAAGTACTCGAACCTTTGGAGTACCTGTGTTGTATCGTCGACTGGGGACTTTACAATGACATATCGGCACTGTCAAACTGGAGGAAATCAGCGATTATGACCATGTAATCACATATCAATTCAGATAGTGTTGAACAATCGGAAGAATCGTACACAACTGAAGATAATGTTAAGTAGACGGTTGACCCATATCTGTGGAAATTATGCAGACACCGCGATGAAACCGGACATATCAGTTTACGATTGGTGTCACTGACAATCCCAAGATTTCACACAAAATGTGTACCAATGATTACCCTGGATTAATATTGGATATATTTCCGTGCACTTTTGGTCTTTATTTTCAAATTTCTTTGTGAATTTTGTCAGCGTTGCTGGCTGGATTATTTGATGAATCGGTATTTGGAAGTTTGACAGGTATGTGAACGATGGTGAGTGATCCCGGCTTGCCGTGTCACGTTGACACCTGATCTGTTTTAGGGGTCCTGAACAGCCCCCATTAGGATATGGGAGGCTCGGTCTCTGTTCAGCTTGTTATGCTGGGACTGGACCTTTCAGGCAAAACTACATTATTATACAGACTTAAATTTGAGCAATACATGAATGTCAATTCCACCATTGGATTCAACTGTGAAAAAATCAAAGGAAAAACGGGGAAGACAAGAGGAATAAACTTCACCATTTGGGATGTTGGAGGTCAAGATAGGACCCGTCCACTGTGGAGATCCTACATGCGGTCATCCGAGGGCATCATATTTGTTGTGGACAGTGTGGACAAAGAACGCCTTGAAGAAGCGAAGTTGGAGTTAATTAAACTATTGAAAAGTTCAGAAAATCCAGGTTTACCTGTGTTAGTTGTAGCCAATAAACAGGACATGCCAGGGTCATTGGACTTAGCAGAGGTGGAAAAACACCTTGGTCTACATGAACTGCCCCAGAGTCAGCTATGGGCCTCCCATCCAGCATGTGCAATCACAGGAGAAGGACTTGATGAATGTATGGACTCCATGTATGAGCTTATAGAAAAAAGGAAAAAGACAAAAAAGAAAAAATAAGTTAATTTTATTTTAATGCATATTTTTAAATTATATATATACACATTGACAATATTGAGATTGCCAGTATGTGCTAATTTCTGCTCCCAGTGATTCAATACATCGTAAATATTTTTAAAATGTTTAACTTTGGACTATGTAGTTGAATTACACTCACTAGGCCTACAGTCAGACATTTTTATACTAACAACATATCATATATGTGCATCATATAACTAATAATTGGCATGCTGAATTTTCAGACAGTTTTAAAATTAAAGTCCCAACATTTTATTTTTACTTATTATATTTAATAAATTAACTACATTGAAGTTAATTATACACATTTTTGTGACATGTTTGTGGGCTTTGGTCTTTTGTGGTATTGTTATTCATCAAAAGAAAAGGAAATATTTGATATGTACTTCCATATATCTATTTAAAAAACAGTCTTTGCAAGTTTTTGTATCCAGTGTTTTGAAGAAGAATAACTCAATAATTTTTTAACAGCAGGGATTATTTTGGGTTACCAAATGGATGGGTCATTATCTGTAATATAATTTATTGGCCATTTACAGAAATATAAAGGATTTTTCTTAATCATGTGGATCATTCAGGAAAAATTTTGGGCCAAGGGACCTCCTCCAAAATGATCCCTGATCATGAACAAATATTTCTGACAATAAAAAAGATGCATCTAGTTTTACATTTATGAATCTTGTTCTTAGATTGAACCAGAAAGAGCAAATTTTAGTCAAAAAAAAATTATAGCAAAAGAAAAGAAGGTCTCTATAAGAATGACAAAGTTTTACGACTTGAAAGTGATATAGATCTCAATATTAAACATACATATATAACCCATAAAGTAGAATGTGTAACTATTAGCTAGACAGGATGTGAAATTCTTTTTAGTCAAATGCATATTGAAATGGTAAAAATAATGAAAAGGGGTTACTTTTACACAGAAGCAAATGGGTAAATGATGTATCACGAAAGACCTCTGGCTATCAACCAGATTTTTTGTTATTGCTGGAATAATATGAATGTGCAGAAAATGATGTCTTTATTTTCACAAAATCTATACATTTTACTAGATAATTGCTATAACACTGTACATGTTACAAAACGGCATGTAGGAAATGGTCAATACTTTTGACTGTTGTATGATGGACTTAGGCAAGTCTATCTTTGTGACAAAGAGTGGTCTGTGCTTCTGAATCTGTTATGCTCCAGCTGTTGTACTAGATAACATACCAGAGGCTTCAGTTAGTGCTGTGTTGAGTGGAAAGGGGAAATAGACATTTCAGGAAAACATCACTTCAAAAACAAGTATGTCCATTGTTAGCTACCAATGTTGGATTGCACTACACTTTATTTTAATATCACATTGAAGTGCAATCAACTGCGGGTATCCCACAATGAAATATGTCCTGCTAATTGTTATTATAAATGCTGTCTAATAATTGTTCAAAATTAATTCGGGTTGTTGAATTTTTTCTGATCTTGATAAATATTTATTAAAAAAAATTTGTTTGCAAACAAATTTTTTTCATACCCCGATGAAACTAAAAAAAATTGACATCAATGCTTAATTAAAAATACTCTTGATTCATTCATATGATTGACATATAATTACAAAATGTAAATTTCAGTTTTTTCTGAAATTAAATTGTTTGTATGAAATCAAATTAATTAATTAAAAACTTTAGAAATTTCCAAAGGGACCTTGTAGAAATTTCCAAAGGGACCTTGCAATTGCACATATTTCTAACCCAGGGTCATGCAATCAAATTGAACCAATGCTTACATATATGAGCTAACAAACTGCTGAAGACCAACAAGCTCACAGAAGAAAAGGTCAACATATTCCAACAGCGAATGTACATTGTTTTAAAGCAAATTATTGATAATTTCTTCATATTATTAGGAAACAGTAAATTAATTAAAAATCATGATGTTACCAAAACTTCATAATGTCATGTGAAAAGGACGCCACATTTAGGGTACCATAGGGGCTGAATATTGTTGTCTTTACCCTGACTAGTCATAACTGGTGAAATTGGTCAGAGACAACAGTTTTCCACCTACTTTACTTATGAAGCTGGCTGATGTTGAGTACACTTCACTACATTGTATTACTGTATAGATATAAATATCTAGACAGTGGGTGAGATAATTGTGCCAAGTCCCTTTGTGTATATATATCTACAATAGAAAGGATTTTTGGAAAATTGACATTTAACTTTTGTGGTTCCCACAAAACTCATTCCAATTTTGAGAACATGTTTTTACCCCTTAATTATAAAACGATGTTAAGGGCTCATCTATTCATATATTGAAGTAAATCATTTATGGAATATCAAAAAATACTTCAACAACTAACATCAAACTGGTGTATTCCATTAAAAGCTGCTATAGTTATTGCATGTTTTACAGTTTTAGATTTTACTTCTATAACTATAAAAAATATGATTTTGAGTGAAATAATTTTAATAGATATATATGCTTTTTGTTTTCATTGAATGATGTTTTAACAGACTGCTTGTGATTTTGATCTTATGTATTAATATATAATACTAAATATTGACTCCTGATGACATTGTCTTGATTAAAAAACTCCTTTGTATACACACTATACACAAGAACATGCATGTCCAATTAATGCTGTCCACAGTGAACTTGGGTATCAGGAAGGTTATTTTTGCTGTTGTCCAAGACAAAGTTTTCATATACAGATGTTGGATACAAAGAATTAATTCATGACACAATTTAACAATTGATTTATAGAATTTAAACTTTATAATGCTCATCATTGCTGACACTGTGTGGAGTAAGAATTGGAGAGAGTGTGCTGGTGAAAGTTTATATGTCAGATCTTTTTGCATTGTAAGGTTTAAAGTTAAGATATTGTACAATATTTGTCTTCCGATAAGGAATTCCTCCAGGTTTAATACTGATAAAACAAAGATCTGCAATACCTCATGTAAAAAGATCTTGTTGTCATGGATGAAAATGTTAATTGTGATTAATGCTTGGCTGCATATATACTCAACCTCTTGTAGTTGTAGTGATTGTTTCACTAGCAAATACAGATTCTTAATTATGTGCACCTTAAAAATCTAAGGGTTTCACTCTGATATATACCTTCTCTCTCTCCATGCACGGAATACCAAATATATATTTTGTGGTAATTATATAATTGGAGTCGACTGCCTTTTTTTATACAGGAGGGGCTACAACTGTAGGTAATGGCTGCAGTTCAATTATCTTTATCTTGTATCATAAAGACAATTACATATAAAACTTTGTAACAATAAACTCCTAATCACGAGGAGACAAACAAGAAGAGACAAACACGAGCATACTGTAGCCTCTGAAACACGTACACACCACATGTATCTCCTACACAGGACATTAGCTGTTAAACCAAACAAAACCTGCAGGGATGCTAGAGCTGTCAATTTTATCACTACTAGTGCAAAGGATTAAGATGAAGATTTATCAGAATGAAACCCCTGGATTTGGAAGATGTACAAATGTGTAGCTAACCTCATTCAAATGTATTGTTATTATTTAATCATGTTATACTATTAAAGTAAAACAGTATAATCTACTCTTGTTTTCACGTATTTATTCATTTTAACATGTCAACATGTACATCCCACAAAGAAGGTCAACATTTGTTTCTGATTTCTGTGGGATTCTATTCATGACAACGGTAACAAAGTGTATTTTAAAGACGATCGTGATGATTTGGTCTCCATTTGATATGTGTCAGTCCCCTAACTTTTGTAAGGAACTCTAGATATGAAAGCGAGACGCTAATTAGATTAGGAGTACCCACCTACCTACCCTGCTTGTGTAGACTTAAAATACCAGGTGGTATATATAGTGTTTACATTCATCGTCATTCGGATCTATGATTTCCAGCCCGCATATACTCCATTACATGTTGTTATTGCTTTCCCTACCTCTTGTGCAAGAAATGATGAGGTAACTAGCGTTTTGTAACTTCCTTTTCAAAAGAATAACAGTTACAACAAAATAGAATAGTGTGCGATATGTTCAATAAAAAATAAAATGCTGCATATAATTTTTTTTTTAAATAAGACCTAGGTGTTTTGGGATTCATTTTCACTTCCTTGTACATCAATGTGATTAAAAAGTGGACTTCTGTTCCTCAATAGAGCAGTCATTAAATGCAATTCATTTCCTCTAAACCTAAAATTAGACTGGGGTTTAATAATTCACAGGTTTGATTTATCTTATATGACTTTTGGATTGCCACTGCTCTTGTACTTTATTTTCATTGTGTAATAAATATTCAGTCTATCAGCCAGTATTATGGACCATTTTGTAAACGGATAGCTATAGATTTAACATGCATCTCTTCTGACAATTGTCTGCGCTAGATAAGAAGGTCGAAATCGGTATACAGATCTTATAATTCTACAACTATTCAACATTTGATATTAACTGGTGAACAGTATAAATAGGGGTGTTTGTTACATTACCGTACCCACAGGGACACGTTATTATGTAAATAATAGTGAGATTCTTTCCCCCTTTTTCTCATTTATAATTCCAGCCCTTCTGAAGAAATAGCGGCAACAAACTTAACAGTCCAAATCCAAGATGGCCACCTGTCGGTCATTTGTGGACTACAATCAAGGTTAAGAAATATCCTTCCAGTAATTTTCAATAAATAGCGATTAACAGGATTGTTTACGGACGGACATCCGACCAGGACCGATTATAACAGACACTCGCCTCGTCTGTCAATAGACTCAACACAGCATTTTGTGACATTGAGAAAATGAGGGCAGCATCAAAACTGTTCACCGAAGAGGCAATTAAAAGTGTCCCTCCCTGTTAAATCGGGGATTATTTAATCGCTCCTCTCCTGTCGTTTCCTTATATATCCGGAAAACAGTGAATGATCCGTTATCGCAGATATGTACGTGACTTTCAGACTTCGAGACAACAGAAAACGTTTTCGTCACACATCATTTGTTACAGACGCAAGTGGTCGTTATCAACGACCTACGTAATCATGTAAGGTCAATGCTGCATGGTGACGCGCGAGACGTAGGAATAGTGCTTTATCGTGATAGGAATCACTTCACAGTCACTGCTTCCCCGGGGGCACGGGTCAGCGTCGACTATCTCCATTAGGTTGGTCATGACACATGCAAGGCCTTATTGGAACCGCGATCTCGCCTTGTAAGTAGCAGAGCATTGCCAACACGTGGCCTCGGACTAATTAATTACTAGTGATGCTGAACGTTTTTGTACTTACTAAAATTGATTATGTCTGTCTAATTTAATCCGGAGCTTAATCAAGTCTATCGTGACTGGTATGTGCAATTTCGTTAAATTTCACTCTATAATTTCCTCTACACAGTTGTCTTGTCACAACGATACGTCAAAATACAGTTTTGTGATGAAACAAATAGCAAAATAATTACAGTGAAATAGCATTGTCACTCATCATACTCACCAGAGACGTATATACCAGATACACAAGTCTCTGTACTCACATAACACGTTTTAAGTTCAATTTATTAAAATCAAAAGGAGATAACCCAAATTATTGATATGATTTTTTTCATGGCCTTTTTCATGATTCAGTTTCTACATATATACACGATTCCTGAGACCTGTTTTATAGTCATCACGCGCTGATTTCTGAAGACTTAATTCTAATATATACATGTACATATTTTTATATTTATACATATAGGTATAGAGACTTCCTCCCACGTGACGTGCTAACATATCGTAGTACGACGTAACTTCCTGTCAACGGCTAAGGTCACTTCATGAGATGCATGCGTGCTGACATCATGTCTGGTGTACCTGACATATGGTGTCAGGGCCAGAGGAAATTCGGACTTGTGTGAATTAACTGAAGTATATTACCGAATGCACAGAATGTATACTGACAAAGAGCGAAGCAGTCGTTCATACCCCAAAGCATTCCTCACAGGGGCGAACGTAGACTGGCCATTGCTCAGGTAAATTTTAATACTAGATTATCTCCCCCTGGTTTGAAACTTGGGATCAGCCATGCCCTAGAGACCAAAATCATAAAGCTTAATTTTATCGACAATTTTGATATTCCAGAGACAGGGGGTAAGCCTAGAGGCGAACGCTCAACTAAGTCCAAAAATGAGGCAATGTCAAGGAAGACACCTTTATAGGACTGCAGTAATAAGCTTTCAGACTTGCATGGTAACTAGGAAGTACCATCAGATGTTTTATCTAAATTACATTAGATTGGGTTCTGATTCCAAAATTTAAACTTCTAAATGTCTTTTGTGTAGTCGCAAATGACCGTAAGTGTGTGTGATATAATGGACCAAATGACCATAAGTGTGTGCGATATAATGGACCAAATGACCATAAGTGTGTGTGCGATATAATGGACCAAATGACCATAAGTGTGTGTGATATAATGGACAAATGTCGTTTTCATTTCTATAAGATTTATGAAGGTGTCATATAAAATTCTTTTGTCAGCCAACGATACGCTAAAACAAATTCTTCAACTTGTTTCATAAATCCATAACCATGGTATCACTATCTACACCAGACAAGGACGCACATCCCGTATCCCTATGCATATTAGAAACACTCGTGTCTCACCAAGGTCTCTGTTGATAGATATTTTTGGGGGATTTACGGTATACAAGATCGTACATTATACACTGATATTTGAAAACGCCAACATTACTCACACAATACTGCGGGTATAGACGGCGTAACCCGTCTCGTAAATCGCGGATACCCTAAAGTAGTTTAGTAAATGGTTAAAGATTTATACGATAGATAACGAAGACGCCTCCCGGTAATTCAAAAGTTGTGTGGCTTTCTTACGCGGGAGGCTCCCGGGCAAAATGTCATCATTTACAAACCCTACTGTAATATCAGTCGTATGTAAATACTGTCAGATTAGTACATATCTGTGTAAAGGTTTCGTATCACTTACAATGATTGACATGTTTATCTTGTTACGCGTGATTTATATGACAGTTATTACGTCACACGAGATCGTAATTATGAATGTGGCTCGCAGTGGATAATTAATATAGGGCAAAGTATTTGTGATAAATAATAATTGAAAAAGAATGTGAAGGCCACTTCAATATTGTTTTAGTTAGATATATGCTACTAGTAAAGGTATCGTACTGGGGATAGATATTAAATCTAATATAAAACAACCGTGATCGTACCGAGCCCCGTCTAGGAACCTGAAAATTGGCTAAGTCGATAAAAAAAAATTGCTAATTCTCATAGATACATCTATATTGTAATAAACTCTCAGGTCCCTACAGCCTTGCTAGAAGCTACATCACCGATCTGTCGACGTGGAGATTGCTGTCCTTCAAACTGTATAAGGTGTGATGTTGGGGACAAAGTAAACTCGTATTGAGTGGATTTATATTACTATCTCGGTCCCGAACTCTACACGAATAGACGCCTGGTTATAAATATATATAGACTTCTCCAATGACCCCGACCCCCGGGTCACAGGGGCTTGACACGATTTTCCAAACGACCCAGCGATGTCATTTAATGATCAATAAATACATAACTACAAGGATTTTTTCTTCATCTTCTATAAAATACTTCAACATGCAACATTGTACAATATTTACATCATCTTGAACAATAAAATTAGAATTAAAAAATTTAATCCCTCCAGTGCGTTGTCCTAAACCGACTTGCCAGCTGACCAGCTGCACGTGCATTTTGTGCCACCTGTTGGGCGAACCATGAGAGAAAACTATTTCGCGCTAATTTTTTTAAGTCAACCATGCGAAATATGATTTTCTTATGCAAATAAAGGTCATCTCACAGATATGGTGTTCCGTTAGGGACAAATTTCCAATATCGCTCCTTCGCTCCTTCGACCTAAACGCGAAGGAGCGAAGGAGCGAAAACACGATGGCGAAGGAACGAAGGGGCGAAGAAGCGAAGGAGCGAAAATACGATGGCGAAGGAGCGATGGAACTTCGCTCCTTCGCCATCGTATTTTTGCTCCTTCGCGTTCGGAAGTTCGATGGAGGTATACGTAGTTTCGAAAAGTGTCAGTTTTTTTCTATTCCCTGATTTATGTTCAGTGGTTTCAGAAAATAGAAAAATGTCTCTAGTACACTAAATATTGATATACGACATTATTTTAATGAATTAAGTTGCACAAAATTGACCTACAAGGACTACCAATTTATGTGCATATATGTACATTTGAATGTACACAACTTAAGGTTCAAAATGAATTTTGTTCTCGACTCTTTGATTCTGAATGAGAATAATATTGCAAAGAACAGGAACAAAATGTAATCGTTCACCACAATGAAATACATCTAGCTTTCAAACATTCAGAAAAATTACTTTTCTATCTATTATTTGATCCTTAATTAAAGATATTAATCTACTTGCATGTATAGTAATAACGACCATATATTATATTTAGAAACATTGACTTAGTCACGTGACGCCACCAGAAAGTTGGAAAACAATCATTTCAGAATAACACCACCTATGTAAGTATATATCCCCTGCAACTATAACGAATTATTGATTATGTAGTGTAAAACATGTCCACTCCCTTCGATTTCCTCCTTTTGATATGAACATTTAAAAGTGTTTATAAATGAAGCCTAAAATACCTTACCAGACAACCAAATTGTTAGAGTTTTACATAAAAAGATGAATTACGCAAACACTAAATTTGAGTTAAATATTGTTGTTTTATCATATAGATTCTACAATTTTCAAAAATGGTTGATCAACACTTTCAATTCAGTGAGTTTTAGCCCTATTTTTCTGTCGACTTTCAGTACAGTTTCCCCTAGACAAAAAAAGGTGTTTTCCAAAAAATTCAGTGGTACATGTATTTTCCCAAATGGAAAACAGTAATAAGATATCTACTAAGTATATTATACTGAAAGTTAAATGAAGTGTGGGCGGAGAGAAGTTTTCATAAATAGTTCAGTTCATTGAGCCACTGTTTCAACTTTAAGATGGATAAGATACATATATACAATAGGATCAGTCGAAATACTATAAGACGTGGAACATACTATTGGAGAGATTGTATATTAACCTTAATAGCGGTGACATTTCACTTAAATTCCAATTTCCCCGTTTCTTGAGACCAAGATTCTTTAAACGTCTCTTCAAGGTACGGTAGCTGCAAAATCATTTCGAAGTTCCATCGCTCCTTCGCCATCGTATTTTCGCTCCTTCGCTTCTTCGCTCCTTCGCTCCTTCGCCATAGTGTTTTCGCTCCTTCGCCATCGTGTTTTCGCTCCTTCGCTCCTTCGCGTTTAGGTCGACGGAGCGAAGGAGCGATATTGGAAATTTGGCCCTAACGGAACACCATACACAGAGCCTGGGAAATGGTAACTTAAGATATTCTCAGTAGCAGATTTTTTTTTTATTTATACACCATCCGATAAAAATTGTTGGTGGCAGCGGTGGGATTCGAACCCATGCCTCCGAAGAGACTGGTGCCTTAAACCGCTCGGCCACACTACCTTCATTGTGCCATTTTTGTCATGTAATTAATTTGCTAGGGTGCACTTTGGATAAAAAATTGGAAATTGCCCGTCTGATGTTGTTGCTGAAACTATAAATTGAGATAAATCAAATAGTATCGCTCTGTTGTATTTTCTTTGAGGTTACATGTATTTTTTGTCATAAATCCCTGGATTAGTTTGGTTTGGTTTTATTTGTTTAACGTCCTATGAACAGTTAAGGTCATTTAAAGACGGCCTCCCGTGCGTGCGACATGCATGCGTGTGGTGAGTGCATGCGTATGTTCGTGTTAAGTCTCCTTGCGATAGTCCGGAACTTTTGCCGATTTATAGTGCTACCTCGCTGAAGCAGCTGCCGAAGACACCCCACCCGGTCACATTATACTGACAACGGGCAAACCAGTCGTCCCAATCCCAAAATACTGAGTGCTAAGCAGGATTAACCAATCAAAATGAGATACAAAACTCTACGTTTATTTTTTCTTTAAGTCCATTTCACTAAAACTAGTAATGCTTTTGTCGTAAGTGAACTTGACGGTAATCAATCATCGCAATTGGCTTTGCCAATATCAGGTTCATATCCCGAGTTTACAATTATCATCAAAATGCAAATATGCGTACAATCATTGATATTGGAATCATTTTACCGAATGCTGATCGACCTCCCTAATAGTCTACCGGTTACAACCGGCCTATTTTGTTACATTCTATATGTAGTTACATATGGATATGCCTAATATATCTAACTGTTACAAATTCTCAGAGTTATTCATACGTATGCTATGTATTTTTCTGACTTTATATCTACGACTGATCAGCAGTGTTAGAATACTTGACAGAGCGGGACGATGATGGTAGTAAACGATAAATATGACGATGATGGTAGTAAACGATAAATATGACGATGATGGTAGTAAACGATAAATATGACGATGATGACGTGGGGATCGGGTTTATTTTGCTCTAAAGCGACAACAGTACTACAATGTATAGTGTATCCGTGAAGTTATTATTTCGCTAATAACTATATCACTATAGCAACAGACCTAATCTGAAAAAGGCCTTCAGACACACAAGGAAGTTAGAAGTTACATGAATGTAGTTAATTACCTGTTGAAGGAAACATTTTCACGTATACCGTTTACACCAACACAACGTACAATTGATTTAGACAGCTGTGGATTTTGTCACAGTCCGTAGATATGATCGATGATCGGTTTTGAATGGAGACGTATTATATAGGGACATCCCAGCTTTAAGATATGCGTGAAATTGATTGGTAACATATGTTATATATACATGTAGTTAAATACCTATAACTTACAATAAATAAACGAACGTTTGAAAATTTGTTAGGATGTGCACACGTTTTCGATTTTCTTTTAAAACTTCAAACCAAATATGTGATCAGTATAAGTTACGGGGCAAGTTCACGTCGCCTTTATTACGCCAGAGGCCTATATAGGATCTTGAATGAGTTTTCATTTTATATGAGATTCTAAACGAGTCTTAGAAGTTTTTCTGATTTTGGCAAACAAAAATTGAAACGTCGAGACGAGTTTCAAAAAACCTCATATAAAATGAAAATTAAATTTAGGAGGCTCACTAACCGTCCGTGCAGGCGAATAGCCGTGTCATATGTTCTGTGAAAGGCCAAAGGAATAAATGAATTGAATTGAATTGTGTGTACTTTATCTGACATTATCTATTTATCTTTTACTAATTATCTGTTTATCTATTAATAAATATATTTTAATGTGTCATTCGCGTGTTTACTATTCATTGTTCTGTATGTTTAGATACCAATAGCCATGCACGCAATTTTTGTTGTTGTTCAATTGACAGAACTACATTTGTCCTGTCAGGGACGTGTTTGTGCCTTTATATTTCTTTTCACGGTAGTTCCCTGTTAAATTAACACAACAGTGTATGTTAACACAAGTAGCTATAGGGGCGTGGAATGTTGACAACTGGACCTCCTATCGCCCATGGGGCCCCAGGGCTGTTAATTAGACTGACTGGCAGATGTCTGTCTAATTCGAGTAGAATTATCTTACATACTTTTACAGCGCATGTGTGAGGTGACGTAAGGAGTAGAGGGAGTCATATACACTGTATATATATATATATATATATATACATACACACGCATAATAATTATGACGGTCATACACACAATTACGCATTAGGTGGCCGCGAGGTTTAGCACCGGAAATCAACGCAGTATATAGCAACACCGTCAATGACCAAGGGTCTACGGTCGGGTCGAAAGAAGGCATAAAATGTGTCAGAAACAGGTACTTCACTAGTAAATAAAATGTCCGATTTCTACCTGTGTGGCCACAGGTGTGCCAGGTATTAGTAGTGAACGTCATTGTTATTTAACGAGGGTAGGGGATTTGCATTCCTAAAGATAGCATTAAAATGCTGACACTTTCATACATCTGTTTGTTTTCATTCAATTGACATATACAGCATTTGTAAATAAGTGGACAGTCTGTCAATTCAGGGGCATACCTAGATTCCAGGGACGTATAATAGGCTGGTCAAGTGCCGTGTTTGTATACATGTATAATGCTGTTCTAGTAGAGTCTACATCAGAGATAATCGATTAACATGTAACCGAAGTCCGTGATACGAACAAGAAAACATTTCTTTGCCTTCATTTAGTGGACCTCAGAGAGAAATTTACCGTACGCGTGTTACGTATTAAACTATAGTCAAGGAGAGTGCTCCCAATGTTATGGTAATTGTCGCATCCTATACAGGGTCCATGCCTATTATCGTGACGAACATATTACCGTGATGAAAACTTTTGATTTATTTTATTTTACTTATTCTCAAATAAAATATTGTTTAAACTAAACTAAATACCAGGTAGCACATAATATTGCGAATATTTTCATGGCGTCTTTTTCAGCGATTGGTATTCTGCGTCAAAGTATGTATTACAACAAAAGCTTTCGGTCACATAAAAAGCAATACTGACCTTTCAATATGCTGCACAATTTTAAAAACGTACCAAGAAGAAGAAGAGCAGAGACATATAATAAAGTCCAAAATTCTTTCTCGAATGTCCAAAATCCTGTACACTGCAATTAAGTTCAAAGTTTATATTCATATATTTACATTCCCTTATTCAGATTAGTAAACTCTGACTGCGAATAAAATTAGCATATATACGTAATGAAAAAAAAGGCTCAGCGGATTAATAAGCGCGGAAATCGGTTACATGATTATGCCGTCGTCTACAGCATTTGTGACGTTACCGGAACGTCAACTAGACGGCGCCATTTTGAAAGGACTGATTAACGTAATTTTAAACGTTTTCTCCTGTTACCCGATGATCTCTGCACCAAAAGCTAACGTCTGGTGAGTATTTTGTCAAAAATTAAACTGAATATTGCAAAAAATGAGTGCATTTTGAAAGGACTGATTAACGTAATTTTAAACGTTTTCTCCTGTTACCCGATGATCTCTGCACCAAAAGCTAACGTCTGGTGAGTATTTTGTCAAAAATTAAACTGAATATTGCAAAAAATTAGTGCATTTTAACTTCTTCACGAGGTAAGCTAACAACAGATGGCTGAAGCGTACAGTTCTTAGGGAACTTGCATTTGACCACATCACTACTAATATTTGTGTCACTATACGCTGTGCTTGACAACCATAGTTAATCTGCTTGACAACCATAGTTAATCGAAGACGGAAATTGTGAATTGTGAATACATGTATATCAATTAATTAAAAAAAGTAAAAGGTACTAAACAAAACTGTTGAGTTGTTTCTTTTAATTGTGCTAACAATACTTACTTACGTAGATTCACAGGAACTATATTATCTTCGCAACCACACGGCTGTCATAGTTACCAACGTCGCAACACACCTCGAATTTTATTTTCTTCGTACTCAGTATTTAAACGATTAGTTTTATGTAAAAATAAGGATTGTACCTCATTTTAACTGCGTATACGGTAGTATGCCCGCATTTGGCAACGAATATTTCCTATGGAGTACGGTTGAGATTACAATCCATATAAGATATATAAGGGGTGTATATCTGAGTTCACAGTGTCTGCCTGAAATATAACTTTAATTACAGAGACATAAAGAGTTTAAGACATTGTCCCGTTATGAAACAGGTGAAGGACAATATATAAGTATATACCTGTATTGGTATAATGAATGTACTTCAGATATAAACTATCTAAATAGTTAAGTGTTTTGCTATAGGCGAATACGGCAATGTTTGTATTTGTAATAACGTTCCACTGAAATATTTCATTGTATATTAAGGTCATTACATAAATTATTCAAAACATTTTATATACACTGCCTTCTACGACCTTAAAAAACAAAACGAGAGAAGCCAAAGCCCGGGGGAGAGATCAGGGGCAATATATGCTCATAACGATCAGGTGTGTTTGGAAGTTAAAAGATTTCTCAGGAATGTCGACCTACCTACGCAACCCCGGAGACACATGATTCAGGTTGTTTACTATAATAGATCGAAATTGTTGATGGTACACCGTTAAATTAAATCGTCCAAACACTACAAATTCTTGACCTACAATCTTAATTCTATAGTACAAAGGAATGTGTGTAGCTTGGTTAACTGACTTGAAAATGTCATTTGATTAACGTTAAAATGGTAAACTTAACAGTTATGTCTTACAGTGCCGTAGGAAGTCATCAGAATGTTGGGGGTGGGGGGTAACATTTAAGATTGTAGGGGGGGGGGGGGGGGGGGGGGGGGGGTAACATTTAAGATTGTATGCACCACAAAAAACCGCCAGCAAAGTTAATTAACATTTCAACATCGCCATGATATGAAGTACTAAATAAATCATTTACGCTTAATAACAGGATATGATATTTATGAATCACAATAATCCTAACGAAAAAATAAAACAAACGCGAAATTCAATGTTAAACATTTCATCCTCAAAACTTTCCAAAACGATTTTATTTATCCTAGCGTTTCTCTTCACAGTCATTTCCGACCGGTTCGGAAATCTACAGATATTTTACCGAAGTAAATATCATAATCTTAAATCCGTTGTTTAGCCATTATTCTATTCTTTTTATAGGGGCGGGGCAGGATCACTTTCTAGGGACTTCCAACGCCACTGTCTTAGTACATTTTATTACCTGCTATCGATCCCATGATACCATTTTTTTCATTTTTTTATACGATTATTCATGACGTGCTCTCAGCACTTTCCAGCGAACAATTAGAACGTCGTCATCACACCAGTCATGTTGATAACGTCATATTACCTGGTCTAGATTGACATGACTCTTACCCTCCCGGAACACCTGGACCCGTATTCATAAGACCGTACTCATGCTTGAATTTTCACATTTATGTTCATTCTCAAATACTTTTGATGATAAAGCTGATATCCGATTTAATATTTCCCAATGACTTGAAGGGAATTCTAAAAGATCTCGGGTGATGCATATTATTTTCGATATTTTGGTTTCTCTTCTTAACTGCCTTTTCCTGCTTTAAGCGACTTTAAAGGAAGATGAGTTGAGCACAGATGTCAAACTTGAGCACGAGCTTATTATTTTTTTTTAATGATTACTGGTCGAGGTCACCGTTTACACGTCCCTTTATATGATTGTTTTGTTTCCTACCAGTAACAGCCAACAGGAAGACAAGCGGTTGATACCCGGTTTGACAGTGTTTATGTGTCATTTCGTTATCTTATCGTCTTTTTCAGCCACGTGATAAAATAACTAAAGTATGTAACGCGAAATATGAAATAAGGAAGTTCTGTTTATCGACCCGAATTATTTCATAATACTGATACAGCATTTTGAAAAATAATATTTTTTATAAACATGACCAAAAACCTATTTAACCTCTATCATTATCGGCCGGGTGAAGCCGGGCGATCTATTTGTGGTTGGTTTAAAGTTTACACATGGGGAAAGTCATGGCGAAATAATAATTTGTTTTTGATTAATGGATAACGATCTGTCCCTTTAGTCTAAACTAATCGATAACAAATACTTCTTTTTTAACGAGGTGTAAACAGGTTTGCAATAACGTTCTTATTGAGTATTTTTGCCTTTTCTTTTTCATCAAGATTGTCATCATAGTGTATTACATTTCTGATCATGATATCTCCATATATCTAATACTAGTCATTTATAGTACATGTATTTGTATATTTGTTTTCAAAGCATTTTATTTTCAAGTTTATTACTTATAATTATTTTGTATTTTTTTTTAGCCATAATATCTTGGCCATGCATGATTATCATTATATTACTGATTACGGCATCTCCATATATGCAATACTAGTCATGCATAATATTGGTATATTTGTTTTGAAGTTAATATTTCTTTATTACTATTAATCTTTTTCTTTGTTACGTAAGATTCCATTGAAAATGTATACTGTACCCGCAATGGACCCCAGGTTACCTTGCACTTTTACAATCCAAGGACATACTATCTGTGTTAGCAAATCCAATGGCAAAATTTATTTCCTTTCAAAAAATTCCAGAGCCATTTCTGGAACTAGCATCATTATAAAAATAAAACAAGTTGTTTATCAATTTGTCTGAAAGGTACTGCTATCATTATTTTACCTGAGTATTGATTATAAATACCAAAAAACCATTGACACATGTACCTACCCCTCTGAAGGGGTCTGTTGATACATAGGGTAGCTGAGTTTGTAACACTGAAAGTCAAAAGTCTAAGATGTATTTTTAGAATTCAAGCATAGGAGTACCTTTGTAAATGCCATATGGTTATCCATAGAAAAGTATAATTTCGTGCCTGCTACCTGTTTTGAGATAGATTTTTTTTGAAGTTTCTACTTATTCTCGCAATAAACGATTTGGTTTATTAGGAAGAGTTGGTAGGCATTTGTGAATACAAGAGTGTTCAATTTTCAAAAGAAACACAGGTAAAACCATAGCTAATCTCGCAAACACCCAGGTGTTTGTACAAACTATTTCAAAAGCAAATAACATTTACTGGAGGTCTGGTCATGAAACCATATTTTATTTCAAATTCAAAGTCATACATTCAGAAAAAAAGTATTAGAATATTTATATAAATCTGTCTCCTTAGTACAGACAGGCTGGTGACAAACACTTAAGAACATATTGTAAACTAAGTATATAACAAATAAGTGACAAATATCATGTGAAAATTAGTGAGAGGAGTGAAGGAAGAGGGAGTAAGAGAGATGGAATGTTATAACTATACATACTAAATCAATAACCGACAACATGTCAAAGCTAGGAAGGAGGGAAGAAGAGGAAGACAGAATGAGATTTTCAGAATTCTAAGAAGGTAATACTGAATTAGTATACAAGAGTTTTGCAAACCGGAGATGTTTAAATGTGGATGTTACGTTATGACAACATACACAGTATATCGTCCAGGGACTTGGGTAACAAATAACTGTCACTCAAAGCGTTTAGTTTGAGAAATGAAATTATGTACACAACGGAAAATGAATTAATTATTAGTAATAGACAAGTTGAAATCTCCGTATAAAAGAATGTCTAGAGTGTAGCCCTCGGGTAAATTTACGAAGGAGGTATGTCTGATAACACTATAATTAGAACAATATAGAAGAAAGTGATTAGTTGTTCCATCAGCCTGTCCACAGGAGCACTGGGGACTCTCTACAAGATTACGGTTAAAAAGGTGAGAATTTAAATTACTGCAGTTCATCCTTAGTCTGGCCAGAGACATATATACATATATGTCTCTGGTATGGCATGATGGATCTGGTCAAGACTTTTCCCGTAATTATAATAAGGAGGGACTGTTCGGGAGTGTCTGTGTATTTTTTCAGGTTACTTATGGATGGGTTATTTCTTATATCAGAAGGAAGGGAATGCCACAAGTCAATGGAAGATTGGAGAAGTGATCTTTTGTAGAAATTAGTTTTGCAAACAAAAAAAACAAAAAAAATTACTTAGGTGGTCTGCATCACGTATATTATATTGGTGTGAGACGTTCCTGAGTTGTGGAAGTAGACCAGTTAGATAAGAAGGTAAAAAACCAAATATCATTTTGTGTATCTGAATATTTTTTTTTATTTTGCGTCTTTATTTTAGACTATCCTACCCAGTTTCCCTATAAAGATTTTCATGGCTAGTAAGTTTGTCCCCCCAGTAAATATTCTCGTCGCGTCAAGTTGAATGTTTTCTAGCAGCTGTGTCTGTTGAATAGTTTTTATTTTCAAGTTGCACATTTGCTTTCAATGGAAAAAAAACTCCCTTGTGAATTATTGGCTTCTTTCCGGCCGATTTGATGCTTTAGCATCAAGGTTTTCTTGTAGGTCTCTGATATTATAATTACGACACAACTATTTGTTTATAAAAAAAAAAAAAAAATCCGGGTGTAGCCAAAACCGATATTCGTTTTATATTTATATAATTTCAATATGGCCGCGTTGTGCACGTTTTGAGAAAACGTTATTGCATTTTACACTTACCTTCACCAATTTAACATTATTTATATGCGAAAAAATCTTTTTGAGCATGGCGAAGGTAATCAGATATGTTGGGCGTGAAAGTCACTTCAAAGGAAAGACTCTTTTTGAGATTGCAGCCAATCTGAAGTCGTGTAAAGGTCGTGTTGTGTACAGAACTGGATTTTTGAAGTATGCTAATCCGGATAAATCGTATGTCATCTTGGAAGACGTGAAGTCGAATCTATCAACACAGGTATACTTATTATTTTTTTCGTTAGCAACATTAGATCTATTTGGTTATGTACTAATGATAAATGATATGGAACTGCTGAAATTCGTACATGTACAAAGGGAGGTAAATCTAGTAGGTCTTATATGGTTGGAGGTCATGGAATATCAAGTCAGCACTCAAATGTTAATTGCATGAGAGAGGGGTTTCATATTTGACATGTGTTTTCCTTGTGACAAGATATTTCCATTGTTGCTACAGTTGTGGACCTGCTGACTTAAGCTTTCAAGACCACAAACCTACAACACTGTAGAATCTAGTTCTATAACGCAAATTCCGAAATAATAGCGACATCATGGGAGAACATTTTCTTGTACTTTTTTATTATTATTCCATAAAGTGTATTACCTGATGAACAATGACTATTGGATTTCGCTGAAAAATGTTCATGAAGATGTGAATTGATAATTATAAAAGGGAAATCTCTTGCTGTTAATCAGCAGTCTGGACCTGTAATTTTTTTTTGCGTCATATATGAACGCAAGACTCACCTGTAAACAAAAACAGCTTCTTCAAGTGAATCAGCTAGCGCTGCTGTTAAAAAGGGTTACATCATCAGTTACAAAAGAAAAGATTGCTAAAGTTTGGCAAAAGAAACCCCTAGCATTTTGCTGGGAAATAGTTACACAAACAGAGACGTATATATCAGATATACAAGTCTCTGATGCAAGCCACAGCTACATGTATCTGGACAATTCATATATTCTGTGGCATTGCCGGTAAGTGGGTATTGACAGACATTTGAGACAAGGGTAACATGCTTAGCTCTTTTTCACACAAACATAACTTTTTCATAATTCTGAATTGACTTCAAATGACATCTGCCACAACTTTAACCAAATTTGATGTTGAAAAATATGTGTTTATGTACTGTGTCTCCGCATGTATCAGTTGTTCCTGTTTACAAAATTACTTCCTCGTTTTCAAAACAGTCATGTGATATAACCATCGCTATATTTGAGAGGGGTTTCCCAACTTGATTGTGTGGTCAAGCTGGACTCTGGAAATCGATGTGAATATCAGCTGTAACATAGAAACTTTAAATAGCTGGAAGCATATAAAACATGTACAATCAATAAACAAAATAGTGTTTAACCAAAATATCCTTTTAAACCTATCTGAGTTTGTTGCCTCCATAAAGCAGGTATCATGAATCAAAATCTGTAGGTCTGTCAGTCCATCTACACAGTACTTTTCTCAGCCATACTTCAAGGGATGTTCATGAAAGTTGGTAAGCGACTTCAATATATGAGTAGCTACAGATGAAGTTTAAGTTCAGAGTTTTTGGGTCCGTCCACTCATGCCCACCTGTTCATCTGTAGGTCTGTCACTCCATCTACACAGTACTTTTCTCAGCTATACTTCAAGGGATGTTCGTGAAAGTTGGTATGTGACTTCAATATGAGGAGCTACAGATGAAGTTTAAGTTCAGAGTTTTTGGGTCAAGGTCACTGTTAATATTTTTAGCAGAGGCTGGTATATGTAGGGGACATTGCTTTAGCAATACCCAACATGCTTGTTTTAATTCCATGATCAACGCCAGAGTAGTCTGTGGTATCTGTATTATATGTACTGTGTATGGATTTTTACCTGTAAGAGAATATTATTATCATTTTAATCATTACATTACAACATATTTAAATTTGTGCTGCAGGTTTAGTAGTACAAAATGTACCTGTACATTACAATATGTGTATTTTTACCTTCTAGCTATTCCCTTTAACTAATTATATAATCACCTGATGTTTATATTCTTTCGTTTCAGAATTTTAAGTCTGGTACTGTCACAGGATACCGTGTGCACAGAGGACATACATTTGATAAACTTTTCCAGATAAACAGTGGCATGAAACAGGACTGGCATCTTGTACCAAAGGGAGACGAGTCAGAGTTCTGTAAAATTGATAGAGTACATCAGGTGATAGATAAACGGATGAAAACAATGACAGTTCCACCTGTGATGGCAGCCAAATTAAAAACCTTGGGAACTGAAAGATCTCAACTAACGGAAATTCCCCTCAAGTACTCCAAAAAGAAAGGAAAGAAATTACTTTAAAGATTATAATAATGTTTTCTTTGTGAATGAAATGCTTTGAACAGATAGAATATGTGAATTCTGGTCAAAACTTAAAATTTTGATGGTGTGTAAGGGAAAATGTGACTATTAAAGTAATAACAAATTGTGTATTCATCTCCATTTTTTTTATTGTTATTCCTCTCAAACTATTAGTTTGCCTGATTGTAAAGCAGATGAGCTTATGTCATGGCATAACACGTTGTCTGTCCATTTACGTTTACATTTGATGTTTTAAAATGATCCTTTATCATTTATATATACAGAATCTATAATCAAGTTCATATAAAAAGGTACTATTCATTGGTGTGTCTTTTATATGAACCCTTATAATTTTTATATCAATTAGATATACTACAGTTGATTATTTGATGATTAATCAAAATAAACTGAAAAATATAACACTTTTGATTAAACCTTGTTTTACACATGTTATTGAATGTAAGGTAGAGATTGAGCAGGTTCAAGGTGTTGGTAGTTTTACTTTACATTCCCAACCCACGGTCAGTCATCTTCGCTAGCCAAGGCTTCTGATCAGAAGCCTTGGCTAGCGAAGATGACGGTCAGTGTGTATAGGGGACTAGAACAATACTGTATCTATAGAATTTTGATGCTGAATGACACTGAAATTGAATGCAGATTTAGGTTCAATTATATATTTATATTTTCATTTAAATTTTGTTTGAATTAGGATACTCTCCAGCTTTCAGGTAACTTGGAGAGGACAGATGTTTTGTTGGTTTACTTACTTGTCTTTTAAATCTAATATGTACTGGTAACTAAAGACCTGGCGAAGTATAGTTCCAACCCAAAGTTTACTGTAGTTCAAAGCGAACCTGTCAAAAACGGCGGCAACTGGTAGCATCTTTTGAATGCAGGTAGAAATTCATCAGTTAGTGTGCTTTTATATATAAGATTCAGTGTATATTAGAAATAATAGTAACGGACATATATATGCATAATGTAGGCCAATTTAGTAGTCTTCTAGAATTGAGTACCGGTATATCTTTAAATTCCAAGATCACCAGGACAGCCAATGCTCCCATATTACCAGGCATAGTCGACAGTGTCCTGGAACTATTACCGGAGACAATTGGTAGCCAGAAATGTGTCAGTATGATTTTAAAGCGCGACAATATTGTTATTGAGATTTGAAGAGAATGACCATAATCTACAAGATACAAACACGAAATTCCTACAAGCCGAGTTGTTTACCCGGGACACAGGGGCACACAACAACTGTTATATTGATTTTGTTATAATACACTCGCTGGATGTGTATAAACAAAATCAATATAACAGTTGTTGCGTGCCCCTGTGCCCGTGACTTCATTTATGTAAGTTATTTTCGACCTGCTCACAGCGAGTCGTTAAGATGCGGTGGCGATGATGATTGAAATGAAATAGCAATTTGAAGGATTAGTGTAATTTGTATTTTATATCCATGTCTTCGGAAAAAAATAGATTCACAATTATTCCAGTTGCATTCTGTAGGTTTTTAATGATAGCAAATAACACAGAACTGATTCACAAGTGTTCCACTTGCTTCCTGCTTGTTCTTGGTTGAGAGTTTATTGCGATATTGGTATTATCACAGAATCACAAGTCTTCGTGTCGTTGATAGCTTGGTTTAGCTTGTTTGATGACATTTGATTGTTATAAAGCTTTATTTTTCAACAACAAGAAATTGTGATGACATCACAACAAAGCAATACACACTGACAATATATTATCATAATCTCATTAATCTAATGTTACTACTGCAATAGTGTAACGGGGAAGTGCTGTTTGATAATATAGCATCGATACTTCTAAACAATCATACAGAACAGTATTACGGAATACTGATAAATAGCATGTATTCCTCCTTCAATAACACATGCAGAAGACATGTTTACTCGTGTATATGTTCAAACAATGAGATTTTTTATCCTTTTGATTACTCTTTATTTGTGTAAAGTGATCGTACTGATCAGCGTAAAATCCCATACAATGCCTAGAATCTGGGCATACATACACAAAATAATATTAAATCTAAATTCTATGTTAAGTTAATAAAAAAGACACAAGTCAAAAATCTTCTTTTTTTATATGAAAATGGTATTTAATCGGCTTTTTAAAAATCTGATTTGGACCGACTAACCCATATATGGCTGATAACAAACCGGGATTGTATTTAATATACATATACAAATTAGTACAAATTAGACCGAGTTTTCTCTGGCCCTGTCACCATGTCTGGTACACAAGAACCAGAGAAAGGAAATACAGCTGTACCACTAAATAAGGGAACCCAGGTGTGGTGAATGAACTTCAGAAGTATTATCGAATGTCACTCCGCGTTACAAGCTAGAAAACAGTGTCTTCCACAACAAGAAGTGGGTTATGAAGAGAGTGGTTTCCGTTCGTCTGTGTTAACATACCGTGAAATAATAATTTAAGATAAATTGTACACAGTTCAATGTAGTTTAAGTACAATTTCACCTTTGTAACTGACTGATTATTTCACAACTTAACTGACCAATCAAAAGCAACGTAAAAAATGATGACGTTACTGATGGTGTCCACGGGTAATAGCATCAAGGAGGATTTTATACAAATAAACACTTGAGAGATAGCGATCCAAGGCCGCAGGCTTAGCCCCATAAATAAAGTAACAAATCCTCGGTCAATAAACACACATTGAATATGAGTACTGACAACCTTTTTTCTATTTGTAGAACTTTCTTTGTGAATTATGTTAAAAAGATAAAACAACTATCCAGGTGTTTATACTATACACTGTCAGGTCATAGTCTTTCCACACATTCTAATTTTGCTACATAATCATACCATTTAAACATTTTTTTTTTCAAAGAATTTCCTAGATTTGTTAATTGGATGATTTTAGCAAAACTGTATGATGAAAGAATTTTTATTTTAATTTCATATGATAATACTTCCATTATTTCTGTTGTCATTTATTGGAGAAATTCAAATTTATTCAACATTATTTATTTTATATAATCATCATTTTGATGATAATTTGGTAAGTTAATGAATGATGACGATTTACAAGTTCAGTGATTTCAGACGTTAATTTTTCTTTTGGCGTCCACCAGGTGTCCTTTGTGAGTCATATTTTTTCATCCTGTCTGCACGACCCTCCTCCCATAGATGTTGTTCGTCCTAGTCCACCAGACATTTCATCACCTCCCGCATGAGGTCGTCACAGTCGCTAAACACACGTGACCCAAGCTGGTTTCCAGAGCTGTCCAATTCGAAGCATTGCACGTCGAATGCCGTCACCTGTCTAATGGTTAAATTTACATCAAATAAGGTAAACGGTGTTTAAAACTTTTAAAATAACAATTAACAATAATCAAATCACTACTGACAAAATCAACGATTTTGGTTTGTTTAAAATGTAGGATTTACCTCCCTTGTTACATTCTTCCTAGTGTACATGATGTATGGATGGTTTGATTATGACTTCATACAGTGTAATAAATATTGAGCTACTTACCGATTACATATAGCTAGCCGCAGTGGTTCCTTGCCCATCTGTATAAGACTGTTTGCCGGCGATACACGCAGACTTGAACCCAGGGCTAGTACAAATGTAGCCATTTCCGCCTGTGCTACCGCACCACTCAGAACTTTCTCCTCTAACTTGTCGCCAAAATTGACAACTGTACTCCGCATGTAACCACCACAGTTCTGAAACAGGCAAATATAAAGTTTGTTTGCAGATAATCCTGACACATGATTGTTAGTTTTACCCCTTTTATTAGCTTTTCTCGAAAGCCACGTATCCTACGCTAATTAAACTAAAATCACATTGATATTAGTAGCTGAGTACGTGTAAGTATGCAGCGCACATGTCTAACGAAGTACTAGTAATCCAAAATGGCCGCATTTGCCTCACCTCCTTTTGGTCGAGTTCTAATAAGTGTCCATTTATGTGACTATATTTTATCAAACCTCGAACAGGATCACGACTTTAGTCAATATCATATTAAGTGGTCGCCAGTACAACAAGTTAGGCTTGCTCTACCATCATTGAGTGAGCAGTACTTTATTACTTTGAAACTTCGTAATCAAATACACTAGGCGAACAAAAATACACTAGGTGAACAACAAATACACTAGGGGAACAACAAATACACTAGGTGAACAATAAATACTCTAGGCGAACAGCAAATAAACTAGGCGAACAACAAATACACTAGGTTTTATCATGTATGATTAAAATCAAGTTATCACCGTTATAAATATCATCTTAACAACGCACAGTACCTCCAATTCTAACGATTTAGCCATACCTGTTCCGTACACCGACGACCAGTTCTGTGATTACATTTACACATCTCACAAAGGGTCATTGGAACAGATGCATCCGTCGGTCCTTTTCGATATCCGTGACGTAGTTCACGTTTTGTGCCACACACTTCACACTCTTCTATGAAACTGTTGCCATGGAGCTCTGACAACTTGTCTTCAGGTATGCCAGAGAGACGATGCAGACCGTCCGTATTTTGGCTGATCACGTGTTTTACATGATTCATGTCCAGAAGCTTCACCAATGCTTCATGTGTGTAGGTTGGTCTGATGTCTTCAAGGCAAGGGCCATGGGTTTTAGCATTGGTGGCACCTGCGTGTTACAATTTACAATCAAATGATAAGATTGTCACTCTCAAACCAGCTTCGTTAGTCAATGGGTACGATCAGCCTAATCAGACGAGCAGGCAGATCGCAATCCTTGGCTAGTAAAGATGTTCTCAAACAAAAGACATTTTTCGTTGGCTAACTTATTCTGTCTGTCAAGTGCTAAATCCAAAAAGCGAAAGGAATGTTTTGACGTCATACATGCAACGTTTTTCATGCGGTCCTCCATAGACATTGTTGACAATAAACATGTCATTTTCCGTCGAGTATGCGAATAACATACAGTACAGTATTTGAAATTGAGATAGAAATGAGCTATTTTGTTTGGTCAACGTCAAAATTACTGTGTCAAAGAAGAAGAAAAATGTATTCGTTATATTTAGTGTTAAAATTAAATTATCTATACATCGCAGACTAAGTTATTCTCCAGTTAAACATGCTTCTAACTAAACAATTCATTTTTGTCTTAAATATCTGTTTTGGTATATGGAATATATTTTGTGGTGTACTGTTAATATAAACAAACCATCAGTACCATTGTTTTTACCCCTGTTTGTCCATTTCCCATTGAGTCCTCTGTAGTCTCCAGCACCCGTAGCTGTCGTTATACCAGCTCCTATAGAAAACAATACGCCATCAATAGTACTTGTTTTACTTACTTTAGGGATAATTTTTAATATAATAAGTACATTTGAAAATGGAAAATAAAATGAGAAAATCCTCAATATCTTCTATTTAAAAGAATAGGACTGAGATCGGTACAATTACATGTGGTATGTTCATGGCAGATTTTGGAAATAGGAAAGGGTATAATAATACCACATTAATGTATCATTAGTTTTTAAGTATAACAATTCCACATAAATGTATCATTAGTGATGTCACCAATGGGAAAATAAACCAATCAAACATAGTTCAAACCATTTAAACTGTTCAGTATGAAGTCAGGGATGTTTTAATTACATACCAGTGAAGACTATGGAGTATTTGCACTTTTTCAGCATGGATGCTATCCTCTTGGCCTCTCTCTTCAACATGACGTCGGAGTTATAGAACTCTACAGTCAACGATGCCTCGGCCACTAGCCGTTTCTCCAGCTCAGATATGTTCATGTTGCATGGGACCTGGTTTTCAGACAGGTTGCTGTTTTTAACACGGCTGCTGTTGGTTATGTTGCTATTTTCGGATTTTCTACATGCTGCCTCGCGAATGATCTTCCAACATTTCATGTGAAATTTCGCCCCTCCATTGCCATCCCAGACAACAAGCATTTCAGCTGTATTAAGATAAAATGAGTTAAGTTCTTCAGTATTTAAATTTCCAGATGACATTATGTATTACGGAAGGAGGCAAATACATGCTTGTATTAGTAATGAAATATAAAACCTCACATCCTCCGAAAGTCTAAAAGCATCTTAACCAATCGACGGGTATGTTGTCTAATGTCTTACTGTAATGCGTGCTATTTGTAGGGGTTCTAGTATTGTTCAACCAAATTATAGAAAAGGACCTGACAACGGCCACCAAGACCGCAATGAAGAAAACATAAGTGTTCTTTGATATTGGGAAGCCTTTATTGTCAAATAGTATATTCAACAAAGAAATAACATGGCGAAAAATACTTAAAAGAAAATCAAAAGAGGAAATCATTAGCCTTTTTTTATAACAAATTTCTGTGCAAATGTGATACAGGATATAATAAGCAATTTTCGCCACCCTGCAGTTACATGTTTCATCGGATTTGAGATATCGTACCTTCCCTGTCCTCCACTCCTCCCCCTTCCTTGTATTGGTGAGGTGCCCGGACGTGGACCTTGTTATCGTTCGGCTTCAGACTCTTGTTTCCACATGTCTTTAGACAACAGTTACTGTTGTTGAGCACAGAAATGGACGCCATCGGTTATTTTCCTGAAAGATTACAAACGTGTTTACACAGCTCCACATATACCTTGGAATCACTTTACATTAGTCGGGACAAAAAGCTGATTATAATTAAAACATCGCGATAGGGAACTCGAATATTATTCACTAACTTTAATAAGGTCCCAGTGACACAAACGTGGACTAAAGCGTTGACCTTGATAAAGGGATACTGCACAAATTACGTTTTCCTCACTTATAATTCCACCTACGCGCTTGTCGAGTTAGTCCAAACAGTAAAATTTTAATGTCAAGCGCCAATGATTGGCAGTAATAGCATATTACCGATAATCAGCCAATGATGTGATTTGCTTGCTAGGGATAACCTTTTGGTGGTAATATTCAGTACCAACATGATTCCACACGATGAATGATGGATAACATGTGAACTGGTTTTAATTTTAAGCCGTCCATATGACACTGCTCGCCACTGAAATCGGTTGTTTTTACTAAACTAATCATGGTAAATAAGGAACACGCTGGTTGTTATTGATTTGATCACTGGCTTTTTTTAGGATAGAATTAGACAAATAGAAGGAGAATCATTAGAATTATGAGTAAAAGTTACAGTGTTTACAATTAGATATACAAATGTAGTCCTAATCCGAAGGAATGCCATTCATCCTTGCCTTTCTTTCTCACAAAATGAAGAGCATGGCATAATAATATTCATATCACATATATGTTAAAGATAAAGCATGCCATGGTATAAATAGAGGTTACACAACGAGTGGTTGTTGGATATGGAATTTATTTCACACGAGTAAGTTATTTTTTAAAAGTTACAAAAGACACGAGCTTTAGCGAGTGTTTTTTGCAACTTTTAAAAAATAACTTACGAGTGTGAAATAAATTCCATATCCAACAATTTCGAGTCGTGTGACCTGTTTCTACCACAATAATATCGGCTTGAATCAAAGGGAAACGTGGCCAAGTATAATTTCGCGTATGCAAATAAAGTGTACCGGTGACGTCCGGGACCCGGTGATGTGACGTCATTAGATTATTGATGACGTCAATAACAATTGCAGCTTGGGTCAAAGTTCACCGTGTTAGCCAATCGAAATGCGTACAGAGTTTAAACAGATTGTTAATCAACAGCTGTAGTGATTAACTGATGGTCTGAGAGTTGAATAACACAGGGTATTGTGGTAGAAAGATCAATAAACATAAAATATAATATATACACTTGGTAAACATAAATGGTATAACTATAAGTTTCAGTTTGATTATTAATGAGCAGAATTATAGATTAACTGGTGAAGGGGTCCTACGCCGGACATGGTGTTGGGGCCAGAGGAAACTCGTGTGGTGGTCTGCATGTTATAATACACAACATCACATGTATATTTTAATACACAACTGTATTACTTACCGGAGATATAAACAGGCCTGGTACAGAATGGACCCTCGCACTACAGTGTCATTACAGTTATTTACATTTAGAATGTTTGGACACACAGACAAATAGTCAGTTAGGATAGACACAGTAAGAAAATCCAGTAATGTATAAGAATCTACGTACCTCGCCGGTGTGATCCTGAATAACATTAAGATCGTACACACACCATCATGTGGATATCGACAAGTTCTAAAAATAGACATGAGGCAGTATTCACGTTGTTTGCTGTCAACAGACTATTTATATTCAAACCAGATGATAGTTTTAAAGGCAGTGAGTTATGTCACATAAGTGATAATATACAATGTTATGATACTGTGTGTGGATTGAATTTATGATTAGGTCTTCACCTAATTCGTCGTAGAGTTCCATGTTCATGATGTCATATTTTCATAATGTTCTTGGTTAGTTTTCATATCCAATGTTTATTCTATTTCATAAAGTTACAACTATTTAAAATGACGGCTGTATATCTATACACATGGGCTTCCTTGGGCTGTCCGGCCTGTTATACAAAGTTTACCGACATAATTCTGACTCCAAAAAGATAAAATGGGGCAAAATACGAAAAAAGTACTACGACCAGGTGCTCCAAAATTTCTGTACAAGAAATCTTGTACATAAACATTATATACAATACAGGGTAGTCAAATACTAAAACATTTCATTTTTATCAATATACACTGGTAGTAGCAAACTAACAGTCATGATGTTTCACATTTCATACTCTCTGAAATAGGATTAAGCAGTAATGTTTTTTGTTATTTTGTTTTTGTAGATAGTTACAGTAAATTAGCTAATTTTGCAAGAAAGACATCAACATTATTAGGTAATCGGGGGAAAAGCACATTATTCATGTTTTGTAAATTTGGGTACTTCTCGTAGAATTCCTGATCATACACCGATTTTGACTGGTTGATCGACATAGATTGGATTGCGAAATGTACACATATGATATTTCTGGTTTTACGTTTTAGTTATTTATTTTAGATATTTTCTAACCCTAATGCATCTTTATAAACTGGTCATGGATTTTCTCGTAAGGGTCTTCTTCATCGGTGACGCACGTCATGTGGGTCAAATCTGATTGCTGCATTTTCGTCAATAAGATTAGAAATTTGGACTTTTGCATTTATTACACTAACATTCTTTGTTTTATGGATTTTCCTAACCAGCCTGGGAAAGATGCATTTTACCGAACTCTAAAGAACTGGGTGTTTTTTTTTGTTTTTTTTGTTTTTTTTTAAATATTTACATCATTGCTTCCTAAATATACCATGTTTCTATGTCGGTATAATTAAAATATCATATTTCAAGCTAACAATACATTAAACGAGGGCAAAATGTAAACATAAATATAGATTTACACTTGAGAAGACCAGATGCTCTGGTGGAGTAAGCGTCCGGACAACTCCTAAACTAAATGGCCAATTTCAATGAAACTTCAAACAAATATAGAGGACCATGTGTAGATGTGCATGTCACTTTATTTTTCTCAAAATTATGGTTGCTATGGCAACTGGTAACTTTAAACAGGTTTTCTGATAAGAACCATAACTTTAAGTTTTCCGGACAACTCCTCCTAAAGTAAATGGCCGATTTCAATGAAACTTCACACAAATATAGACGACCATGTGTAGATGTGCATGTCACTTTATTTTTTTTCTCAAAATTATGGTTGCTATGGCAACTGGTCACTATATTACTGGGTTATCTTAGTTAGCCTCTAATTAACAGTTCCAATTCACCATTGACTCATGCAGATTGCGGGGGTATTAGTCAGCAATCCTGGCGACAGTTCTAGTTAAAACAATGGAATTACCATGGAAATTTTCCAAATATCAGGGAAGGTACCAAACAAGAGCGACAAGTTAACGTAAAAGGCTTTGAAACTGAGCAGTATACTTTAGCATAGTATGACTTATATCATCAGGACCAGAAACTTAAATACCTCATTTCAAAATGTTTAGAATATCAGTTTCTGATGTATTTGCTCATAAAGAGTTTATGTCATTGTCGGTTCTAAACCAGGAATGTCTATGCTGCTATCATCCACATACATTAGTAAAATAGAACCAACATTTTATTAAAGGAATTGTCACATTCCTCTTTTACTATAGGTACCTGAAGTAGGATGTTTGAGAGCAGGACTGGATTGTATATAGCCAGCAGATATCACAAGGTTTTTAATTCTCAATATAATTTGGTATCACCAGAAGTACATGATGTATGTCGATCCATCCACTAGTCCGGTAACATTTTCATAAAAAAAGAATCTGGCAAACATGCTTTATTACATTGTCTACATTATTCTGGACCTTAACATTATATCGTACCGCAGTGATGTTAATTCCATGTTACTGTTGATTCAACGGTTCATCCCCTTCATGGATAAGTTGCAGGGTCATGCAGACTGTAAATTTGTAGTCGCCGTCTCATTGTGAAATGTTTTATTTTTTAGTGCAATTCGAAGTTCGACGTAATTCTGTGTCCCTACCTTGGTACTTGTTCTTGTATATATTTCCCTTGTTAATACCTTGCATCGGTTGGCCGCTTTGATGTTAGGGCCTCAGGATCTTGGCAACAATCCCTTACCCACTACCTATAATATATATATTATATCGTGATATGACCGATTGTTTGGAATCCGTGCCAATTCCCTGTGGCTAGGGGCCGTGGTGGCCGAGTGGTTAAGGTGTCCCGACACTTTATCACTAACCCTCCATCTCTGGGTTGCGGGTTCGAAACCTACGTGGGGCAGTTGCCATGTACTGGCCGTAGGCCGGTGGTTTTTCTCCGGGTACTCCGGCTTTCCCCTACATCCAAACCTGGCATGTCCTAAATGACCCTTGCTGTTAATAGGACGTTAAACAGAATAAACCAAACCAAACATCCCCGTGGCTAGACATATAGGATTGTTTACGCGTCTTCCCGATGTCATTCCCAAGACGTTCGTCTGTAGGTGAATTCTAACTCTAAACCTTTAAGTCATGCAAAGATCATATACAATACGAAATATGCTGTGCTGTGTTGTGTGAGATATTGTCTGTAGGTAAGATTGCGCAGACCTATTCACTGTTGAAATATTCAAATCACGCGCGCTTGGATGGCGATCATATCTGCAAATGTTGACTCATCTTCATTAGTTCATGATAATGAACGACAGATTACCCATTTAGCCGACTACGGAAAGACCTTAATTTCACTAACCATGAAGATATGAAGTATGATTTTTCTTCTTATTATCATGACAGACCAAATGATAAATACTGTCTATTTTCTCTGGTCTGTTATGGTGAATCCCGTGCAGTGTACATTTATTTTGTCATGCGTCTCACCAATCGCCAAATTCCGTCAAGGGTCGGAATAGATCTATGGATGAAACACAGCCAGAGGTGAGGGGTCATCTATATAAGCATATCAAGGTCATCGTTGACGTGCCGATGAAAGCATTTCAACGTAGCTAACTAAACCGGTGGTGAGGCCTCTCGTCGGGTATGTACCATTTACATGTCTATTGTATTGTTGAGCTTTTTCAGGAGCGTGATAGAAATACGAAATATCAAGCATGAGCCTTCATACGCCAACTTGATTTCCCACTACATTTAAATGCCTGATTCACTGAAAGGCACCCCGAATAGTCCATAAACGTAAAAGTTGTGCGTCTGCTGTCAATTTATACGCCGATGGCCACTTCCAATGCTATAGTTTTCAAACTAAATAGGAAAACGTCTTAAGCGGAAGGAAATGAAAACTTTTCGAATTGACAATTATGAAAAGACTGCATTAATTTTGACGTCTCCTATTCAACGGAGACACGAATCAATTTTAATTTTAATTTCGAATATATTGTTCGTTTATCTCACACCAGATGACGTGTGAAAGGTCAAAACAGTTTTGTAAGTGATCGTCATAAAACCGATGAATACTTATGAAAAAAAATGCCTATGTGTATGACGTCATGCGATTATGTCACGTGATGAAGAAGCCAGTGAAAAAAACAGACTGTTATTTTATTATAGCATTGTGAATAAGACAAGTTTCAATATCTTTCTCTTTCTAAATCAAGTTTAACCAACCCAGATTACGTTGTATCAACGTTAATGTGACTGAAGTCAAGTCCTCCAAACGCTAGATTGCAAATTGATATAATGCCCACAAATTAGTTCCTAGTGTGGCTTTGTATACACCAACAATTAAAAAACAATAAAAGTGTTCTAATAAGGATTGTTTTTTTTTACTCAAAGTTATAATCCCACCAAAGAGACCTGTCGTGTTGACCTTTGATTGACAGACGAGTCATTCATTCATTCATTCATTCATTCATTCATTCATTCATTCATTCATTCATTCATTTTATTCACTTTAAGGTTTACAGCTCATCAGTACATGAAACATACATGTATATACAATACAATAAATTGGCGGTCACAGCAATATAGCAGTGACGTAACAATACCTACATGTATAGAGAATGGACATCTGTGAAATTGGTTTTTTTTTTCAAGTTTTCCCTTAATTGTGTGGCATCATATACATATTTACATAACGTGTCAATAAACATTGTATATGAACAGTTTAAAATAATGTTCGAGACTTTTTTTACATTGACGTATTATTCGTGAGGACTAAGTGGTTATGGTAATAAGTACATGTATAAGCGTCAGGGCTACTTTATAGTTTATAAGATTTGTGCTTGATCATTTTCTCGCTCCCAGGTACCTTCTGGATTTTTAGGTTGTGTGTACGGACGGCCTCGAGAGTTTTGAAATCCCTGTATTCTGTCACTAATCTCTAAGCGTTTGTTATATAATGTCAATAGTTGAAGATCTGAGAGGAAGAACAAACTGTACGTATATGGTCGTTTTCCTTTGTGTTCGGGTATTTGATAAAGGTATACCGATGGGTAATGTCGTCTGCTGTATAAATCACCAAAGAGTCATCTACTGTTGTGTATGTCAGAGTAAATGTACGTATATCGACAAAATGACAATACTCCGTTCTCGTTTTGAAATATCTATGCTTTTCAATATTTGGCACAAAGTCTGACTTGCGGCTGCCAGAAATATGATATGGGCCATTTGGTTTACTAGTGGTAACCACTGGTAACCAAAAATATAAGGCCCGACGCCTGAAATGTAGTAGATAGAAATATATGGTCCAACACATGAGTTGTAGTAAATATAGATAAACAATGTATATGGTCCAACACATGAGTTGTAGTAGATATAGATATATGGCCCAACACATGAGTTGTAGTAAATATAAATATATGGTCCAACACATGAGTTGTAGTAAATATAGATATATGGTCCAACACATGAGTTGTAGTAAATATAGATATATGGTCCAACACATGAGTTGTAGTCAATATAAATATATGGCCCAACACATGAGTTGTAGTAAATATAGATATATGGTCCAACACATGATTTGTAGTAAATATAAATATATGGTCCAACACATGAGTTGTAGTAAATATAAATATATGGTCCAACACATGAGTTGTAGTAAATATAAATATATGGCCCAACACATGAGTTGTAGTAAATATAGATATATGGTCCAACACATGAGTTGTAGTAAATATAGATATATGGCCCAACACATGAGTTGTAGTAAATATAGATATATGGCCCAACACATGAGTTGTAGTAAATATAAATATATGGTCCAACACATGAGTTGTAGTAAATATAGATATATGGTCCAACACATGAGTTGTAGTAAATATAGATATATGGTCCAACACATGAGTTGTAGTAAATATAAATATATGGCCCAACACATGAGTTGTAGGAAATATAGATATATGGTCCAACACATGAGTTGTAGGAAATATAGATATATGGTCCAACACATGAGTTGTAGTAAATATAAATATATGGTCCAACACATGAGTTGCAGTAAATATAGATATATGGTCCAACACATGAGTTGTAGTAAATATAGATATATGGTCCAACACATGAGTTGTAGTAAATATAAATATATGGCCCAACACATGAGTTGTAGGAAATATAGATATATGGTCCAACACATGAGTTGTAGTAAATATAAATATATGGTCCAACACATGAGTTGTAGTAAATATAGATATATGGCCCAACACATGAGTTGTAGTAAATATAAATATACAGTATGGTCCAACACATGAGTTGTAGTAAATATAAATATATGGCCCAACACATGAGTTGTAGTAAATATAAATATACAGTATGGTCCAACACATGAGTTTTAGTAAATATAAATATATGGTCCAACACATGAGTTGTAGTAGATATAGATATATGGTCCAACACATGAGTTGTAGTAAATATAGATATACAGTATGGTCCAACACATGAGTTGTAGTAAATATAAATATATGGCCCAACACATGAGTTGTAGTAAATATAAATATACAGTATGGTCCAACACATGAGTTTTAGTAAATATAAATATATGGTCCAACACATGAGTTGTAGTAGATATAGATATATGGTCCAACACATGAGTTGTAGTAAATATAGATATATGGTCCAACACATGAGTTGTAGTAAATATAAATATATGGTCCAACACATGAGTTGTAGTAAATATAGATATGTGGTCCAACACATGAGTTGTAGTAAATATAAATATATGGTCCAACACATGAGTTGTAGTAAATATAAATATATGGTCCAACACATGAGTTGTAGTAAATGTAAATATATGGTCCAACACATGATTTGTAGTAAATATAAATATATGGTCCAGCACATGAGTTGTTGTAAATATAAATATATGGCCCAACACATGAGTTGTAGTAGATATAAATATATGGCCCAACACATGAGTTGTAGTAAATATAAATATATGGTCCAATACATGAGTTGTAGTAGATATAGATATATGGTCCAACACATGAGTTGTAGTAAATATAAATATATGGTCCAACACATGAGTTGTATTAGATATAGATATATGGTCCAACACATGAGTTGTATTAGATATAGATATATGGTCCAACACATGAGTTGTAGTAGATATAAATATATGGTCCAACACATGAGTTGTAGTAAATATAGATATATGGCCCAACACATGAGTTGTTGTAGATATAAATATATGGTCCAACACATGAGTTGTAGTAGATATAAATATATGGTCCAACACATGAGTTGTATTAGATATAGATATATGGTCCAACACATGAGTTGTATTAGATATAGATATATGGTCCAACACATGATTTGTAGTAAATATAAATATATGGCCCAACACATGAGTTGTATTAGATATAGATATATGGTCCAACACATGAGTTGTATTAGATATAGATATATGGTTCAACACATGATTTGTAGTAAATATAGATATATGGTTCAACACTTGATTTGTAGTAAATATAAATATATGGTCCAACACATGAGTTGTAGTAGATATAAATATATGGTCCAACACATGAGTTGTAGTAAATATAAATATATGGTCCAACACATGAGTTGTAGTAGATATAAATATATGTTCCAACACATGAGTTGTAGTAAATATAGATATATGGCCCAACACATGAGTTGTTGTAGATATAAATATATGGTCCAACACATGAGTTGTAGTTAATATAGATATATGGTCCAACACATGCGTTGTAGTAAATATAAATATATGGTCCAACACATGATTTGTAGTAAATATAAATATATGGCCCAACACATGAGTTGTATTAGATATAGATATATGGTCCAACACATGAGTTGTATTAGATATAGATATATGGTCCAACACATGATTTGTAGTAAATATAAATATATGGCCCAACACATGAGTTGTATTAGATATAGATATATGGTCCAACACATGAGTTGTATTAGATATAGATATATGGTCCAACACATGAGTTGTATTAGATATAGATATATGGTTCAACACATGATTTGTAGTAAATATAAATATATGGTCCAACACATGAGTTGTAGTAGATATAAATATATGGTCCAACACATGAGTTGTAGTAGATATAGATATATGGTCCAACACATGAGTTGTATTAGATATAGATATATGGTCCAACACATGATTTGTAGTAAATATAAATATATGGCCCAACACATGAGTTGTATTAGATATAGATATATGGTTCAACACATGATTTGTAGTAAATATAAATATATGGTCCAACACATGAGTTGTAGTAGATATAAATATATGGTCCAACACATGAGTTGTAGTAAATATAAATATATGGTCCAACACATGAGTTGTAGTAGATATAAATATATGTTCCAACACATGAGTTGTAGTAAATATAGATATATGGCCCAACACATGAGTTGTTGTAGATATAAATATATGGTCCAACACATGAGTTGTAGTAAATATAGATATATGGTCCAACACATGCGTTGTAGTAAATATAAATATATGGTCCAACACATGAGTTGTAGTAAATATAAATATATGGTCCAACACATGAGTTGTAGTAAATATAAATATATGGTCCAACACATGAGTTGTAGTAGATATAAATATATGGTCCAACACATGAGTTGTATTAGATATAGATATATGGTCCAACACATGAGTTGTATTAGATATAGATATATGGTCCAACACATGAGTTGTATTAGATATAGATATATGGCCCAACACATGCGTTGTAGTAAATATAAATATATGGTCCAACACATGAGTTGTAGTTAATATAAATATATGGTCCAACACGTGAGTTGTAGTAAATATAAATATATGGCCCAACACATGAGTTGTATTATATATATATATATGGTCCAACACATGATTTGTAGTAAATATAAATATATGGCCCAACACATGAGTTGTAGTAAATATAGATATATGGTCCAACACATGATTTGTAGTAAATATAAATATATGGTCCAACACATGAGTTGTAGTAAATATAAATATATGGTCCAACACATGAGTTGTAGTAGATATACATATATGGTCCAACACATGAGTTGTAGGAAATATAGATATATGGCCCAACACATGAGTTGTAGTAAATATAAATATATGGTCCAACACATGAGTTGTAGTAAATATAGATATATGGTCCAACACATGAGTTGTAGTAGATATAGATATATGGCCCAACACATGAGTTGTATTAGATATAGATATATGGTCCAACACATGAGTTGTAGTAGATATAGATATATGGCCCAACACATGAGTTGTAGTAGATATAGATATATGGTCCAACACATGAGTTGTAGTAAATGGAAACTTCCTACTTCGAAAGGATGTAATGGGACTCGATCATCGTAAATTTCTTTCCAAGGATGTATGTCGACCTGTAGTTACGATTAAACTTTTCAGCATTTATTAAAACAAGGGTATCACTGACAACATCCACCAGACAGCTGAGGGACATTACGGGTATGGGTTCCCTTGCCTAGCTCAGGTATAACACATATCGTTATAATGAAATGTCGGTCGAGGTGCTGTGAGAATGACGCCACAGACCCACTCTACCTGACACCTGTTTATAGAGACAGGCAGCACGTGACCGTATAACTCAAGTACCCTATCTCATCACAGGTATTATTCGCTATTTAAATGGTTATGTGCAGCATAGTCTTCCAAATCTTTGTATTTTTGTCCAGCAATTTTTCGGATGTCCAATCCATGATGATTATATGTATATCATATGATGGATATAATAATTATATGAACCTTGGGCTGAAGATTTGTGCAAAGACCTGGTGTGTGTGGGTATAATATTGATAAATTAAACGGGACTTCATCGCATGGAAGTTGAAGTTTGATTTGAATTTGACAATTTGAGTATAATCTGACACTTCATCACGTGTCAAGGGCAGTCCGGGCGAAGCTTCAAGAAAATATAATGAAATCCGAGGCTTCCCGGAGGGTTTTACAATACATTCCATGATGATGAGAATGAAACATCTCAGACTTTGATATTCACGATTTCTAATCTGATATCTAACTACGTCCTTCCGATTGCTACTCAACATTTTTCATTGTTGTTTTATGTGTACATCACTGTAACTATTTTTTTATCTCTGTGAGTGTTGTTTATCACTCGGAGTGTTGATTATCTCTGTGATTGTTGTTTATCACTGTGAGTGTTCTTTAACGCAGTGTTGTTTATCACTGTGATTGTTGTTTATCTATGTAAGTGTTAATTGTTTATCACTGTATTTGTTGTTTATCTATGTAAGTGTTGTTTATCACTGTGAGTTTTGTTTATCTATGTGAGTGTTGTTTATCTATGTAAGTGTTGTTTATCTCTGAGTGTTATTTATCTCTGTGACTTGTTTATTACTGATTGTTGTTTAACTGTGTTATTTATTTCTGTGAGTGTTGTTTATCTCTGTTAGTGTTGTTTATCCATGAGAATGTTGTTTATCTCTGAGTGCTATTTATCTCTGTGACTGTTATTTATTTCTGATTGTTGTTTATCTTTGTGCGTGTTGTTTAACTCAATATGTTGCTTAAGTCTGTCACTGTTGTTTATTCTAGAATTCCAAATGTCATTTATCTCTGTAACTGCAAGATATTTAGCTGCATATATTCAGATATATATTTTTTATATATCTATAACTGTTGTTTTAACGCTGTAACTGTGTGTTTTCCTGTACCTTCGCTCTATGATATTATTGTTATATGTAAATGATATGTGTAGTCCAAATTCTCTAGAAAAATCTATATCGACCATGCGAGTTTTCCTTGGAACTAAAAGGATTGTAGTAGGCTGGTTGGAATTTCATACGCATGTATACCTAGTGCAACACGGGACGATTACTCAGATTCAGCGAGTCACAATGATTATATTATTTATATCTTCGAAACCACCACACAGATACTTTAGATAGACTTTTTTTCAAATTACATTTAAAAAGCATATAATTCTGAATTAGTCTTTATGAAAGTAACAAAAATGCAATAATATGTATAGAAAACACATTCATCCAAACCGCGTGATTTTCTGTTGTTTACATTAGTCACAGTGTGATGCACTCGTGCACTATAACACGACATTCCAGTATCCGTCGCTACATAAATTTCCCTATGGGAGGCCTCTTAGCTAAAGGGTAAACTCTCGCAGAGTACGGAATCAACGGAGGGTAAGTAAACTGGTTGTGTTGTTACTGTGAATATGACGATTGGGAGGTGTTGTCCACCCCTTACCGTAAGACATCTAGCCAGGTACGATACCGTTGTCAGCTGATTGTGTCCGTGTAAACAGTGGCAGGTCTGAATCGTCCATACAGGAGGAAATCCATGTTATACACGTATCGTGGTTCGCCTCGATGTGCTTTCTCGCTGTGGGCAGTGCGTTATTTCCCCGACAGTCGTATGGACAGGCGTATTGTTTATGTTGACCCGAGGAAATGACCAATTTTACCAAATCCTCCTCCAAATATAGGTTATATTTAGTGTTGTTATGTTATAATCAACACCACGTGTTTATAAGTATACATTGTCATAGTATGGGGCTCCCATATGGGTTAACATATTAAATTATGTGCTCTCAGCGTCAGTTGTGTACGTCTGTGTTGATGCTGTTTATATAAAGTTACTTTGTGAGAAATCTAAAGAAGGTCAGGTACTCAATATTTAATGAGAATTGACCTGGTTTACTAGAAATGTAATCATTGTTGTATGGAGTGATATTGGAGAGGGGTGGCGTTTTCCCGCTGTTTGTACAGAAGGCAGTATATACACTTGGTTACGTTTCAGTGAACACCTACAGAAGACATTTCGAATATCGGATTTATTTTCACAGCTGTAGCATGGACATAATGTAGGCTATGGGATTCCATTTCACTATCATGATAGAATATATAGGTTATCTGTACCAGGCTCCAGTTTCTTCAGTATTCTTTATCTTACGAAAACCATCTTAATTTAAAGTTTACCATACATTAGGTCGATATACTATTAGGAACGTTCCTGAAGTTCCACGTTATATCCAGTAATTCTTTCACACATGAAAGTATAAGTTAAAGGAATTCCTTAAGTTAATGACTGGGGCCTGTGATAGGTCATTACCTAATTAGTCACATTGTGTAACATATCTACCATTGTTTAACCGTTCATTTCTACATTGTAGATACCCCAGATGAACAGAATATTCTCCCATATTGTCCCTGTACGTCCACGCTCCCCATAAGGTAAGACAGCGATTTAAACTACCTGCATGATTTAAGACTTTGGAGAAGCTTTTATTGTGTGTGTACATATATTTGACCTGTTGACGCACACTCGGATGTCGGAGTGGATAACAAAATATTGAAAGCATAAGCGCTCGCGATGAGGAAGTACATGCAAATATTTATATTTCATGAAATATCGTTTTGAAATACAACGTCATGTATGTAGATTACTAACACTGCACATTTACCATCATAGTGTAAACAGATCATGATGATGCATGTTTCATATTATCAGAGACAAGTCAATAACGAGGACAGCGACTTCATCTGTATTGAAAAAGAATGTTGGATAGTTTTAAAGACAATCGAGAATCGCGTGACTGCTAATAAATAGAGGACATCTAACAGTGTCTTCAGTAATACCACATATATTTCACGAGTGGGGCTAATAAAAATATTAGCCTCACGAGTGAAATATATTTGGTATTACTGAAGATATTTTTAGATATTTTGTTTATTACATTTTTATACCAAAATATACCGGGTCAGCTTTTAATTTTCCCCTCTGTCGTTTGTAAGCAGTGTTATGATTGTGTACTGATGAGTCGGAAGTCTCAAAGTCAATAAAGAACTTGAACTTGATTGTTCAAGTAAAAAATGGTATTCTTCACTTTTGTAGAATGAATAATTTTCGATAATGTAATAATAGGAAATATTTGCTGATGTAACAATGTATACATTATGTAACAACAACAAGTTTTGACGTCGCTACTGAAGTATTAAGGACAACCAACCACAATTCTACAAGGTATTATTACACGTGTTTTATGACTGATGATATTTGATATTTTACCGGTACACGTCGAATGATGTATTACATGTTGTTACAATTTGTAGTTTTGTACACTACCAAAGTTCATTAACACTGTCGACTCTAAATGTGGGAGCACTTGTTGTTACTGTAATGACCACGTACGCTCTGAACACTGTCATTTAACAATATGTATACAAATGGTCACTATTATATATCATCTCACCGAAAACCAATATTGAATGCAAGTGGGTCTTTGCTGGAACATAGTGGCACGATTTTCTTGCTTAGTATATTTAAATAAACAATTAACTGAGATCGGTCAAGTTATTTTCAGTTTCCCCAGCAAGGCTTTAGATTTTATAGTCACGGGACCTCACGTTGTTGATCTTCTGGCCACCATCTGGATTTTAATTGAAAACTAACAACATATTTTCCTTTTAGGCCACAGTTTATTGGTGATCTTAGACAGACCTATATTTGAACCGCGACCGTCACAGTTTTACCAGACCTACCCTGAACTGTTACAATGGACTATCATGGTTGGCGGAGGTACTTGGTGGCCGTATGGGCGTTTGTGGAGACGTTCCTGTTTGCAGGACTGTTATATGGCTGGGCCTCAGTAAACTGGGTTCTCAAACAGGAAAATGTATATGCTGACCTTTGTCCTCAAACTCCCTTCAAAACAAACGTGACAATAAACGGTAGTGATGATGTTGTTTTTTATGACCTCGATGGCGACAACACGACCACGTATAATGGTACGGATGTGGGACAGAGACCAACCGTGGGATATAGACCGCAGTGCAAACCACAAGACGAAAAATTCGCTCTGTGCTTCACGATCGGCTCGGCACTGTTCTGTGCAAGTTCAGCGCTATTTGGACACATCAACTATAAATTTGGAACTCGTATTACTCGGATATGCTCGATGTAAGTATTAATATGGAGGGGCCAGGTGGTAGATCAATTGTTTAGTGGACACATAATGACCGTGATTATCCCTTGTGGGTTATCCGGTATTTGATCACGTGTGAGTGGTGCATTATCCTATTGGTTCATTTATTTTGGATTCCAAATTATGCTCTTTGACAATAGAAGTGGTTTGGATTTCGGAAACTGGTTCTGGTGCGGATAAGCTTACGCTAGGAGAAGAAAGTAGAAATACTGTCTTTGTGTATCACAAAGAAGTCTGATATAAACATAAAAGATTACCGACATCAGAACAAAACCATAATTCTCGAAATCGATTAAACTAGGACATCATATTAACAAAAATTAAATTTCCATTGACACTAAAAAAGTAAAACAAAAGTACAAGGATAATAAGACTCAGTGATCCGGAAGAGTAAGCGTCTTCTTCAACTATGACACCCACCATACAAATCTAGGTCCCGGCGACACCCACCATACAAATCTAGGTAAAATCCAGGTTAAGTCATGACCTCAATGTAAAGATGAGATTAAGGGTGGTGACAACGAAACCACTATGTATATCAACAAACATAAAGTACTCAGAAATAACCTGTTTCAGTGTAATTTGATTGACCTTAACGAACTTAGAAATGACCCACTTCAGTGCAAATTAATATACCTTAACCTTAGTTTAACTTCCAAACAAATTGTAGAAACCTGGTAGAGCCATGAGTGACGATTTGCCTTTCGAACATGTTCAATTTTGAACGTACACGTAGTTACTTCAGTAGCGTGTTTCCACGTACTTTTACTGTCTTTAACGTTTGTTACCATTGTCAATGTCCTTAAGCGTCTTTCATCTCCTTCCTGTCCTGCTCCCACATATGTTTACTTTAAAATGCCGTACTTTAATATAGTTTGCCGAGTTAACTTTACGATCAACCCTTCAAAATGCCATACTTTAACGCAGTTAAACCGAGTTAATTTTACAATCAACCCCTCGATTTGCAGTACTTTAACGCAGTTTAACCGAGTTAGCTTTACAATGAACCCTTTAAAATGCTGTGCTTGAACGACGTTACGTAGTTTAACAGAGTTAACTTTACAATTAACAATTTAAAATGCCAAACTTTAACGTAGTTTAACCGAGTTAACTTTACAATTAACAATTTGAAATGCCAAACTTTAACGGATTTTAACCGAGTTTACTTTACAATCAACCCCTCAAAATGCTATACTTTAGCGTAGTTTAACCGAGTTAACTTTACAATTAACAATTTAAAATGCCAAACTTTAACGGATTTTAACCGAGTTTACTTTACAATTAAACCTTTAAAATGCTGTACCTGAGCGTAGTTTAACCGAGTTAACTTCACAATTAACCCCTCTATTTTGTCTTATTTTAACGTTCTTTACTTTACTTAAACGTACTTTAGCAGACTTGAACATGCGCATGCATATACTGTTATGTTTAGCTTATTTAGTATCCAATAATGTCCAGAAGGTCTGATTGAAAAAAAGCATGTGTCCCTTGATATTCCTATACATTTGCTTCTTCTCAGTTGTAGCGACATAATGTGGATACATACCACTTCAGTCATTGGTCTGTATATAGGTACACCATGTAATTGATAGGTCGGAGGAGGTGTGGATTGGTAATATTACATCATGTTGCAAAAAATAAGCTATGTTGCATCGTTTACCGTATACTACATCAAACATTAGCCTCATTTGAAAATAAACCTTTCTTAAAAATAAGCCGGCGGATGTTCTCTAAACCGATCATGCACGGTACATGAATATCAAGCCAGTTTAGAGTGGGTTCCGATTGGAGAAGTGATCTATTTTTATTATTCATGATAGGAAAGGATTCGGGATAATTATTGTTCGGATGGCGTTTTGCATCTTTGAAGCCTTGATGATGTTATGGAAATTAATGAATACAAAGAACGCAGAACCGATAAAAAAGCAGTCTGAAATAATTTGTAATACTGATTGTAAACGTATGTCATAACTATATCATTTTACTTATCATATCACAATACTGTCATTGGCCTGCACCCGGCCTGTCGTATAATTTATCCATTCTGGACAAAGATTGGTTCGGTATTCGGAATTTAGTTGGATTGGTATTGGGAAGTTTTTATTACTATCATAAAGAAGGATCAAATCCGTACATCACCATTTCGATCGGTATCAAGGGTTGATCGGTTTTGAGATGTTGCACTTTCATTCATGGCCCTAGTGTAGCCTTCTTTAACGTACTTTAACAAAGTTTAATTTCTAATTTACTTGGTTCTTTCTCAGTAAATTAGGCTAAAAGTCGCTTAACCCATGTATGACCAACACCTTCGCTTACCAAAATTTTCCACCCATAAATAGTAAACACGTTTAAAGCTATATTCGTGAAGTGGCGACTTTCTGCCTTCTTGTTCGAGTAATATTTTAACTATTTGCGTTACTAGTTCTAAGACCACATGGATTTGTTTGACAGGATCATCTTCATGGCGGGGACTGTCATGTTCGCCTTCGTGGATACAGGTAGGTGTCCGAATTGATTGTCACCATTATTTTATTCATTAAATCGAAAATGGCCACCGGCATTTACTGAAACTTCATTCAAACGGGCAGATTTTCGTACATCAAAAAGTTACGGAACTGGCATTTATACGAACATTAATTAATACTCGTGTATACTTTACAATACGAAGAAATTGATTCATAGTATTGATTGAAACGGTTGTGAGTGAATTTGAAATAAAGTTGATTTATTTTGTAGCAATAATTCGTTGAAAACTATATTGTTCGATTGCAATTTCACGAATGTTAAACTTGTTAGTTTAATAAGCATTCTGTTTTGTTTACCTGTAGACAGGCCCTGGTTGATTAATAAGCATTCTGTTTTGTTTACCTGTAGACAGGCCCTGGTTGATCTATCCCGGTTTGTCCTTCATTGGGATGGGCGGACTTCCACTTTTGGTTACTAATGCTCAGGTAACGCTTATAACCAGCACATGGTCTTATTTCAGTTCTTCTGTCTTTTGTGCAATCCTTCATACAATGTTATCGGGCTTTTATTTACAAATATTTTAAAGGATGCATAAATCACTCTTTTGTAGATAGGCAATTTGTTTCCCAAAGGAAGTTCGACGTGGATAGGACTCCTTTGTGGCGGATTTGACTGTTCATCTGCGATTCAGCTCCTGGTTAAAGTAAGTGATCTTACTGCGGATCTTCGAGATACTTTTTTGTTCACTTAATGAAAAACAGTATAGTTTTTAAAATAAATGTTAAATAGATATAAAAAAAAAGACGAAAATGGTGTATTTACTTTCAGATTAGAAATGTCTCTAAATGAAGCGACGCTAAGAAGGTTTACTCAATCAGAATGTTTGCTTTATGGCCAGGTTGCCTACGAGGCTGGTATAAGAATACAATACTCCTACGGCCTTCTGACAGGGCTACATCTAATGGTGGGCGTGAGCACGTTTTTTTTCCTCCCGAAGACATTCATCCCTCGTCCATCAGAAACCGCCACTACTGAAGTCGCGCAAGACGAGAAAGTAGTCGACTTGCTGGAGAACGAGAAAATGGAGCAGAGCATCACCAACGAAAGTAGGTTTATTTACACAAGTCTATATCTATGTAGACTATGAATTACAGTTCTGTACTGATTACTACTTTCATTTTCTTTTATAGCAACTGGTTATATGCTGCTGGTCATATCAACAAACTTTCTCTAGAGTATCTTGTATTATATTAGACAAGACTTTTTCGGAGGCTGATACCAAGGCTTAGTTCGCAATGAATTAAGGCATAGCTCTGCTGTAAATAATGCATACATTGACAACGTGGTTGTCTTAAAATGCTCCTAGTAAGTAGAACTCTTCGAACACACAAATTAATACTATTCACATTTCCTAAAAAATGAATAAATAAGAAAAAAAATCACTGGTTGAAATCCTTTTTACTCCACATATAGTTCCTATGCCTAAACAAAACTGCCTGTTGTGTTATCCCACCTTGACGTGTGTCGATGACAATATATATCGTGCACAATTGGTCAAATATTAAAAAAACGTAATTGCCTATAATGTATTTAACTGAAATTAAGTTCAGAGCGTCCAAGAATCAATAACTCAATCCATTAGTAGTAGTAAATCACCGTCTACACCGGAAGCTATTCGATTGGACCAATGACCAGTGATATTATGAGACAGGGTCTGCTTGTTGTAGCTACAATGTACCAGCTTGAAGCTACCTCATTGAACATCACAGAGGCCCATCGCATACTTCTTATATCAATTTGGATATTGTATCGCATTGGTTTACGGCCAATTGACAGCCGAAGTCATTTTGGGTAACCGCAATTGAGGCAGAGACAAAACTAAAACGCAGTGACATAACACAGCACAAGATGGTCTGTGGTATGTTTGTGCAAAGACAGACCGGTTCGTTGATGTTGTCTTCCATAGAATCTCGAAACACTCTTGGAAGGGATCGACATCAGAATCACTAGTCTTCCGTAATAATTCAAACTGCTGTACACTGGGCGGTGTACACACATAAGTCATTAACTGATTTTTGAAAATATTAACAGTTAACTGTATTAATGTGTTGAAGACGGACAGGTCTACGAAAAGACGACGTTTGAGGTGAGTGATGAGAAGGCGTCTGACATACCATCCCTGAAGGCCTGTCTGACGTCGGCCACCTTTCTTCTTCATGTCCTCTGGCTGTGTTTGCTGCAACTCCGCTTCTACTTCTTCTTGGCTTCTGTAAACACCTATCTCCACAGGATCACCAACAACGACACATACAAAGGTAGGTACACATATTGTAAAGGGCCATAGATAACAACAATATGACCACCAGTTTGGTGAAAATTCACAAAGCGACAAGGATGAATGTTGCAAAGATAAGTTTATGATGATAATTCGCTTGGACAAACAATAAACAATTGAAGGTCTATGTCAACTTGTAATTTTAACGGGTACTAGTTCTCGCTATTTTTTTGATGAAATGATGAAAATTGCAAAGCATACGTTCAGAAGAGTTTGGTCCATTAAGATGTCCGCGAAAGATAATCACTTTTGCTTTAGAATGTTGTAAAAATCCCAGAAATTAGAACCATTATACGACTTACATGTCTGTTTGTTAATAGATACACCTGCTGCCTGTGTAGGCTTGTCAATAATGACAGGTGCAATATATATTGCTATATACATGTATCTCTCAGTACAAATACAACTACTACTTTGGCGGAATCATTAACAGATTTTAATTGAAAACATTCGTCGAGGCATGCTATTTGACAATGCTCTTAAAGGCTGTTTTAACAGAAAGATTCTACGACTTAAAGCTGACAGTGCAAGTTAAAAAGCATCCAATTGAGATTAAAAAAAAAATAATACATGTACAGATTTCCAAAAATCGTTTCCGAGACAATCCCCAGTTATGGTAGTGTCGTATCTAAGGACGGGCAGACATTTTTCTTTTTTGTTATGCGTGGATACAACCAAGCCGCCGCTGCTATAAAAAGAACGTGCTTCGTCACACTCACATTCACTCAAACCTCAGCTGTTCACGGTGACACATCTGTATCACCTACACTATATCTGTACACCACGTGACCTACAACTGCATTCGCGAACGACACCAAACAGAAGCATTTACATGTAACCTGAGCAGAAAGATGGTCAGTGTCTCTCAATTATCTTTCAAATCTTGTTGAAAATAAAGTCTCCAAATAAATGCTGGAAAATGCATAACGAATTAATCCCAAATACTCTATCCATCTTCTCACGTGTTTTTCATGGGTGCAGCCATTTTCATAACAAGTAAACAGTCCGAGGAGTTCCGATTTTTACTCGCATCTACACTAGCACTCCTCGGATGTATTCCTATTGTCTACACTAAACTAGGGCTGTTGTTGTGCACTAGTGCGGTTTTATCACGCTTTAATTGCGTTATGACACGTGCACTAATAATACGAAGACACGGAAAATATTTCGATGGAAACTATGGATATAATACTGTAACAGTTGTAAAGTTGTTCTTGCTGCATATCCCACTGGAAAGACTCAGGTAGGAATTTACGCATATTTACTTTGTTTATAATTTTATTAGGTGCATGTTTTGTTGAGGCCCAAATATTTTGTATTGTCAATACCTTTTTTTTTTCTTTTATAGTAAAATAAAATATATATGTATATATGAAGTTACCTCTTCAAATTCCATATTCAAGTTCCGCAATTGCGTACAATGTGAACAAAAACTCATTGGCGTGTGTATTGAGAACGTAAACTATGTATAATGGAGAGATGTGTCGCTATGCGCATGTATCGATAGACTGATACTTGTCTCAATTTATTTATTTATTTATGGGTTTTACGTCCGCTATTACGGCCTTATGTCTCAATGAACGCACGCGCTTTTATAGCGGCTCGTATCCACGCATAACAAAAAAGAAAAATGTCTGCCCGTCCTTAGATACGACACTACCATAATTGGGGGATGTCTCGGAAACGATTTTTGGAAATCTGTACATGTATTTTTTTTTTTTTTTTAATCTCAATTGGATGCTTTTTAACTTGCACTGTCAGCTTTAAGTGGGATTATTTTAACAGAATTGAAATCAGTCTTTGAGGCATGCTATTTCCCAATGCTTTAAAAAATCTTATGTATGAAGGTTGTTCTTGTTGCTACATATTGAGTGAGTTATTTTACGAACTTTATGATGTACCCTGTTCTGGTTGTTATTTCAGTGAACCGTTCTGGTTTTTATTCCAGTTTGCTAATTTGCGTACATGATGTACGCTATATTCTGCTTGTTATTCCAGTGAGCTGCTCTGGTTGTTATTTCAGTGAGCTAATGTACGTACGTGATGATGTACGCTAATTTCTTGTTATTCCAGTGAGCTATTTTACGAATGTGATGATGTACACTATGCTGGGAGGTTTGTTTTCCTCCATGTTTTCCGGAGTAGTGTATGACTGGCAAAGAAGAATGTTTCAAGGTAATTGGACCATGGGAATTCATTGTAATATTTTTTCTTTTGTTAAATTGATTGTAGAATACTTTAAATGATTAAACCCTCTGATATCCAGAATTTCTGTCTTTGTACACGTCATTCTATGCTTTGACATTAGCGAAATAAATGTTCAGAGAAATTGCTGAAATATACCCGATTGCTTATCATATATGCTAATCAATATGATGAGGATTATGAAATTTTGGACATGTCTTGTTCTTGTTCAATAATGTGACTGATCCTTTTAGACATGTGTCTTGTTTATGTTCAATAATTTAACTGATCCTTTTTGGATATGTGCCTTGTTTTTGTTCACAAACGATGACCAATCTTTTTGGACACATATCTTGTTTTTCTTCAATAATGATGAGTAACCTTTTCAGGAAGATAACTGGTTTGGCGACAATGAAACCAATTCTTTACCTATTATCCACAGATAGTCGAATCGCTCTTAAGCGGAAGTTGATGCCAGCCATTTTGCCATTAATGATCACATGTGGACTAGGCATACTGCTGTCCGTACTTGTGCTCATTCCCCACGAAGCGGTCCTCTATTTCGTTTTTATCGTCATGACCTTGTACAGGTCATTCATCTACAGTGTTGGTGCCGCCTATCTGAGTGCAATGTAAGTTTTTCAGCAACAGAAACTGGATCCTTGTTTATGTCTTTTACACTCGCTGGTGTGGGAATTGGTCTTAAAGCTGAAAGTTTTTAATTGAGATGAAAAAAACTATTCAGTTTAAAAAACGGTTTCTGAGAAAATCTCCTTTGATGACAGTGCATGTTGCAATTATGTAAGGACGTGCCGACATTTTGGTGTTTGTACTCTGCTTGGAGACGAGTGAAATACAGGCTTCAGACCCTTTATAAGCACGTGAAATTGTCGCACTTGTTTGCACTCCAACACTGACCGTCCGCCGAACAGATACCTGTGATAAGTATTCAACACCACATGACCTAATCGATCGCGTGAAAAACGACCCACCACAGGTGTCTGCATCATGTTAGTATTTATAGAAAAGAGATATTAGCCCCTACTCCTACTATACCCAGGTGTAACATTGAAGATCAGACGATGCATCTACTGAGGAACGTAAGTAGGCTTGTATTGTTTATGGAGTTGTCAACCAATCGGATTCCCCGTTGCAAAACCGCTTTAAAATACAGCCTACTTTCGATCCACAATCGATGCATCGTCGGCTATCACGAACGCTTTTGGTCCATTTTCTCATCTCTAAATACTCGAGGAATCTAAACCAAGTTACGTTTGTGTGCATTTGATATTTTAGTCGGATTGAACTTAAATTCAAAAGTGAATCGAAGCTCATCCTCCACTTCCGACTTTTTAAGAGTTACACCTTGTTGATATAGTAAGAGTAGGATCTAATATTTTTTTCAATAAATACAAACCAGATGCAGACGCCTGTTGTCGCACTTACCTGAGGTCAGTACCTCTCGGCTATCCTCCAAATTTCTACGAAATAAAATTTGTACATAAATGAAACTGAAAATAGTCGGTCAATCGAAAATATTCCATAAATCTTCCCGCGTGCACATAACGTGACTCACTGTAAATGAAATGATTGAAAATGTAGTATAATGCGGTAGTATTTGTTATAATCTTCATCGTTTACGATTACAGGGTAAAACACGTTCGAAGTAGGCGACGCGTTAACATTTTTTTGTGGTATTTGACGAGGATTATTGTGTCCCCTGCGAAGCATGGCAGATACAAAGGAATCACTTCGTCCGTCGTCACCCGTTGGCGTCAGTGTTGACAAATCCCATGTCGAAATTCCAATTTTTGCGCACAAGATACAAAAATGTATTATCAAACTTAACAGTTTCAGCTTTTTTTCGCTTCCGTTTACATCAAATCGAAATTCCTATGTTGCGTATTCATTTTTATTTTGCTCGAGTTATGGCCCTTCGCACATCGGAAAGTCTTATTATTAACTATTTCGTTACCATTGTCACATCAACATATAACTTGATGCATAATTTTTCATGAACGAGAGATTACAGTGTACATTTATGTACAGTGTATATATCCACAGACTTCCCTGACGGATACAGTTACATGTATATATCCACAGACTTCCCTGACGGATACAGTTACATGTATATATCCACAGACTTCCCTGACGGATACAGTTACATGTATATTTCCACAGACTTCCCTGACGGATACAGTTACATGTATATATCCACAGACTTCCCTGACGGGTACAGTTACTTGTATATATCCACAGACTTCCCTGACCGATACAGTTAGATGCACATTTCCACAGACTTCCCTGACAGATGCAGTTGCCTTTTCATTGGTCCCTTTGGAACTTCCTCATCAAGAAAATGTAACTATATGCCAATCAACCCAACTATTTATTAAAAATACAAATAGATTTTAATAATATCTTTATTGGAAATTAATGTACATTGTATTTTTGTGTTTGCGGACTCGGGTGACATTCGGGTGTGTGTGAAATGTTATAAATGATGGACCAGAAAAGAAAAGGAGGAAGACACCACTGGCATGGATTATCATAGACATTAGACAAGTTTGAACGAAAGGAAAGTCGAATTGTGTACCAAAGTGATTGTTGCCCGAGTCCGCTTAGGTCTACCACAAAACTATTTGTCTTTATGAAGTATTTAGATATACATGTATGTCCCAAGTATATAAGATTATTTGTATCAATATTTTAATAAATCTCTCTCTGTCTCTCTCTCTCTTCTTTCCCCTCCAACTCCCCCTCTCTTCCCCTTTCTTTCCGTCACTCTCTCCGTCTCCCTCCCCTTCTGTCTGTCTCTCTCTCTCTCTCTCTCTCTCTCTCTCTGTCTCTCTGTCTGTCTCTCTCTCTCTGTCTCTCTCTCTTTCTTATAAAATTAGATTGTACATATGTAAATAAAACTGCCATCATGTAAATTTTCTCTCAATGTAAAATTGTATCGGGAGAGGGCTTAATATAAGTTGGAAAACTTGTGCCCAATCCCTTTGTAATAGATTGTAAATTACAAATAAAATACATTTTTGTATGTTTAAATCAAAAATTGGTCCCTTACGAGTACAATTATTTCCTTACAGGTTCCCTAACGAGTACTTCGGCTTACTGTACGGCATATGGATCATTGTTGCTGGTTTAGTTGGCTTTCTGCAGATCGGGTTCTTCACCTGGGCACAGTCATATCTTGAAGGACCTTTTCATGTATGTATTTTCTGACCAATGCAATGTTTATCTTAAGAAAAGAAAAAAAGAGAAAAGAATGCAAAAAGGTAAATCTTAAATGAATTATTGGGCAAGTGCACATCTCCAGCTATTTTTCATATTTAAGACTCATTTTGGCTACCCTTCTCGATTTCCTTAATATTGACCGATAGCATCGCTGACGATTCAAAAGGATGAAGAAGAAAGGCCTCTTGGGACTGTTGAATCGATATCGATACAGTCATCATCCGGCGTTATGGTGTTATTTATTTATATGGCCATTCCTTAAAGGGACATCACGGTAAACCAATTTTTATTTTGTATTTTTTCATATTATTGGGTATATCTTTAAAAAAAAATATCCTTATGAACAATAACCATTCAAATTTGATGATATATGTATATAAAAAACATCAATTATTAATTATAAAAAGGTTATCACAATTCGTTGATCAATAGTCTGAATATGCAAATTTTGAGACATATACGATAACACGTATGCGCACAACACACTAAAACACCTGGAAACAAAAATGGCTTCCAATGTGAATCGACTGCGGTTGAAAACGATAACAGCTTCCACAATGAAGAAAATAATTGGAAAATGGGTCAAACACAATCCTAGAATTAAACTGGGGAAGCAGTACAATACAGTTCAAACATGAAAACAGCAGTAATACGGACGCTGCTCGTATTCTGCTTGATTGCTGGATAGTGGGTCATGACAATCTCGGTAATATTTACACAAACTCGGTAATATTTATACAGTCTGTACCAGTACATCGCTACTGTCACTATACTATATGTACGGTGTTTACACTTATTTACACATAAATATATGTGCCGGAATATATACAGAACGTGTTATTTAACATTTAAACCACTGTATAATATCATTGTCCAACTAATAATTTACCTTGTAAACTATCGTGTGTTTGTGTTGCCTCGATTTCAAAACAGTTACGTGATGATTTAAAAATAATTTCCGCGCTAAATTTAGAGGGGGATTCCCAACTAAATCAAGTGGTCAAGCTGGACATGAGGATCGACTTTGAACATTGGGACAGCACAGACACATAACTGGAAAGGAACAAAACACGTACATTCATTGAAAATTACAACGTTTTTACCGTGATGTCCCTTTAAATGTAACTTAACAACTTGTGTTGATATATAGCAAGTGCTAGGTTTTTTTTTTAAATCTAGCCGTACTTAAAAGTAATTGTTTGCTTGTTTTTATTGAATTTCTAATATATATATAGATAGATTAGAAAGTAAATAAAAACAAGCATATATTATGATTTCCAATATATTGAATTTAAATTCATTAACATATCTTATTCAAAGAACGATATCTCTTGTTTCAGGCGAATCTGTTTTGCCTCTGTTTTGTGACCTTGTCGCTCATCCATCCCATTTATCAGTGGTGGTCATGTCGGAGGGAAGCCTATAAACTCTCCTAGTCACGCATGCAATATGTCGAGCTGGAAGATTGCTGTAGGAAAGATGTGGATACTTCGATTTTAAATCCGAATTTTATCTACTCTTGGAAGAGTGTATGAGAGGGAATCCAAACGTGTTATTTGACAACCAACACGAGCAAAGAGTAAGGTGCTAGGATGTTTTTTTTTAATTTGTGAGATACATAGAAGATGGTAAACTAGGTGCCGTAGAGGGTTTTTTGCGGTTGAGTGTTCAAGGACCACGCATTACACGAGAACTGAATGAGAAAGTGTGTTTCTATCAAGAAATTATCTGTTTTATTGAAGTGATCTGAATTGCTGTTTTGTGTTTTAAAATTTTATGATTATTCGAGAACATGATAATATCTCCACAAAAGACTTTATGTCAAGTCAATTTGATTACTATAGATTGACATTTTTGCGCACTCATATTTTGGCGCATCATTGCTATTAAACAGATTAGCGCAAGGTTGATTGGCGCACTCTTAATATTTTCTGGAACAGGTGTAACTTAGTGCAACATTTTCGACAGGAGAATGTAAGTTTGTAGTTTATAATTCTATAAACGCTATTGAATACGTTTTTTTTGTTGATGCATGTTGATGTTATGTAATTTTATTGTTAATTTACATTTTAATCCAGGTGAATGTCCTCAAGATCAAATGCATTTTTATATTAACTTCGATTTTAGTATGATTTACCATGTAAAGTCCTGTTGATATCAATCCATGTGATGATTTCGCTTGATCAGAATAAATTCAATGTCGTTTGGTTTTAATTTGCACCGATTCAAACACATTTCATACAGATCAAATATGTTATATTGCTATTTGTTTTGTTAAATGTTATTTTATTATTGTATATTTTAAATCCATGTCATTGTTCCTCAACATCATATAACACTAGCAATACTAGGGTTTAATTTAAAATTCACAAAACAATGATTCAAATGGGTGTTATTTTCTCAAAGACCAAAGGCATTTTGCCATCTGATTTTTATAAGATCTTCCTCCTTTTCCATTGTTTAACTTTGTTTTATACTACTTTACTTGCATACCTTATACCATTTGCATTTAATATAGTTGTAATGTCAGTTTTCTTGTTCATGTCTGTTTGCCATTTATCTTTTATTACCGTTTGCTGTCAATTTTATCCTTACCGTTAACGTCCTCAGGATTGACAATATCATTCCAACATCAGTCATACTATTGACTTGTGCAGAAAGTAAAAAGAAAATGTTTCACTCCTTTCGTAAATCAAATAGTCATGATGAAGTAGCAGATTGTATTATTTTGAAGGTTTAATTATTTCTTGTCATGCCTAACATGACAAGTAGTTTTTGAGTTAACAACGTGTTCAGTGTATTTTTATATTATTTCTGTCATTCATATTACAATATTATCCTGTATGATGAGAAATGTTTTCTCCCTGGTTTACTATTACTGTTTGGGAGTTTCATGGAGGGTGACCTTTTTGTACTAGTGGTTGTGAAGATGATGTTACGTGTCACAAAGCTGATAGTGTATTATCGTCTGGTGTATCAAGACGACATATCATTCGTGGTTTGTGTTAATGTCAGATGAGCAAACAGAAATAAACATTATTTTGTACTACACAGTATGTTTATATTGTCTTAATGGGAGAGCTTTTACATTGTATGCATTCCGACATACTTTGCTAGTAAAACATGTACACTTTGTATTTTTATTGCGAACTTTGGCACTGATGTTTTGTTCAGTATAAAAAAGAATGAATTCATAATAAACAAACAGAAACAATATGGAACTGTCAAACACTTGACAGCAGAACTATTTCACAAAGTGAAACGTAAATGTAATTGTCCGGTGGCTGTAACATTTCATCCCTATACAGTATATTACGAAGATGTATATTACTAACATTATAATCTAGCTTCGTCTGATATACTGTACATATTAGATGTATTCCTGTTATGTTCAGTATATCACTTATATTATAATCTAGCCACACCTGATATACGTATTAGAAGTATTCCTGTTATGTCCAGTATATCACTTATATTATAATCTAGTCACACCTGATATACGTATTAGGTGTCCTCCTGTTATGTCCAGTATATCACTTATATTATAATCTAACCACACCTGATATACGTATTAGAAGTATTCCTGTAATGTCCAGTATATCACTTATATTATAATCTAGTCACACCTGATTATGATAGGAGTTATATGACACAACCAATATGATTTTTAAGGGTGTGACGTTTCGATGACTACACTGTCACATTCATTAGACAAATAAGTGTTATGAGATGGTAAAAATAAAACAGAATCGGCACTTACAGACCATTCTGTACAGGCTGATCAGGGAGGCCATCTGGATACGCCTCAGCGGCCCAGTGCTAAACAGGGACGAGGGGGCCACAGACTGTCGCATATATATTTCCAAGTGTTAAAGCGTAGCCAATTCGACTACAGTTCTTCCATACCGTACACTTGTCTGATTCTATTTTATATTTACCATCTCGTCACACTATTTTCGAACTTGGTGTCAAAAGGATCATGAAACGTCACACCCTTAAATATCATATTGGTTGTGTCATATAACTTCTATCATATATAGATGTCTTCCTGTTATGTCCAGTGCATCATTAATAGTATAATCTAGTCACACCTGATATACATATTAGATGTCTTCTTGTTATGTCCGGTAAATCATTTATATTATAATCTAGCCACACCTGATATACATATTGGATGTTCCAGTTATGTCCAGTATAAACAGGAATAGCAACAGAATACTGAGCTTTACATGTAAGCGTAAATCTAACTTCAAATCGATAAATCCATGAAAAAATATATACATGTATATACACATGAAGGCATGAAGGCGTTCAAAATGGTAAGCGTGCCCAATCGGCACTCGTCATGTTAATCTAGGTCATATCAATGTCACGTGTTTAAATAAGAACCTAGATGGTAGACGATCCACAAGGCATATCAAACATATTATCATGTAAGTCCATGAGACGGTTGATTAATTTCACAAATAGACCGCTGACGCGAGCAAAAAAAATGACCATTATCTTTGACCAAGTCCTGCAACCATCTTTTTCTCAAAACTCAACATCTTCCTTGGATGGGTTATACCTCGCACCAGTTATTATATTTTGTGATGGATCACTTCATACCGCATTGCGATGTAATCCTCTTGGAATGACTATTAAGTACAACCAACCGTCTCGAAACGCTTAATGCTTCTCCATCTGATGTTTTACAAGAAACATTTAAAGATGACACAGAAGTTAAATGACGACTAACATGTAACACGCTCCAATTAAGCCGTGCTTGTATAGTGTTTTGTGTGTAAAGAAGGAACAGGGACTACGTTGGCGGCTGTTATAAAACAGTTATATTACTGACTTGGTTCTGCATGGTTCATTAACATATTGTTTACGATAGTAACATGCATACTTCATTCGGTCCTAACTACCATGACAGAATATGATATGTTAGCGAAACAATAGTTCAGCCACATCGATGTATCTAAATATTGCTTTTTAGTTATCAAACACACTAGATACATGTTTTAAGTTATTTATGTCACTATTGATTCGAGGAAAGAGCATTTTTAAAATCCTACCTTTCAGTTCAGGTATGGCGACAGATATCGGCGACACATAATAGGTGATATTCTATTTTTAAACTGATAAAACGTGAAGGGTAATATCACGTAACACATATACGAACAGCTAGGTCATAGCGTCCGGTTCACTACACTAAACTTCCGATGAGGACGAAGGTAACACAGTATAGGTGCACACCATGAGGTACGACGGATGGCGTAAATATCTGGTGGCTGGCTGGGCCATCATTGAGACATTTTTGTTTGCTGGTTTGCTATATGGATGGGCGCCAATGGTGTGGATATTCAAACAAGAAGGTGTGTATGCAGATCTCTGCCCAGACAGCACAAACGTCTCCTACTTTTCTTACCATTACAATATGTCCACAGTTGCACAAAGCACGTACAATGTGATGACAATGGGGAGTAGCAGTCCAGCACCGAAGACGACGGCAGATAAGGAGCAGGATTTCAAATGTCCTCCGCAAGACGACAAGTTTGCATTGGCATTCACTATAGGATCGGCTATATTTTGTGCAAGTTCTGCAGCATACGGGATTACCGTATACAAGACTGGAACTAGAATGACGCGCACTATTGCAATGTGGGTACAGTAAAGTTTCTTATTGGTATAACATGTTCCATTTTATCATTTTGATGAACTGAATCCACATAACTTGTTGCATCATACAGAATACCATGCTACAAATAATATATTATGACAGTCGTATAGAAACATTAAAATTAGAACTACAAATGATCTTTGAGGTTTATGAAGGCTCACTGACTTAGCAGCACACGTACGTTTGAATGTCATTATTGCCAAGGAGTTAAAAGACCTCGAAGGCAAGCTCATGCACCAAAAACCCCTTACCTATGTTTTACGACCCACTCATCCTAACAACATACTAATGCTCTATACTTTTCACAGGGTAATGTTTTTCGGCGGAGCGACGATGCTAGCATTTGTCGATAAAGGTAAGAGTTCGTCACCAAGTAAAATACCCGTGTGTCGTTACAAACAAATGTCATCAGAGACAGTTGTACAAATCGATTAACCAATCGGACGTGAAAACGCATGGTTGGTCACCACCTGCTCAACCACGTGTTTTTTTTTCTTGGTATTACGGTTTACTCTCTCAGTAAGACCCGTCGGTGGCATCCATCCGGGTAAAATATAGTGATTTATATGAGCTAATACACTTTGTTCGGTAATGTTGTAAAGTAGACAAAGTTTATATTTTACAACCGATGAAATTAATTATACTGATATTGATATCTATTACAGAGAAACCATGGCTTGTTTTTCCGGGACTGACAATAATGGGAGTCGGTGGCCTACCTGTCTTAATTACAAATGCCCAGGTAATTACTCACAGAGTTTGTAGAACACATTTGTGTAATATACCTGTCAGTTATTTCCGTATACTGACGTTAACCCAATGTCTTCAACGGACACAAATCTCAAGTATACCAAGTTATAATGTGCTATACACTCCTGTTTTGTAGTATTCCTTAACAGGGGGTATGGATGTATTATTTTGAAGTACGAATATTATTCCCTTTCTAACTTCATTATGCAAATGAAGGTTGATGGCTTCACAAAGTGTTCCTAGGTATAACGTTGTAAGAAAATCGATAGCAGCCTATCACAGCTGTACTAGTTTTTACTGAGCGATAGTTCATAAAAAAAACTTTGACATGACATTGATAACAAAATGTCGCATAGTTATGTTCTTTACATATTTTATTACAATTGCCTGTCCGTTCACACCACGTAGTAACCATCAACACTTTAATCACTACATAACACAATGACAATACCGCATACATAACCACTTTGTGTTGTATGTTGGTGACAAACATGCTTTTTTCCTGATAATGAATCATTATGATGTCACATGTGGCCAAGGACTACTGTGTTATAAGTTATTCGTGTATATGTAGGGAGTAAATGTTATGCAAAGTCCATATTTCATATCATATCTGTAGAGAGTAAATGTTATTCGGACTCCATATTACATATCGTATCTGTGGAGAGTAAATGTTATTCGGAGTCTATATTACATATCGTATCTGTAGAGAGTAAATGTTGTTCGGAGTCTATATTACATATCGTATCTGTGGAGAGTAAATGTTGTTCGGAGTCTATATTACATATCGTATCTGTGGAGAGTAAATGTTATTCGGAGTCTATATTACATATCGTATCTGTGGAGAGTAAATGTTGTTCGGAGTCCACATTACATATCGTATCTGTAGAGAGTAAATGTTGTTCGGAGTCCATATTACATATCATATCTGTAGAGAGTAAATGTTGTTCGGAGTCCACATTACATATTGTATCTGTAGAGAGTAAATGTTGTTCGGAGTCCATATTACATATCATATCTGTACAGAGTAAATGTTATGCGGAGTCAATATCACATATATATTTTGATATTAACAGCTGGTCGAGGAACAATATTAACCAGTGCATATCAAATCGTGTCATTTCAAAACTAAGCAACATCTGCTGTGGGGAAATACCAGATTTTCAAATAAACACTGATATACAATCATTATGTGAATACATTAGCATATTCCTGTATTATGTTTTCATGAACGATGTGAAGTTTTCTCGATTCCAAAACAGACTTGATTTTAGTGGTGATTGATATACAAATCGTTAAGTGTTTGTGTCCATGATAGTTTCACCTATAAAACAGTGATACGTTATAAAGTTACTAGAGGAATTCGGCGTGTGGAAAAGGTATATTTTAATGGCCGAGATACGCATAATGCGGTGGAATTAAGACAGAACGTTTTTGTCTTGTTCACACACAATAACCATGTTGTTATGACGAGGTAAAACGGTAAAGCGACCACAGCTCATACGCAAACATAAAACCCGATGTATTTTCAGCACATGCTGTTAGAAATTAAAAATCTAAACTTTTAACTTGAAGACTCTTTCTAAGGTATATATTTAAAGCTATAATGAATTCACGTCAACGATAACACAGTTAAATTGAATCCTGTTATGTTTTTATCAAACAGATCTCCAACTTATTTGTAAAAGGCAGTTCTACATTCATCGGCCTATTGTGTGGAGCTTATGATGCGTCATCGTCCGTCCTTCTGATAATTAAGGTAAACAGAATGGACCCATGTATATTGATTGGCTAAACCTACCTCGGGTATTGTATGTATGATAGATAGGCTAAACCTACTTCGAATATTGATGTATGATGAATATGCTAAATGTACCACGGAAATTGTATGTATGATAGTAAGGGCTAAACCTACTTTAGATGGTGTATGCATGATGTTGGCTAAACCTACCTAGGATATTGTATGTATGATAGATAGGCTAAAGCTACACTGTACTTCGGATATTGTATGTAATTATAATGAATTATATTAGCTTATTTCAGGTATTGATGATATAATGTTTAGTGTGAATTTTGCCTCAGAGTGTTTATATGAAAGTATGGAAGAAATTGTCGTTACATTGAATGTGAAAGGAAATTAAAAAGAAAAAAGAAAAAAAAACAAAAAAAACTGGATATATTCAATAGAGTGTGAATTAACGAATTGTATGTAACAATCTGTAAGACTTGTTATGTTGGTACAGCTAGCGTATGAGAAAGGATTTCACAGTCAGTATTCATACGGTATTCTGGCAGCCCTGCACGTCCTTGTTGCAGTAAGTACCTTTGTTTTCCTGCCTAAAGATCGCATACGTAAACAAGAAAAGAGTAACCCGACAGACGAGGAGGAACATGTGGAATCATGTATTACAGAAATACCTAATATACAAGGTAATCCTTCTAATATATAACATGCTTTCATCACCCAAACGTGTACCTGCAGTATGCGATTTTCATAGTGTTGAATACGAACTGGTCGCGCATTATATTATAACAATGATATGAAGTAAAATAAAACTATAAAATAGTGTAAGTAAGGGAGACCTTATGTCAAAATTACATGCTGTACATGCAAGTGTATCATATAGAGGATATCTAACAGTGTCTTCAGTAATACCAAATATATTTCACGAGTGGGGCTAATATTTTGATATTTTTCACGAGTGCGCAGCAGCACGAGTGAAAAATATCAAAATATTAGCCCCACTCGTGAAATGTATTTGGTATTACTGAAGACACTGTTAGATATTCTGTTTATTACATTTTTTATCAACGAAAAACCTACCCCGTATGCTAACTAGGCCTACAGCGAAAGTTTGCATACAAAAAAAGTAGTTATCCCTGTCCAGGTGCTGAGATATTTTTCACTAGTGAAAAATATCACTTTTATAGAAAGAATAATTTTTTGATATTTCACTGGTAAAAATGTAATAAAATGATGTATTATTTGGCCCTAATATTTGACATTGACATAGAAAGATGAGTTATGCCTTATATGACTTGTATATTTGTACATGTCTTACATGAATTGTTTTAGATACAAATACATCAGTATATGGAAAGACTACAGAACCACTAAATGGGGATTTGGACATGTCTGAAAAACGCCACCCGTCCCTGAAAAGCTGTATACTGTCGAATACTTACATTTTACATGTGCTATGGGTCTGCATACTTCAACTACGATTTTACTATTTTCTTGGCACTATGAACAGCTACCTAACACGGATAACAGACAACAACAAACTATTAGGTAACACCCGAATTGAGTTCTGCTAGACAACTTAACATAAAGACAAACAACATTTCGACACAAAAAGTTACAAACACTGGGAATTGCTTATGATAACGTTATAATGTAGAACACTGGCTTATACATATAAAACCCTTATTTTTAATAATAACAATTTCAGTATTCAGTAAGTACATAATAACAATTTCAGTATTCAGTAAGTTCATAATAACAATTTCAGTATTCAGTAAGTACATATTTTTAATAATAACAATTTCAGTATTCAGTAAGTACATAATAACAATTTCAGTATTCAGTAAGTACATAATAACAATTTCAGTATTCAGTAAGTACATAATAACAATTTCAGTATTTTGTAAGTGCATCGTAGTTCCTGCACATCTTATAGCATTGGACATCAGATCAAACTGTCACAAGACCTCATACAATTAGTATTAGTTTTGACAGGCATGTTTGAGGAACTGACAGTAAAGGGTGTTGTTCAGCAACATGTTCCTGATCTATTTTAAAGGTTACTTCCGGTGAATCTTTTTATCGGCTTTTTAGTTTCATCAGTGCCTGTTGTTTTATATATCAGATTTGAGTGAAGTGTTAGTCCTTGTACATTGACACAGTAACCCGTTTTTTATTGACAGTGAGCCATTTTACCAATACCATGATGTATACAATGGTAGGCGGTGCCGTCTCCTCTTCCTTTGCCGGTGTTTTGTACGATTGGCAACGGAAAATATTTAGTGGTACGTGTCGGTCATATATATCTTTTATTTCATGTGTCAAGTAACAAAGGTTTACCATGAATACATACTTTTTAATGTAATCGGTAGCGATGGATGACTTATATTGTCATTCTAATTGCATCTAGTGGCACAATTTCATCTTCAAGTATCACTGACGCGTCCTAGAAGGACGGAACAGCTGGATATTGATCATAGATATATCGCTGACGCGTCATACAAGAAGGAGCAGCTGTATGATTTCCTTAGTATCATAAACACGTAATACAACTAGAACTGTCGTCCAGGGGGCCAACTCATACCCCCGCCCCTCCACCACCACTCTGGTGAAGATTTTCCAACAAAAACCTGTTTTAGTGAACGGGTTACCACGGCAACCTAAATTTGTGGGGAAAAAACCTGCATACATATGTACACATTATGAGTCCCTAACATTCCTGTGTATTTCATATGAAATCGGTTGATAGCTATATAGGAGTTGTCCGAGTTGTCTTGACAAAGTTTTCCACAAGAATATTGGTATTGAAACCTGGTAACCATGGAAATCAAAAATTATGTAGAGAAATATCATGTATGCACATTTACACATGGTCCCTATCACTCTTATGTAGTTTGACTTGAAACAGGTTTATGAGGAGTTGACTGGACAAAATTCCCCCTCACACAAAAAACGAAGTATAGTGACTTGGTAACCATGGTAACCACAAAATTACAACATGATATAGATTACGCACATCTACAATGTATAAGGGTTATTACCATAAAGTTTCGCTGTATGGTGTCCCAACTATTATAAATACGCCCTACAAGGACGGAACAGCTGTATGGTGACTCTAGTATCGCTGAAGTGTTATACAAGGACGGAACAGCTGTATGGTGACCCTAGTATCGCTGACGCGTTATACAAGGACGGAACAGCTGTATGGTGACCCTAGTATCGCTGACGCGTTATACAAGGACGGAACAGCTGTATGGTGACCCTAGTATCGCTGACGCGTTATACAAGGACGGAACAGCTGTATGGTGACCCTAGTATCGCTGACGCGTTATACAAGGACGGAACAGCTGTATGGTGACCCTAGTATCGCTGACGCGTTATACAAGGACGGAACAGCTGTATGGTGACCCTAGTATCGCTGACGCGTTATACAAGGACGCATTACCTCTATAGTGTAACTGTTACGACAACGGATGTTTTGCGTCGTTTCCGGTTCCTGCGTCGAAGGAAAAATAAGATGAGTGTTTGGTCAAAATAAGTGGTGAATATTATATTCACAGGTAGTTGATATTTTTGTGTTATTTGTACATTGCAAGAACTGCCATATGCAACTTTTCAACCTTAATGATTCATGGAAACATGTTAAATAGTTTAGACTGTCTCCGAAAATACATCATTATCTATTGGATTCACCCCAATATAACATCAGTTAATGCCTTTAAATGCATAATTCTACCATGTTTGCTATGCAACGCCAATTTTGATTGGTTTAAAACCATGTGTTATTTTCCAATAATATACGCTCGTGCCAATAATACACGCTCGTGAGTCACGGCTGTTACAATTTTATATATCTATAATTTACCCGTTTCATAAAAGGTTACAATAGCAGAGTGGGCTAATGGGTTAGTCTTTCAATACATTTTTATCACGACGCGAGTTCGAATCCTACGGAGGCCCCCCTCTTTTTTTCTTTTTCTTTTCTTTTTTATTCTTTTTTTTTTTTAATTTTCAAAACCAATGCCATATGATAGATGCTTTTGATCGTAGTACTGCATTGCCTGTATATTTCATCAACAAATAATGCAATACTCAAGAAATAAATTACAAGGTTTTCTCGGGGTTTGCTGTTTTTCTATTAGAAAGAGGTCGATCTCAGAACTAAACAGTACATGGTAGAATATAAATAATCAACTTTGACTCGTGTATTGTTGCAGGATATACAACTCGGACTCGGATATTTTGCAATTTTGATTAATAACTCAGCCTGCGGCCTTCGTTATTAATTTAATTGCAAAATATCCGAGTCCTCGTTGTATATCCTGCAATAATACACGAATCATCGTTAATTATTTCTTAAATAACCAACGTATGAATTATGTTCACATTATTAACTTTCCATTGATATATAAAACATCCATATTAGGACAGTAATTACCATATTAGGACAGTAATTACCATATTAGGACAGTAATTACCATATTAGGACAGTAATTACCATATTAGGACAGTAATTACCATATTAGGACAGTAATTACCATATTAGGACAGTAATTACCATATTAGGACAGTAATTACCATATTAGGACAGTAATTACCATTCAATATGAAATTAATTGTGGTTTTTAAGATTGTTGTTGCAACGGTTTCGTTGATCACGTGTAAACGGTTTTAACAAAACAGTTTGGATTACAAACCTCACCAGTCCAACTAAACTTGCTATTTCAAGCTCTTTACTGCCACAATACATATGCATGATATATCAAACGAAGAGAAACAAACATGACCTTTTTAATGGTTTTAACAAGTTTTGTCTGGTTCTCATGGATTTAATGTGTTCAATTTAGGAGAAAAAAAACATGATATGTTGTTCTCGAGAGCTTTTAACGTTCGAGAACTGTTAAACGAAATCTAACCAATTTCCTCTTGATCTAATGGACTGAACAGCTAAAGATAATTAACGTTTCAATGCAGATACATCGCAGTGGTTTATAAATCCTTTTGAAAGTACTAACCGACGACAATTTCGACCTGACACTCACCTTGTTTTCCTTCGAAGCGGGAACCGGAAATGACGCAAAACAGCCGTTGCCGTAACAGTTGCACTACAATGATTATACTAGGGCGTAACAGCTGTCTGATGACCCTAGTATCGTTAACGCGTCATACAAGGACAACAGATTATGCATATACCAGTGTGTCTACTATACGATTCTGTATGTCTAGTGTGTCTACTGTACGATTCTGTATGTCTATTGTGTCTACTGTACGATTTTGTCTGTCCAGTGTGTCTACTGTACAATTCTGTATGTTTGGGATGTCTACTGTACAACTCTGTCTGTCCAGTGTGTCTACTGTACAACCCTGTCTGTCCAGTGTGTCTACTGTACAACCCTGTCTGTCCAGTGTGTCTACTGTACAACTCTGTCTGTCCAGTGTGTCTACTGTACGATTCTGTATGTCCAGTGTGTCTACTGTATGATTCTGTATGTCTAGTGTGTCTACTGTACGATTTTGTCTGTCCAGTGTGTCTACTGTACAACTCTGTCTGTCCAGTGTGTCTACTCTACAATTCTGTCCGTCCATGGTGTCCATTGTACAACTCTGTCTGTCCAATGTGTCTACTGTACATTTCTGTCTGTCCAGTGTGTCTACTGTACAACTCTGTCTGTCCAGTGTGTCTACTGTACAATCTGATATGTTAATTTTCTTGTTTTAAGGAAGACGTTCACACATTCAGCGCCAACTGCTGCCCTCCATCTTGCCCATGGGTGTTGGTAGTTGTTTGGGGATCCTCCTATCTTTACTGGTCCTTCTGCCTAGTCTGGACATCCTGTATGTCGACTTTATCGTCATGACGTTACTCAGGTCATTCCTGTACAGTGCCGGGACTACATTCCTAACCACCGTGTAGATATTTTATATAGATTATTTACAATTAAAAAATTAATGACACGTAGCATATTGTTATGTGAGCGGTTTCGATCTGTTTATCAATTGACCACACTTACATTTTCAATTTAGATGTGTTTGACACACACTCGCAATATTGTAAACTTATACCACTATATATACAATACAGTTTTATAACAGCAGTTTCGCAGATAAATTTTGAAATATAAAATACACCCACCTTGATCGCACTGAATACGGATAGTGTTGGCATTACTGACCTGTGCTTATTTGACCTGATTTTAACTTATTTTCCCCATGGAATTCCTGTTACTTAATGACTCCATGTCTTGCTGTTTCCTCTAGGTTTCCGAGCGAGTACTTCGAGATGTTATATGGAATAATGATAATATCGGCAGGAATATTCGGCTGTCTACAGTTTGCTTTGTTTACCTGGTCCCAGAGCTATCTAGGGGCCATTCTTCATGTAAGTAGTAATTTAGACGTATATTTTTAAGGCGAAAGCACCCCTTTGAAAAATTCAGTTAAAAGAGAAAAATATTATTCGATTCATTTCCATCGGAGAGAGAGAGAGAGAGAGAGAGAGAGAGAGAGAGAGAGAGAGAGAGAGAGAGAGAGAGAGAGAGAGAGAGAGAAAATATAACACACAACCTTTTTGTAATGAAAATATGAAGCGTCGAAAACAATGTTGATAATAACTACATCATTTTGTTAACACCAGACACATTTATTCAAGCCGTTGTTTGTACAAAATTTTTTTTTTATAATTTATGATGACATTCTTGTAATTTCAAAATACTTGTTGACAGTTTCATGATAATGATGTATGTATGCATTCAGGCAAATACACGTAATAGTTAGATGCATCTTATGTGGCGCCAAATAATCACCGTTTAAATAGAATGTACCGAACTTGAGCTCAGGTAAAATTTTCTTTTAATTGGATCAATGTGTTTAGTTATGTAAAAGTACATGTATGTCATTCATGTTTCTATAATCACACGTTTTGGGCGAGGTTGTTGATCCGGACGCAATACATAATTGACGTGGTATGTGTTTAAGTACCTGAATGTACTTTACAGGTATTGTACCTTTTAAGTGAAATGTAGGGTGTATTTTACGTGCCATTTTATCTTTCAGTCTGATGTGTTCTGTATATGTCTGACCGCGACTTCACTGATACATCCGATATACCATTGGGTCAAATGTCGACGTGTTGCCGATTTCGTCCTCGACAAATATTGATGTAATTGATTCTAAGAGTGTTAATCAAGTGACTGTATTGTTATCGTTGTTGCTATCGTTACAAATATATTGCACATAATGACTTTGTTTATTATTAATTTATTTTTGTATTTTGTTTATTTTCAATCAATTGACAATAGACATGCATTGATTCAAAGCAGCATATTTTAACGTCTAGTTCATTTTTGTGACTGAAATAAGCTATCTTACATGTTGAGTCTGTTTATTTAATGCTATTTGACGTAAAGGATATTACAATCTCATATAACATTACGTTCACGTCTAGGTAACCGGAACAGTGTGTGTTATACATTGTACAATTTAACATCAGTTGAATTGAAGTTTATCAGATAATAGATACAATTGTAAAGTTTAAAATGTGACCTTAGCCAATTTCCTAACACGGACACGCCGGTATAATACCCAAGCATTCATTCTGACAGGATTAGACTGATGGGTAGTGGTTCCTCACAATGGCACACTATACGTTTAACTGTGCCAGGTCAGTGACTTTTATTTAAGGTTATATACACATGAAACAGGAACTTGTTTGTGTTGTATCAGTGATCTCCTGAGATAAAGACAGTCGGCATATAACTGGGGTGTCTCTTACAACATTACCGAAGGTCTGACCACATATAACTGGGGTGTCTCTTACAACATTACCGAAGGTCTGACCACATATAACTGGGGTGTCTCTTACAACATTACCGAAGGTCTGACCACATATAACTGGGGTGTCTCTTACAACATTACCGAAGGTCTGACCACATATAACTGGGGTGTCTCTTACAACATTACCGAAGGTCTGGCCCACTTTAGACTACGATTTGTTTTCTGCTTAACGTGTGATGAGAGTTGTCTATCTTACAACACTCTTCGCACAGACTCCTATTATTCTACCCATGAGTTGAGAAGGTAGATGTTTGGTTATGTTTAGGATTTATTAGTTAAAAATTGCCATTGGTATCATTCCTTACTCAGATTGACATCAATAACACTATACATTGCTCGTATAAATAGTTACCTCTGCTGGTTATCCTCTAGAACTGTCATTTGTGCTCAAAGTTTAACATTTAGAAATGGAAAATTAACAACGTTTTAAATATCCGGATCGGTATAACTACACAAGAAACAAAAGGAGGTCACATCAAACAATAGCAGGATATAACGTTAAGTTACAACATCAAAATCATCTGCGAAAATCTTATGGTGAGATCGGGGATTCTTGAATGGCAAATGATTACTACACCACATGTGGTACCCATCAATATATTTATGTCACCACAAGTGGTACGAATCAATATATCTCCGTCACAACAAGTGGTACCTACCAATATATCTCCGTCCCAACAAGTGGTACCCACCAATATATCTCTGTCACCACAAGTGGTACCCACCAATATATATCTGTCACCACAAGTGGTACAGACCAATATATCTCCGTCCCAAAAAGTGGTACCCACCAATATATCTCTGTCACCACAAGTGGTACCTACCAATATATCTCTGTCACCACAAGTTGTACCAATCAATATATCTCTGTCACCACAAGTGGTACCAGTCAATTCATATCCGTCACTACAAGTTATACTCATCAATATATTTCCGTCACCACAAGTATCTGTGAAGTATTGAGAAGATTTGATTGTTGAGGATTAATAGCTAAACCAACATCAAGTCTTACAGAATTATGTTCCGTTATTGATTTTTATAAAGTGTTCCGGATCAAAAACGATAAAATATTCTTTATTAGTTTTCAGTTTAACTGCATTGATGGTATGGAACAAAACAAAAATGCAACATGTCAAAATAAAAAGCTTTTTGTGTTAATAGTTCACAAAAGATTTTAACAAGCGAAATTTTCTCAAACCAGCGGAACATTTTTCATGAGACGCATGTTTGATGGATGCGTTCTGTAAAAAGTAACATATAACACTCTTGACTGTTTCAACTTTATTGGCTTTAAATCCAATACACATAAACCTACCAAAATCGGGAACGGGCAAGCAGGCTAGTGGCTATATGTTGTAAAATCAAAATAATCTTTTTAAGAAACTATTTAAAAACATTTTTATTACACTTCAATAAAGCAAATTAATAAGCTATACTTACTGATGGAGAAGCTAATCGTGATGCAGAGATATAGTATCATTTCAGTATAAATGTAGTTATTAACTGTCAACGAATCACTTTCCTCCTTTACAACGACGCAGGCGGCCAATGTCTCGAGATGGGGCCTCGATTTCAAACTATTGCTGCTCTAGAAATTGCACCAATGTTTTTTTTAAATGTTACTTCACATGCAGTTTCGGTATGATACTTCTGCCCGATCAACGTAAACGTTTGGATGCTATGAGCGCCCAAATCCTGGTAAATTACTAACGACCAACACAGATTCTATACAGATCGATGTTCTCGAAACTAGCTGCGTTTGAGGAGTAATATAGTTTAATGTTCTCACGATTGGGCCCGTTACACGATTTTATAAGTAATCTGAACATTATATATTTCCAAGCAAAACAGTTTCCGACAGTGAATATACGATATATTCATGTAAAACCTACGATTATAATTTATACTGATTTAATCTCGGATTACATAATGGTACATGCATACTATTCACCATTTCGAATGCAAATTACTATTTTTAAGCATCTCTTAACGTTTTGGGTGGTTAAGATGTAATGAATGTATAAACACTCACAGCATGATTTTGAAATCCTCGATTTATCCGCCTTTTTTAAGACTTGCCTTTGTATGAACACTATATATCATAAAGCACTTATCGACCTCGAGCGATATGACCGACATTCATATCTATTCATTTTGCTTATAGATACAACGTTAAAACACATCAAATATGGTTTTTATTTTTCGAGGTATTCGCTTTTTACTGTCTAAATAAAATACAATAATAGTGTTTGATATTAATAAGAGCTTATCTTGCATCCTAGATGTTGTGTTATCTGTAATGTGTTGATGTGGACATCCAAGAAGCATTGTGTAAATGTCGTGTAAAATGAATTGTCGATGAATGAGGCAAAACATCTATAGGACTTTTACAGGAAAAAATGAATCAGAAGTAAGAAATACGATCATTAGGAAAACGCTTACAACATCCGGATCAGCTTTATAGAACAAGGGTTATAGAAACGACTAACGCTGATCTCGAGGGAGCGAACGAAAAGATACGTTATACATTTATTTGAAAAAGAGGATGTTTGATTACGGCACTATAATGAGCTGAGGTGATGTCGTCACGTGACATATCTGAGGGGGGGTTTCAAAATATATTCCAAATACGGTCATATGTGACTTTAACTAATAATTCTGGGTTTTCCGTTGATCCAGGAAATCTGACATGGCACTGGTGTACCCTGAACTACACTGTATGCTGTATAACATCGGCTGTATTGTGTAATAATGTATACTGTACCATCTATACCACACAGACTAGAACGTCTCTCATCCGGTAATCCGACCACGGCATATCCCAAGTTTCCTACAGCTAAAGTCTTAACTGCTTGATGGTATAAATTTATGTAATACGTTATCAAAGGATTCGGACAGTAACACAAAACGAATGTGTAAACTTATAACAGGTTGACTCTACAATGTCATAACAATCGAAACGCGATCATCGGAACACAGTCCATAACCCTGGGACACGATCATCGGAACACAGTCTATAACCCTGGGACACGATCATTGGAACACAGTCTGTAACTATGGGACACGATCATTGGAACACAGTCTATAACTATGGGACACGATCATTGGAACACAGTCCATAACCCTGGGACACGATCATTGGAACACAGTCCATAACCCTGGGACACGATCATTGGAACACAGTCTGTAACCCTGGGACACGATCATTGGAACACAGTCTAAAACTATGGGACACGATCATTGGAACACAGTCTAAAACTATGGGACACGATCATTGGAACACAGTCTATAACCCTGGGACACGATCATCGGAACACAGTCTATAACTATGGGACACGATCATCGGAACACAGTCTATAACCCTGGGACACGATCATTGGAACACAGTCTATAACTATGGGACACGATAATTAGAACACAGTCTATAACTATGGGACACGATCATTAGAACACAGTCTATAACCAGGGGACACGGTCATTGGAACACAGTCCATAACCCTGGGACACGATCATTGGAACACAGTCTATAACCATGGGACACGATCATCGGAACACAGTCTATAACTATGGGACACGATCATCGGAACACAGTCTATAACTATGGGACACGATCATTGGAACACAGTCTATAACTATGGGACACGATCATCGGAACACAGTCTATAACCATGGAACACGATCATCGGAACACAGTCTATAACCCTGGGACACGATCATTGGAACACAGTCTATAACCCTGGGACACGATCATTGGAACACAGTCTGTAACCATGGAACACGATCATCGGAACACAGTCTATAACTATGGGACACGATCATCGGAACACAGTTTATAACCATGGGACACGATCATTGGAACACCGTCTATAACCATGGGACACGATCATCGGAACACAGTCTATAACCATGGGACACGATCATCGGAACACAGTCTACAACTATGGGACACGATCATCGGAACACAGTCTATAACTATGGGACACGATCATTAGAACACAGTCTATAACTATGGGACACGATCATCGGAACACAGTCTATAACCATGGAACACGATCATTGGAACACAGTCTATAACCCTGGGACACGATCATTGGAACACAGTCTATAACCCTCGGACACGATCATCGGAACACAGTCTATAACCATGGGACACGATCATCGGAACACAGTCTATAACCCTGGGGCACGATCATTGGAACACAGTCTGTAACCATTGGACACGATCATCGGAACACAGTCTATAACTATGGGACACGATCATCGGAACACAGTCCACAACCCTGGGACACGATCATTGGAACACAGTCTGTAACCCTGGGACACGATCATTGGAACACAGTCTATAACCCTCGGACACGATCATTGGAACACCGTCTATAACCATGGGACACGATCATCGGAACACAGTCTATAACCCTGGGACACGATCATTGGAACACAGTCTGTAACCCTGGGACACGATCATCGGAACACAGTCTATAACCATGGGACACGATCATTTGAACACAGTCTGTAACCCTGGGACACGATCATCGGAACACAGTCTATAACCATGGGACACGATCATTGGAACACAGTCTATAACTATGGGACACGATCATCGGAACACAGTCTACAACTATGGGACACGATCATTGGAACACAGTCTATAACTATGGGACACGATCATCGGAACACAGTCTACAACTATGGGACACGATCATTGGAACACAGTCTGTAACCATGGGACACGATCATCGGAACACAGTCTATTACTATGGGACACGATCATCGGAACACAGTCTATTACCATGGGACACGATCATTGGAACACAGTCTATAACTATGGGACACGATCATTGGAACACAGTCTATTACCATGGGACACGATCATTGGAACACAGTCTATAACCATGGGACACGATCATCGGAACACAGTCTATAACTATGGGACACGATCATTGGAACACAGTCTATAACCCTGGGACACGATCATTGGAACACAGTCTATAACCCTGGGACACGATCATTGGAACACAGTCTATAACCATGGGACACGATCATCGGAACAGTCTGTAAAGCATGAGGCATATTACTTGTGATAGATAACTGATCTATGTCGTTTATTCTTTTCAAATATCATTATCAGGGCAAATAAACCATCGAAATAAACGCTTATATCCAAATTTGTCAAGATATCATGACGTTCTACAGCAGGCCATTCTAATATCTCACAAACTACGTGACGTGGGGTTGACGTCTTTGCTCACCAGTACAACCATGGCAACTGTATGTTGTATACAAAATCCAAACATTCTTCTTCAATCCGATTATTATTACACAACATATAAGCAATAATAATGGTTCACAGTTTGTGGTCAAGAATTGATTTACTTGACTTTTTTCATTTATTAAGTAGAGTATATGCAATCAAGGATATTTTTGTTAAATGTCTCGACAAAACAACGTACAAATAACGACTCTGCAGGATAAGATAAGACAGGAGACAACAGGCGATACGTCCATATACGAATGGTCTGAGGAAAACTACATGGAGGTCATTCACGTTCAACATAAATACGTTAACAGTTTATATCATACATAATGCATGTTAAAACGGTATCAATGTGCATAGTTAAGTAGAAAATAGTATAATATACACCCTTTGTTTTAAACGTGGATATTTACTTACAAATGTCATTGTGATAAATGAAAACACTAATCAAAGAACTTCCTAAATATACACAAACAGTATAATAATAATAATAACAAAACTATACGTATGGACAGTAACTTAACATAAATTTCGTTCGTTGCCACAAAAGAGAAACTAGCTTATAAAGTTATTATTTGAAGTCCAACATCAATTAATATTTAAATCACAGTACTGCAGTAAACAATAAATATGAGCATGGTATACTGGTACGAGACGTCACACACTGTGTGATTGGCTGGTGGCCATTGTATAATCTGTCTAGCACTATAGAAGTTTAGTGAGGTGTTTGCATACTTCGAAACACCTATCAACATAGTGGAAACAGTTGCTTTTTGAAAACAAAACTCAGATAAGTTAATTAATTGCTTTAAAATAAAATATCAATATCTTTGTATGCATGTATGAATTCTTAGCACTAAATGTTACTGAACAGTAGATCCAGTTTAACGGTAGACAACTCTTACTTTATCACTTGTTACTTGTCATCGAGCTCTTCTGTTAGGCTTGGGAGCCTCACGTTCATCACCGTCCACAGGATTGACTAAGATCAAAACAATTCAAACTAAATGTCTACTATTCAGGTTTCGGTAATATTAACCCATAATGTTCGTTATCTGCAGTAAGTCGTACTATATGGATCACATTTAGATTTGAATCGGATATTTATCGCTAAATGTATATACAATGTGACTAATCACAACCAAATCTATGAGATAATATACAGATTGGTGAAACGTCATCACTAACATGTTCACTAAGGGGTTGTGTGTAATATGCCAATAATCGGTGAGGATTTCTTCCTTATATTTTGCTTCAAAAAAAAAAAAAAAAAATGAATAAATAACTGCGCTTTTCATTATATACACGTAGAATGTCCTCTCATCGTGGAGTAATAAATGATACTTTTTAATACGAAACTGTCACTAATACGAGATAAGAACACAAAGGAACAAACCAAACGTCTGTGCAGACTAACCATAACAACCTCCTTGGTTACTGAACATTTGTTCAGCGCCCGTAGTAATATCCGCTACTTGGAGCACGTATGTACACATCCCTATCCACATCTCCTAAGATAATGACACAGATGGATATCATCGATTTGTTTGGCATATCAAAGTAGACTTTTTTCATGCAGGGATTTCGAATTGCTATAACAGCCATTTGCGCACCAGGAAGTTGAGTCCTAGAATTCCTATCACGCAGATATTGTTTACTGTAAAATGATTGGATGTATTACACCCATCAAAGTTGCACGTTTCCAGGCAACCATACACCATCTCTGAGCTGTCCCCGATCTCGTACTTGATATCGCCACAGTGACTACCCCAGTCCTCGTTGCTACATTGGCGGACAAGTATTGACGTCCCGTCCTCTGGAAAGAAAACACCAAAACAATGTGTTAACAACAGTACTGTACAATTCAAATCATTGAAAGATGCCAGTGCTGTTTTTCCAATCCTGTAAAATAACATTTTCATATTATTTCAGTACAGCTATAATTATGTGAACAATGATGAAATTTCAGTGAAAATAGTTGAAGAATCACATCTTGTCAGACTTATAAGTTGTATATGTTTAAAGCATGGAAAGTATCGGTTTTTTTTTGGTCATTTATGTACCTTTCTATTTCTATGACTTCGAGTCACAAAACATACTACTGTGTTTCTACACGTGAATCATTTACTATTTTTCAGGATTTGATTTTATTCCTGAAAATAACGACAAATAGTAACAATGACATTTTTTGTTTTCATCAAGAAAATTCCATCCTATTTTTTATCAAATGCGCAAATAACAATTTTTATTGCAATTATCAGTGAAATCTATCTATCTATCTATATTTACATTTTATATAACCTATAAAAGTAATATTTTTGATTTTTTCCCCTATTGATCAATCAAAACAAGGACTAGGAATAAATCAAAATCATCCCCGTCCATGCCTAAACCAATCCTTTGTTACCAATAATGGGAGGACTAGTTTCAGGACAAAACACTACAGGCCAGTAACTCCAACTACCTGATCGGAGGGAACACGGGTCAAATAATAATCATGGCCGCGTCCGGGTCGCAAAGACAGACGGAAGAAAATATAAAAGAATCAGAGTGATCATCGATAGTGACAGTGAATAGAATGGTTTTACTGTTACATGAGTGATGATATTACATTATCAGGACAACAAAGTAAGCCGTTTTGGATTGAGCGCTCAACGCGTAGTAATCAGGGTTGTTTTGACGGGACTTTTATCAAATAATCATATATTGAGAACATTACGGCAACTTTCTGAATAACTTACACTTGAATACATATTTGAATTAAACAATTTATTGAAATATGTTGTTGAACAGGTTTCATATTTTTGTTCTTTGGACTAGATTTTGTCTCGTAGAATTGTCTAGACATGAAAGCGGTAAACGTATGCAAACCTTAGCAATAGACCTAGTGAGCATACAGGGAAGGTTTTCAATTAAAAAACTATAATAAGCACAATATCGAACTGTGTCTTCAGTAATACCAAATATATTTCACGAGTGTGGATAATATCTTAATATTTTCCACGAGTGCGTAGCAATATCACTCGTGAAAATATCAAAATAAAAGTAACACTCGTAAAATATTAAGATATTTTCCACACTCGTGAAATATATTTGGTATTACTGAAGACACTGTTAGATATTTTCGATTTACAGTATTAATGCCTGCTTAGGACGTGTTCCGTCAAGGGTTGGCTGTTTCCTTTATGTGTTTCCTTTATGAACCTACCTAAATCAAATTAGTCTAATTACCGTAATTAATAACTTCCTATACATCATATTTCATGTTCTAGGTTTTCAACATACGAAAGTTGATGCTGATGATGTTTCAAATTAAATCTCCTGTACATGAAGGCAGCTCTTTGTACTATTGTCTAACGCCCGTCTTACTTGTTTTATGGTTTGATTTAATGCCTTCATTGATCCAATTACAGTGGATGACAGACATGTACCATCTCACAAAATCCGGTGATTACTAAAAAGTAAAAAAAGCAATAATGGTTGTCTATTTTCAGCTATTTGATATAAAATATTGTGACCGCCTAACATACATACACATCAGTGTCGATCAACTATTAAAGTACAAATATAGTATCTATTAATCGATCATCGTATTAATAGGTCGTGATATTGTCTTATATAGTAAGCTAAACCCATAAATGTCAGTGAAATACTTCCAATAATAAACTAATTGTTCAAAATAACAATATAACACTATCTTTACTTTTGAAATAGTATCAAAGTGTAAAGTTCATGTCTTATTTGACAGGATTAAGTAAATATATTATGGTAGAAATGACCGACTAGACAAATTATGTTACTCCTCCCTTTTGTGTAGTAAATTCGCTGCTGTGTAACACCTCCCTTCTGTGTAACACCTCCCCTTTTTCGAAACACCTCTCCTTCTGTGTAGCACCTCCCCATTCTTGTAACACCTCTCCTTCTGTGTAACACCTCTCCTTCTGTGTAACACCTCCCCCTTCTATATAACATCTATCCTTCTGTGTAACATTTCCCCTTCTGTGTAACACCTCCCCATTCTTGTAACACCTCCCCTTCTGTGTAATACCTCCCCTTCTGTGTAACATTTCCCCTTCTGTGTAACACCTCCCCATTCTTGTAACACCTCCCCTTCTGTGTAATACCTCCCCTTCTGTGTAACATATCCCCTTCTGTGTAACACCTCCCCTTCTGTGTAACATCTCCCCTTCTGTGTAACACTCCCCTTCTGTGTAACATCTCCCCATTCTTGTAACACCTCCCCTTCTGTATTACACCTCCCCTTCTGTATTACACCTCCCCTTCTGTGTAACACCTCTCCTTCTGTGTAACACCTCCCCTTCTGTGTAACACCTCCCCTTCTGTGTAACACTCCCCGTCTGTGTAACACCTCTCATTCTGTGTAACACCTTCCCTTCTGTGTAACACCTCCCCTTCTGTGTAACACATTCACTTCTGTGTAACATCTCCCCTTCTGTGTTACACCTTCACTTCTGTGTAACATCTCCCCTTCTGTGTTACACCTCCCCTTCTGTGTAACACCTCTCATTCTGTGTAACACCTTCCCTTCTGTGTAATACCCCCTTCTGCGTAACACCTCCCCTTCTTTGTTACACCTCCCCTTCTGTGTAACACTCTCCCCTTCTGTGTTACATCTCCCCTTCTGTGTAACATCTCCCCTTCTGTGTAACATCTCCCCATTCTGTGTAACATCTCCCTTCTGTGTAACACCTCCCCTTCTGTGTAACACCTCCCCTTCTGTGTAACATCTCCCCTTCTGTGTAACACCTCCCCTTCTGTGTAACACCTCCCCTTCTGTGTAACACTCCCCTTCTGTGTAACACCTCTCATTCTGTGTAACATCTCCCCTTCTGTGTAACACTCCCCTTCTGTGTAACACCCCCCCTTCTGTGTAACACCCCCCCTTCTGTGTAACATCTCCCCTTCTGTATTACACCTCCCCTTCTGTGTAACATCTCCCCTTCTGTGTAACACCTCCCCTTCTGTGTAATACCTCCCCTTCTGTGTAACACTCCCCTTCTGTGTAACACCTCCCCTTCTGTGTAACACCTCCCCTTCTGTGTAACATCTCCCCTTCTGTGTAACATCTCCCCTTCTGTGTAACACCTCCCCCTCTGTGTAACACCTCCCCCTCTGTGTAATACCTCCCATTCTGTGTAACACTCCCCTTCTGTGTAACACCTCCCCTTCTGTGTAACATCTCCCCTCCTGTGTAACATCTCCCCTTCTGTGTAACACCTTCCCTTCTGTGTAACATCTCCCCTTCTATGTAACACCTCCCCTTCTGTGTAACATCTCCCCTTCTGTGTAACATCTCCCCTCCTGTGTAACACTCCCCTTCTGTGTAACATCTCCCCTTCTATGTAACACCTCCCCTTCTGTGTAACATCTCCCCTTCTGTGTAACATCTCCCCTCCTGTGTAACATCTCCCCTCCTGTGTAACACTCCCCTTCTGTGTAACATCTCCCCTTCTATGTAACACCTCCCCTTCTGTGTAACACCTCCCCTTCTGTGTAACACTCCCCTTCTGTGTAACATCTCCCCTTCTATGTAACACCTCCCCTTCTGTGTAACACCTCCCCTTCTGTGTAACATCTCCCCTTCTGTGTAACACCTTCCCTTCTGTGTAACACCTCCCCTTCTGTGTAACACCTCCCCTTCTGTGTAACACCTCCCCTTCTGTGTAACATCTCCCCCTCTGTGTAACATCTCCCCTTCTGTGTAACACCTCCCCCTCTGTGTAACACCTCCCCCTCTGTGTAACATCTCCCCCTCTGTGTAACACCTCCCCTTCTGTGTAACACCTCCCCTTCTGTGTAACACCTCCCCTTCTGTGTAACACCTCCCCTTCTGTGTAACACCTTCCCTTCTGTGTAACATCTCCCCTTCTGTGTAACATCTCCCCCTCTGTGTAACATCTCCCCGTCTATGTGTTGCACCTCCCCATCCAGAGTTTTGTATGTGTTTGGTCTGTTTCGCATATTTGTCGCCGCCCTTAGTAACATACATTGCATTCACTTACCAACTTACTATACCTATATATATATACTTTATCTGCGATGTTTTGGTTGCTATTCCGTTCACATTTAGAAAATAAGAAATAAAAAGAATTCATATAAATCATCTGTAATTTTATTTGTGATATTTTGTAAAGAAACATTGAAGGTGGTTATAAACTGCGATTACATTGTGAGTCGACATTGAGATATTCTACTTCCTTGTAGAGGGTATTATCCTCATGTGGTGTATGGTCGTTAGAACGTTACTAACATCACGGTTCGTCTATGATTTTCACCCTTTCGAACATTGGTTATATTCATCAGTTTAATCAGGGAGACAACAGGACGTTATCCTCCATCATTCCCGGAACATGGTCTAATGATGTTCGGCGTACAACCTTATTATCTTTAATGCGCTAATTGTCCCATGCCTTATTTGACCGGTTATTAGACAAACAGGTGAAGGTTAACACCGGTTAATCGATGGATTTCCCCAGGAATCCTCGTGTCCTACCCAGGGTCTGTCAGACCGTATACGTCCCCCGCACAGCTCTTAGCCTAATATGCCTGTGCAATCTCCTTGGTATCGTTTGATCTCTCTGACGGCTTTATGCCACATCAATTATTCTTGTTTCTATGGCAATTTATCGTGTAGGTCAGCAAGTACACATACCGATGGACAACAGGTCAATACACAACTATATTTCCATAATAAACATTTATGATTATCTAATAGTCGTGTATACGATTATGTATGGTGTGAGTAATTCTCTGGTATAGCAAAGGTATCAAACATTTTATAGAAGACGGCGATATAGATTCATAAAGCAATGTATGAACAGTATCACATGCCACTAGATAAATGGCGGACTTGAGCCGGTTTCTGTCGTCAGATATAAATGGCTAGGAGAAATTCAAGAAGAAACAGATTTCAATATGACAAGACTTTGTAATCTTACCACTTTATCTACTAACAACAGAGCTTTTTCATGGCAGTCCTGATGTCTCACAGAGAAAAACAAACACACAAACAAACACGTTAACACCTGAAAACATAGATATCGGTTTTCGTCATAAATATCATGTCTATATCTCACCCTTAATTTCTATTTTTGTGATACTTAATCAATTACAATGAACAATATCACTATCATATTATTGTATTATGATTATGGGCTTTTCGTCCTGATTCTATGCCACTTGATACCGCCATATTACAGCCAGTTAACCGCCTTTTTATCACCAGATTATCGCCATATTACCGCCAGTTTACCGCTAGATAACCGCAAGTTTACCGAATAGCTATTGTGTATTCCTTCAGTGACGTAACACAGTATCACCATCTGAGTGAACGGCAAGGAACCATCTACACTACATGAATGTAAATACTGGCTTTAGCTTTCCATATATTGTAGTTATATAGGTTCCCCAACATGTGATGATTGCTTATCATGTTTATCTAATCCAAGTTAGCTCATTTTCAAATTAAGCGAATGTCCTTTCTAAATTGGAAAATTAACTAACGAGACTTAGGTAAACATTAACAACCGTCACTCGTTGGTGAACATGTTTATCCCCTAGCTTTTTAACTACAAAAGTACCGACTTAAAATTCACCCTACATAGTAACTAAATTATGTGCGCCAAATCACTATGCGACAAAATGTAGTTCGTAATGAAAGAAATTGAATTATGTTTATTAGATGAATGACTAATTTATAATGTATTTTTATAATTAATTTTTCTTTGTTTTCATGGTAAATACTCAAATGTGATTGGTCGAAAAATTCTTTTCATTCTTCTATGAAAGAAATTCCGAGAATGGCGCGAAAAATGTGACGTCACCATACGACAATTGACGTTGCGTATTGATTTGAGAAAAAGAATCCCATTTAAAACCAGTAAAATTGTACATAAAACATGTTTTAAATTAGAAAATCATTTTCAAAAATTAATTATAAGCGTTGATGTCAATTATTTTTTAGTTTCATCGGGGTATGAAACGAATTTTGTTTGCAAACTTCTGTAAGAATCCGCTACGCGGATTCACACAGTTTGCAAACAGAATTTGTTTCATACCCCGATGAAACTAAAAAAAAATGACATCAATGCTTAAGTTAAATATAATTTTACGAATGAAATATTGATAGGCCAATCATTGTGTTTGTGTAATTAACAGAACACTTGTTTCCATGACTCCGCGAAAATATTCAAAGACGTCACCGTGAAGTCGAACGTCACAGCTGGACTAATCACTGCTAGATTCAATTATGGGTCCTTTCATGAAATTTGTAGGTATGCTATGCTATTATTGTTTATAATGACATAAAGAGCCCACCTTGAGATTTATTCATGTAAGATACCGTGTATTTCAACAAATAATTCGAAAACCATGCTTGAGTGCTTAAGAATGTGTGTATTTCACGTGTGTCCTTGTGTTTATATGAAATGTCTTTGGGCCTGCAGATTAATTGACACTAGACAAGTGTTCCAAAATATGATTATTTATTATTGTGTTTGGGATATGAATTCACAATAAAGGTAAGTTGAATGATTGGCGACACCGACCTAAACATCGGTAGCTACCCAGAAAAGGGAAGCCCAGGCTATAGCCTCCGTCAGATGTCGTCAAGGTTTCATTCAAGGAACTTCGACTACGTACAGAGACTAAACCATTTTGTCGTTCTTTTGTGATTTTTTTTATTGATGACTATCGGGGACCACTTCATCTGTTAACATCGAAAATCACGGACATGGGCCATGATCAGCATGAGGGTCTGTTTTGTTATGATCAATGCGATTTCACACTTCCGTTACCGTCATCAAGTTCTTTTTCATAAGACTCAAATCCCCAGATTATTCCAACTTTCCTTGACGACATTCCTCTCAATCAGTTACGCTAATTTTGACTGCCGGCTACTAGAGAAAACACGGCCATGTTGATTCTAGACAAATGAGCGATGGTAAAAGATGTCTGTTGTAAAATATCAGAGGTTAGCCAATCAGATTTGTTGGGAGTCAGAGATGCCCAATCAGAAGCTTTGATGGTGGTCGCACACAGTGGTGTGTAAACAAAAACAATAAGACACAGTTACGAATTTTATCACGTGCAATATATGTTATGAAGCAAGCATAGTTCTGGGATAAAATAGTTTTCTTACTAGTTACCACATAGAGAGCAGACTCTCAGCCATCCAGTATATATGCTATCAGAAATGTTGTATGCCTCCTTTAACCGTAGGTGAACCTGAACTAGTCCTATATACGATCTTGAATATCATCACTGATGTAGACTGCCCAATTCCATAAGGTTTTATGCTAACTTTCGCCTATAATAGATACTACAATTTTATGTCTAATGATACGGTGCTGATGTATAATTAAACATTTTTGCTAATTCAGTCATTAATTTACGGTATTAAATCCTCGTAGCCGAGTCATCTGCCCCCCCCCCCCCCCCCCCCCCCCCCCTCAATTGTGTGAATATATACTGAATTATTTCATTTATTATCAGTTTATACAAAAATGAACGCCCATGCGAGTGAATTGATAAACCCGGTGTTTCAGGATGTTTACTGACTGTTACCAATACATTAATGTTATTGCTATTTAAATCTATTTAACGACTGATGTTTCAAGTAAACAAACATAGAAATTTACAAAGATATCCAAAACCCAATCCATTCCTCTCTACATGTATCGCATAAGAAAGGTTTAGAAAGGTTTAGAAAGACAATTGTACCTATATCATATAATCGACGGATATGTTCAAAAGATCCCATCTCAATGTCGTATCAGGAATATCATGCATATGTATTTTTTGAAATACTGTATTTTAAAATGCCATAAGTGATAACGTGATGTATATCATGTTTTTTTTTATTTCCCTTTCTAAAAGTGAACGGAATAACAACTAAAAAAGCCACTGATAAAGGGTATAGATATGTATGTATACGTTGGTAAGCGACTTTAATGTGCATTTCTCTGTTATTTATAGAGAGCATTCCTAGTCACATAGGATACGACGTCACATTGCTTATAAAACACTGTGTAATGCCGAGGATTCCTGCGGTATCAGAACAGTACAAAAGTTAGAAGGATTCGTTCAATATCACAACCGCACCACACGATTCGATTTGCAGCATTAAGATCAGATTAAAACAAACATTAAGAAAAGATACTGTTCTGGTGCTTAAACCAGGAGCGCAGGACTTTAATGATAAACTGCTAAGAGATAGATGCAGTTAACATTGTTCGAAAACAATTCATGCTGGGTAACGCACGTGTAGGAATGTTTATCGGTATTTTTTTACGAACTGCAGGGTGTTATCAGTGCATCTTTAAAATGCGCAGAATGCAATCATGTATCTATCTGTAATAGCGTATTTCATAAAACTGTTTGTTTGGTTGGTTTTCTTTCTCGTAAACAACCGAGGTCATTTTGAGAATTTACGGAAAGTTCGTTTACTAGGATTTCCCCTTAAGTTAAGGAATATTCCAGATTCCAGCGCCATGTGAAACACAATCAGTCCCTGGTAGTAATCGAACACCTCAAATATCCATTTGAGGTTTATTAGTCCTCACCCTTCTGTGGCATCAGTCTTTATGAATGATAATTGGCCATGTTTGTGTATCTGGATGGCAATGTAGATGACATCTTAATCGTTTGATAACTGGGTTAAATATAATGTCTATAGAAATGAGTACTGGTAAAATTCAACTTAAAGACGTTATCGAATGCATGCATTTATGTTTGTTAAATAAATTTCCATTTTTAATTATGCCTAAGGAATATGAAGATATGCTTTAACAGTATGTATTTAATTCCTAAAATAACACATTTATGTACCTATTTAGACCAATTAGACGAAAGAGGAATTGAACTGTATCAGTAACTGTGCAGTTTTTTCGTCGTTCTGGGACTCGTCAGTGATGCAAAGGGCCTAAAAGAGTTGACACCACGGAGGTTCGAAGGAAAATCACAATAAACTGAAAAAAATGTTCATAGGGGTGGTCTATAGCCACATTATTCAAGACTTTTCCAGATTGGATTTTAACAGAACGTCAAGCAAATTTATAGATTCTGAACTCTGCCACTTTTCAATTTAACTAAAACATGGTCTGCAGGTAATTGGAAACCTCAGGGACATAAGTCCTCCAGAAGTGAGAATAAGATACAGTAGAGCCAAACACGACTAAACCTCTACTTCAAAACTGTATTCCAATCCATTCAATCATCTGAAATCGCATCAATTATGACAAACCCCTGCTATAGTATGAAGTGATAAAGGCATTCCTTAGTGACCGCGAGAACTATCGAAAAGATCATAACCCAATAGTATCGTGTTCCAAACGCTAATCAACAATCCCGATATATGTAACGAGTTTCAGATAGCAAACAGTTGCAGTCTCTTGTTGTGATGACGGTGAATGATCTTGAATTAAAATACTTTAAGAGGAAATGCATTGATCGGGATATAGAACCAGCCTATATCAATGTAGTCTTGACTTTGTGTAGTCTGGTAAAGCTAACTGGATTTCATACATGCATTCATTCCTATCTTAAAAAAATCTAGGCCTGTTTAATATCTACTGCCAAAATACACTTTTGTAAGTAGCAAAACAACACCGAGAAGTTTCCTGCCAATCTGTACATTAGGAGCTTGGTTGATTAAGTTTGTAATCGAATGCATGCGTTGTCAATTACCGATTCATGTTTCAAATGCAGTCTTTTTAAGGAAAGTTCTGACATGAATTAGTTGTCCAAATTAGGAATTTATTGTAGTATCTGTGACTGACATAATGCTTCAATAAAAGAGTGGGTCAAGTAGATAAGTTTTCCTGTCTCAGACGAGGTGAAAGGAGAAGTCTCTACATAGAATGTGAAATTATCGAAATAAGGGATTTGAAAGAGCGCTGTATTGGAAACCCTTGAGCGAAAATTAATCTAAAATTGACATTGTAAAATTCTGAAAGTGCTCTATTCAAACAAAATATTGGATTTAATCGATAGTCAGATAGAACCGGTTGATGGACATGAACATCACTACTACCCCAACACCAAATTACATCCGCGAGAGGCCACTGGGAGTTACTTACCTGTCTCGGCCAACTCAATGATACAATACAAATACATTGCCGTCTTGCAAATAAATGATAAACAAGTAAAGTAGTTGTAGTAAGGGAGATGGTAACTACGTATATTACTCCATAGAAAAAAATTCTAAATGATTGGCAAATGCACGTTGGAAGCCCAGTCGTCTGTCCATCTAACGTCTTCGTTAACTGACGTGTTAGTATTGTATGGAATGGAGCACGTAATGAGAACCCAATACAGAGGCTGTCATCCATCTCTGTCTGCCTGTGTAACAATTTCAGCGTCCGCGCATTAGTAAAGCTAGGTACTCGATATACAATCATAATAGTGTACAAGCACGCGTTTTTATCCAAGAGAACATCTTCACACTTCAAAGAACGACAGGCTGGAATAATGATCATTCAATTGTGGTACTATTCAACAGTCATCGAATACTTCCAAAAGATTCCGTGCTGTCGAAACATACTGAGCTTTTATCTAGGAAGGGACATCTTAATCTAGAACATACACATGTTGACAAGCCTAAACAAAGGAGAATACTCTAACCTCTTGTTCCTTTGAGCTTGATGCAATGCGTAGCCTTGAAGAAGCCAAAATCACATTTCCTCGCTATAAACACCGACGTCTTAAGGTTCTGGTCAAATTTGTCCTCGCAGTCCGGATTTCCGTGCTGCAGCGAGGAACACACATAACAGTCTATGGCCAGAACTGCAAATAAATAATAACTTAAATGAATACAAATACTATAAACACTTATTTCACTCAAATATTTCACTTTCATTCGCCGATACGAAAATCGAAGTTTAATTCTTCAGCATATATAAATTCAAAGCAATGTCATCAAAATTTCGTTTTTGACAAAGCGTCCTCTTTGCCATATGGTTATCCAATTTTCAAAGGAGGAGGAGGAGGAGGAGGAGGAGGAGGAGGAGGAGGAGGAAACCATATAGAGGATAGGTGTCGAAACTGGCTACCTGTGGTAGTATTCGCGTGTGATCACGTGTCGCGTGAGTAAAGGAGTAATTACAATTACGGAACAGCTCGGTATCTTTCATTCAGAAATATGCATTTGTCAGTAAAATGAAAATGACTATCCATCAATTCATGACAAGCACTGCTCGTATATAAATAAACACATTTTAGTTAAAATTACACACGTGGTCATATCTGCATTCATGCATGTTAAGCTATCAATTTTAGGTCAGCGCTAAGGCTTCTGGGATATTACCGGTGTTTAATAAATTAGCTTCGGTTTTTTATCGTCAATTTCTCATAATTTACGATAATTTGGCTGATAATTAATTACTGTAAGGTATTTTTGTATTCCTTTATTCCATCTTGGAGCCTCTTCACTGAAAACTGGGCGTCATTTTTACAAACAAATATCGTAGACCATATTGAATACGTTCTTTAAAAACTGCTGCTGAAATCTAAAATGTTTGAAATTTAATAGCAACACAATGCCCATTTTCGATCTCGTAATTCAATAATACCTTATCAGTTTTAATATTTTACGAGAGGAAACATATTTCACTACGGCCATCGCGTATAGGATTGATCAGCCGGGGAATATTCGGCCGCTTTTCCATTTGTAATCATAAATGACAGAAGCATGAGAACAAATTTGTTATTTGTACGGTTTTTCGTGTTGCTGATTATAAGTCTGCGTGTTATCGTCTGTTACAAGATGATTTGAGGGATGGGAGGTTCACGGGTACTTAAGAGATGGAGTTGTGATGTATATCCGCCTGTAGCGATAAACGTTATGTGTCTACCAGATGGAAGTCAAATGCTTTAAACCTTTTACGGCAAGAAGAGATACTGACACATACAGATATTGTGACGACAGAGTTCCAAATGGCATTTTTACTTCAATACCAATACATAAATCGTGTTATTATTATTCTAAAATGATATCTCTCCTGTGTGAGGACATTAACTTATTCCGGTCTAACAACGGTGCTCACCAAACCTGTCAGTTCCAAGTAAAAACTTTGAGGAATAAAATAAAAATAATATAAAAGTACAATGATGAACAAACTGAAAGCGAACAATGTCATGTCTCTAAAACAAGAAGTGATGTACTCCATCTCCTAGTCGTTAGCAGTTCATGGATTAAAATCATGTCCTTCAATTGTATGAAGAACTGAAGGATACAGATGATACACATAAAATAGGTTTATAAATGATATCTTCCTGCATAAAAGTAAACTCATGCCTAACCAAACATCGACCAATTCTTGTATCCACAACGGGGATCTTTCAAAAGTGCTAGACAAAAATAATTCAGACACCGTTAAAACAAGGGCATATACCAAATAATGAATACATCAAACGTATTATTTGTGTTTTTATGGTAAAGCTGTGGATTCATATCCGTAAATGAGATAATTTGGTACAATTCAATTCATTTTTGGCTTGCGGATCGAGACATGATAGCTCTGGTTCAGACACACTCTTATGGGATCATCTCCTGTCCAGACATATAATGACGGCGAAGATAAGTTATTACATTTTGTAATGAAGTAGACATTTTGATCCATTTATGAATCAATACATTTTCCCCATCCGGCCAATGAACACAAAACTACTAACTGAGACCTTTGTTATATAATTTAAAATAGCGTGGACCTAATTATACTGCTATATCTTCTGGACAAAATCATTTTTCAAATCAGTGAAATTACAAAAAAAAAAAAAAAAAAAAAAAAAAATTATAAACATGTATATAGGTATCAAAATACACTATTAGTTGGTAATCAAATAAATTGAATTTGTTTTATCACAAAAGCTTCACTTGGACACACATGTATAAGTACAAATGAGCATAAAAAAACATACATTCCGGATGGCAAGCACATCAATATATAACAAATGATAGTGTAATATGCTCTTTGCACTCCTTGCCAATTAAAACTAAAACAATATCAATGTATCTAAAGGTGAGTTTAAAGGATCTGTAACCCATTCAGATGAGCTCCATGCCACTATATTTAGTGGCCTGACACTAGTCCCTGCATATATTTGTTTGTGATACTTGTTTAAGATATACAAACAAATGTAAAATATGGATACTGTCAGCTTCGTTGCCTTGGTTCATGGTGACTCTGAAAACACCCCCTTTAAGACTCCCTTTCGATTTCGTTTAAGACACTATTTACTTCTTGCAATGAAATCAAACATTTACACTTTAGGGGAGATATGGTACATATATCACGCGGACATAGAATCTAAATATGCAATTTGTCTCTAGATGTATCAAATAGGAGCAATACCACTGGGATGATTGTACTCTAAATCATTTCTATAAATATGATGTAGATTTGTTTCATAACCTGCAGCATATCTCATCCGAAAGACTTGATTTCTTTTCTTGTGGCTCTTCCTGTGTTTATTGTGTCTATGCCATTATTCATATTTCCGACTCTGTTTACGCTGAGGAAGGCCCGACTTGATTTATAGGTGTTGTTACATTTCTATGTAACAGTCGAAATTACCACAAGCGATCTCTATTTTGATAAACTTCCTCAGAAAAAAAACTTGATCGTTCTTAACCGATCACCAGCAGCAGCTTCTAATCACGCAATACAGGAAAGCGCTGAATGCGAAAAGGCTTTTTCGAAATAGCAGCAATACTGCCACACAATTTGGTCATAAACGTCCTCGCATAAAAGGACAGATGACCCTATCACTTATAATGCAAATGTTTGTCATCGTTTTATTTGACCAGCTTCCTTCTCAGACGAATAATATAATACTATATGATTTTATTGTACATTTGGTTGCTTACAACTGTATACCAGATTACAAAGTTTCAATGCAAATGCCAATCTTGGTCACGTGATATTGATTTATCAACATTTTTGAAGGATTATTAAGAATGATGTCATGCACATGTTTCCGCCCTTTCTACGGATAGTCTTAAATTGTCTGCCCGTCGTAGTCAATTCAATAATAAGCGACATTTTGCGCAGTTTTACAGTTTCTCGGTTGAAAAAACTTAATAACGTTACGACCGCCCACAATCTGGTTAATGACAGTTCTGAGGTCATCAACCTTCTAACTTTTTACTCGGTCCCAGGCTATTTTATCGACCTTCTTATCTAAACAACAGTACTTCTCATGATTGGCTATGCGTACATGTGAATCCTCGTCTCCTCACCAGCTATATATTTGTCTGGTTACGCCTACTTACGTAACTTGCTCTGAACAGCTGGTCTTTCGACATCAAGCGCCATGATTTTGTGAAATAAATGATTTGCATACCTAGGTCACATCTATGAAGTGTATGCATTAGTTGTTGACACTGTCTTCCATAGACCCCTGCTTTCCTCATTTGCTATCATAGATCATCAACCTAGCAAATATTCATAATCATAATGCTACGCTTATTCGCTGCAGTTGAATTGCATGCTTATGTAATTGGCCGTCAAAGCTACAACACTGATTGGAAATACGTTTCAACAAGATGCACCGTAGCAATTACATACATATATTTCCTTTATACTTGTAAACATTTATTGAATTATTATACTCTGGTTGTTTTCAAAAATGAAATGTATCCAATATTTTTATCAGATTTTCCAATTAAGGGGATAATAAACGGCAGGCCAGGAAAGAATGAACCGATTGTCATGAAAATTGATATGAGTGACATTTGCACCACCATTTTCTTTTTTGCAAAAATTGCTTTTCCTTTTCATGATGATTTTTGTTATATCTAGACATTGTGGAGAGAACAAAAAAAAACAAAACAAAAAAAAAACAATAAAATAAATGAATGAATAAATAAATAAAAAGAATTCATTGGGATAAATATATGATCATGGAAGAATAAATGAATGACCTTACAATGACAAAACATTTTACAACACGTTATTGTGGTTTTTCTTCAAAGGTGAGGTTATCTCCCCTATATTTCATCCCGTTACTCTGTGGTTTTCCCGGTATCACAGATCAACATGTCTCTGACTATATGTTTCAGCGCTCACAGCAACAACAGCGATGTGAACAAGTCGTTTTGATTATATACATTGAGAGATTCGCTGTTTGAAATGACATTATCATTTTCGAGTGAAATTTAACAGCCTAGTACATCCTACCACCATTACAGAAATAATAGGATGGTGTACCACAGCTGATTATGAGTTAAGTCTGGTCAAATCTCACAGTCTGTCAGTTTTGACTGTTTATCGTGGTGATTGATTGTGTGGTTTTATTGAACATGTGCTGGTAGAAGTTAAAAATCAGGGGCATATCTTACAACAATGACTGCATGTCTTTGAATATTATCCAATTTTTCCAGTTTCAAAATGAAATTATCAACCGGCATCTTAAATTTGAGATTTCTGTAATCTAATAAAACAGTTATCGGAAAATGAATGAAATTTATTTGATTACAATGTGCAAATTCAATTTTACTAATTAGATTAATAAGAACAGGGATCAATAATGAAATCGTTATTCAGAACACATTTTCTTGACAAATACTTTTCCAGTCACATATCCATTAACATTCTATATAAATATAATTTGATCATTATAAAACGAATGCTAGTTATTGATCAAGTTTCAATCATTGTCCATGAACTCCGATATATTGCATTTTGTCATCAATTTCCTTGTTTTTGATGGTTGTCATATTTCAAGTACATCAATATGAATTGTTTTCTTCACATATGTCCTAAACTTAACCCCTTGTATATCACCTAGTCCGTCTCATAACAACATCCTATGTATGATGGTGACAGCATAAATAGATTTCATTATCAAAGGTTTTAAAATCAAGCGTACAACGAGGTTACAGCACTTTTAAGTCTTTGTTAGCCATACTCTAAGTTAATTATGTGCCGGATGCAAACGCTAGATGGACGAGGATGAAAATGGCCTCGATAGGACGAAGTTTGTGACGTTTATTGAACACACAACTGAGATTCGAAAGGTACAAGTGTCACTCCCAACACGTTCCCGTGTCAATTAAACCAGGACCGCCTGTCACCACTGTCGGCAAGTATCAGAGCAAACACCTCTTTAGAACAATAAACTAGCTTTAAAGGTTGGATGCGACTTGATCTTTCAATCGCGTCTCCACAAACTAGATCCTTAGCAGCATGGGTAATCCTCAGCGTATCTACATCTGAACCTACTGCCATTGTTAGAGATCGTTATAATGATATTGACTTTCTCTAAAGTCAGTCGACAGTACATATCCGGGATAAGTAACTAATCGACACAAATATTAGTATAAAGTTAACAGCTACTAATTACAAAAAGGCCAACGCGTTGTACCTCTTTCTTTCTGATAACTTCTGATTTTCAATTATCCACCCATACCAATCATGGCTTGGCGGAGTAGTCCGTCATCAAGTATAATGCCATGGGGGCCTGTTGCTATGTCAACATTGGTTTGGGTTTGATACCGATCATTTACGAATGAGTGTCCGGCCTGTATCTATGTCAGCATAACGTACCATCAATTAACTATTTATGCACACGCAAGCCAGCGGTATGTTTACCTATGTAGGTCAGTGAAACGTTATCTTAAAACTATTAAAGGTTTAAAACAGTTCAATATGCACATTAACATATAATTAGAGTAAAGTAGGAAATTTAATGTGCGTACAATGTTTGTTACTGCACACAGCTTTGCTGGTATGAATCCATGCTAAAGCAACCTGAATATGTTTTTAGATTTGTATTTATTGAAATAATGGCAAAATATTGATGTTCAATACATTTTGTTATCAAAAAATACAATATAATGGACATATAATAATGCCTACAGCATCTGTGAAAATCCAAAGTTGGTATTTAAAAATTATCTAAAATTGTACTGATAAAATGAAGATTAATTACATATTGCATTTGTAAAATCGGTCATACTCTTAAGTTATAAGCATATTATGTTTAGTCGATTGACGCGCATTTACAACGTATTCATGTTGCTATAAACCATTGAAATTGATACAAATCTTTGATATAAGTAGAAACCATTGGTATTAGTAAAAAAAAACCAATTGATATTGGTAAAACCATTAATGCTGTTACAAACTATTGACGTTGGCACAAACAATTGTTATTGGTGCAAACCATTGATGTTGGTATAAAATATATATCGATACACACCATTGATATTGGTAGATTGGTACAAGCCATTGATATTGGTTCACGCTACTGATATTGGTATAAACTATTGATATTGGTACAAACCATTATTGTTGGTACAAACCATTGATGTTGGTACAAACCATTGATATTGGTACAAATTATTGACATTGGTAGATTGATACAAGCCCTTGATATTGGTACAAACCATTGATATTGGTACACACCATCGTTATTGGTATGAACATTGATATTGTTACAAGGCCGGCTGGTACAGCAGCTTTGAATCCTAGATATAATGGTTCTGCCCTTTCGTAGTTTCTTACATCTTTCCCAATATAAGCGTTTCCATGGTTACACGAATATGTCAGCGGTACACGCTACAGACAGCATAATTAACCAGAGGCAATGCTAATGTGTTAATTACTCATATCGCCCATACAGACAAGACGGTATATTTTGTGGTGTTTCAGTAACATCAAAACATTCAGCTTGCGTTCCAATAAGGCACCTATCTCAGGTAGTATAAATGCTCCACTGCCATTTAAGTTGGACAGCACGCACAGTCTGATAAGTGGTAAGAAAACGTGATTATGATGTTTCTAGAGGTGTCAAGGATATCATATCATTTGGAAGTACCTTTATGAAGAAGTTTTTAAGCAATTTACAGACTACAGTGATATTCATTAAGAAGATGGCCAATTACACTGCACACTTTCAGGAAGATAACTATATGGACAATATGTTTACATGTATTCTTCAGTTAAGGCAACATCGTCAATATTCAACTTTTCACAAAATATGGAAAAGCATTGAGTTCGACATGAGATTTTTTTAGAAGGGTTTCTAGATACAAATTGCTATAAACGAAATATTTTTGGTTTGTTTTGTATTCATGGATATGCTAATAATTAACTGTTAGTGGTGGGGCGTCCTTGTATGGCTAGAATGTACCTACCGGAACAGAAGACGGATTAATATGAACCAGGTTTAACAATATGCTTATCATGAGGGTATAATCATCAATTTTAATCAGAACGCAGAAATGTATTTTTTTAAGTTATATCATTTGATAGAAATATTGAGTACTGGCTTGAAGGTTGTTGGAAGTTTACGAGAATGAATGTCAATAACTTGTTCAAATAATCCTCAGATGCATAGAATGTTGATTAACACGGTGCCGTGGTTTTGAATGAATTTTATCAACATTTGATATGAGCAACTATAAGTTCAGATATGGTCAACCTGATAGTAACTTGGAGCATCACTTGCAAAAAAGACTAAGGGGAAAAAAGTGAAAATCCGAAGTACGCCCATGTATGCATTTTTTGCTTTTAGAATTCAAGATAGAATTTGTTCTTTTTTTATGTCCCTTATGTAAACCGACACGAGGAGTACACATAATTATCTTGGGTTCCCCCCCCCCCCCCCCCCCAAAGGCATTTTATTTTTATTTCCATTCATCAGTTCAAACAACTGAAGCAAGTTTATTCTTCATGAAGGAATTTGATCTTGTCCTCTGATCTCTAAATGATTGATGATGCATGCTTTAAATGGTGGTAGACAAAAGAGATAATCTGTTGCAAAACATGGTGTTGAAAGCAAAAGTAAATAGGTGAATCTCAAAACCCATGTGAATGTAACGAACGCTGAGACGTTTCATCAGTTTACAGATTGGTTGAACCAAGATGTACCTACCTACCAACCAAATACTCTATGGTCGTAAGGTAATTTTTGGTCTCTTAAATGTACTCAGGTGTCGACGACGAAGCGGAAGACGCTTAGCCTTCTGGAACACATAATCAGGTTATAAAGTTATCTTTTTGTTCGTACCTTGCCGATTTTATCAATCTAAAGTAATATTTCTTTGCAAGGTAGTATCGCGTTGTTTATTCGTATTTGACCCCCCCCCCCCCCCCCCCCCCCCTTATTTTTTTTTTTAAATATGACAACGAATAGGGCTACGGCTAAAATATCTATATGTATTCAATATATATGTCTTTAGCTCCAATAAGATTTCGTTTATCATATTTTGTAATTGCATGCTTACTTGACAGTCCTTGTACATATTCACAGAAAAGTAATATCCGGGATGTGTTGTGCGTTACAGATACATCATATATCTTCTCCATCGTGTTGTAACCTTCTCTATCTTTGTCACAGTTCCATCCGCTCGTCCTACATCCGAGACGAACTGACCTAAACACTCGTTAGACAGGCCACTCGCGAGCCTTTCTTGTTAGTTGATGTTGGAAACCGTCGAGGTGCTATTGTCACCGTCTTGCTGACAAACTAGCAATTTTGAGAGACTACGGAAATCCAGTCTACTTATTCTATACCTAGTCAGCCATCGACTGAAACAACTATCTTTCAACTGTTCGTCGATTTGTTTAACATATACTTCATCTTATCGCATATTACCTTTTCAAAGTGAACTTACATTGTTAATTCAGAACCTTAAACAAACGTTACCTAGACAATAAGCTGACCAATTTAATGGTGGATTTGTTCGTCAATATTTCACACATTGTATAACAATTTTATGTTGTTATATATTAAATAATTTTCGGGTATACTAACCACGTCACTGAGGAGGAAGTTAATGTATTTACACAATAAGAACACAAATAACACCACTGGTTATAGAGCGTGTATTTCATAGCATCTGTCTACATTACACACTAACTTCGGAAACATTTGTTCTAAAGGAAAGATACCATGATATATAATTTGACATGAAAGGGATGACAGATCCGTAGCCAGTATTGTTAGGTATAGGAAAAGACGGCAGTAGTGGAAAATCGATCTGAAATAGCATGTGATTTCACACCATCTATCTATGTGTTTTTTTGGTTCTTTGCCATCATAGCAATCATGGTATCATCTTGGCACAGGGGCCTTCGACAGCCTAATCATACTCCTCGGGACACACTTTTCTATCTTACAATCAAAGACGATTTTGCCAGTATTTCAGATGCTGTGCGATATGTGTATATATACACATATATATATCAGGAATCTGTCGTTCCGTCCAAGACATGGTACATGTATGATCTTAACTTGTATACTAGTCAAGTGCTAAAAAATCATCTAATGGGATGGACGAGTAGAGAATCACATGTATTTTTTGAAACTTTCTTAATCATTATTCATCTTTAAACCACTGAATGCTTGTGAGCTTTCGAATTTTGAGGGAGACGATGTTTTCCGTTCAGTCACTCAGCTATTAAGTCTATTAAGCTAAATAGTTGTTTTTGGAGTATTGTCCAAAGAGAAGAAATATCGATAGTGTCGGCTCTAGTAACAGTACGTTTAAATATCAAGCGGATATTATTGTTGCGAAGAGTGTTGCAAAGAGTCCTGATAGCTTGATGACACTTTGTATATGACTAATGACTGTATGTACCGTTCTAAATGAGAGATCTGGTGTGATATCATGGAGAGTGATTCATTTACAGTACCATGGCATTTCAGCAATAACTCTGAAATAATGACGCTGACATAACGATACATTTATAAACTTCCACCCCTTGATGTGTGAGTTTAACTATCTCTCTAGAAAGATATCTTTTGAATAAGACCATTTATTACTCGACACAATGGACTGATTCAAAAATTCTTAAAAAAGTGAAATCAGCATTGCTTTTCAGTTTTTCTGCGCTATTTGTTATGAAGAAAATAATTTGAAAAAATATTAGTTGCGTATGAAAATTGTGAATTTGATATTTTGACTGGAAACGCTAAAAGGCAGTTGTAGATAGAAAATACCTATGATACCATCTAGTTTAGCTATATATCCCTATTGTCACTATCATGATTTGTTGGCTTTGGTTGTCTTTTCACACACCATCACAATAAGCGATGTTTTAATGAGTTGAAGCTAGCAGTTTTGACTTTAATGCCTCGAAGAGGAATTGAATACCAGTACAGTTATAGGGCTTTTATTTCTACACGTAATAACACTGGCACTACTCTATCAATTAGGAGTTCCACAGTTTATTTGGTTAAATAAACTAGCAAGGATACCTTTGATACAAGGATTGTCGTGCCATTTTGTTAAAGAATGCCATTGGACGAAGCGCTTTCATACACATTGACAATACCTAGGCTATTGTCCACGATATGTATAAGTCATTTGTTGTGATTGACATCTCAATAATAAAGTGATTGATACGAAATACGCTGTCTTCAATCGCAGTAAGGACAAAATCAAATATGTATCATATAATTTATATAGTTGCACTATATAACATAATATATATAAGGTTACCATATATCATATAAATATATATAGTTACACTTTATATCTTAAAATATAAGCTACGAGTATTTCTGGCTAGGCGATTGGGTGCCGTAGATCGTGAGTTCGAGGCCCGGTCAGGGCACGAATCATAAAGTTCCTTCCTTCGTCAGTTGTGTTACTATGTTATATATCATAATATATATATATATTTACACTATATATAATGTAAATAAGACTTTGCCGCTAGGCCTTTCTGTCCTCTCAGGCTTACTTGTTTATCATGTTGTTTGAACATATGTTCAGTCCGCCTAAAGAAGCCTGAGAGGGCAGAAAGGACTAGCGGCAAAGTCTTGTTTTTTCGTTATTTTTATACATTCACCTTCGCAAGGACAGATTACTCTTTCTTATATGCTATAATAAAAATATCTATAGTTCCACTACACATCATGAACTATATGTAGTTTTACTATATATCATACAGGTGACGGTCAGAAATGATCTGGTCACTAACACACCTCCTCAGTGCACATTGCACTTGTGCAGATCTTCTTCGGAATCACGTTGTATTATCGGACTATTGTCTATGATATTGAGATCATCTTAGGTGATTTGATTTATAATAAATAATAAAGACATACTTGATATAAATACTTGCGCCGAAGGGAAACTATAATAAAGATGAAAAATGAACCCAGTTACTTAAATATGACGCAGACATCGTTCAGAAACGCATGCGTGTGTCGCTGTTTGGTCTTTGTCTCCTCACAGCATCAGCATGGCTGGACCTAGCGTACCAAAGCACGCCTCATGCTCGGTATCGGCCGGCGATTGATCAGATCCCGGGCAATCAATAGTGCATTTCCGTCTGATAGGAATCCTATTAGAATGAAAAGAGAGTTTTCTATTCTAGACAAAAACTTCATGCAGAGTTTGCTAGGGAGTGATTTGATGAATTCTTTGTGATTCAGCAGGTCTGTATGATGTAGTGCATGAGCGTTGGTTGTTAGGTTCTGGTTGATCTCCAAAACGCGTGATTGTATATCTGTAATTAAACAATATTTATTGCATATGGAACTCTCCTTTGTATGGAGGTTAAAAAAGCAGGTAGGGAACAAGGCATTGTGCTGTACAGAGAGAATTGACATCGTGCACGCATGCTTCAGATTCGTGCTGGTCAGAGCCATGTTGATGTTAAGAAAATGTACCAGAATTAAAACGCAATACGACCAACACATGGACAACAATAGTCCGAGAGTCGGCATAAACAAAGTACCGTTATGGAATAAAGGAAAATAAATCAGGATAAAATCAAAAGTAAGTCAAAATACATTAGATGTAAATAATTGTAAAACACTATTTCAGATGTCTTATGAATAACAGTGAGATATATGCACATTCTATAAGTCCTAAAGACGAAGGGTTCTCTTGAAATTCTAAACGGTATATTGGACAACAAGCTATATATCATTGAAGCATCATTTACACAAGTGACAACACGTCAGATATTATTTAAGCACCATTTACACACGTGACAACATGTCAGAAAGTATTCAAGTATTATTTACACAAATGACAACGCCTCTACTGACCGAATATAAGATAAGAGGCGCTTTTATATCATGGCACTATAGAATTGCTTGGCATGCCATGAAAATCATAGCCAAAGCGTAAAATGCCTTTCAAATATTGTTAAATTATAGTATCACTGTCCGTCACGAGCATAATAAACGTCTTTTCACCTGGATGTCGTAGATACAAAAAAAAATGTATAATAAGTGTGTATATAGCATAAACGATTTGCTCAGTTATCTTAAGATTGATTTAACATATGTAATTCGTGTGTAAAATGAATTAGATTAATGGCAAAAGATACCGAGTTTTATATAAAATATTTATAAAGCATAATAATGTGGTTACATTATATATGAAAAAATGAATTTAGCATTATGCCTTCATAATGTAGCTCGCCAACGGTAAAATGAATAACGAAGCACATTGATAGCTTTTATAAATGCGTTGATGATGCATAATAAAAATCTCCAACAAAATCAACGCATTAATCGAACGGGCCTTAGATAGCTCGCGACCACTTAATACAGGTTACTGTACATTGATATAACGCAAGCGAATAAAATGCGAGAAGATAATGGGGGGAAATTGAAATCAAGAGGCATTTGATAGTTTGTGGATGAAAAACTAGATTTCATCTCCTGCAATGTACACCAAAGTGTAAAGAACATGATATAAGTTTCCAAACAATTAATTCATGAATCTGAGATGGTGATTCATGCATCGGCTGCGGTAATGATTGATCTTCTGTAGCGGTTATACGGTGAAATAATGTTGACCTCGGGAGACATGTATGGTCTAGCTGTCAAATCAATGGTTTCCCCAACCAACCATTGCTCTACAGGATTGACAGAATATGGTTATGATCAAATTATACGTCGCAGTTGATTGTCCGGGTCGGATGTGTCCACTAAAAACGCGCTGATGGGTTGCTTTCACAGGGATTAACTCCCAATTGGCATAAATAGAGGTACGAGGACGATGCACATCACGCCACAACATTGATTAGGGAGTAGTGCGACCGCGAAGAGACTAGGCACTCACAAGGGAAGGGGATACATTTTAGGAGATACCATTGTAACTTTCCTACCATGGGCACTCACAAGGGAAGGGGATACATTTTAGGAGATACCATTGTAACTTTCCTACCATGGGCACTCACAAGGGAAGGGGATACATTTTAGGAGATTCAATTGTAACTTTCCTTCCATGGGCACTCACAAGGGAAGGGGATACATTTAAGGAGAATCAATTGTAACTTTCCTACCATGGGCAGTCACAAGGGAAGGGGATACATTTTAGGAGATTCAATTGTAACTTTCCTACCATGGGCAGTCACAAGGGAAGGGGATACATTTTCGGAGATACCATTGTAACTTTCCTACCATGGGCACTCACAAGAGAAGGGGATACATTTTCGGAGAAACCATTGTAACTTTCCTTCCATGGGCACTGACAAGAGAAGGGAAAACATTTTCGGAGATACCATTGTAGCTTTCCTTCCATGGGCACTAACAAGAGAAGGGGATACATTTTCGGAGAAACCATTGTAACTTTCCTTCCATGGGCAGTCACAAGAGAAGGGGATACATTTTCGGAGAAACCACTGTAACTCTCCTACCATGGGCAGTCACAGAAGAAGGGAATACATTTTCGGAGAAACCATTGTAACTTTCCTTCCATGGGCAGTCACAAGAGAAGGGAATACATTTTCGGAGAAACCATTGTAACTCTCCTTCCATGGGCAGTCACCAGAGAAGGGGAGAAAGTACATTAACATAGTACACTCGTTATTTCAGATGACGAGCTCATATGGTCCAAGAAGTATATTTTAGAGTATTAGTGTAACTCATAGACCGTGCATATGGGTACTCACCAGGGAATGGATAACCGTCAATTACTATAGCGCTTGAAAAAAGTCGAAAACGACAGGTGGTAATGCTTCTGAACAAGCTTAGGGCAATTTCAACGTAAGATGACTTCAAGTACATGTAAATAAAATACAAGTCGATATATTCTGGTAACGTCAAAATATTCCCTTTTGATGAATGAAATATCAATCATTTACGTTATATATGGAAAAAATATTATATAAGACAAACTTGATAAATATGCAAATGATAAATATTTGCAATTTTAAATTTCTTTCTATGGTTATTCAGACTTACATGACACTATTATACAATTGAAAAAGTGCTATAGCATCTGAATTAAAAAAGAAGAAGCAGATAGTAATTGGTATCACATCTTGTTTAACGAGACTCCCTATTACTCGCCATGCCGTGAACGTAAGTCCTGTGATTACCAAAGACGTTGTTTGTAGTAGAAAGCATATCCTTAAATTAACCGCAGGTGAACGGTGGAGAAACTAATATAGAGTAGCTGGCCCTCCTAACCTCAACAAGCTGTCCCTAATCAGGGCAATCGTATTCCTTCACATCAATATTTCACGAAGTTTGATTCATTGCCTTCTGACACTGAACAGAATCATTATAACAGCACACAAACTTTAATTTGTGCAGAACACCTTTTGAAGTCATGTGCCCGGATCTAAATTTTTGCATACTGTGGAGAGGAAATATTCGGGGGAGGAACTCCCCATTGAGTATTCTGGTATCATTATCTCTAATCACGCGCCGTCATTTACCGTGCTCAGAAACAAAACATCAATTATCAGTTTTCAGATTTTGCTACATTGTATCACTGATACGAGTTTTTTTATGAGAAACGGCTTAATTGTTTCTGTAAGCCCTATGTTTGAAGTTGCGTTTTAATGATCTGATAATAGTATTATTATGCTTTTACTAGTAGTTTTTACAATCATAAAGCAGATCATTTATTTTTTCAATATATGCGGTTTTTAAGCTGATGGTTTGGTGATATTGAAGGCTTCAATCACGACATTGACGTAGAGTGTACCGAACGCTGGTGTTGCTCCATTATTAAGTTACGAGATATAACCGACAGTAAATATTTGTATCGATGTTGCAGAAACATGTAACGTTGACTTGTCACGTTCATACAAAAAAGTTGTTATTAATGCGTGTGAACTTCAAGATAATGTGCGAATATATCCTCATCGGGCCTGGCGATCGTTGCTCAATAGAAGCCGAGTGCATTTTTGCTAATTCAATTAGTCTTTGTGAAATATCGAAAGCCTCAGACAACGACACATTTGTATATAAGCCATATTGTAATAACTGACGCCGAGTTCCCATAGATGGGAGTAAAAATACTGGTACAGAGAAATGAGAGAAAGAGAAAGGCAAACACACGCGGAATGATGAATATCATAACAGCAACGGAAAATTGTGAATAGACTGAGTGGAGGATAGTGGAAACTAGAGAAATAGACATGGGGGAACAGAGTGAGAGGGTGATAGATACATAATGACACAAGAGGGTGTTAGATAGGAAAGACACGAGAGGATGATAGATAGGAAAAACACGAGAGGATGACAGATAAAAAAGACACGAGAGGATGATAGATAGGAAAAACACGAGAAGACGATAGACAAAAAAAGACACGAGAGGATGATAGATAGAAAAGACACGAGGGTGATAGATAGAAAAGACACGAGATGATGATATATAGAAAAGACACGTGAGGATGACAGATAGGTAAGACACGAGAGGAGGATAGATAGAACAAGACACCAGAGGATGGTAGAAAGGAAAGACAAGAGGGGATGATAGATACATAATGACACGAGAGGGTGATAGATAGGAAAGACACGAGAGGACGATAGATAGGAAAAACACGAGAGGATGATAGATAGGAAAGACACGAGAGGATGATAGATAGAAAAGACACGAGAGGATGATAGATAGGAAAAACACGAGAAGACGATAGACAAAAAAGGACACGAGAGGATGATAGATAGAAAAGACACGAGAGGATGATAGATAGGAAAGACACATGAGGATGACAGTTAAAAAAGAATCGAGATGGTGATAGATAGGTAAGACACGAGAGGAGGATAGATAGAACAAGACACCAGAGGATGGTAGAAAGGAAAGACAAGAGGGGGTGATAGATCGAAAAGACACGGATGATGATAGATAGGAAAGACACGTGAGGATGATATATAGAAAAGACACGAGAGGATGATAGATAAAAAAGATACAAGAGGGTGATATATAAAAAAAGACACGAGAGAATGATAGATACGAAAGACACGAGAGGACGATTGATAGAAAACATGAGCGGTAAAGGATGAAGGTAAAAGACATTGGCTAGGTTAGTGTAGGAGTTAAGTGTAGGTAAGAAGTTAGTGTATGAGGTTTCTGTAGACCAGGGGTTAATGTAGGAGGTTACTGTAAACATGAGTTAAGTGTAGGCCAGAAATTAGTGTAGGATGTTTTTTGTAGGCCAGAGGTAAGTGTATGCCGGAGATTAGAGTAGGTCGGATGTAAGTGTAGGCCGGAGGTTAGTGTAGGAGGTTTCTGTAGGCCAGAGGTTAGTGGAGAATGTTAGTGTAGGTCGGAGCCTAGTGTAGGAGGTTAGTGAAGGCCGGATGTTTGTGTAGGAGTTAGTGTAGGCCGGAGGTTAGTGTTGACCGGAGATTAGTGTAGGAGGAATGTGTAGGCCTGAGGTTAGTGTTGACCTGAGGTTAGTGTAGGCCTGAAGTTAGTGTAGGCCGGATGTTAGTGTAGGCCGGAGGTTAGTGTAGGCCGGAGGCTAATGTAGGCCGGAGATTAGTGTAGGAGGAATGTGTAGGCCTGAGGTTAGTGTTGGCCTGAAGTTAGTGTAGGCCTGAAGTTAGTGTAGGCCGGAGGTTAGTGTAGGCCGGAGGTTAATGTAGGCCGGAGATTAGTGTAGGCCGCCTGAGGCTAGTCTAGGAGGTTAGTGTAGGCCGGGGGTTAGTGTTGTCCGGAGGTAAGTGTAAGAGGTTAATGCAAGAGGTTAGCGTAGTCTAGAGGTTAGTCTATGAGGTTATTGTAGATCTGAGTTTAGTGTAGGTCAGAAGTTCAGTGTAGGAGGTTTCTGTAGGCCAGATGTTAATCGATGAGGTTAGAGTAGGCCGGATGTTGCTATTGGATGGAGGTTAGTGTAAGAGGTTAGTGTAGGAGGTTAGTGTGGGTCATTGGTTAGTATAGGAGGTTAGAGTAGCTATTGGATGGAGGTTAGTGTAAGCCTGACGAGGGTAAAATACGTCATACATCGACCTTCACATTTAACAAGAGTCATTTGTCTTTTTTGATGTTTTAATTATATATAATTACGTTCTTATATATGATTTCATGTATCGATTTTGGTTTATTGATCCTGCCAAGAATTTTAATATAAATCCCTTACTAATACGATATCGGATTGCACCCTGACTTATAATCTCTTAATTAAAGTACCAATAACAAACTGATAGAAAATATTTTATGAAATCACATTCAAGATTTGTTCTGTCAAAAACATTTCATATTAAAATATCCAAATTTGTTGACTAAAATGATTTACGCTCAATTGGAAGATATCAGAGCAAGCATTAAGTTACCACTCGGCTGTTTGGTTTCACATCTACGAATTTAATGCCAACCAAGTGAATACTTAAGATGTTGGCTTCAGATTATAATTTAATAATTTAGCTGTTAAATTGGCCTTAAGTGAACTATCAAAATTCGGCTTTGTTTGACCTCGGTTTACCTTCTAAATTTCCAAAAGAAACGGTTTAGACGTCGAATTCAGATGTCATAATGAACCCTTCCAACGTTCTCCTCAGACGATCTAAGTTGTTGGCGTTGAGCATGTGGACTAAATATTGCACAAAGGAGACGTGAGGAAATAGCATATTTTAATATGAATTAGGTTAAAGAAGGTGTAAACGGCGGAAGCTGGTTATTTACCCGACATATATTTGTCCTTCTATGGTTTTGTTATTATGTCGATGTTCTCTGCTATATTCGTCAGTTTTACTAGGAGCCAAAAGTGTTGAAATCTAGACGGCAAGGTTGGGAAATCTAGATGGGCACAAGCAGGTGTTAACATGTAAAGGGGAGGCGCAGTAAACCCATAATTTAATCAATTTGGCAAATGTTGACGAATTATAATTCTAACATGAACAGGGACCACCAGATATATATGTTTATTATCTAACAAAAAGAAGAAGACGAAGCAGAAGAAGGAAAAGCCCACAAGACTTGCAAGATTATGGCAAACCCGGAGGACTGACTATTTCAATACTCATCAACAATCAGACGGTGATGTTACATGAACTATTATATTTACAGGGTACTGTTACTATACTGTCACACGTAGGATAACTCAACATTAACCTTCTACGGATCACGACAAAGGTGTTGATGTTTCGTTGATTGGTCAGCCTTTCGACGTATCCTTGGTATGATATACAATGTTGGTTTATTAACCCCAGACATTAATACGAGGTAAACTACTAGGAGTCGTTTCTGTGGTCATCTATATTCACACTTAAGTTTGTATACAGAATCTAAACACATTGCCCTCCTCCAACTTTTTTTATTACTACCGGTAGGTGTTTAAGTCAACGGCCAGACAGAATCACAGGCTGTTGATATAGGGATAAGATAAACACAGCTCACGTTGTCTGTTAAGTTTGTTATTACGGCTGATGTAAATGTTACCATTTGAAAGTTGAAAATAGGGTAAAGTAACAGTTGTAACACATGGTTTCTTAGTGTACATAGAAGTAACCCCCTCTTTAAAGAGATAAATAAAAAAAAAAGCGTTTCAATAAATAGAGATTCATCTGGATGTCCACATAGTTGACCCTTAGTTGCAGAGAAGAGTCCAATAAGGGCAGCAATATGATACAGTATCATTCATTACTCATATGAGTCGTATGCAGTTAACATGATTACTATACTATACTCGATCTGTCTGAGGATTGTAAATAATTCCCCAGAATTGGGCTATTTGAGATACTGTTTACGTAGAATTTAACTGATATACACTTCCCTGTCCTCCTGAACGTGTTATACTGTAGGGATGTTTCCTTCTATATATGCTAGTGTCGAGTTCTAGTGTTTGAACCCCCTCACCAAACGCTGGTGTCGAGTTCTAGTGTTTGAACCCCCTCACCAAACGCTGGTGTCGAGTCCTAGTGTTTGAACCTCTCCCCAAAAGCTGGTATCGAATTCTAGTGTTTAACCCTCTCTCCAACGCTAGTGTCAAATTCCTAGTGTTTGAACCTCTCCCCAAATGGTGGTGTCAAGTTCTAGTGTTTGAACAATCTCCCCAAATGGTGGTGTCGAGTTCTAGTGTTTGAACCTCTCCCCAAACGCTGGTGTCGAGTTCAAGTGTTTGAACCTCTCCCCAAACGCTGGTGTCGAGTTCTACTCTTGGAACCCTCTCCCCAAACGCTGGTGACGAGTTTTAGTGTCTGAACCTCTCTCCCAAAGCTGTTGTTGATTTCTAGCGTTTGAAGCGCTCTTCAAAAGCTGTTGTCGAGTTCTAGTCTTTGAACCCTCTTCCCAAACGCTGGTATCGAGTTCTACATTAGGTAGTTTTGGAGCCGCCACATTATCCCACTTTGCTCTTGTCCTCGCCTCGGCTGGTGTCGAGTTTGGCCGTATGCTGTGTTGTTGCTGTCATGAAATACGTCGCCAAGACGATAGTGTCGCATTTTACCGTATGTTAAGTTGAAGCTGCCATGTAACCTTTTGCTGTGACGCTGGTGTCGACTGTTACCGCATGCTACGTTGGAGCTATCATACAACTTCTGGACGCTACGCTGTTGTCGATGTATATTGCATATGGTGCTTTCATAGTCATAAAACCCCGCGAGTTGTTTTCTAACATATATAGTATTAGAGCAAGCTGTCTCCTATCACCTACGCTGGTATCGAGTTCTACCGCATATGGTGTTGAAGTTGTGATATACCCCCTCTCCATGACGCTGGGGTAGAGTTCGCCCATATGTGAGTTTGAGCTGTCATAGCTGTATTGGTAATTGGTTTATATCCATATATCAGGGGAAACGTTCAGTGCGATAGATAGAAAGGTTGGCACTGATTACTCTCCCGTTGCGGGTCTGTATCGCAACGCTAATTCCTATTGAACACATATCGTGATGGCTTTAGTAAAATCTATCTCTAACGTTAATTGAATGAGTCCGTCAGAGACCTCGGCTCTTCACCTCATCTCATATACGCATCATGTATAAAATAGAGCCTCACTATGAAAGCCTTATCCAGGGGAAATCGGAATAAATCTATCGAATAGCGAGTACTTCGGCGGGCTGAAAAAGCTTTCTCAGATAGGATAAATACATATTCTACTACGGTATTCTCATAGTCATCTACAACGTGTTTGGCTGATTGGTTATGCAGGACGATGTACCTACAGAGCCTTGGTATTTACATAACTAATGACAACCTGATTTTTAGGGAAATTCTGTTAAACTGATTGCAATACTAACACCATTTAAAAAACATGTGTAACATGAGAGGAAAAATGCAATAAACAGACAGAGACTCGAACCTAGTCCTCCTCTAGATAGACGCCCTAACTATTTGAACTGTCTGACCAGAGAGCTGTCTGTCCAGCGGCGCACAGCCAAGTCCAGTTCCTCTACAGTTTTCCCTCCTTCAACAAAATTTCGACTCCGAAGTCACACATGAGACCCTATACCACTTCCATGGGTAGTTAGTTGGGAGTCAAATGTATCAGGAGAGGAAAAATACAATGATCAGACCGTGACTCAAACCCGGGACCTCCGAATTTTAGACGGACCTTCTAACCATTTGAGCTACTTGGCCACCGGCGTACAACTCTGTCTAGTTCTGCCACACATCCTTGTTGGACTTATAACTCAGCGTACTTTCGAAGCTATCATCTTATGTGAGTTTGTAGTAATCTACATTATAGCAACAGTTTGCATGAAACTGGATACCCGATTCCTAGGGGAAGTACCGAAGTACACCTAACATTAGGAGAGTACCTTATAGACTGGGGTCGTACGCGAGGTAATACGTACTATCTACTGTATAGAATTACTACACAGACTTATCTGATGTTAACATGTACACAACATTGTTATGTTGATGAATAATTCCAATATAGTGGTACGAACTGCTACATGATTCACAGTTTATCTTGTTTATATCTTATTTATATGGATTTCTTATAGTCATGTGGTATATACGGTGTTTATACGGCTGTTTACTGGCTATAGCGAGATACAATATACAAACAAGAATAACATGGAATATATCTTTAAAAATATGCGACTGTTCAAATAACACACACGTGTGCTTAGGACATTCAAAATAGGATTTATACTTGTAGGACCATCCGTTCGGTCAAAAGTTTGGAGATCCTGGAGAAAACGTAGGGGGCATCTAAGTCGGCATAAACTTGTATGAAAATTTAAAATTTGTGGTGAAGTAATTCCATGCTTTTATCATTCTTGTTACACCACAAAGGTTGGGTCGACTATCAGAATACAGAGCGTTAGAAGTACGCAGGGATACAATGGAAACCAATTCCTACTAGCTCGTAATATGTTGATGTTATATGTATTTATATTCTATCTGGACCATAGATGTCCAATGTTATTACTTGTATAGATCGCTGTATATTCATAAGTGGCATTATCATTCCGGCAGTGTATATGTCAGAACACAAAGCACCATCTTATAGATGGATACGAAGTACCAAATTAATGAAACCACGTGGTTATACATGTACTGACTGTTTTGATGCTGTATGTTCAATGATAACATTATAATTCCATTTATAGAATACAACATACCAATTTTGACGAATCGTGCTTGTTATATTGATTCATAGCGTACACGGCGCCAGAATGCGCCAAGTGTTTCAACTCCAAGGTCTTGAAATCACAAAGTTCAGAAGATCAAACCTCAAAGTTTGTCCCTATAATCGGATTTTACTTCGCGTTCGTGTATTTACGAAACATAATTTTCCAACATCCACACAAGATCGACTTTTTCTTGGCACGGCGTTGAGGTGGCAGACAAGTCTGTCGAACTCGGTTTTGTTTGTAGAAAATATTGAATTAAGAGTCAAATATGTTCTTCAACATGGGGCCTGTTCTTACAGTTTTAATCAGTGAAATACATTAAAAAAAACATTTTGATTATAAGTAAACAAACTATTGCCATGTTTTATGCATGGTTTGACCTCCCTTTCAGCGAATGTCAGTCTAGGTTAATTTCGAAGAATTTAGGTCCATGTAAACATTCCCTGTTATAAATATTTATAAATCCCAGTACTCATCGTCATTAAAAGTCAGCACATGCTGTCGACGCTGTTGTAGCTTTAGTCTGCTGTTATCGATTTGACAAACGTTTACAAGTTTACTAACCATGGAATCAACTCTGAGCTATTTTTGTTAAGATATTACTAACAAGTGATTTGAATGTCTCTTATGACGTTTAAACCTGTTTCTACCACAATAGTTGGGCGTTATTCATCTCATAATGTATGAAATATTCAGTATAACTGTTGTATATACCATGCGTGTGACCTTTGGCCGGACTTTTTTTCATCACGTGATTTAATGCGTTTTGATTGACTAACACTTAAAGGTCGCTTTACGGAGTTGTGGAAATCATTACACAAAAAAGCGTAGTGTGCAATTGTGATAATCATTATTTATGTTCATTTCTATCAATAATGATTTGAAAAAAATAAACTTGGTGGTAAATTGTTATTAATCGTAATCAATATTGTGGTATTTTCACGCATTTACAAATTGTCAGATATGCATATCAATAAGCGGCATTTCACTTTAGATCATATTCCTACACCCCGACTGATATATTGTTGTATTGTGAACATACGAGAAGTTCCCGCTGATTACACTTTGCGAATTCACTTCCGGTACTTGATTCGAGATCAAATAGGAACATTACAACTCTCTTAAATGACCAGATAGAGTATCCATAATTGTAGCGTCAAGAAAAGCTCGACTAGTAATGATTTAAATCCTGACGGAATAAAACAAAACAAACATTTGTTTTTTCATTTAACTGAATCAGTGGAAGCTATTTAAAGTTAACCGTATTACTGTTCGAGGGAAAGTCCAGTGAAAGAATTTTCACCCATAGATGAAAAGATACACTTAGTAATTCATTAATAAGCAGAAAAAAAAATAAACGTGTGTGTTAAAGTAATTTAAAGCTTCTTTGTCAGTTCGGAACTATTGATTGCACGTTAGAGCGACAGTTCTTTAAGATCAATAGTTTGAGGGATCTTTTGTTGCGAGTCGTGTTCCTAAGCTAAAGGTACCAGGTTGAGTTTATTAGTTTAAATGGGCTTTACTGGGTACATTACATTTCTGTCAGCGGATACGTCTAAAGTCAATACCAGCTGCTTTCCCAACAAATTGCAAGTAAAGTGGTTATAAAGCAATCATTGGATCGGCCTGGATCTGTCAAAGTGACTTTTAAACTGCCTACCATTGCCTGACTTACTTAGTTTGAGAGACTTTCCCCGAATTAAGCGTATGAAGTAGTTATATCCGTTTACCGTCTGGTGCTGTTATAAGTTGATATTCTGAGAAAGGTCGAAGGAACTACAATGGAGAAAGTACAGACACAGGTGTCGAAAAGAGCGAAGCAGGAATAAACAGACCATATCCCTTGCTGGAATTTAATAACGTATCTACAGACCTAGCTTTATGAATAATTTAGAGAGGTGAAGTACACCAGTATTGTTAGAGGTGTTCCGAATGACGACGTTTACAGACATGGAGCTTGAAACACCTCATGACCTCTCCCTATGACAAAGTCGACCGATTTGTCTGGATCATGGTGAACAGTGTCAAAAGTCGCGGACCTTTAGTCCTGTGGAAACGACAATAAATAGTCGAGATGTTTGTAGGTCGCCAAACAGACATCAGGGTACGCTACATATGTGTTACTCCTGAAAGGGTACGGAAACGTACCGGTGTCGACACCAGGGTGGTTTAAATGATTGTATGTCTGTATAGTACACCAGACAGACATCATCATAAAGGATGATACGTGTGTGAACATAGTACTATAGGGGTATATTTCCACCAATTATAATACACTACCATTCTATGTCCAGTGTATTACACTACCATTCAGTGTCCAGTGTATTACAATAACATTCCGTGTCCAATGTATTACACTACCATTCCGTGTCCAGTGTATTACACTAACATTCCGTGTCCAGTGTATTACACTACCATTCCATGTCCAGTGTATTACACTACCATTCCATGTCCAGTGTATTATACTACCAGTCCGTGTCCAGTGTATTACACTACCATTCTATGTCCAATGTATTACACTACCATTCTATGTCCAATGTATTACACTACCATTCCGTGTCTAGTGTATTACACTACCATTCTATGTCCAGTGTATTACACTACCATTCTATGTCCAGTGTATTACACTACCATTCTATGTCCAGTGTATTACACTAACATTCCATGTCCAATGTATTATACTACCATTCCGTGTCCAGTATATTACACTACCATTCCATGTCCAGTGTATTACACTACCATTCCGTTTCCAATGTATTACACTACCATTCCATGTCCAGTGTATTACACTACCATTCCGTATCCAGTGTATTACACTACCATTCCGTGTCCAGTGTATTATACTACCATTCCGTGTCCAGTGTATTACACTACCATTCCGTGTCCAGTATATTACACTACCATTCCGAGTCCAGTGTATTACACTACCATTCTATGTCCAGTGTATTACACTACCATTCCGTGTCCAGTGTATTACACTACCATTCCATGCACAGTGTACTACACTACCATTCCGTGTCCAGTGTATTACACTACCATTCCATGTCCAGTGTATTACACTACCATTCCGTGTCCAGTGTATTACAATACCATTCCATGTGCAGTGTATTACACTACCATTCCGTGTCCAGTGTATTACACTACCATTCCGTGTCCAGTGTATTACACTACCATTCCGTGTCCAGTGTATTACTCTACCATTCCGTGTCCAGTGTATTACACTACCATTCCGTGTCCAGTGTATTACACTACCATTCCGTGTCCAGTGTATTATACTACCATTCCGTGTCCAGTGTATTACACTACAATTCCGTGTCCAGTGTATTACACTACCATTCCGTGTCCAGTGTATTACACTACCATTCCGTGTCCAGTGTATTACACTACCATTCCGTGTCCAGTTTATTACACTACCATTCCATGTCCAATGTATTACACTAACATTCCGTGTCCAGTGTATTACACTACCATTTCGTGTCCAGTGTATTACACCACCACTCCGTGTCCAGTGTATTACACTACCATTCCGTGTCCAGTATATTACACTACCATTCCATGTCCAGTGTATTACACTACCATTCCGTGTCCAGTGTATTACACTACCATTCCGTGTCCAGTGTATTACACTACCATTCCATGTCCAGTGTATTACACTACCATTCCGTGTCCAGTGTATTACACTACCATTCCGTGTCCAGTGTATTACACTACCATTCCATGTCCAGTGTATTACACTACCATTATATGTCCAGTGTATTGCACTACCATTCCATGTCCAGTGTATTACACTACCATTATATGTCCAGTGTATTACACTACCATTCCGTGTCCAGTGTATTATACTAACATTCCGTGTCCAGTGTATTATACTACCAGTCCGTGTCCAGTGTATTACACTACCATTCCGTGTCCAGTGTATTACACTACAATTCCATGTGCAGTGTATTACACTACCATTCCGTGTCCAGTGTATTACACTACCATTCCGTGTCCAGTGTATTACACTACAATTCCGTGTCCAGTGTATTACACTACCATTCCGTGTCCAGTGTATTACACTACCATTCCGTGTCCAGTGTATTACACTACCATTCTGTGTCCAGTGTATTACACTACCATTCCGTGTCCAGTGTATTACACTACCATTCCGTGTCCAGTGTATTACACTACCATTCCGTGTCCAGTGTATTACACTACCATTCCATGTCCAGTGTATTACACTAACATTCCATGTCCAGTGTATTATACTACCATTCTATGTCCAGTGTATTACACTACCATTCTATGTCCAGTGTATTACACTAACATTCTATGTCCAGTGTATTACACTAACATTCCATGTCCAGTGTATTACACTACCATTCCATGTCCAGTGTATTACACTAATATTCTATGTCCAGTGTATTATACTACCATTCTATGTCCTGTGTATTACACTACCATTCCGTGTCCAGTGTATTATACTACCATTCCATGTCCTGTGTATTACACTACCATTCTATGTCCTGTGTATTACACTACCATTCCATGTCCAGTGTATTACACTACCATTCCGTGTCCAGTGTATTACACTACCATTCCGTGTCCAGTGTATTACACTACCATTCCGTGTCCAGTGTATTACACTACCATTCCGTGTACAGTGTATTACACTACCATTACATGTTCAGTGTATTATACTACCATTCTATGTCCAGTGTATTTTACTAACATTCCGTGTCCAGTGTATTATACTACCATTCTATGTCCAGTGTATTATACTACCATTCTATGTCCAGTGTATTTTACTAACATTCCGTGTCCAGTGTATTATACTAACATTCCATGTCCAGTGTATTACACTAACATTCTATGTCCAGTGTATTATACTACCATTCTATGTCCAGTGTATTTTACTAACATTCCGTGTCCAGTGTATTATACTACCATTCCATGCCCTGTGTATTACACTACCATTCCGTGTCCAGTGTATTACACTACAATTCCGTGTCCAGTGTATTACACTACCATTCCGTGTCCAGTGTATTACACTACCATTCCGTGTCCAGTATATTACACTACCATTCCGTGTCCAGTGTATTACACTAACATTCCGTGTCCAGTGTATTATACTACCAGTCCGTGTCCAGTGTATTACACTACCATTCCGTGTCCAGTGTATTACACTACCATTCCGTGTCCAGTGTATTACACTACCATTCCGTGTCCAGTGTATTACACTACCATTCTATGTGCAGTGTATTACTATTTCTTGTTCAGTGAAGTTTGGCGTTACGAGGGCTTTGAAGGAGTGATGAATTGTTTTACCGTAATGGAGTGGCTGGTTACTCACGAGACGAGGGGCGTTATGTACATTTGTTTACGTCTGAACAAGATATGACAAGGTGTGGAAAACAAGAAGCTTTGACTAGTTATCACTAGTTAAAAGCCTCCATTAACCACTGTTTTGATTTCACATAAAAATATCCAATCAATCGTTATATCATTCTCAATATAACGAAATTATTTTAAGTATGATATAACACTAGAGCCATTGTATGGATGTGTCACAACGACTGATAAAATAACGATCCCAGCCGTATCAAATTAACACAAATAGCTTCAAATCCAGCAGTCGTGCTTGTCTTCCTCATACTCCTGTCGTTGACGAGTTTATTTCATTTGACAAGCACTAACGGTAAGGCATAGAGAGCCCGTTCTATTCCTACTGCGAGTTCGCTCTGATTACCCGTAGAAATCCTTCATTGGACACGGACAATGGTAATACTTCATTTGAAGATGCATTCAAATCATTTACAGTTTATTTGCAGTCTAACATCTAGGTACAGTTTGTCATCTCGCAACATTGCGTGCGATTTGCGGATACAGCGGACAGCGGAATTACAGGATAGCCATTGAAAGGAGTTAAAGAGATATTTTACCATTACGCTGCAGGAAAGAAAAGTAAAATTCACGTTAAATTACATTTTAAAACTTGAAACCTCATTAAGATGTACGTTGTTAGGGCGACTTCAAAAACATTGATTCATTCTGATTGATTTATGAACCGAATACGTAATCTAATTACCGAGGTAACTCCGAGTACACATACAAATAACTGTAGATCACAACAACCCCGGGCAAACATTACCTGTACCCCGTGTACGGTACAACCGCGTATTATTGGGCACGATTGGGATGAATTATTGAGTATGTCTCGCTTAATGCAATTACCTGTATCATTATATCTCTATATAAGCTTTAATCAACCCGGCCTTTTACTTTTGATCCAGAATTATCCTTGTACGTGTAGGGAATATTCAGCCACATCCGGTCAGCCTCGATGTGGTATTTTGTTGATAATTTTAAGTTGTCAAAATGGCCACTCTTACAACTGACAAAACACAATAAAATCAATACATCGGCTAGACAATATGGCCACTGTCACAACGGACAATACACAATAATACCAATACATCGGCTAGATAATATGGCCACTGTCACAACTGACAATACACAATAATACCAATACATCGGTTAGACAATATGGCCACTGTCACAACTTTCAATACACAATAATACCAATACATCGGCTAGACAATATGGCCACTGTCACAACTGACAATACACAATAATACCAATACATCGGCTAGACAATATGGCCACTTTAACATCTGACAATACACAATAATACCAATATGCCTGCCTACATTTTTATTATTTCTCTACTAAGAAGTTTGAATTTGGTCATAATAAGGACCCAGCTGGTGTCGTCTTCTCCACTCATTGATCCCGTCGGTAAGGAACAATAGATAACGTGACAGTACTATCTTGTTCACTTCCTGTAGGAATAGAGGAATCAATGAGTCCCCCCTCCCCCCCCCCCCCCTGTTTTTTTTAGGGGTGGTTTTGCCATCTTTTCTCTTTTTTTTTCAGTAAAGCATAAGACATCTCTTTATACACATCTCATTTCATGTTACCATGTTAATCAGAGGTCTTTAATTGTCTTCTTACATTCTAGTAATCGTGATACCATTAGTCAACTGTCCTCAAATAACCCTGGTTATAGCGATGGCGTAGCCTCAACATACATACAATCGGTTTTATCGATTTATCGTCAGAAGTCCTTATCGGCATTATAGCCCTTATCAGCAGTAGTCCTTATCGACAGTGGTCCTTATCGGCATTAGTCCTTATCGGCATTATAGTCCTTATCGACTGTAGTCCTTATCGACAGTAGTCCTTATCGGCATTAGTCCTTATCGTCAGTAGTCCTTATCGACAGTGGTCCTTATCGACAGTAGTCCTTATCGACAGTGGTCCTTATCGACAGTGGTCCTTATCGACAGTGGTCCTTACCGACAGTGGTCCTTATCGACAGTAGTCCTTATCGACAGTGGTCCTTATCGACAGTGGTCCTTATCGACAGTAGTCCTTATCGGCATTATAGTCCTTATCGTCAGTAGTCCTTATCGACAGTGGTCCTTATCGACAGTAGTCCTTATCGACAGTGGTCCTTACCGACAGTAGTCCTTATCGACAGTGGTCCTTATCGACAGTGGTCATTATCGGCATTAGTCCTTATCGACAGTGGTCTTTATCGGCAGTGGTCCTTATCGGCAGTAGTCCTTATCGGCAGGAGTCCTTATCGACAGTGGTCCTTATCGACAGTGGTCCTTATCGACAGTGGTCCTTATCGACAGTAGTCCTTATCGACAGTAGTCCTTATCGACAGTATTCCTTATTGACAGTGGTCCTTATTGACAGTGGTCCTTATCGACAGTAGTCCTTATCGACAGTAGTCCTTATCGACAGTGGTCCTTATCGGCCGTCCTTATCGACAGTAGTCCTTATCGACAGTGGTCCTTATCGGCAGTAGTCCTTATCGACAGTAGTCTTTATCGACAGTGGTCCTTATCGACAGTGGTCCTTATTGACAGTGGTCCTTATCGACAGTAGTCCTTATCGGCCGTCCTTATCGACAGTGGTCCTTATCGGCCGTCCTTATCGACAGTAGTCCTTATCGACAGTATTCCTTATCGGCAGGAGTCCTTATCGACAGTGGTCCTTATCGACAGTGGTCCTTATCGACAGTGGTCCTTATCGACAGTAGTCCTTATCGACAGTGGTCCTTATCGGCCGTCCTTATCGACAGTGGTCCTTATCGACAGTGGTCCTTATTGACAGTAGTCCTTATCGACAGTAGTCCTTATCGACAGTGGTCCTTATCGACATTGGTCCTTATCGACAGTAGTCCTTATCGACAGTAGTCCTTATCGACAGTAGTCCTTATCGACAGTGGTCCTTATCGACAGTGGTCCTTATTGACAGTGGTCCTTATCGACAGTGGTCCTTATTGACAGTAGTCCTTATCGACAGTAGTCCTTATCGACAGTGGTCCTTATCGACAGTGGTCCTTATTGACAGTGGTCCTTATCGACAGTGGTCCTTATTGACAGTGGTCCTTATCGACAGTCCTTATCGTCAGTAGTCCTTATCGGCATTAGTCCTTATCGACAGTAGTCCTTATCGACAGTAGTCCTTATCGGCCGTCCTTATCGACAGTGGTCTTTATCGACAGTAGTCCTTATCGGCCGTCCTTATCGACAGTGGTCTTTATCGACAGTAGTCCTTATCGACAGTAGTCCTTATCGACAGTGGTCCTTATTGACAGTGGTCCTTATCGACAGTGGTCCTTATTGACAGTAGTCCTTATCGTCAGTAGTCCTTATCGGCATTAGTCCTTATCGACAGTAGTCCTTATCGGCCGTCCTTATCGACAGTGGTCCTTATCGTCCGTCCTTATCGACAGTAGTCCTTATCGACAGTGGTCCTTACCGACAGTAGTCCTTACCGACAGTAGTCCTTATCGACAGTAGTCCTTATCGGCATTATAGTCCTTATCGGCATTATAGTCCTTATCGACAGTAGTCCTTATCGACAGTGGTCCTTATCGACAGTGGTCCTTATCGACAGTAGTCCTTATCGACAGTGGTCCTTATCGACAGTAGTCCTTATCGACAGTGGTCCTTATAGACAGTGGTCCTTATCGACAGTAGTCCTTACCGACAGTAGTCCTTTTCGGCATTAGTCCTTATCGACAGTAGTCCTTATCGACAGTGGTCCTTATCGACAGTGGTCCTTATCGACAGTAGTCCTTATCGGCATTAGTCCTTATCGACAGTAGTCCTTATCGGCAGTAGTCCTTACCGACAGTAGTCCTTTTCGGCATTAGTCCTTATCGACAGTAGTCCTTATCGGCATTAGTCCTTATCGTCAGTAGTCCTTATCGACAGTGGTCCTTATCGACAGTAGTCCTTATCGACAGTAGTCATTATCGACAGTGGTCCTTATCGACAGTAGTCCTTATCGACAGTAGTCCTTATCGACAGTAGTCCTTATCGACAGTGGTCCTTATCGACAGTAGTCCTGCCTTCGACAATGTTTCTTAGAGATGCATAGGACAAATGTATCTTTAGTTTTAAAAAGACAATGCAATTATCTGATTCCCGACTGTGGTAGGCGGTCTTCTTTTTGTGTTTTGTTGTATTAATCTATTTAAACGTTAGTTTCAGGAGAATCTGTTAGATACGTAGAAGAAAAGTCGACCTTGGCTGTATCAGTTGTTGCCAGGATTCCACGTAATTTAAATGAGGTGCCAACACGCGATATCGGAACGGTCCCTATAGACCCGATATCTGTCATCTACTTTGTCACGTGACGACACGTCCTATGTCGAATTAGAGGAAATAACCGTGTTTATCGACATACAGTTTGTTAAAGAACGGAGCAATCTCAGCTTTCTAATCAATTCCTACGCGAAAGAAAACCATTTATTTATCTATCGAATGTTTAAAAAAATCTCCCATGAAACCACTTTCGGTCTTCTTCTTTCGGTACTGTGGTGGCCTCGATTAGGACGAAGCGCGTCTGTGTAATAAACAGGGGCTTTAAACAGGCCTGTAAATACCGGAAACGCGTTATATGTCGACCTATACTATCTACAGCGATAATTTAAAACCGCTAGTGTAACATAAGTCCTGGGAGATATTTTTAACGTCGTACTTAATAGCTCCCACGTTAATATAGGACGGCACGCCTGGGCTTCCATACTCTACCCCTGGTGGTCGCCATCCAATTGTAAACTATTCCACACCGCTACGATGATGCTTCCCCACGTATCTTTCTTTCTATTTCTGGATCGAACCATGAATTTTTAATCAAATGACACTGTTATTCTACTTGTTTGGACAGTTCGAACGTATTGTGGAATTTGCTTCTAGGATTGCTATGGTGGGTAATTAGATCGGATACACGGGTGTGGCATAAACACACTTGGGAGTTTTGAAATTAAACGTTTACCACGATTAATGAAACAAATTTCATACACATATATATATACATTACATTATATATATAATATACAATCACAATGAGATCGGGGTGATGCTCTTTTTCTGCTGAAAACTAACAAAATAAAACAAAACAGGTCACATTGACCTAGTTAAGCATCTGGTTTACTTTGATGTCAAATATTTTTAAAGTTACTACTGAAAACTTTGATCAGCCACATAATAACAACACTTTTTATCACTGTTTGGGGATCCTGATCTGAACTTATCAAAGTTGCTGATCCCCTTATAATTAATTTGGCCTTCTTTTGTCAATACTTTTGCCAACATGCTAACACATATATACACATGATATTTTTATAAAATATTTTATTATTTCAATTTCAATTTTCACCCTTTGACTTTTGACACTCAAAATGTCTTTGAGCCGACAAAAATGTGATGTTTCAAATAAGATGTCAAATGCAGATGACCTTAAGATACTGCGGGGCAACAGAAAGGTCCATATTGGCACCCCTCCTTTTGGCGCCATATTTTAACAGATAGCGCAATGGTGAATTAGCACACTAGTATGATTAGCAATAGAAACAGTGTATAGAATGTGTTAATTTATGTAGTCATAATTTAGCGCCAAGCGTCCAGCTCGAAAACATCCAAAACAAGTTTACCGCTTTATGAGTACGCCTACAGTATCACTTTTCTTTGCCTTGGTGAAAACGCGCATGTTGTCTTAATTTGGGAGAATCCAAGTGACCTCAATACCCATATATTTGCACGTGCGATTGGGATATCGAACAAAAATAATTAAAGAATAAGTAAATAAATAGATAAAATAAAAAAGGTAAATGAACTCATAACTCGTGTTGGCATTTCAACGAAAACAACAATTAAATCTATTTCATGAATCGCGATATAGAATTGTCTTGGTTGCCATTAAATGTCAAATATAGCAACACTGTACAAAGGCCAATGTAGACACTAAATGTGTGTGCCGATGTGTATTATATTTGTTTACATTATACGCGGCGACGGCCATTTCCTGTAATACTAAAGCTGTCTCGGTCCTTATTAGGACGTGTTCGCTTATAGTACTATAAATAGTGCTGACTTCATCAGTGTCAGGTGATACCGTGTGAATGGTGACGCCATTGGCGCACATGCACATCAATGTCTCGTCTACATTCAGTGGTTGCTTTGAACCTTGAGGATGGGTCAATGTAAACAAACGGTTCGTCATACCCTATCTATAAAATATCGTTACAGTACGCGGAGATTATCTAGCTTTCTCACCTTAGTATGTTGAGTGAATTTGTACATTAGAATGTATTATATCAGATGATAGTGATTTAAAATGTTACGTATTGTATCGATTGACCATCTATCACCCTACTTAGCGGTGGTATCACGTGGTATAATTGAAGATAAATTAGACTGACTGCTTTGCCATTGGTCCTAATAGATTTATTTCCTCGAATGAAGTTTGGCCAATACAACGTATCAGGAAATGTAAAGAATATGCCATTATTCTGTTAGCTTACTAATTATATAAAGTTAATGTTTACATTGGACACTTACTATAAATGGAAGCACCGTTAAATGTTAGCTATTCCTGTTCCGATGGAAACCACTATAGATCATTCGTTAACATTTCAAATGTACAGATTTGTGGTACTTAGCTATTCCATCCGCGCCAACACTTCACAATAAAGGTTTATAATAGAATACATTATAGTTGTGAAATATACAGTGTGATGGTGGCTGAATAGAAAGTATATCGAGTTCTTAACTTTCTATCTCCGTGTTATCTACCACGAATTATATCGCTATAACTTGTTTATAACCCCCCCCCCCCCCCCCACCCCCGCGCTCCTCTCTATAACCGTGTAACGTGTGCTGTAAACGACGTTTTTGCATATGAGGATAGAGGATATAAGAACAAATACAGTGCAATATGAATCCTTCAAACGTAGACTGTATCAGAAAGAATTTGTGAAGAAAAGTATGGCTCTAAAATAAATTTGTCAATCTTGTTTTCCAAGGAAATTGATCCGATTGAAGACAATGCATTTTATCATTAAAACAAACTACTTCCATAACAGCGTGTGCGAGTTATATAACACAACCCGGGACTTGACAGGAAAATCACTGACGACTAAACGACGAACAATGCTTTATTCTACATGCTGTGCATTTCAAACGTATTTTGTAATCTGTCAAAATAGGGATGCTTTACTCTTTGTTTCACCTCAGCGGATGGAACAATGCCACCCCGAAAAGATTATATTTAATCAAATAGTCTAAATATGTATACATTTGACGGCGTTCGGTTACTCTTTGAATATGTACTTAGGTTCCCAAAAAAGCATTGCACATAAAGTTAGCATTCTGATACCGATTACTTACGCAGTTTATCGTGCAACTGGCGTTGCCATTTTTGGAATACATTTACCACATGTGTTTTTGCTGTATTCGACAGAAGACAGCTGTATTTAAGGATGTGCATGAATTCAACGCAACTACTTTCTGATTGACCCGCACTTTGACCTTTGGACATCATATAACGTAAACATTTCCACATCACACATGCCGTAAATGAACAAAACGTTGAAATGATTGTTATGATTTTTCTTTTTGTCAAGTTTATTTCAATAAAATAAAGGATTCATAGGGTAAGCTGAAAATGTTGGAAACTATAAACTATATTTTTTTGCGGAAAATGTAGTTGATTTTACTTTAAGGCACACGTTACCTCACCTAGCTTCGCTTCAACAGCTGATCGAATATACCCATGCGCCTGAAGACGATGGAAAGGAAACAATGTTCAGACCAGGAACTTTGTTGAAATTTCAGACTTAAATACATAGTCAGTGTCTTAAAGGTATATTATGTTTTGCTCGGAACAGAAAGACAAAATGCCAGTGGCCTTCCTAGTCCTCGCCAAAATACAGCTTATATTTTAAGACACTGACCATGTATCCTCTTTCTGTTCCTTCTGGTTAAATCATATCACACATTCAGACCAGTAAGGACGGTGGCTACTCGAATGAAACAAACTAACTTACGAACTATTTTATAGTGTCATTTCACTCAAATGTAATGTCGCCGGTATATTTTACATACTAGCATCGAGTGCCAGTGTAATGAATTTGGTACACCAAGCTATGGGAACAGATCATGTGTAACCTTTCTAACAGGGGCACACGCTCGATTCACTCAGGGACCGAGATTGGCGAGACAGTATCAATGGATACACTAGGAAGGAACAAATGTTAGAAACACAAGGTGAGATAATAATAGCTTACTAGATTTAGTCGCTTCTTACGTACCATGCAAAGGAGAACAACAAGTTCAATTATCAAGGCCCATCTACATACAATGGTGAAAACGTTTGATATATCTAACTGAGGCTGTGGCTTTGTCCCAACCTTTGTAGTACAGTGAACATAACATTACTTGTGGTGTTGCTCTTACAATATTCGTGCACAACCTGCAGTAATGAGAGAAAGGAGATACTTGACTATTTTTCGCTTTTACACTGTTCAATCGATGACAGAGAATGTACCTTTAACCTAATCTGCAGTGTTGTCTGGAGAGTAATGAACTTAGCCTTTCAAAAATAGCAATTCTAGATCGACACGACTGGTGATTGTTTACAGCGCCATCTACAGAAAAAAAGCTACTAGTTCTGATTCACATCCGGGCGAATGATAAAACAGCACACATTGAGGTCATCATATCATCGGCCATGTCATTAGGGTTAAATGGGGTCATCAGTATTGACTGCACGTGTTCAAGAGTGCGGCAACCAATGTCCAATAAAAGTAGGTTTTTATTGCTTGAATAACATACAACAATAACAGCAGAGACAAACCTAGGGTTTCTGCCAGACAGAATGGCATTCCTCCACGAAACTCCGAACTTCAAATGTCAGGGTTTTTCTGGGTTTGCTTTGGAGTGTGGTAATTTGTTAAAAATACAGAATAGTAATTAACATGACAAGTTTGATTTAAATAATTTGAAAATCAATTTCAAATTTAATTGCATCGGTGAATTATTTTGACAAAGGAATTTATTTTCCTAGTTGTAGGAGGCGTAACCTTGAATTGGTTCAATTCTCAAATAACCATACATGATTCGTAATAGACAATATGTTTCAGCAGTAGTGTTGAGTGGGTGGAGATATGTGTCTTTAGAACTGGACGAGTACTTGAAATCGTATCTTAAGGAGAATGTTCATTTACAACGGCGCTGTCCTGTACAACTGTCGTCTAGTATCCCGACACCACCATCGTACGTGCTAAATTCAACACGTGCTTTGAAAACCAAAACCAATCTTAGTGATTAAAAATCTTCATTGTTCAGACCACACGACACAGAAAAAAACCCGCATTGCATGTCTTCTTGACGGATTGTTTTCAAAACTTGGCTATGCCATAGACTGTGCCTTCTGAGACGGACGGTGAGCATGGACCGTCTCCAACACTTAACCCCGGAAACATTGACTGCTGGAAATATCCTTCATAAGGAGCTGAATCCGCCAAACCAATTACAGTTTTTGTTTTTGTTTGCGATAATGATACGAGAGGTTGTATGCTGTTTATGGGGACAATGGTCTGGCTGAAAGGACAAATATAGTCGTCACAATTCGGCTGACTCTGTGATTAGTCTACGCCAGATTTAACCGAGGTTTGCGGATTTAGACCGGACAATGGCTGGAATAAATAATTGTATTTCTGTAAAGCGTAAGAAAAAGTACACGAGCAATATGATTGGAAACTAATGATCATAATTACATTTTTTTGCTTTATGTTCTGCGAAAGTGAGTGAAAGTTTACTAAAACCTTTTACAATAACTGTGCACGTCGCAGTAAGCCGTGAGCCGTAGCAAAGGAAACCTCCTCCGGGGTCCTTGGCTTTTCTGACATTCATTTGACGGCTGTTTCACCAGATTCATGTCTTGGAAGGGGTTTTTCGTTTGTAATTTGTGCGTCTCCGGTAATGAGAGAATAAAGAACCATCATGATGATACGCACGCTTAGGTTGTCTGTTTCACCCTGTGCCACTTAATTTTCCTAGTCGGAATACATTTTGATGATAGGCCCACATATTTATATTATGTCTTCCTTAACCATAAACTCCTATTCAGAATGTTTGTTTTACGCGGATGCGAAGAAGAACAATGAACATATATTACATCCATGCGACGCTGCATTGGAGACACCTTGCCAAGGGTAGACATTTGAATACGTTTGGTAGTGTGTTAGTTCACAACTTGCACGTGCGTCGCCGTCTAACAACAGTGCCGAGGGACATTGCAGCATTGTGCTATCCATTTTACTCAATAAAATGTCACTTAACTCAAAGCAATTCTGACTTTTTCACAGCTCTATCCGGCCGTGGTGTGGTAGAGAGGAAAACTGAAAGTGATGTGCAGGTATGGATGCCTAGACTATGAACCAGACACGAGGACGGAATCGAAGTATGACGTCATGATTTATGACACTGTTTCTCTGATCGAAAGTAGGATTCTATGGACAAGAAAATCAGGAAAATTTTCTGGATTTCCTCACTTTTGGCCCCACACCATGGCATTGACAACGTGTCCTAGAATGACTAAGAATTGTATGATGCTGTTTTCAGTATCCATTATATATGTATCTATCACTAAATTGTTATTGAAAAGAGCTGTCCACTTGTGAGTCATTTGTAAATTCCATTGAGAAAAAAATGCAATCGAACTCGTCATACATGTAGCTGGTTTTTGTGTTAATTTAACTGTCGTTTCTTTATGGAAAGGTAAAACGATCAACCGTACTTCTGAAATGCGGCATACAGGATGCTATATATCACCTGTTTTACCTGGCTGTATGCTTACAAATATGCTATATATCACATTTTTTACCTGGCTTTATGCAGACATGATGCTATATATCACATTTTTTATCTGTCTGTATATATATGCATACAGGATACTATATTTGACCTGTTTTACTTGGCGTTATGCATACAGGATGCTATATATCATCTGTTTTACCTGGCTGTAGGCATACAGGATGATATATATTACCTGTTTTACCTGGCTGTATGCATACATGAGGCTATATTTCCTCCTGTTCAATTTACCTGGTTGTAAGCTTACATCATGATTTGCGTGCCGTACATGCCCGATAAAAGCTGGCCATTTTTAAATGCAACTATAAATGGTATAACAGCTCTTTTTTAATACTTTGGTACGAACCATAAACGGATTTGAACACAAGAATTATAAAATGTTCTGACACATTCAGATAAAAACTCCCAAATAAGACATTACGCAAACAAAACCGCTCGTCCTAGAACAGATTTCCCCTATCAGACATTTAAACATTTGCTAATAAGTACATGGGAATGACTAGAAAATAAAGCTCCTGAACGACATGTTTTATCAAACGTTCACGAAAGATCATTTATTACCACACGTGCGTGTGAAATATGAGCCATACAATCAGGTGTTGTAATCCCACGCAATTTCTGTTTTCCATTTGTTTTCATCCGGTTCTAAAAGCTGGAAGCATTTCGCAAGCTTCCTGTCCCGGCTTTCTATGATAGAAACAGTATATGCTTCAAATCTGGTGCAGCTAGTCAATCTTTACTGTAAAAGAATCTTTTATCAACTTGCATGGCTACAAGGTGACTTTTGTTTTGACCCATTATGATAGGAAACCAAATCAAAACCACAGCAATTTAGTGGCGAATATAACACCGTCAGTAACGGATCCAGTTCCAAAACAATGGGATAATCGCATGCTTTGTGTTTTATCGACGAGTCTCTACGAATGTCGTTAGGTTGGATTGAACTTTACAATTAGAGAATAAAACTTGATATATTTATGACTGCAAACGAATCTGAAGTTGTCACCGAATGTATTGGCGTTCAGACTAACAGGCGTGATTGCTGACATTATAATAAATCTCTAGACAACTGTAACAGTCATTTTTTTCTGTCATTGGTTTTATCCAACAAACAAACAAATTTACTAATTGAAACCTCGTGTACAGGTATTACCGGTTTACCGGTAAGCTGGTATAATTGAGGTTTAACTCCGATGAGCTGTACCATTGAGGTTGAACCCTGTGGAGCTGTTCTATTGAGATTGAACCCCTGTGAGCTGTACTATTAGGGTTAAGCCCCCGTGAGCTGTACTATTGAGGTTGAGTCCCCGTGAGGTGTTCTATTGAGATTGAACCCCCCTGAGCTGTACTATTGAGGCTGAAGCCCCGTGAGCTGTAGTATTAGGGTTGAGCCCCCATGAGCTGTACTATTGAGGCTGAAGCCCCGTGAGCTGTAGTATTAGGGTTGAACCCCCGTGAGCTGTTCTATTGAGATTGAACCCCCCTGAGCTGTACTATTGAGGCTGAAGCCCCGTGAGCTGTACTATTAGGGTTGAGCCCCCGTGAGCTGTTCTATTAGGGTTGAGCCCCCGTGAGCTGTTCTATTGAGATTGAACCCCTGTGAGCTGTACTATTGAGGCTGAAGCCCCGTGAGCTGTACTATTGAGGCTGAAGCCCCGTGAGCTGTACTATTAGGGTTGAGCCCCCATGAGCTGTACTATTGAGATTGAACCCCTGTGAGCTGTTCTATTGAGGTTGAACCCCCGTGAGCTGTACTATTGAGGTTGAACCCCCGTGAGCTGTACTATTAGGGTTGAGCCCCCGTGAGCTGTACTATTAGGGTTGAGCCCCCGTGAGCTGTTCTATTGAGGTTGAACCCCCGTGAGCTGTACTATTAGGGTTGAGCCCCCGTGAGCTGTACTATTAGGGTTGAGCCCCCGTGAGCTGTACTATTGAGGTTGAACCCCCGTGAGCTGTACTATTAGGGTTGAGCCCCCGTGAGCTGTACTATTGAGATTGAACCCCCGTTAGCTGTACTTTTTAGATAGAACTCCCGTGAGCTGTTCTATGGAGGTTAAAACCCGGTGAGCTGTACTATGGAAGTTTGTACAACTGGATTTGAACCCTGTGAGTTGGTATTGATAGGTTGAACCCTGGACGGTTAGCTGGTATTGATAGGTTGAATCCTGGACGGTGAGATGGTATTGATAGGTTGAATCCTGGACGGTGAGATGGTATTGATAGGTTGAACCCTGGACGGTGACCTCCAGTTTTCTGTTGTTTTGAACTCAATTGATTTGTGATATTCGTATTTTGGGCTCCAATGAACCGGTTTTCCTGTGGTTGAACCCTGGTGTTAGTTCAAGTTCAAGTTCAAGTTCAAGTTAGTGGTATTGACCCCATTATTTTTAATTCGTGAATATAACACTCACTGTAATGCGATTGGATCGCGTTGTTCTTGTAATAACGTGATCAACCGCTTGTTTTAATTGCGCTGGACCTTAAAACATTTATCTATATGATTTTCAAAAGCTCTCAATGTAGTTTGATATTTTAGTCAAATCATGTTGTCCGATGACGTCATCACTTGATCACCGGAAGAGGTCAACAGCATTGAAGCGATAAGAATTTCCAGCGTCCCTCAGCATACAAGCTTCATGAACGCTACATTGAAACATCAGTTATTGTATCAGGGAATTGTGGTGACGACAAACTCATTTTTCATGTTTTTATGATGTATTACAATAATGCTCGTGGCTGTATTACAGCAATATTCTTGAGGTAACTGACGTTCATATGCACTTCAGATCTTACAGTAGCCTGTTGAAGCAGCTCCTGACAGACTGGCATATATTAATGTGACTACAACCCAGACTGTACACAAAGAAAACGTCATCAAATAACTTCTGCTATCCTATTAGATATTATCCGACAATCGTATTTATATAATAATAAAAAAAACTTGCATATTTTAGAAGTGACAAATAATTAGTTTCGGAAGATATATATCACTTCCACGCTGACAATATGACTGGTGATAGATTTTTGTTCCGTATCAAGATATTACTAAAATTACAAGTTATCAGATATCTGATAGAATTAACTTGAGAATGTGATTGTCGTAATGAAATCTGGGTTAATGACATTGGCTTGTGTCACGACACCGGAAGCATGCGTGATGACAGTGTATTACATGTCCCACGTGCGTCACCGCAGACAGACAATCGTTTAGGCTGCACAAGTTTTGCCGAGGGTAAGCAACAGACAGAGTTTTAAGCGTTCCACTGATGAAAACAATTAGATATAAAAGAAGATTCAATCGGAAAGCAAGCAAAGAAGAAACTTCTTTTAACTTGTTTTACGTGGTGGTGTATTTAATTGCAATGTACATTATTATGTGGCATTATAGGTTTGAGATTAAAGTCAAGATGGAAGTTTCAGATCTATTACGAATGATTTATAATTCACAGGTTTTGTCTTGGTTGTAAAGTTCAGCACTATCACATATGTTTAGAGATTATACCAGCACTATCACATATGTTAAGAGATTATACCAGCACTATCACATAGGCTTAGAGATTATACCAGCACTACCACATATGTTTAGAGATTACACCAGCACTACCACATAGGTTTAGAGATTATACCAGCACCATCACATAGGTTAAGAGATTATACCAGCACTATCACATAGGTTTAGAGATTATACCAGCACTATCACATAGGTTTAGAGATTATACCAGCACCATCACATAGGTTTAGAGATTATACCAGCACTATCACATAGGTTTAGAGATTATACCAGCATTATCACATATGTTTAGAGATTACACCAGCACTACCACATAGGTTTAGAGATTATACCAGCACCATCACATAGGTTTAGAGATTATACCAGCACTATCACATAGGTTTAGAGATTATACCATCACATAACATTGGCTTGAGGATTCAGCATAAAAGCTTAGTTTGGATACACTTAAGCTGAAAAGCTCAAGACTATCCATTGAGTTGGGGATTGTACCGTACTTCACTTTGGTTGGATAGTTCAGGACTATACATAAGGTTAAGAAGGATAAGAGGAAACATTTTGGTAGGCTCCGTAGTTAACATAATGTACATAACAGTAACTGAATCCTCTTATTGATATAGGATATCTCTATGATAGAATGGTAGCCCTCCACTTAATATGTCATGAATCACATTAACTTATATTACAGGAATTAGAAACAACACCTGCAGTAAACTTATTTCATTTGTTTCGAATAAAAATCCGATAAGGCTATTTTCGATATTCTGTAAACTTGTTAGTCCTGTAGAACTACCTTCAAGCCTACAAATTGTCCACGGGGTTTGTGTGTTATTGAGGCACCCTACTGACATGTTGACAGTGTAGTTTAATTATCTCCAACCGGCTGTTTTATTGTTGTACATTGGATGTTTTAAGATACCGATAACGGTTATTGAATTCCGACACCTACCTACCATATATTATATAGAATATAATGGATTATTTGTGACTACCATTGTTTTTGTTTCACCGTTCTCTGCTGTCTTCAGTGAAGAATTTATCAAATATACCTTTACGTTATATGACACAACATACACATACTTAATACCAATATTGTGATGCCTACTTCCGGTCACAATCTATTGTGATAAAAAGACAACAGGTAATACATACATTCAAACGAAACAAGAACTCTAACTCAAAATCGGTAAACGGGACAAAAATACGAACAAATTATTGCTTTGCATGGAGAACCTATACATATACAAGGAGAATAAGACAAGATGTTCCGGAAGTGAAGCGTCCTTAACTTAATTGACGACACCAACCATGAAAATCAAAATCTAATCCGATCGATTTCACATCCTCACAATAGTTCTCTGACAAAGGAGCCATTAGACATATAGTCAATTATCATTTCCAAATTACTTCTTTTGTGCGTAATGGGTAGATACGTGACTTAACAAGTTGTCCAGCAGATAGAATGAAACAAGAACAAATATAAATTAGTGGGTAGCGCGTGAGATTTCTCGGTACGAATATGTTTTTTCGGTTAAGTTGTTTTGTCTATTTTTCTACAGGCGTTCAAATGAGACGCAAATTAGATACATGTTTAATTTACTATCTTAATTGAATGTGCATAAGTAGCCGTTAACGTGTAAGAATAGAAGAAAACCGAGTCCCTCTTATTTAAGCACGATCTCATAGGCTTGCCAATAGGTTTTAAAACCGTCACAATGTATCTATTTATTTATTTCGAATCAGCAGGTTTTTACGTGGTTTTGTATGCCGTAAAAGTAAAGCTTGGGTTTGAACCCTGGGGAATAATCAATTGCGTAGGGGAGTTAAGAAGTAGCATATTTTTCCTAATATAAAAATAGTTATCATAAGAGTTCTGGTGCTGTAGAAATAACGCAAGGGTCGCGATAAATATGCCAGTAGAACATCGGACTAATGCTACGCCAAGGGTGTCCATCGCCTCCCCCTCGGGACATCTTGTGTTCCTAAGAGAGCTAAAATGACGGACCATCCTGTTCTGGTCGGCTGGGTAATACCTCCAGCAAACAAAGAAATAAATATCATGTGTTATTGGAGAATGGAAATGAAAAAACTATAGAATGTGTGTTTTGGGAGGCTGCGGTATATAATCTTCCGAAGTGTGTGGTACTACGTTCCCTACCCGTGTCGGTTTGTGTACCTCAGATAAAGATCCGAAGTGTGTGGTACTACGCTCCCTACCCGTGTCGGTTTGTTTACAAGATTTTATTTTCACTCAGACACACATAATAGTGTATAACAAGAGGTCAGACATTTTCAACAGAATGGATGCATGACAGGCAAAATATAATATAATTTGAAGAGGAAATGTGGGAAAATACATTTTAACCTTTCATAAATATAATTATTAATATAATAAAGCTTACATACTGCATAATCACAATGCTGGATGATAAAGGTGTGTTATAATAACTCGACTAGTTTTTGGATAAATAAACTGACATTCATATACAATTTCTTATAAAAGATTGAGAACATTCCTTTCATTTTAAAGTAATTAGGATTTCTGCAGTAGTAATTTGGGATATATTTACTACGCAACTGGAGTACATTATGGTTGTTACACACAAATAAAAAATGGAACTCATCTCCAGTACCAGCGTTACAAAGTGGACATACTCTATCTTGTCGCTGGATTCCAGTCCATCTTCCGGTTTCAACCGGAAGTTTGATATTTGACGTTCTAAATTTACATATAGTTTTCCTATCTTTTACATTTAGTCGCAGAAGATAATCTTCAAAGCCAAACTGATATTTAAATATAGAGTATGTTTGTCCTCTCGACGTGTTTTCTAATTGATTGATTCATGTTTGTATAAATTGGTCTTGTAAGTTTTGAGTAATAATTGACTGTAGATATTTAATATCAGGTACACAATTTCTCTGTTGTATCCAGACAAAACTTAGTCCAACGCTATCTAAAATATGTTTAACATATTTCATCCATTTAAACTCAGTCTGACCAGTTACATGGAGAGTATACATCAATTTGTATATAGTACTAGACAATTTGCTTTTATTGGTTAGAAGAGTATACCAAAACTTTATCATTCTTAGCTTAATATTAACAGTAATAGGATACCTGCCAGTTTCTCCGTAAATCATCAAATTAGATGTATTTTTTCGTAGACCAAGAATTCTTTTTCAGAACTGTAGATGTATTTTTTCCAACATACTTGTATTTTCATATCCCCATATTTCACATGAATATAATAATATTGGGGTGACTAGTGAATCGAATAACTTCAGTTGTAAATCAACAGGTAAATTTATATTTCTTATCTTACGATAAAGAGCAAAAAGTGCTTTATTGGCTTGAACACACAATTGTTTTTTGGCAGCTGTAAAGCTTCCATTATAGTTAAATAGTATACCTAGGTATGAAAAAGTATCTTGAATATCTAGTTGCTTATTGAACACCATAAATCGATTTCTTCCTTTCGTTTTTCTTTTTGAAAAAATTACTACTTTCGTTTTCTTTGTGTTAACCTCAAGTTTCCATATCTGACAATATTCCTGGAACATATCTAACATAGTTTGTAAGCCAGTCGCTGTTTCCGACATTAAAACAGTGTCGTCAGCGTATAGAATAATAAACAGTTTAACATACATATCAATATTGTCACGACATAGTTCATAAATCTTAGACAAACAATCAACATTTTTTTCGATAAAAAAAGTTTCTAAGTCGTTCAAATACAAAGCAAACAAAAACGGAGAGCAATTTTCCCCTTTTACCACAGACAAAGATCCGAAGTGTGTGATACTACGCTCCCTACCCGTGTCGGTTTGTGTACCTCAGACAAAGATCCGAAGTGTGTTGTTCTAGGCTCCCTACCCGTGTCGGTTTGTTTACCTCAGATAAAGATCCGAAGTGTGTGGTACTAGGCTCCCTACCCGCGTCGGTTTGTTTACCACAGACAAAGATCCGAAGTGTGTGGTACTACGATCCCTATCCGTGTCGGTTTGTTTACCACAGACAAAGATCCGAAGTGTGTGGTACTACGCTCCCTACCCGTGTCGGTTTGTTTACCACAGACAAAGATCCGAAGTGTGTGGTACTACGCTCCTTACCCGTGTCGGTTTGTTTACCACAGACAAAGATCCGAAGTGTGTGGTACTACGCTCCTTACCCGTGTCGGTTTGTGTTTCTACAACGGGTGGATCAGCTGTCCTGCCACCAAAATGCGGAAGTCAGTTCGGAGAAAGGAAATCTATTATGTGTGTGATTCGGCGACAAAAAGACTATGACGAGATTTGCAATGAAAAAGTGTATCAGGGACATGGAGAGTTACCAATGAGATTCTGTCTTCCTTTGTATTCTATGGCAACATTTGATAATACCTAACGGTGCTTTCTCCTTGCAGAAATCGCTCTGGTTTAATCTGATGGCAGAATAAGGCGAAATGATGGTCTCTAAGGAGAAATTCAAAAACCAAAATCTATTAATTCTCAAATCAAGCTGTTCCCATCGCCTGGATACGTCTTGTAGCCGAAGGTAACCTGTGGGAGTGATGTATGGCTTACGGATAGTAGTAGGCTACACATTTAACATGAACTGACATCTCATGGTTCAAAATGCCACGTATTTGGATATTAACCTTGGAAAGACAATTAGTTTTCTATCATTATATAATCTGGTATGCAGGACTCGCATGTATAAATCATACTTATTTTACAAAAAAATAACTTCTATTCACATATTTGTTATTGCTTTTACAGTCCTTTATTTCACAAACAACTTGCTCAATTTTAACTATTTTCTTAATTTCATTGAATCTATATACAGAGGGGAAATGAAATTAGTAATTATAATTATCTTGACTTACATTTATGACAATGTGGTATGGTTTTGAACTCCTTTCAAGATTTTCAACGTTACTTCTTTTCAAATTTTATAGCCACGCGATATTGATCAGTTCGTAGTCAGCGGATCTATTGTACAATATCAATATAAATATATGTATGGGGGGGGGGGGGGGGGGGGGGGGGATTTGATAATTTCAAGGTAAATATATAATATATAATGATATAATGACTATTTTGATTTTAAAGAGTCAAGGTAAATATATAATATATAATGATATAATGACTATTTTGATTTTAAAGAGTCAATGAATGTATGTAACATTGAATTATATCTTTGAGCCCAATGAAATTATTAACATTGTTATTTGACGTCTATGTATCAATTGCGTGTAAGATATTGGACATTGCTCGACAATGCCAAGGGGAAGTAATCCGTAATATATCATCAGAAACACACGACCGGTCAATGTGGATTTTTATTGTGAACCACGTCACGCTATTTTGGCCAATCAGGAAGTGTAAAAATATCATTAATAATTTATAACCTTATGAACCCTTTTTGACCACGAAAGAGAATTAGCATCTTAAAAGCTTTCATCAGAGAGATTACTTCATGTATTGACTGTAGTGAAAGTTCTCTCTATATTGTAAATGTTTGAATATGTTAAGCTTGATAAGAAAGGAAAATATAAAAGACTATCGTGATTTTATTTCAGTTAACTCCCTTTGTATCGCTTTTTTTCCTGTGAGAAGTAGCTTGTTCATTTGGTAGTAATCTTTGTGTGTATTACAAATATTCATGCAACAAAGATGCAAATCGTTAAAAAAACTAAGACAAAAAAGTTTGTTGTCTGCACACAACGCATATTCAGCTGAAAAAAAGAACTCCCGAAAACAGAATTCAACTAACGTCATCAAATACGTAATTACCGTCACCCTAAAGCTCTCATATTAATCATCGCTTTTAAGTGTTTGTGATTATGTTCAATATTCAGAGAGGGGTGATGCTATTCTGGCTCCGGTGATTTACAATATCAAGTATTTTCTTTGGTGATAGCTTCCATGTTTATGCATTATTAAACAGTGTTTTATGTAGCAGCAGTTTTCGTAATTTTCAGATAATTTAAACATTGGGCATATTAAGTACGCAGCTATTCATGACCTGTTACATTATTTCAATTAGGTTAGTTTTTTTTGTGAAACGTCAAGGTTTTTTTTTTTATCTCAAGTTTTAATTTGAAATAATGAAATAGCAAAAGTTCTACATTTCGTTTTAAACAAAATATAATTATTTTATCAGCATAAACCTCAAATTGTGAAGGGAAACGGATTTTTTGAACCTTCAGCTAGTGTAACGATGTTTTCATTCCATATCCCATGATCCCGTAAAAACAATCATTGGTTTCTGTTTCTGAGAAGTCCTCTACAGATGGATCAATGACAATAAGTGCTAATATGTCAATAATTTGTATCTGGTGGAACGGTATTAATCTAAACAACAAGGAGACTGGGGTAGATTATCAGCTGTGAATTTGATGCAAGTTCTACTGTCCCCTTTCCGGTATCTGGGTGTATGTTATTTGTCTAAAGTAGTGAGGTTTTAAGATAAATCCCCGTTGTTTACCGGAAAAAATGGAAAGTACATAATTACCACGAAATATGTACATGAGAGAATATACCATAAGGGAAATTGTCTAACTCATTTCACACGACGATAAATCGTTATTTTTGCTATTATGAAAATAGTTACCTCACAACGAAAATAATGTATTATTATTTACAGTTCAAAGGTCAACTTTGAATCATAGTAAGTGATATGTTCTTATGTTCAGTAAATAAGGTAAATGTAGCTTTTAGCATTTTATTCGATATCAGAGGGAAATGCACACCACTGCTAACTAAAAGAAGGAAATGCTGTGGCAGTCAAAATAGCAATCGTTTTCGCAAATGACGAAAAGATTACCGAACACAAGTCCTAAAATGGGCCGAATCAGGTAGGCGATAAACCAGTTATTAACTAACCAAGCGAACTTGTTTTGTGACATATCAGTACATTACTATTTCATCATTGGGTGAAGCGGAACCGATTTTAATAAACGGTGATGGGCCCAATGGGAATAATATCACAAATTCTATATAAATCCTTCTTCTTTATAGGAGTGGCAGGGAATTCTAAATTTGGTCTGGATGGACCTTTGGTGAAGAGAATACATTTTGTATAAACAGCTTATATACCTCATTATGGGTTGGAGGGGCAGACCCCGAAAGGGATATATATGCACTTGTTCTAGACAGTTTCAACAGAAGCTCTGATAAGGAGGTTGCCGGTATTTTTTCCACCATCACTGAATACCCAGGAGAGCGATACGGGTCTCATGGACCTCTTGCCATGTTTGTCACTATTTTTTGAAACTGAATAATATCGATCTAAATTTGAAATAGTATCTGAGCCTGCCGTCCTTAAATCACTTGGTCTCCTTTACATTTCGTATAAATGCGCTTTTTATTTTTTTTAAAACTTGACAATGGTGCGACTAATTGTCACACTTGTAGGCGATCATCCTCGATGGAAGTGATGCAAGTTCAGTGACATTTATATGTCATATTCAGCTCCTTAATGACAAATACTGAGAAATGATTGTAAACTCTGAGCACGTTCACATCCAAGACTACACAGTACCTGTGTTAGGATATCAACTTTCAATTCAGCTATGATAGTCTGTCTCACTGTCGCTAAAATATTAAAATTATAAACAAAATGAGGGGGGGGGGGGGGGGGGGGGGGGGGGGGGGAAGCAACAAACTAAATAAGTAGCTGGTGACCAGTCTACAGCTATTAATGGTAGTTGTATGTTATCAAGTTAAATATAGCACAGTGACAAAGTATGGTCCCGTATCTAAAGTTTAGATATAGCACAGTGACAAAATTTGGTCCCGAACCTAAAGTTTAAATACTGTACAGTGACTAAGGATGAAAATTACAGCATATGGATTACTAACGCTACTAATACAAAGGCATTCGAGATCGTGACGGTATTAGAATTGTAGTAATGTATTATGGTGTTAATGCTCCAAATGACGTTTTTCTAAGAAGTATACAAAATCAGCACTTTAGTTCATATTGAACGTCCAAGTTAAAGTTTTAAAGAAGACATTTTTCTTGATGCATTATTTTAAGACAAATAAATGAATAAATACCAGATATTTAAATTATTCACGTTTTCTGCATCGATACTTAATTCGTACTGAAAGATTTTGTGTACTTTGTCTACAATATGTTTGCTTTTTAACTTTTTAAATATTAATTAGTTCATGTATCTGAATGTATATCATGAAAATGGTGATATATCGAGTGTGGATGATGATGATGATGATGATGATGATGATGATGATGATCTAATTATGTATATATATATATATATGATGATGATGATGATGATGATGATGATGATATCATACATGTGATGTAATAATGATTTCATGTGCGAGTGTATGTGTTATATTTTTCATATAAGACTTTGCTGAAAAACTTGAAAAATAAAATAAATACAAAAAAAAAAAGTTTGCTTTTTAACAAATAGTCTCCAGTTTCTAAAATGGAACAGTTATACGGATAAGCCTTCATTATAACTTAGCCATGAGACATGCTGGAAATTAGACCATCATACTCGCTTTGGATTTAATGTGTTTTTTCTAATCAGGTAAACTAGATACAATGACAATGAAGCATTGGTTTGTTCCGTAATGCTTGTGCAAGCTATTTACGGAAAGCCCGCATATGCAAGCAACCAGTTTTAGGAGACGTTCGATGACGGTTATCATCGAGACATGATGCAGTTTTAAGCACAAATTGTTTGTTGTAATAATAAAACAGAAATAGTGGTCATAAAATACTTAAACACATTTTACGGTTGTGGTTTTGAGACGGTAAGGGTGACTCTAGGTTGAGCTAAAATGGTTCTTAGGCGGCAAGGATAAGTTTAGGTTTGGATAAAAATAAATTTTTTATAAGGCAACAAGGATAAATATAGGTTTAGATAAAAAAAACATTTCTTAATGCGACAATTAAGTATAGGTCTAGATAAGAAAAGATTATTGATGCGACAAAGATAAATTCAGATGTAGATACAAAATAAAACATTTCTTAATGCGACAAGGAACGGTTTAGGCTTATTTGAAAGAAAAAAACAATTCTTAATGCGGTAAGGTAGGTTTAGGTTTAGATAAAAAGAAATACACTCTTAATGCGACAACGATAAGTATAGGTTTAGATAAAAACTACATTTCTGACTGAGGCAAGGACAGGTTTAGGTTTAGATAAAACCATTTCTTCATGCAGTAAGGAAAGGTTAAGGTATAGATAAAATAAAACATTCTTAATGCTGCAAGGGAAATTTTAGATAGAAATAAGATCATTCTTTAGCTGTGGTCTTAAAAGTTCAAAAGCAATAATATGATTGTCTGTTCCTATAGATCTTGCCAACGTTTCAATTGTTTTTGTTGTCAAAGTTATCTTGTATCGACGAGAAAGAAGCCTGTGTATTTCTGTGTTTCTCTATGTCCCCTAAGTGATTCTGGCTTTACCATCGTAGGGCTGATGGGTATTTAGAGTACGCTTTCTATTCTCTTTTGTTCGCAGGTCATGGCAACATGGAATTGCATTTTAAGAGATTACTCTTAATGAGCATTATTTCACGTAAGCCTGGAAATCGATGTTTCATAGTGTACATGTAAGTTGTTAATTGCTTTTTGAATACTCCAATGGGAAAAACCGTTTCACGAGAGTGCTCCCCGTTATTTTCGACATAACACGTACCAACAATTCAAATTTAAAGTCCAATATTGATATACGATGAGGCGAGTACAAGACGTATTTTATTAGAATTTTTATCATAATGCCTCTTATACTCACACATTAACTCCAGAAATGCCAATCTCATTTTACGGGGGGGGGGGGGGGGTAGTACAGTCTTGAATCCTGCAGCTTTGTGTACTTGACTCTTCCGAGGAAAAACAGTAAACTGTAGTCCAATAAGTTGATATTAATCCTCTTTGACCCTGTGACCTCGCCTATATTGCCCCTACCTGCAGGGTGCTTGTTGCGATTTGACCTTTTGTATCTCGTGACTTATGTGATATCGACCCAGGTCTGTTGTAAGTAGCTGGATTCAATTTTCTCTAATGCAGAGTTTGGCTCGTGATACATAAATGTGATATTCTTTCTGATTAATTAATAATCCGCTTGGCTGAGTGCTGATTAGACTGGCTTGTTGTAATGATCGGCAAGCGTTAACGTAATTATTGGAATGACACTTCTGTGTAAAAAAACAGGAATGTGTTCATTACAGCGTAACTCCATCAATGCACGTGCGTGTGTGTATAATCCTGTAGGTAATCTGATAAATTAACCAATCCGGGTTCATCCAGTCAAATGAGTTATTATTACTTTGTAATGTATACTTAGCAGAGAAACTATTTTATTATGTTTAAGGTCAATTCTCCTTAGCAACGCTCTTGGTTTCATTATTGAAATCATTATCTTTTTTAACATGAAATCTGACACGAAATGTTATCTATCTACGTAAGCCTCACAAAGACACTGTGTGGTAACCAGATAAAGTAAGAGAATCAAATCAATCAAGGATTTTGCGAATTCTGCATTATTGTTGTTAATTACTAACATGTCTATCTTCATTTGGCTTGGTGCCATCTCCCATAACCGTTACGACACGGGAAATGTAACTCCCAGACAACACTATTGTGTTCTTTACTTGGAAATCTTAATTACATTGGCGAGAGAAAAATAGTTTCTTGAAAATCCTGCTAACACACAAGGATTTTTTTCAAAATCCTTAAAACCTGATTAAAGGTTTTGGATATTACTTTGAAAGGCGAACGTACACAAGAATGTCACATCCAGATATCGTAAAAAAAATGGCATGACGGAGATTTGAAACAAAAGAATATAGATATTTCGCAAATTTTAGTTTATATTTAAAATCTTATAACAGTTTCGCGAGTGAAATTGAGCCCAAATTGTTTACGGGATTTGTAAAGCAGTAATATATGTTATATGGTTTTTGGTTTGATATACCTGTAAGTTAGTGTTATACCTGTAAGGTAGTGTTCAATTCAATTCAATTCAATTATTTTTATTCCGTAGCAAATAACATTTTACATTTGTGCAAGACGGCGGAGAACACAGCCAATGTAACACAAAGTATTATACATTTCAATAAAGCATGTGTTAATATTTTTTGCCATCACAAAAAGTGTATATCATACAATTACAATATTACAATTGCAATTTTAAACTACACGAATTTTTAAGACATAAAAAGACAATCACATACTTGAAATTATATTCCTAGACATATTTTCTCTAGAAGGTTCTGATAAAGAAAATATTGTTGTGCAATTACTAATTAATTAACTATTAATCAAATATATAAATACTTATTAACTAAGTAACAGTGACTTCCTTTTGGCCGTTGCCTGAATTAAATATTTTCCAAAATTTCTTAAAGTTTTTACATTGGTACTACAGAACAATTCAGTCATTTTGAAAACAGATGGACGGCGATAAAAATATGGTTTTAAATACTTCACCCTTAAATCCAAATACTTTGGACATAACAAAATAAAATGGACTTCATTCTCAACTTCATGATTATCACACAAAGTACACAGCCTTTGGTGTCTAGGGATACCACTGTATCTACCAGTTTCAATATTCAACGAATGAGCATTTAATCTGTATTTGGATATAATTCGTTTTATTTTGAAAGTTAATGGTTTACTGAGATAGTCCTGTATGATAAACGTATCAACGATGTGTTTATATATGATGCACTTAGAAGAGCTTTCTAAACTAGCTCTCATTTCTTGGATAAAAATATCTTGTAAACGTTAATTATACAATAACAAAAATATGTTTTTATTTGGTACGTTCTGTGCATACCATACATCGCCAAAACCAAGTGAACATAAGTCATTTTTCAAATGATGAACCCAATTTGCTTTGCTATTAGGCTTTTTAATGTTAAGTTCAAATAATTCATTATAGCAAGCCCTCAATATACAGTTTTCAGTCTTCAATAGTTGTAGCCAATATTTAACAATAAAAATCTTTCTCGCTATATAAAAAGGAAAACGTCCTAGTTCAAAATAAACCATAGCATTGTTAACAGATCTTTTAACGCCCAAAATCGACTTTAAAACCATCAAGTGTAGTTGTTCAACCTGTGGCGCAGTGTTATAGCCCCACACCTCACAAGCGTAATTCAAAATACATGATACGTATGTATCAAACAATGACAGTTTCGTATTTTCATTTAATATAAACTTTTTCATTTGTTATACCTGTAAAGTAGTGTTATACCTGTAAGGTAGTGATATACCTGTAGTGATATACCTGTAAGGTAGTGTTATACCTGTAAGGTAGTGTTATACCTGTAAGGTACTGATATAAGGTAGTGATATACCTGTAAGGTAGTGATATACCTGTAAGGTAGTGATATAAGGTAGTTATATACCTGTAAGGTAGTGTTATACCTGTAAGGTAGTGTTATACCTGTAAGGTAGTGATATAAGGTAGTGATATACCTGTAAGGTAATGTTATACCTGTAAGGTAGTGTTATACCTGTAAGGTAGTGATATAAGGTAGTGATATACCTGTAAGATAGTGATATAAGGTAGTGATATACCTGTAAGGTAGTGTTATACATGTAAAGTAGTGATATAAGGTAGTGATCATCTTCGCTAGCCAAGGCTTCTGATTACGTTACACTCCACGAACCCTTGGCGGATATAGGCGTCAGTTCTGGCCCTCTAGCGGCGATTCGAAATTACCACCCTTCACGCATGAAATTTTCGACCAATCAAAACAAGCGTTACCGATTTACTTCATCGGTGATGTTTACAAACACACATCGAGGTTTGGTGTCATTTCGATGAGATATGTGATCAATGACTTATATGAATTGATCAAACACTGCGAATGTTCCCCCAAAGATTGTGATTTTTGTATTTAGGTAAAATGCCATGACATAGTCGGCAATGTAGCTCTGTACTGGGTGCCGCATTTTTTGTTTACTGCGAAACCAAGCCAGAATGTAAAACGCGATTTGATTGGATGCCCTGGGATTCCAGGGCGCGACGGTTTGAACACGACTATATCCGCCAAGGGTTCGTGGAGTGTAACGTAATCAGAAGCCTTGGCTAGCGAAGATGGGTAGTGATATACATGTAAGGTAGTGATATACCTGTAAGGTAATGTTATACCTGTAAGGTAGTGTTATACATGTAAGGTAGTGATATAAGGTAGTGATATACCTGTAAGGTAGTGATATAAGGTAGTGATATACCTGTAAGGTAGTGATATACCTGTAAGGTAGTGTTATACCTGTAAGGTAGTGATATACCTGTAAGGTAGTGATATAAGGTAGTGATATAAGGTAGTGATATACCTGTAAGGTAGTGATATAAGGTAGTGATATAAGGTAGTGATATACCTGTAAGGTAGTGATATAAGGTAGTGATATAAGGTAGTGATATACCTGTAAGGTAGTGATATAAGGTAGAGATATACCTGTAAGTTAATGTTATACCTGTAAGGTAGTGTTATACCTGTAAGGTAGTGATATAAGGTAGTGATATACCTGTAAGGTAGTGATATAAGGTAGTGATATACCTTTAAGGTAATGTTATACCTGTAAGGTAGTGTTATACCTGTAAGGTAGTGATATAAGGTAGTGATATAAGGTAGTGATATAAGGTAGTGATATACCTGTAAGGTAGTGATATACCTGTAAGGTAGTGATATAAGGTAGTGATATACCTGTAAGGTAGTGTTATACCTGTAAGGTAGTGATATACCTGTAAGGTAGTGATATACCTGTAAGGTAGTGTTATACCTGTAAGGTAGTGATATAAGGTAGTGATATACCTGTAAGGTAGTGTTATACCTGTAAGGTAGTGATATACCTGTAAGGTAGTGTTATACCTGTAAGGTAGTGATATACCTGTAAGGTAGTGATATACCTGTAAGGTAGTGATATAAGGTAGTGATATACCTGTAAGGTAGTGTTATACCTGTAAGGTAGTGATATACCTGTAAGGTAATGTTATACCTGTAAGGTAGTGTTATACCTGTAAGGTAGTGATATAAGGTAGTGATATACCTGTAAGATAGTGATATAAGGTAGTGATATTATTGTAAGGTAGTGTTATACATGTAAAGTAGTGATATAAGGTAGTGATATACATGTAAGGTAGTGATATACCTGTAAGGTAATGTTATACCTGTAAGGTAGTGTTATACATGTAAGGTAGTGATATAAGGTAGTGATATACCTGTAAGGTAGTGATATAAGGTAGTGATATACCTGTAAGGTAGTGTTATACCTGTAAGGTAGTGATATACCTGTAAGGTAGTGCTATACCTGTAAGGTAGTGATATAAGGTAGTGATATAAGGTAGTGATATACCTGTAAGGTAGTGATATAAGGTAGTGATATAAGGTAGTGATATAAGGTAGTGATATACCTGTAAGGTAGTGATATAAGGTAGTGATATAAGGTAGTGATATAAGGTAGTGATATAAGGTAGTGATATACCTGTAAGGTAATGTTATACCTGTAAGGTAGTGTTATACCTGTAAGGTAGTGATATAAGGTAGTGATATACCTGTAAGGTAGTGATATAAAGTAGTGATATACCTATAAGGTAATGTTATACCTGTAAGGTAGTGATATAAGGTAGTGATATACCTGTAAGGTAGTGATATACCTGTAAGGTAGTGATATAAGGTAGTGATATACCTGTAAGGTAGTGTTATACCTGTAAGATAGTGATATACCTGTAAGGTAGTGATATACCTGTAAGGTAGTGTTATACCTGTAAGGTAGTGATATAAGGTAGTGATCAATATACCTGTAAGGTAGTGTTATACCTGTAAGGTAGTGATATACCTGTAAGGTAGTGTTATACCTGTAAGGTAGTGATATAAGGTAGTGATATACCTGTAAGGTAGTGTTATACCTGTAAGATAGTGATATACCTGTAAGGTAGTGATATACCTGTAAGGTAGTGTTATACCTGTAAGGTAGTGATATAAGGTAGTGATCGATATACCTGTAAGGTAGTGTTATACCTGTAAGGTAGTGATATACCTGTAAGGTAGTGTTATACCTGTAAGGTAGTGATATACCTGTAAGGTAGTGATATACCTGTAAGGTAGTGATATAAGGTAGTGATATACCTGTAAGGTAGTGTTATACCTGTAAGGTAGTGATATAAGGTAGTGATATACCTGTAAGATAGTGTTATACCTGTAGTGATATACCTGTAAGGTAGTGTTATACCTGTAAGGCAGTGTTATACCTGTAAGGTAGTGATATACCTGTAAGGTAGTGCTATACCTGTAAGGTAGTGATATAAGGTAGTGATATAAGGTAGTGATATACCTGTAAGGTAGTGATATACCTGTAAGGTAGTGATATAAGGTAGTGATATAAGGTAGTGATATAAGGTAGTGATATAAGGTAGTGATATACCTGTAAGGTAGTGATATAAGGTAGTGATATAAGGTAGTGATATACCTGTAAGGTAGTGATATAAGGTAGTGATATACCTGTAAGGTAATGTTATACCTGTAAGGTAGTGATATAAGGTAGTGATATACCTGTAAGGTAGTGATATAAAGTAGTGATATACCTGTAAGGTAATGTTATACCTGTAAGGTAGTGTTATACCTGTAAGGTAGTGATATAAGGTAGTGATATAAGGTAGTGATATACCTGTAAGGTAGTGATATACCTGTAAGGTAGTGATATAAGGTAGTGATATACCTGTAAGGTAGTGTTATACCTGTAAGATAGTGATATACCTGTAAGGTAGTGATATACCTGTAAGGTAGTGTTATACCTGTAAGGTAGTGATATAAGGTAGTGATCGATATACCTGTAAGGTAGTGTTATACCTGTAAGGTAGTGATATACCTGTAAGGTAGTGTTATACCTGTAAGGTAGTGATATAAGGTAGTGATATACCTGTAAGGTAGTGTTATACCTGTAAGATAGTGATATACCTGTAAGGTAGTGATATACCTGTAAGGTAGTGTTATACCTGTAAGGTAGTGATATAAGGTAGTGATCGATATACCTGTAAGGTAGTGTTATACCTGTAAGGAAGTGATATACCTGTAAGGTAGTGTTATACCTGTAAGGTAGTGATATACCTGTAAGGTAGTGATATACCTGTAAGGTAGTGATATAAGGTAGTGATATACCTGTAAGGTAGTGTTATACCTGTAAGGTAGTGATATAAGGTAGTGATATACCTGTAAGATAGTGTTATACCTGTAGTGATATACCTGTAAGGTAGTGTTATACCTGTAAGGCAGTGTTATACCTTTAAGGTAGTGTTATACATGTAAGGTAGTGATATAAGGTAGTGATATACCTGTAAGGTAGTGTTATACATGTAAGGTAGCGATATACCTGTAAGGTAGTGATATAAGTAGTGATATACCTGTAAGGTAGTGTTATACATGTAAGGTAGTGATATACCTGTAATGTAGTGATATAAGGTAGTGATATAAGGTAGTGATATAAGTAGTGATATAAGGTAGTGATATACCTGTAAGGTAGTGATATACCTGTAAGGTAGTGATATAAGGTAGTGATATACCTGTAAGGTAGTGTTATACCTGTAAGGTAGTGATATAAGGTAGTGATACACCTGTAAGGTAGTGATATAAGGTAGTGATATACCTGTAAGGTAGTGATATAAGGTAGTGATATAAGGTAGTGATATAAGGTAGTGATATACCTGTAAGGTAGTGATATAAGGTAGTGATATAAGGTAGTGATATAAGGTAGTGATATACCTGTAAGGTAGTGATATACCTGTAAGGTAGTGATATAAGGTAGTGATATAAGGTAGTGTTATACCTGTAAGGTAGTGATATATATGTAAGGTAGTGATATAAGGTAGTGATATAAGGTAGTGATATAAGGTAGTGATATAAGGTAGTGATATAAGGTAGTGATATACCTGTAAGGTAGTGATATACCTGTAAGGTAGTGATATAAAGTTGTGATATAAGGTAGTGATATAAGGTAGTGATATAAGGTAGTGATATAAGGTAGTGATATACCTGTAAGGTAGTGATATACCTGTAAGGTAGTGTTATACCTGTAAGGTAATGTTATACCTGTAAGGTAGTGTTATACCTGTAAGGTAGTGTTATACATGTAAGGTAGTGATATAAGGTAGTGATATACCTGTAAGGCAGTGTTATACATGTAAGGTAGTGATATACCTGTAAGGTAGTGATATAAGTAGTGATATACCTGTAAGGTAGTGATATACCTGTAAGGTAGTGATATACCTGTAATGTAGTGATATAAGTAGTGATATAAGGTAGTGTTATACCTGTAAGGTAGTGATATAAGGTAGTGATATACCTGTAAGGTAGTGATATACCTGTAAGGTAGTGCTATAAGGTAGTGATATAAGGTAGTGATATAAGTAGTGATATAAGGTAGTGTTATACCTGTAAGGTAGTGATATAAGGTAGTGATATAATGTAGTGATATAAGGTAGTGATATACCTGTAAGGTAGTGATATACCTGTAAGGTAGTGTTATACCTGTAAGGTAGTGATATAAGGTAGTGATATAAGGTAGTGATATAAGGTAGTGATATACCTGTAAGGTAGTGATATAAGGTAGTGATATACCTGTAAGGTAGTGATATACCCGTAAGGTATTTATATAAGGTAGTGATATACCTGTAAGCTAGTGATATAATGTAGTGATATACCTGTTTGGTTTGGTTTGGCTTTTCTGTGTAGTTAAAGAAGTGTTAGGATACCTTAAATTAGTGTTAAACCTTATTTGTCTATTAAGTGTCTGTTTGGAAGGTAGTTTAAATGTTGTCATTTGAAACTGTGTTCTACTTACATTGGTATAATGTAGTAGCTTAACATATCATAAATTCGTATGCATTGAAATGGACATATTTTACCACTGAATTGTGACATATTTTATCACCTAAAGCTTGTAATGATTAACTGTAATATCATACCATGACGAATTTTTGAAATATCAGCCAAACCACACAAATACCAGATTGATCAATACGTTATCGTAGATGATGGAGCAGCGTACGTTGTTATCAAACAAGCTCCGAGCTAAGCTGAAGCTGCCGACAAATCCGGGTTTGATCGTGCGCCATTTTGTTGCAATAACCACGAGTGTCGGTGTTACGTAAGTGTTTGTATGCGAGTCAGTTCCGTTGAACACTTTGTAATGATAAAGTCTGGAACTCATTGTATTACACCCCGACTCTCCCTGGACACCAAACAGAGGTTCAGGCAAATCTGTCTTAAATAATATGTTTTCTTACTTGTGTTTTGTCTATGGTTTTACATCCATAATTAATTAGTTAGCACGCGGGTTCATGGTACACCAAATGACAATGGCGACAGCTGATCTGTTCATCGTGATTCATTGCGCTTCATATTAAAACCAACAAGTTTATCAAGCCATACAAAGACACGTGACAGATGAAGAAAGAAGGACGTGTATGCTATATTGTATATGGACCGTCATCTTTACTAAGTAGAATAGAAACTTGCCTCCATAGCCTGTATGGAAATCAAGCTATTCCTCCCACTGTCTTCTTTACATAGACACAGAAGAATCATTTATGGTGATGCTTTAAACATATGATATGATGATTACAAACAAAACAAAATTTGATTTGTGTCATTTTTTTCAATTTTTGACTCTTTTCTGATTATTCTAGTACCAAAAAGCTCAATAGTGTTTAACAAAAAGACATGGTCGTTAATTATACTTTCGTTACTCTAGATATTGTTTGATGCCTTCGTTCTCCCTATTCTAGTTCTCATTTCTCGTTAATGAGACTGAAGACATTACCCTTCCGTAGCATTCTCCGGATAAGCCGGAAGTAAAGGGGTTGATGGAAGAATGGGTAGATAATTATGATGAACAATTATTTATTTGTTTTGTGATAAGTACACTTGACCCGGGTTGTTTGGTATATACTAAATTGTATCAAGTTTGCCGATTTCAGTCACTTACTTACATTCTCTATCTCTATTAACCTCGGCGGACATCCAATTGGATATAGGAACGCTGTTGGAATGTTCTACATAGCTCGACCGGAATCCTTATTTGACTGGAACTCAGCGGATGCTATCTACTGATTATATTGATATAGTTCAAATCAGTATTAATTTTCAGGTATTTCTATGTTATTCTACTCGTGAAATGACTTTGTCCACCATTCCCCCTCCTCCTTCTTTTAGGGGATGGGGGAGTGGGGAATCGATGTTTCGGGGAAACTGTTGCATTAATTCGGGATATTTCTTGATGATAACCTTTCAGTCACTGACACACATTCGGAGAATTAACTGTGCTATGGTATGCATCCGGTCTTCAGCAAAACAAAATCCGTGTAGTCTACGTCAAAACAACCTCCAGGTAGTCTACGTCAACACAGCCTCCAGGTAGTCTACGTCAACACAGACTCCAGGTAGTCTACGTCAACACAGACACCAGGTAGTCTACGTCAACACAGACACCAGGTAGTCTACGTCAACACAGACACCAGGTAGTCTACGTCAACACAGCCTCCAGTTAGTCTACGTCAACACAGACACCAGGTAGTCTACGTCAACACAGACACCAGGTAGTCTACGTCAACATAGCCTCCAGGTAGTCTACGTCAACACAGACACCAGGTAGTCTACGTCAACACAGCCTCCAGGTAGTCTACATCAACATAGACTCCGTATAGTCTACGTCAACACAGCCTCCAGGTAGTCTACGTCAACACAGACACCAGGTAGTCTACGTCAACACAGACACCAGGTAGTCTACGTCAACACAGACTTCAGGTAGTCTACGTCAACACAGACACCAGGTAGTCTACGTCAACACAACCTCCAGTTAGTCTACGTCAACATAGACTCCGTATAGTCTACGTCAACACAGCCTCCAGTTAGTCTACGTCAACACAGACACCAGGTAGTCTACGTCAACACAGCCTCCAGGTAGTCTACGTCAACACAACCTCCAGTTAGTCTACGTCAACATAGACTCCGTATAGTCTACGTCAACACAACCTCCCCAGGTAGTCTACGTCAACACAGACTTCAGGTAGTCTACGTCAACACAGCCTCCAGGTAGTCTACGTCAACACAGCCTCCAGGTAGTCTACGTCAACACAGCCTCCAGGTAGTCTACGTCAACACAGACTCCAGGTAGTCTACGTCAACACAGCCTCCAGTTAGTCTACGTCAACACAGACACCAGTTAGTCTACGTCAACACAGACACCAGGTAGTCTACGTCAACACAGCCTCCAGGTAGTCTACGTCAACACAGCCTCCAGTTAGTCTACGTCAACATTACCTCCAGGTAGTCTACGTCAACATAGCCTCCAGGTAGTCTACGTCAACACAGACTTCAGGTAGTCTACGTCAACACAGCCTCCAGGTAGTCTACGTCAACACAGCCTCCAGTTAGTCTACGTCAACATTACCTCCAGGTAGTCTACGTCAACATTACCTCCAGGTAGTCTACGTCAACACAGACTTCAGGTAGTCTACGTCAACATAGCCTCCAGGTAGTCTACGTCAACACAGCCTCCAGTTAGTCTACGTCAACATTACCTCCAGGTAGTCTACGTCAACATTACCTCCAGGTAGTCTACGTCAACACAGACTTCAGGTAGTCTACGTCAACATAGCCTCCAGGTAGTCTACGTCAACATATAGCCTCCAGGTAGTCTACGTCAACACAGACTCCAGGTAGTCTACGTCACCACAGCATACAGGTAGTCTACGTCAACACAGACACCAGGTAGTCTACGTCAACACAGACTTCAGGTAGTCTACGTCAACACAGCCTCCAGGTAGTCTACGTCAACACAGACTTCAGGTAGTCTACGTCAACACAGCCTCCAGGTAGTCTACGTCAACATAGACTTCAGGTAGTCTACGTCAACACAGCCTCCAGGTAGTCTACGTCAACACAGACTTCAGGTAGTCTACGTCAACACAGCCTCCAGGTAGTCTACGTCAACACAGCCTCAAGGTAGTCTACGTCAACACAGCCTCCAGGTAGTCTACGTCAACACAGACTCCTGGTAGTCTTTGTAGATGGGGGTTACACAATTCCAAAATGGTTACTTGAAAACAAGAAATGTGTACGAAAGGAAAAGCACTCTATGAAAAAGCTGCTAACTCGGGAAATTTAACTCCGGAACCATGTCCAGTATTCATGTTGTTAACCGCCATATTTGTGTTCCAGGGTAAAGACCCGTATAATTAAGACAGCATTTCTAGGTCGTATTTAAAACCAAGGCCGTATTTTCTATTGATCTCAGTTGCGTCATTGACATGCATACATCAATCGAAGTACGTTACATGTATACCCGCCATTTTGAATTGATAGGGCTATGATTATTCTATTGGTACGACAGCCTTTCTGAATGGTTATTAAAAATATATCAATATTCCAACCTGGTTACACTTTGAAAAGATATGATGCTTAAAATCTTTGGAATTCAAACAACAAATAATCGCAGATCCTTTTTGCAATCATGTGCAAGGATTACGTCAGGTACTTCAGTAAAACATATAAAACATACTCAGAGACAGACTGTGTTTAGGTCATGCTTAAACAATATAAATTGGAACTTCATGGTGACCGAGGTTTACAGGATATCACTATTCAGAAGTAAGTTATAAATTGTGCAATAAATTAAATACTGACTTTTATACAAAACCAACTGTCTTGGGAATCTCTGACATTTGGAAATTATACCATAATTCTTCTTATATAAATGAGAGTGGAAAATGTCTTTTCCAATAATGGCGCTATTATTTTTCGCGGTGATATTTCATTGTCAGACAAAATGCCAGTTTGGTACTCCTAGGGACCATAAACTCTAGCTGTATAGCACTGCAGACAGAAGGTACAAAGGCAACAATATCGTGTACAAACGGCTAATCTGATTGGATCGTGGGATAATCGCGAAATTGCGTTCTACACACGTGTGACATACACACTGCGTTCTATATACGTGTGACATACACACTGCGTTCTATACACGTGTGACATACACACTGCGTTCTATACACGTGTGAAATACACACTGTTCTATACACGTGTGACATACACACTGCGTTCTATACACGTGTGACATACACACTGTTCTATACACGTGTGGCATACACACTGCGTTCTATACACGTGTGACATACACACTGCGTTCTATACACATGTGGCATACAATTTGCGTTCTTTACACGTGTACCATACACACTGCGTGCAATGCACACATGGCACTGTTTGGACAGTTTCCCAACAGTAAGTAATTACATGAAAACTCAGGTAATGCAGAAACAATATCTACAATATGACTGCAGGCTCCTTGATTACTCGCGAACACGTCATATATTACATTGTTAGATGATCTTTTATAATCAAGAAAAGACAGACTGACCAGCTGTGATGTTTTACGGTCATTCTTCTACGTACCTCCACTTTGCATTCTCACATGATATTTTTTTCAATTCCAAGGAAAAGTTTATATGACTTGTCGTCATACTCAGGAAGATGAAAAATGTATTTAAGACTTTATAGAATTTTCCATATTTTTATTGCCAGTATGTTGTATATGTATATAGCTTGATATCAACCTCTCACCTACACAGGCGGGAACAACTCTTTTATAGCCTTCGTGCTATTATCCCAGTAATCTACGTATCAGTACCACGTGGCTGGGCCATGTTCATTACACGTGTATTCCTGGTTTTCGACAATACAGTTGTAATTGACATCACTGACAACAGTCCGATGTGACAAATTGTTCTTTGTTCATGTGATGGCTATCATATACCTTGTAAACGGCGTGACGGTATGTGAAACAGTAGCCCAACCAGTCTGCAATCAGTGGTGTCATCAACGGTGCCAAGTTGACGTTGTAGCAGTGCGTTTAGACTACACACTAATTAACAATCGATACCAAGAGAAATTCAACACGATAAAATAGGAACCAATCGTTATTTAAACCCGCCTTCTTTGAGAACGGGAATGAATTTGGAAGGCTTGGGACTAAATTGTACTTTCAGTAGCAATATTTTACATCATGTTTTCCTCTCCTTTTTGTTACCGCTTGATGACGCAGTTTGGAATATCCCTAATGGTACATTTCACTCACTGACGACATGGATCCACTATGTTTTGACCTAGAATCTCCTTCTCCACTCCTACACTTCCCTATTCATCACTTATTTCTGTGCCTTTCTCTACGTGATAGGTACCTACGTAAGTGACAAGGTGTAGACTATGGAACTCTCGAGCCTTACAAAAATATAACTATAAATGCTACTGTTCGTATACTTTTTTCACATAGATCACTAAAAAATAGAAATAAAACTCTAGGTTCATATCGCTTTATACATATTTTCCAGAGGTTATGCTAAATTCTTTGTGTCATTGAGTAGTGATGTCTGCCGCGATACCAGGGGAATGATACGAATGCAAGCGACCTACTTGTATAGTCATAGCTACAATGACAGTAGTTTGAAGAATCCGTTTAAAATACAGATAACAGAAATTGCTGCTTTACATGTTAGCATTGTTTTGGCTGATTTCTTGTCAAGAAAGAACAACTCACTGAAATCAATTATCAAAGCGGATTTGTGAAATGGTTTCTCTAATTGATAAAGTATACAAATTCCTCATTCAAACACAAAAGATAAATCATTGCTAATTCATAGCTTAATTATCTCCTCGCAGAGACCACCAAGTTCTGTTTACAAAAACCATAAAAAACAAAAACAGTTCGCAGCAGTAATACTCTTATCCCAAAACGTTACGTTGAACTCTAGATTTCATAAGAACCTATTCTGGAGCAACTTGAAAGATAATATTCTGTAACTGCTTAAGAATGATTTATAATCGGATAATATGATCTGTAAACCTTAAACTGATTAAGGGCTGTGTTCAAACATCGTTGGTATTAAAAGTAGAGCTCACTGTCGAAGGATCAATATTTAATCAACAAAACAGAAATGAATTATCCTGATGACTTTCAAATAATTAGAAAAGAAATGCAGAGAATTTGATATAGTTAACAATATTTCGAATACGCTCAAGTTGAGTTTCTCTGTGTGATTAAGAGAAACACGGTCAACGTTTTTCCCGAAGTGAAAACATCCGTGTGTTTCTCGGAAGATATAGAATGTGGGTTCACGTCTGTCTTTCTAACCAATGTAGTCACTTAACCAACAACTGATTCAGGATATGTCTAGAGAATGGATTCATGTAATATACAATTGACATTACGAGAGGATAGATGTCGATATACGTGATAAGAATAAGAAGTTGATTATTAATATTCTGTTAATCCTTAAATATTAGAAACATTTTTTTACTGATAAAGAACTCTTCTAAGACCATGTCGTAATGTTGTATACCTGAAGACCAGTCAAATACCTGTGATGTAAAGGGATAATAGCCCTGTTCCCAGGTCACGCAACAAACACCTTAAATGGACATTTTGAAATAAAAGATCAAAATACTTAATATGCCCACGCTTTTGTCTGATATTTTTATATCAAAATGCAATACGCTTGGATACGTCAACAGTCTCAACCTACAGTCCCATCAGTCGGCAGGAATAACACTATCGCCTGATGGTAAAAGGGGTCAGCACTCGCATTTCCAGAGTAATGGTGCCTCGGGCACGACATATCACATGGAGTACATTACCATAGCACCTATCTCTTCATTGATATGGTATAAACAAGCACGTGTTTTCATGTTATTGCAAATTAATGCCCCATAGGGAAGGTAAATGGACTGTCCTTCTGTGTTTCTGGGGAAATTACATCCCAAATCACTCAGGCCAGTGGGTATTCTCTCACACCAAATTTGAGCAGCGGAAGCTGATGTTCGCCTGGTTATATTCCGGATACATTAATTTCACGCATGCTTAATTCACAACAATTTGTCCAATTCTTCCGTCAATCGATATTTATTACAAGATAGGTGTTCGTAGTTAATGTTTCATAGGCAATGCGTTGCCATTTGATAGTAAACTGAATTAAGACAAGTCCTATATCAGACAAACCAAGGGGAATGTCAACAGCAGTATACTAACAACGCCTTATGTGACTTACATGTTGGTCTCGGGATAGAAATATATCTTAAAAGACTTTAAGATATACGATAGACTTTCAAATACATCAAATTAGATACTTGTTTAAAAATTGCTTTAAATTGAAAGCCTGGAATATAAAGAAATTCTTCAATTTCTTTTTATATTACGGAAAATCCTTTAAATTCACATTGTTTATATAAACTTCAAATATTTCATTCTGAATGATTATTAATACCCGATTAAAAAAGTTTTTTGTGTTTTACTATTCAAAGTAATCAATTTTACAAGGCTGTAAATCAAATCGGGGAGTGAACTGCACCGGTATATTCTTAGCGATGTCGTTATAGTGATATAACTCCCCAGAGTGGCTGTTCGTTATCGAAACCGGCAACCCTGAATGAATTACGGAAGGAAATTGCGAGAAAACTAATGAAATGAAGGGTAACGACCGTCACTGCGGGCTAGAAACTCTTCTATTCCGGCACGTGAAGACAGTGCTAACCCCGAGCTTCCTTAACTTAATTTGAAAAATTTAATCTGACTAAACAGATCGAAATCACTAACCAAGATATATGAAATACCCTGTTCGTATATGTTGTGTATACAATAGTGCGACCCTTTGATTTCGACAGGAGACAGACATTAGATGCCATTCCGACCGTCGACTGTAAGTCCTAGGTTGATTGGTTCTGTAAGTGCTGTCCCGGTGAACAGTTTCATATCAAATTAACCAACACCAATATGGCCAAAGTCTTTGTTTGCTGTAGTAGCAGCTGGTTGTCCGTCGTTTCAACTCTTTCTTGTTGTGCTCGTATTTGCGAGACTGGAGTCAGAGAGAAACGTTTTTAAAGGAACATGAATGCGATGCAGTGTAAGCGCCTGCGCCATTAATAAACTATTTGTGTCTCAATATGACAATTTACGGAATGATATACCCTACAAGTAAAACAGTTCGTTTATTTTCTCATACCTTTTAACATATATCGATACTTTACGTTAATTTTATTCGTACAATTCAAAAATTTGTGACATCGAGAATGTCATTCTTTTTCGGGGAAATATCAATTAATCATACCTGATTGCAAAACTAAATTAATATTCTACATACATTTCTTTTTGCCGTCAAATCTGGAAACTGTAAATTTGTCTGGTTAAATGTCGATGGTAGACAATAAGACAAGATGATATAACTTTGTCATAACTGATAGGTTGTGTTGATGTCGATCTCGGGGAATACCATCGTTAAATGAAAACCATTTGTTAAACAGGGGCCATTTTGAAAAATTCCCTGATGTTGGTTGTTATCTCTGATCCAACACCACCACGGTGAGTACACATGAGTTTATAATGTTGTACACGGCGTATCCTAACGACAAGTAATACCAAGTCACAATCCTGGGTAATGCTCACACAAATTGACTTGACTCCGTAAAATCGATATTGTCTATGATATTTTCTACCATACAGCTCTATTATGTAGGTAAGTATATGTCTTAAGTCTCTTCATTCATACGTATACAATATATGTAACATACATTTGTAAGAAAACTTAGTTATGTTTTCATCGAACAAACAAAATTACATCGACAGTTGTCCATTTAGCGCAGTGTCAACAGTTCAACACCATTACAAATATCTTGATCAAAGATTGTTTCGTGCGAAAATCTAATTTGTCTCGGCCTCAGGGAATATATTAATATCAATATGGGGATGTTCTGTATATATTAAAGGATTGCACAAGTGGTCTTTGTGGGTTGTCCGCCGCAGGGAGGATTGATAATAGTGTGTCATTGGTTTTTTGTTTTACCATCAAACGTTTGTCTGGAAATCAGCATATAGGATATACATATCTCCCACAACACCATATTCTACTTCCTTCTCATAATTTAAACACACAAAAGTCGTAACCAAATGTGGATAAAACCAGAATTAAAATACGAGAGTTACATATGAAAAAGATAGGAAACATTATATATTACGGAAAAAGTTTTCCTGAAGAGTTAGCGACAAACCATATGGACAAAGGTCACACCCTAACAATGCCGGGTTCTCAAAATTTTAATTGGTGTAATGGCAAACTCATTTTAACCAGCATTAAACACAGCAAACTTCACATAGCAAAAGATATATTTATATTTATGATATATAGAAATATCACAACTTTTACCTGTTGTCTTCAGCAACTTGAGTGGAAAGTTGTCCCTGTGTTATACACAATCAGTTCACATAGAATGGTCTGTAGTATCCTTTATATCAATTTTATGAGGGTATATCTGACCGTCAATAAATATGATTAATCAAATTTGAGTTATTGGTAAGAATATTTGTACCTTATTCTGATATGCTCTTTGATAAATTAAGATATGAAAACAGATCATGGCATTCAATAATGTTATGGTGAGCGGATCAGCAGTTAGTTTGAATGTCTTCTTATCAAATCTAACAAAAGTTGTGTGAACCGAGATATCTCTCTGCTAGTAACTCACATTTTTTCTATAACGATTCTAAAGATTCTGCCCGACACACCTCTCTGTTCTAAACGCAGAAGTCTCCGCAAGTGATTTGCATGGTTCTTGCTGAAACAAGCATTACTATATCAGCCGAGACAAAAGTGTTTGTGAACAATACCTTTAATTCAACACTTTGATGACTTACATCTGTTTGTGAATCTCCCAACAGCGTAACCGCCGTTAGTGTTACTATCACTACTCCTAGGAGGTGACGGTCTTGTATTAAGGAACGTCCAAGTCTTCGGCGGTATTCCATTAATTGATATAGATATTACCTTGGATTCGCCTTCTGCATTGGATTTCATGCGATTTTACCTCGTGAAATCTTAATTGTTATCCAACTATCGATTTTTGCACTCGATTATACTTTCTGCCTCATCTTTGACCATTGATTGGCACATTGTACACATTGCATCATTGAATCTATCACGTCATTATATGAACACGATTCACACACACAGGATGTACTTGCGATGGCAGACATAAACTAATTGGTGCCCACTTTTGGTTTGTAATGAACATGGTTTCGCTCTGGGCTTATAATGATTCATTCTAATCTTACACAAATCTTGCTACATATATGTGTATTTGAATGGCACAACACGGGAATTATCTAAGAAATATATATATCTACCATCAGGATTTCTCATTTTGTTTAAAGAGAATTTAGCTCAACGGCAACCAAAAACAGAATTTTGAAAATGAAAGCCAAAAGCTATTAACAGATTCGAAGACAAATAAGATAGTCGTGTGATTGGTGTGAAAGTCTAAAAGCGTCGACACCTAACACTACAGTATAATGCCCATGCCTGTTTGATAAAAACAACAACAAACAAAACAAACACACTACACATACACAAATAAAGGTATAAAAAAATCCTGCCCAGGATTGCCTAATGGTGGCTTTCTCCGCTGTCAACAACAGTTAATTCCCTTAAGTAATCTCGCCAGTATCTCTCGACATTGATCCAATAAACCTCTGTCAAACGTCCCTCAATCATACATACACGTATTGTGAAGAACATAAAATCTTAGAAAATAACTACACGAGGTCGACAAATCATTCGAGGGGCGACATAGTTTTATTGTAGAAATCATCTCATGAGTGCAGAGAGGGTACTAATGTATCAGCGGGAACTCCCCACACCGCCCTGTAAACCAACCTTTGCTGTCTCTACATGAAGCTTGTTGGCACCATTAAGAGCTGTAAAGCTGAAGAACAATGCATGGCGTACATCAGTCAACATATTTAACATTAAGTTTGTACAAACAACATATTACAGTATTCCACACCGTCACGCTCATGCAATGGGCCTTCCTATAGTGCAAACGATTGTAATTCGGTGATTTATTGGTTTTTAAAATGGGCCTTATCATCAGCGGTTTAGCAATTCATAGCGTATCGTTGAGACCTATTGACGTTTAACCAGTAGGTGTAACAATATGTATGTGCATGTAGAGTCCTTAATTTCAAGTTCTTCGGGCCATGTCGATTCATCATTGTCAATATATATATGGATATATGTAAATGTGTAACAGAACTCAACAAGGCCAGGATAGACAGAGCGCACCAAATTACATACTGAAATATTTTGCTGCCAAACACAACACACTTATTGTCAGCCGGGATTTGGATCATTATTGACATTAACACCCACTGTAATGTATCTAGATTTAGGACGTGGAAAACACTCAGGTATAGTTTAACATCACCAACTGGTATTGCAGTTCGTCGTTCTAGGTTAGGAAAGTCTTCACAACAAGACTTGAATGTGGTAGGTAATGCACTTCGGATATAAAATGCTCTTTTTAGGAACGAATGCTGAAGAGTGATTAAAACCCCTGTTTTAAAGTAAACTGAAACTGAACTAGAAAGTAGCTTTTAAGGAAAGAAATATGCTAATGTACTCTGGTACATTTATATCATAGAGAGGAGACATGCTGAAATGACCAAGTGACAATGGCTCCAATCAACCAAAGTTTCATGTGACCAACGCTATAGACATGTCGGAGAAGAATGTCTGTGCTACGCCTCATCACAATCCGTAAACATTGAAGTCAGAACTGATGTAGAAGTTGGCCCATGGCGCCCATCTGACTGCTAGCTCCAATTCACCGTTTTAATAGCCGAATGGCCAAGTGCAGTTCGGTAAAAATGTTACCTGGGTACATATTGCTGAGACAGTGTCTTGTTTTAAGTATATTCCATTACTTTATATTAAGACATAGCAGGATTGTTGATATTTTCGCCAGTGACATTAAGTGCCGGCCACGCTCAATACCACAAGTCGTCACCTTCGTTACGATGGAACATAACCTTTGGAAAGTTGTTTGGATGAAATTATATGGTGTAAACAGTTGATAACAACATACAACGTCATTAAGATAAATCCACTATAACTCAGCATGAACACAATTTGATGATATTCCCGGTATCTATTTTAACAGTAATATCAAGTTAATGTCTATAGCAACAGCAGATAATGACAATCGTTATTCATGAAAAAATATTTGTGTGTTATATTTTTGATATTCTTATCAAGATAAGAATCATTTCATTTAATACACCCATAATACTTCAACGTGAATACACATTATAATCGTATAGACTGGTATACAGTTATAGGTATCAATACAAATTCCATTCTTTAAACATCAAGGTATATGTACATTACATCAACATTATTTTACCATCACCGCAATTTCGTATAAATTGCTCATTTTTTTTAATCTACAGTAAATCCAGCTATATTGCCGTCACAGCGTCATCGCGCTAACATTAGATAATTCAGTACTCTGGTACGACCCTAATATAACAATGTGATATCACGCCCTACAGAGATATACGACTCACATGATATCTGTTTAAGACGTTTAACACTTAGGATGAATGACGATACGAATCTCTAGGCCACGTGTAGTAGGGACACGCGGTATTGAAGGAAACATTCTACTTATCCACGATAGCGCTGTGCTCTTGTAGGGTTGGAGAAATGTTATGTTTATATTCACAGTTTCAATACGTAGCTGATCTTGAATGTATCTTGAACGTTAGGGAGGGGGTCCAGTTTAGAAACTGTAAACACGTTGTGAACCAATATACTTCTCCTTTAGATGATCCTTCAGTACGGCGTCGCTACCTCTCCTAGGGGTATACATAAAGAGCACGGCTTTGGGCGTTTTGGCCAGTCTTAACATATCTTGATTGTTGTCTGGAGAGCTCCCAAGGAGAAACTATCGATAGGAAGACATCGCATCACATGGTTCCAGATGTATTTTGGAGTTGTACAATTCCTTATCCCTATTCTGATAAACGAATCTTCTGCCCGGAGACATTGGTATTAGGTTGTGTTTTTATCAGTGTAGTTTTACAATATTTATATATCACACGCTATTGGTGTACTATCATTCTAAATAGCACAGAATTCCTTACTAATAGGTCTCAAATGTATTTAACATACTTGAGACACGTGCATCTAGACTGTGAATTCCATTCGTTTAAAGAAAATCAAAACAAAAACCCGAAAACATGTTCGATTAGGTAATTATATATCTACTAGCTCCAGTATCAATATATAATAGCTATAGCACTGATATTCGAAACTTAATGTATAATCAAGCGTGTGAATTGTAGGAAATTGGGCATTTTCTTACACGTATTAGACTTTGATTTTAATGACTTTAACTGAAACACATTCAAAACAGAAAACTGTTAGAATATCAAGCATAAGTGTTTATTAAATTGCCGTTTTAGAGTCTCCAATAATTACATCATATATTAAATTTACACTTTATACCGTGAATGTTTGATTTTTCATTTATGAATTATAATCCAATTTATTGATTATACACGAATTTCAAAGGGGATCAAGATGCATTTGGGTTGTATCAATTTCAGGTCCCAACTTTAGGATAATCCAAAAACTGTTCCTGAATCAAATCACACAACACTGACATTATAATGAAAACACTTGTAAAAATGATAACAATTCATATATATAATTTATACAAATATCCAGAAAACGCATGTTAGAAACCTAAAGGTTTCTTATCCAAATCCAAATAATCAGGATTCTTTTCCTTAATAGTGAAAATATTCCGACTTTCGATATTCGACTTAAAATCATTGCGTCATCATATCGATAATGCTATATGATAACGCTATCATAAGGTTATCAAATCAAACTATGCTCATAATAACTGGAAGAAAGAATAGGACGTCACAAATATCACAAACGTCCGCAATAAGGGAGGAGAGGACGGACATGGTGACATCTGCGTGGTAAAAAAAAGCTGGATTATGTTTTGTCTGGGTGCCGAGATCAGGAATCTGATATATCGTCCTCTCCTGAGACAAAGCGTCTTAGTCAGTACAAATCTCGCGATTTATTGTACAATCAATAGAGAAATTCAATCTGATCCGGAAACCTCCGCACCTTTAGTGAAATGACAGACACGAAATTCCAGTATAAACATTGTAAGAGGAATATAGGATTGCACAGACCTACGGAACTAATCCGGTAAACATGTGATTGATAGGACGCTTAAATTCGAAACAAGGGACTTTATAGTGACAGTGAATACATTTTCGTACCTACAAAAAATGTAACAAGCGAATTGCATTGTTTACTTAAAAAACAAATGATACCGACATTAAAAAACATACCATAATTCAAACTCAAAATCGATTAAACTAGGAAAAATATAGCAAAATATAGCTGTACATGGACTACTGAAACAGAATTCTTTTAAGGGAAATGAATTGACAGGGGATGTATTTGCCTACTGACAAAAATGCAACAAGAGACTTGCTAACAAAAAAGTAAGAAGGGGCATGGGTTGACAGGAGATGTAGCTGCCTGCTAACAAAAAAGTAACAAGCGGCATGGATTGACAGGAGATGTATTTGCCTGCTAGCAAAAAAGTAACAAGGGACATGGATTGACAGGAGATGTACCTGCCTGCTAACAAAAAAGTAACAAGGGGCATAGATTGACAGGAGATGTATATGCCTGCTAACAAAAAGTAACAAGGGACTTGGATGGAGTAAATCGACGCTGATATACCAGCATTGAAATAACGGTTTAACATTGAAAGGAACGACATTGTATTACAAATATTGTACCATTGGAGTAAAATTAACAAGAATGACTCTCGTTAATCGCATGTGCGACGCTTTAGTCCTTATGTAACTGATTTAAAGTGACAGGGATTTGTATTTTTGGAAATACAGTGGTGTCTCGGTGTTGTGATTGGGAACTTGAATTGTTTATTGCGACACAAAGATACCAATGTCGTATCATTACCTTTGGACAGTTTCAACAACATATAGTACTGTATAATCAGATTTATTTTCACATTTTTTATACATGATTTTGGAATCTGTGACAACTGTCAATTAAAACAGCATGCAATTTTCCGAATCGGATTTGAAGTTAATCGGCTATTTCCCCGTTAATAACATTTCAGTGTCTTTATAAATTTTTCGCATAAATTAAGAGCTGAAGCTGTGGCGATAAGGAAATCCTTTCGATAACAGAAATAAAACAAGCATTGCTTACTCTAAATTGTAAACACTACTACCTACCTACGGATAAACATATATCAGTATCTCTAATTACTGTACATTTTACGTTATCTCAGAACAGGACAGAAACTAAACTATTTGATCTGGATAGATGTGAGTTTTCATTGTGGCCGGCTTCTGTAACTTATTGGCTGTTTTGGCGAAATCATACACTAACAACGCAACACCGACGAGAGGCCTGTGTAAGGAAGGGGTCGTATCTGTCAATATCATTATATTACTGTAGGTATGTAGACACCCTTATATATAATATCATTACATTTCCTGAGTCCAACTGGACCCCAGTTTCTACTTGGGACAGACATTAACAGTTTGTGATATTGTTTACCTGTTATTTCCTAGATATATATTTTGACAACATGAGTAAATTCCGCGGTAGATCTGGAGCCGCTTTTCTTCACAATGCGGGTATTTGTATTCACTCTAACGATATTAGAAAGCTAAATGTAAAACAATCAATGGACATTTACTTCGAATCTCCATGTACACTAAAAGTAATCTTTAAAGGAATTTTATAATCAACTCAAGAAAAAACCTAAAGAACTGACAATGACTTGATTTGGTAACAGGCGAGGAAGCCAAGATCTTCTCCTTAAAAAAAATATAGTTGTTAAATCATAAACATACATATAAGACTATCAGCATAGCTACGTATGGTACTTACCGTGTTTACATCCTAGGAGGATACAGATAGGAACCATGTAGATCCAGGCTTTGTTCATCCTGCATCCTTCTCTTCACCAACACACACAGAGAAGAATTCTTCAAACTTTTTATTTCCGGTAAATCCCAGAGTTGTCGACACACATAGTCGTTGTGTTGTCACTATGGAAGGCCCTGTGTCAGGGCGAGCTACGGACACGAGCAATTGATCAGATTGTCGTTGCCATAGTTTTCAGAGAAGCCTGTACTAATACGAAGGAAAACCGTGACGTCGTACCATGTTCTCCTTCCGGTTTTCGTATTGGTATTACGGAAATGAATATGTGACTGTCTCGCGCGAGTCTAGATTGAGGGTTAAGACAAAGGAGCGTGTCCCTCTTGGGGCGGTGTCGTGAAACTAGGATGGATCAATGGCGGGGACGAAACTACTACCACACTGGGAGAGCGGCTTCGCCGATCGATCCCACACTACTCTATTAATAATGAAAGCTTTTCCACCTGTTGATTTGCGATTCGGGCTAGACCATGCATGACATCACTATACCCTAGTGGTGGGTCGCCTCAGGTCATCCCTATATCCCCCTTTTCGTCGCTTTATCTAACACCTTTTCTCATTCTGGCGATAATTCGTAGCGTGGTAAGATCATGTCGTTGGGGAGCGATAAGTATAACGATAATTTGCCGCTGGGCTTTATTCCATTGCTACCACGCGAAGATACTTCTAATACATAACATTATACTGGTATTGTTGATATGTCTTTCTATAAGTATACAGACTATTGCCGTCAATCATTGTTGATATCTTCTTGGCAATATTTACACATTCCTTAGAAGCTCCAACGATGGGATAATTAATGATTCTAAAAGCGAGCAGTAATCATGGTAGTTAAGAGGATGATGAAGGCTTCGTCCTATATAGTACGCGATGATAAGTTTGGCAAGATGTATATTTTCTCATTAAGTAATAATATTTAAAATGTTTGCACTTGTCATAGCGGCATACCATTGGTTTATTGGCATTTTATAACGTAGATGATTTCAAGCAACTGTTTGCGTTCCCAATGCATACGGTATATATATTATATATGTGTGAGGCTGGGTCAAACTGCGGGGCATCATTCCCGATACATATGATATACCTCTTATAGATGTGTGTAAGGGTGTATGTGTGAGGCTGGGTCAAACTGCGGGGCATCATTCCCGATACATATGATATACCTCTTATAGATGTGTGTAAGGGTGTATGTGTGAGGCTGGGTCAAACTGCGGGGCATCATTCCCGATACATATGATATACCTCTTATAGATGTGTGTAAGGGTGTATGTGTGAGCCTGGGTCAAACTGCGGGGCATCATTCCCGATACATATGATATACCTCTTATAGATGTGTGTAAGGGTGTATGTGTGAGCCTGGGTCAAACTGCGGGGCATCATTCCCGATACATAGGATATACCTCTTATAGATGTGTGTAAGGGTGTATGTGTGAGCCTGGGTCAAACTGCGGGGCATCATTCCCTATGTGTAATACGGCGTGATCGCAAAACACAACACGGATACTCGTAAGATCAATTCATTACGAACTAATCGATGATAAAAAGAAAGACGTGTGTTGGAGGTGAGTGCGGATTGCATAGCGCTGTACTCAATACCAATGGACACATTGATTTTATATATGTCTATAACACCTACCGCCCTCGGCTGTCTTACGATGTGTCACTGGTGTGAACATGGACTTAGGAAGGTTGAAAGGAGAAAACAGGCTAATCCATGGCTACCACGGATATGCCTTGATTGATAATAGGTCCCAAGCTACTTTAAGTTAATGATTAAGCGATAAAAACTCGAGTTGTATCAACAATCATAGATTTAATCACATATCATTGTTTGACTGAATATGCAATCTACGCATAATCAATATCAATCATTAACGCCCCTATTCTTCAGCTGATTTATGATGGCATAATTACGGTGAAACCGGAATTACTGAATATAAGTTATGATGATGAATAAGGAACCTATAAGTAGTCATATCAAGGTCGATTGTTGCTCATTGTACGAAAACCAAGCAGGAACAACGAAAGAGTAAATGTTTGTTGTATATATCTGCATGTCGAAAGCAGCAACTAACTGTGCCCTAATCTCTCTGGAAAAATCGCGGATAACACTCCGACGTGTTGACATTGGACAGCCGAAGGATAAGACCTGAGCACTGCATGTTGATCGTAGGAGACGTGCGTCTTCGTATTGATCCTGACATACATGTTGATCATAGGAGACGTGTGTCTTCGTATTGATCATGACAGACATGTTGATCATAGGAGACGTGCGTCTTCGTATTGATCATGACATACATGTTGATCGTAGGAGACGTGCGTCTTCGTATTAAATCCTGACAGACATGTTGATCGTAGGAGACGTGCGTCTTCGTATTGATCCTGACAGACATGTTGATCGTAGGAGACGTGCGTCTTCGTATTGATACTGACATACATGTTGATCGTAGGAGACGTGCGTCTTCGTATTGATCATGACATACATGTTGATCATAGGAGACGTGCGTCTTCGTATTGATCCTGACATACATGTTGATCATAGGAGACGTGCGTCTTCGTATTGATCCTGACACACATGTTGATCATAGGAGACGTGCGTCTTCGTATTGATCATGACATACATGTTGATCATAGGAGACGTGCGTCTTCGTATTGATCCTAACATACATGTTGATCATAGGAGACGCGCGTCTTCGTATTGATCATGACGGACATGTTGATCGTAGGAGACGTGCGTCTTCGTATTGATCCTGACATACATGTTGATCGTAGGAGACGTGCGTCTTCGTATTGATCCTGACATACATGTTGATCGTAGGAAACGTGCGTTTTCGTATTGATCCTAACAGACATGTTGGTCATTGGAGATGGCGTCTTCGTATTGATCCTGACAGACATGTTGATCATAGGAGACGTGCGTCTTCGTATTGATCATGACATACATGTTGATCGTAGGAGACGTGCGTCTTCGTATTTGTCCTGACAGACATGTTGATCGTAGGAGACGTGCGTCTTCGTATTGATCCTGACATACATGTTGATCGTAGGAAGACGTGCGTCTTCGTATTGATCCTGACAGACATGTTGATCATAGAAGACGTGCGTCTTCGTATTGATCCTGACATACATGTTGATCATAGGAGACGTGCGTCTTCGTATTGATCCTGACATACATGTTGATCATAGGAGACGTGCGTCTTCGTATTGATCATGACATACATGTTGATCATAGGAGACGTGCGTCTTCGTATTGATCCTAACATACATGTTGATCATAGGAGACGCGCGTCTTCGTATTGATCATGACGGACATGTTGATCGTAGGAGACGTGCGTCTTCGTATTGATCCTGACATACATGTTGATCATAGGAGACGTGCGTCTTCGTATTGATCCTGACATACATGTTGATCATAGGAGACGTGCGTCTTCGTATTGATCATGACATACATGTTGATCATAGGAGACGTGCGTCTTCGTATTGATCCTAACATACATGTTGATCATAGGAGACGCGCGTCTTCGTATTGATCATGACGGACATGTTGATCGTAGGAGACGTGCGTCTTCGTATTGATCCTGACATACATGTTGATCGTAGGAGACGTGCGTCTTCGTATTGATCCTGACATACATGTTGATCGTAGGAAACGTGCGTTTTCGTATTGATCCTAACAGACATGTTGGTCATTGGAGATGGCGTCTTCGTATTGATCCTGACAGACATGTTGATCATAGGAGACGTGCGTCTTCGTATTGATCATGACATACATGTTGATCGTAGGAGACGTGCGTCTTCGTATTTGTCCTGACAGACATGTTGATCGTAGGAGACGTGCGTCTTCGTATTGATCCTAACAGACATGTTGATCGTAGAAGACGTGCGTCTTCGTATTGATACTGACAGACATGTTGATCATAGAAGACGTGCGTCTTCGTATTGATCCTGACATACATGTTGATCGTAGAAGACGTGCGTCTTCGTATTGATCCTGACAGACATGTTGATCATAGAAGATGGCGTCTTCGTATTGATCCTGACATACATGTTGATCGTAGGAGATGGCGTCTTCGTATTGATCCTGACATACATGTTGATCATAGGAGATGGCGTCTTCGTATTGATCCTGACAGACATGTTGATCATAGGAGATGGCGTCTTCGTATTGATCCTGACATACATGTTGATCGTAGGAGCCGTGCGTATTCGTATTGATCCTGACAGACATGTTGATCGTAGGAGACGTGCGTCTTCGTATTGATCCTGACATACATGTTGATAGTAGGAGATGGCGTCTTCGTATTGATCCTGACATACATGTTGATCGTAGGAGATGGCGTCTTCGTATTGATCCTGACATACATGTTGATCGTAGAAGACGTGCGTCTTCGTATTGATCCTGACATACATGTTGATAGTAGGAGATGGCGTCTTCGTATTGATCCTGACATACATGTTGATCGTAGAAGACGTGCGTCTTCGTATTGATCCTGACAGACATGTTGATCATAGGAGATGGCGTCTTCGTATTGATCCTGACATACATGTTGATCGTAGGAGCCGTGCGTATTCGTATTGATCCTGACAGACATGTTGATCGTAGGAGACGTGCGTCTTCGTATTGATCCTGACATACATGTTGATAGTAGGAGATGGCGTCTTCGTATTGATCCTGACATACATGTTGATCGTAGGAGATGGCGTCTTCGTATTGATCCCTGCAGACATGTTGATCATAGGAGACGTGCGATTTCGTATTGATCCTGACAGACATGTTGATCATAGGAGACGTGCGTCTTCGTATTGATCCTGACATACATGTTGATCATAGGAGATGGCGTCTTCGTATTGATCCTGACAGACATGTTGATCGTAGGAGACGTGCGTCTTCGTATTGATCCTAACATACATGTTGATCGTAGGAGACGTGCGTCTTCGTATTTGTCCTGACAGACATGTTGATCGTAGGAGACGTGCGTCTTCGTATTGATCCTAACAGACATGTTGATCGTAGAAGACGTGCGTCTTCGTATTGATCCTGACAGACATGTTGATCGTAGAAGACGTGCGTCTTCGTATTGATCCTGACAGACATGTTGATCATAGGAGATGGCGTCTTCGTATTGATCCTGACAGACATGTTGATCATAGGAGATGGCGTCTTCGTATTGATCCTGACATACATGTTGATCGTAGGAGCCGTGCGTATTCGTATTGATCCTGACAGACATGTTGATCGTAGGAGACGTGCGTCTTCGTATTGATCCTGACATACATGTTGATAGTAGGAGATGGCGTCTTCGTATTGATCCTGACATACATGTTGATCGTAGGAGATGGCGTCTTCGTATTGATCCCTGCAGACATGTTGATCATAGGAGACGTGCGATTTCGTATTGATCCTGACAGACATGTTGATCATAGGAGACGTGCGTCTTCGTATTGATCCTGACATACATGTTGATCATAGGAGATGGCGTCTTCGTATTGATCCTGACAGACATGTTGATCGTAGGAGACGTGCGTCTTCGTATTGATCCTAACAAACATGTTGATCGCAGGAGACGTGCGATTTCGTATTGATCCTGACAGACATGTTGATCATAGGAGACGTGCGTCTTCGTATTGATCATGACGGACATGTTGATCATAGGAGATGGCGTCTTCGTATTGATTCTGACATACATGTTGATCGTAGGAGACGTGCGTCTTCGTATTGATCCTGGCAGATAACAGGACGAAACAAACCAAACTACACACTCTAATGACATACATATCACATGTGTACGCTGTAACTGAGATGCTGATTGATCGCCAATCGACGCGTCTTATCATCATTTCTATGTAGGCACTATGCTACCTGGTTTTTCGTCCAGGCAAATTAAGTGTGGTATTACTATGAATATTGTTTCCCAAAACGGATTTCAGATAAATTATACATATATGCTTTTGTATGTTAACGCGCACTGTATAACATAATATATGTGTTTGTACTTTCTATCGTGGTTTGGAGCTTTCAAACGTTTTCGTGGATACAAAATTTTGTGGTTAGCCCCTGCAAAAATAATAAAACAATACTACATACAACAATATTCGCTGTATTTATATTCAATAAATTTTATACACAACGGACGTTTCATGTTGCACAGTACACTATAATATAATATCCAACTCCTGTCGTACAAAAATGTCAATATACCTTTATTTCATTAAGGTTGTGAAGGAAATATTCAGGAGCCAACCACGAGACAATGCACGCAGTCTTCTTACTGAAATATTTCTTGCGACGTTCATGTAATTTATCAACAAGTGTGGTACATGTTTTATTTCTGTAGAGGAAGTCATATCCTATCAATAATTAATGGTTTTGATACATGTAGAGAAAGCTCTTACGACCAATGCTGTTGGCACATCGTACAGCTCTGTATGTCATGAGTAGCTGATTTGTTAACGTCTAACAAACATACATCTCTTTAATTGATTTTTTAATGTAAATGTACCGACAATATTAATACTTACAATTTTACATGTTTACAATCCCGTAACTAAGTTAACGACTGATACAGAAGACATTGTAAAGAGAAACTAAATAATGGACGTGATAACGGCATGGGGTTGATACTGGACAACTTTCTTCTGAAGGCACCTCGTCGTTTGGATTATTTGTTGCATACATACAATTCAACCATGTGTTTCGATACAATTTAGAGTTTGATTCCTCCGATTTCTGATACTACATGGGTTTCTTAAACGGAATGGCCCAATGGTGTAAAATAAGCACTTATAGTTTGCGATATATCCTCATCGATTTTCTAAATTTTTAAAGAGGGCTTATAATCCTTTCTTCATTCTCCTAGAAATCATATTGCGTAATAAGATGTTTTCCACCGCTCATAGACTATCAGTCCCCGATGTTTGCTTATCATATTTCTGACTGGAATGAGTTTTCCCTGGTAGTCCGAGCCACTGCTGAACATGCTATATTATTTAAACAATAAATGGGTCAATGATTTTTGTTTTATTTCTGTTTTTTAACAAGAAAATGAGATCAAATAAAAATAAAGAATCCGTGCAAAAAAAAGAAAAAGAAAATCCTCTTTGTGTTTTCTCGATATAATAATCACCACACCGCAAACGATATTTGACGAATAAACAATTGTACGCTATTTATTTGGCGCGTAAACAAATATACGCTATTCGAAAAATTGTATGCAGCTGATTTAAAATTTTCCTCCTGGACCAAACTCAGCCTTAAACCTGTGACCTGATGACCTAATACTTTGAGGGTGTCAACCTGGCGCTAATTACCCCCAATTGCTAGTTGTGAGTAATTGACTATCGCATGAGTGCTCTTAGACAGATTCTCATCACGACGGCTTTCTTAAATTAACAACTGATGGTTGTTGTTTAAAGTTTTAGCTTAATGAGTTGTCTAAGGTACATCAATTTCATGACGCTGTGTTGTACATTGATCCCTATGATCAATGGTAAAATGATCTGTAGTGATACTTGTGTATGTGATCACTGATATGTTGTGTATGTGATTATTGATATGCTGTGTATGATCAGTGATACATTGTATATATAATCACTGATATGTTGTGTATGATCACTGATATGTTGTGTATGATCACTGATATGTTGTGTATGTGATAACTGATATGTTGTGTATGTGATAACTGATATGTTGTGTATGTGGTCACTGATATGTTGTGTATGTGGTCACTGATATGTTGTGTATGATAACTGGTATAATGTGTATGTGATCACTGATATGTTGTGTATGATAACTGGTATAATGTGTATGTGATCACTGGTATGATGGGTATGTGATCACTGATATGTTCTGTATGAACACTGATATGTTATATATGTTATCACTGATATGCTGTGTATGATCACTGATATGTTGTGTATGTGATCACTGATATGTTGTGTATGTGATCACTGATATGTTGTGTATGATCACTGATATGTTGTGTATGTGATCACTGATATGTTGTGTATGTGATTACTGATATGCTTTGTATTTGATCACTGATATGTTGTGTATGAACACTGATATGTTGTGTTTGTGATCACTGATATGCTGTTTATGTGATCACTGATATGTTGTGTATGTGGTCACTGATATGTTGTGTATGAACACTGATATGTTGTGTTTGTGATCACTGATATGTTGTGTATGTGATTACTTATATGTTGTGTATGATCACTGATACAATGTTTATGATCACTGATATGCTGTGTATGATAACTGGTATAATGTGTATGTGGTCACTGATATGTTGTGTATGTGATTACTGATATGTTGTGTATGATCACTGATATGTTGTGTATGTGATCACTGATATGTTGTGCATGATCACTGATATGTTGTGTATGATCACTGATATGTTGTGTATGATCACTGATATGTTGTGTATGATCACTGATATGTTGTGTATGATAACTGGTATAATGTGTATGTTATCACTGATATGTTGTGTATGATCAGTGATATGTTGTGTATGATAACTGGTATAATGTGTATGTTATCACTGATATGTTGTGTATGATCAGTGATATGTTGTGTATGATCAGTGATATGTTGTGTATGATCACTGATATGTTGTGTATGATCACTGATATGTTGTGTATGATCACTGATATGTTGTGTATGTGATCACTAATATGTTGTATATGATCACTGATATGTTGTGTATGATCACTGATACAATGTGTATGTGATCACTGATATGTTGTGTATGATCAGTGATACATTGTGTATGTGATCACTGATATGTTGTGTATGATCACTGATATGTTGTGCATGTGATCACTGATATGTTGTGTATGATCACTGATATGTTGTGTATGATCACTGATATGTTGTGTATGTGATCACTGATATGTTGTATATGTGATCACTGATATGTTGTGTATGATCACTGATATGTTGTGTATGTGATCACTGATATGTTGTGTATGTGATCACTGATATGTTGTGTATGTGATCACGGATATGTTGTGTATGATCACTGATATGTTGTGTATGATCACTGATATGTTGTGTATGTGATCACTGATATGTTGTGTATGTGATCACGGATATGTTGTGTATGATCACTGATATGTTGTGTATGATAACTGATATGTTGTGTATGATCAATGATATGTTGTGTATGTGATCACTGATATGTTGTGTATGTGATCACTGATATGTTGTGTATGTGATGACTGATATGTTGTGTATGTGATCACTGGTATAATGTGTATGTGATCATTGATATGCTGTGTATTTGATCACTGATATGTTGTGTATGATCACTGATATGTTGTGCATGATAACTGATACAATGTGTATGAGATCACTGATATGTTCTGTATGAACACTGATATGCTGTTTATGTGATAACTGATATGTTGTGTATGATCAATGATATGTTGTATACGATAACTGGTATAATGTGTATGTGATCACTGATATGTTGTGTATGTGATCACTGATATGTTGTGTATGTGATCACTGATATGTTGTGTATGTGGTCACTGATATGTTGTGTATGGTCTTTGATACATTGTTGAGTACTGTCTCTGATTCAGTGTTGTGTATGGTCAATGATACTGTGTTGTGTATGGTCAATGATACAGTGTTGTGTTTGGTCCCTGATACATTGTGTACGGCCAATGATACAGTGTTGTGTTTGGTCACTAATACATTTCTGTGTATGGTCACTGATACATTGTGTATGGTCACTGATACATTGTGTATGGCCACTGATACAGTGTTGTGTATGGTTAATGATACAGTGTTGTGAATGGTTAATGATACAGTGTTGGGTATGGTCAATGATACAGTGTTGGGTATGGTCAATGATACAGTGCATTGTATGGTCAATGATGCAGTGTTGTGTCTGACCATCAATACACTGTAATATATAATAACGGATACAACAAGAAGCTCTTCTGAGGGTTAAACAATCAGGAAAATCACCCCGGAGATAGATATCCCTGTTATTTCTTCAAGGTACGAGATGAATTTAGTTCTTTTATCATATAATTTTATGGACGCCGGGCTCTATCACTCAAATATAATATATATAAAAAAAATATTGTCATCCAACCCAATGTTGCCAGCACGTGCTATCTGTCATACCCTAATGGCTGGCAGAAAAATCACATCCTGGGGGACGACAGAAAAAGCATGGGGGACGACAGGAAAACACTGGGGACGACAGAGAAACCCTGGGGGACGACAGAGAAATCCCGGGGGACGACAGAGAAATCCTGGGGGACGATAAAGAGAGCCTGGGGGACGACAGAGAAAGCCTTGGGGACGACAGAGAAACCCTGGGGGACAACAGAGAAACCCTGGGGGACGATAGAGAAACCCTAGATGACGACAGAGAAACCCTGGAGGACGACATAGAAAGCCTACATAGGTAATACGGGAGACAAATATGTGATGGGAGAATATTGTATCGTTGTAACATTTTAAAAATTCTGTTTCCAGCTCCGAGATAAGTGAAGGTTCGCTTTCTCATTCCATAACTCATTGCGATATCCTACACTTTATTAGTCACTTCAACGCATTCCGATATGCTGTTTGATAAAAACATTATGGAAGTTATCTAAGGAGGACTAATCATGGTCCACGTTCCTAATCACAAAGAGAATTTGATGACTATGATGATTTACATATCACCAACAATATAGCACATTCCCTCGGTACGAATAGACTGTGTGGAAAGCAGTATATCCTATTATTAGCTATACAATTGTTCAACAAGCTCATTGTATGTACGTCAATACATTAATTCTATAATGCCACTTTCTTCTTAAATTATTAAGTATGTATTCCATTATAACATTGTATTGATAACGGCCAATATAAAGAATATATTTTAGAATACAAAGGTCATTCATTGCAATCGTATATAAGAGTATACATAAGAGAAACAGGTACGATATTTACAGGTGTAGGAACAATGACCAGTTTGGTTTATAAATTATTAATGCCTCGCAAATTGCAATGCTATATATACGTGTGTGTGTTATATGACAGAGCATTATTTCGAACAAAGACAGAAATTACACAGCACTCCAGCCTGTCGAACCTTGACCTGAACACATAGCGATCAGCACATGACCTACGTGTCTATGTATGTATATTAACCCGCCCTCTCTAGTCTTGCAACAAGTAGATCGATGCTATTATGTGGACTCACACAGCAATGTGGCGAATTGTCTTAATCAGTTCATGAATCAATACAGCGCTAATGAAATTAGTTGACGTCTTATGGGCCTATGTCCTTTGTGCCTGGCCCAGACACGTTCCGTACTAGCACACATGCTGACCATTCTTCACAACCTACGCCAATTAGGTTTCAGCTTGTACGGTCGACCTACCATAAATCGGACTCTTGTGATTCTCTTTTTCTTATATTGTCACTTCTTAATTTAGTTTATAAACTTGTGGATGGACAAGAACGGTCCCTGATAAGACCTTACATCACTTATAATCACTTTTTATTTCGACAGAGAGAACAAGGTTTCCTTATACGTAAAGTCTTTGTGCCATAATAATCTTCCTTGTTCGTTATATAACGATTGCACGAGATCCAAACGCCTCTCGTTATCACGTTAATGAATCATAATTTCTATTCAAAATTGTATGAATTCAAAACAAAATTGCAGAAGAAAATGGTAACGCTGAGTTAAGAGTAGATTAATCTAAAAGAATACAAAGAACGAAACGACGACTCTAGACTAACCTTATCTATTAGCATTGTCAAGCAGCGCGTCTGCTGTATAGGCAGTTGGCATTGCTCTTGTTGGAAAGGTGTTTTGGTAGGAGTATAGCAGGATTATGTTTTCATTCTCGCCAAACTTTTCCAATGTCACAACAAAAACCCGTATTATTAGATGGGGAACGATGGAGTGAGTACAAATATGGACAAAAGAAATACTTACTTGAGGTAGTGATAACGAAATAGCAATCATCGAATATTGAACACGACAATAGTCATATCGCAAAAATGAATGATCTCAATTAAATCTTCCCCAAAGTATCCATCAATAGGGAAAATTAAAAGGTGCCTCGGTATATTTTGCTATAAAAATGTATTAATAAGAATATCTAACTATATTTCATTCGTGTAGCTAATATTTTGATATTTTGCACTCGTTGTGCGCAGTCGTGAAAACAATATATAAATATTATCCCCACTCGTGAAATATCTGTAATATTACTGAAGACACTGTAGATATCCTCTATGCATTAAAGTGTGTTGTGACTACCTTTGTGACAAAATTGATGTTCCGTAGATGGTAAAGCGCACGGGTGGAGGTAATGGCGTGGTTTGTCCGGATACCTTGCCATATGATCATGAACAAGGGAAGCATTACTGTGTTCCTTTGTACCGATTTCAAATTAAGATTATCAGCACTTACCTTATATGATATTGTGCATTACATCACCTATACATATTTTAATACCTTTATGAGAGTGTACCGATTTCCTTCCAATATTTCCAATAATGTCACTTTGAACTTTACATTGAATGAAATAATAATAAAAAAACTCACTTTCTAATACACGTAGAATCTAAAACAAAATATGTTCGAAGTTTAAAGCGAATCAGCGGTAGATCCTACCGCACAATTATGTTGATTTGTCAGATTTTAGATAAAAAGTATTGAAACGGTTTCAAATTAATAAGGGAATTACTTTTCCTTAAGGATTGAAAAAGTGCTGCATCTTCACATGCATCTTCATTTCTACAGTTAAACTACATTCTGTTAGGATGTATAGCCCTATAAGAGCAATACAGGCAGTAACGGCAGTAGATTTCTACACATTTCTCTGTAATGAAGTTAAGGATCATACTGATGTAATCATGAACAGGGAGTATAAATCTAAACAAACATTTAATTAGTCTTTTTTATCGGGCTAGCTATGGAAGCAGGCATTCATAAAATAACGTCACGTATTCATGTGGTTTATAATGAATTAGGGGTGAGTTAAAACAGCGGTGTCATCCTTCAATTCTTAAAATATTAGCACACTTAGAATTGTAAAATTACCGATGGATTTACTAATTGGGTTAGTGTCTATCTTCCTGTATATTTTCACTATGATAGAACTTATATAACACAACCATTATAATGTTTAAGACTGACTTTTCGATGACTACACTGTCACCTTCATCAGACTAATGACCAATGTGAAGCGTACTAGCACTGAAATAATTATGTCGTATCCGATAGAGCATCTTATAGAGCATCTTATAGAACATCGTATAGAAATCTTATAGAACATCTTATAGAACCTATCATAGAACATCTTTCTTATAGAACATCTTAAAGAACCTCTTATAGAACACATTATATAACATCTTTCATATTGAGGATTACAGAACATATTAGAGAATATCTTAAAGAACATCTTATAAACTATCTTTCATTCAGAGCAACTTATAGGATACCCTATAGAATATCTTATAGAACATCTTATATAACATCTTATAGAACATATAATAGAACATCTTTCTTATAGAACATCTTAAAGAACATCTTATAAAACACATTATATAGCATCTTATAAACCATCTGTCATTCAGAGCATCTTATAGATTATCCTATAGAATATCTTAAAGAGCATCTTATGGAACATCGTACAGGACATCTTATAGAACATATTACAGAACATTTTATATAATCTTACAGTATACAAATATATCATGGGCGACTGTGCAATAGTCCAGAGTATTTGACACGATGTATTGGTAATCGACCGATGCTCTATTGCACGAGACATTCAAAACATACACGGCATATCGTTGCCTTCAGTTACAGCGAAAACATTATTTCATTTGACGTTCTGTTTAAGCTTGAGTTCCTTTATATACTTTCCAATGAATCTTATCATATCTTGATTTTCCGTGGTATCAGGATTCTTTCCACTATATTACTGATAGTTACTGGAGATTTTTGATATCATGTGGTAATTTTTTTCATATTTTATGACGGTTACTGAAGATGTTTAATTTAATCTGATCCCTTCATCATTTTTTATGACGGTTACTAAAGATTACTGGTCTCATCAAATCCTTTTTTTTCATGTTCTATGACTATTATTGAAGATTTTTGATATCGTTTGATCTTTTTCATGTTTGTTGACAATCACTGAAGATTTTAAAATTAATTTGATTACTATTTTATGCTTCATAATAGCTATGGAAGATTTTCGATATCATTTGAAAACTTTTTCATGTTTCGTGTCGAAATTGACAGTTTTGTGTTATGTTTTTTCCAAACAGTGACATCACCAAATGTTTTATGTCATGTATTACAGGTACTATTTCTCCATAGACCTCATGGGTATGGCCATGCAATCTGCTTCAAGGCAATCTTTGTAACAATAACATTTAAGATTTACAGGGTTTATATATCGATTGTTTGTCTAAATTGACATTTCGTTTGCATGCTGTTAATTTCTAACTTTACTTGTTGTTTGGATGGTCCTTACAACTGCCATGATATGTGGGGTCGATGCACCCAAAAGTAATTATTAATATATAACAAAACGTATCACTACAAGTCTTTAGACAGTGTATGCACGCTTTATGACGTAATAGTGTACTATTTTTAAACCCATTGTACTGTACTTTCTGGAAAATGATTACACAGCGCTAACAAAACGTGTGACTAATTTAGCCTATGAATTATTTAAATAACAACCAAACAATTATCATGGCGGTCTCTTCGGTAACATTGTAAAAGAAGCCGTTGCCTTTTTTACCAATTTATTTAATTTACGAAGCGAAAATAAACAGAGGTGCTATATTCTAGACAACATAAATTCATTAGGGATGAATTGATTGCAACAACAATGGGAAATTAATGACGAGAGACTACACAGTGGCAATCCCTCCGCATGTAAACAAAGCAGCCTTATTGTTTCGGTATGCATACGTTTTAGTGTAAAGAAAACAATTGTATTTGTTGGTTGTTGTTGTAATAAATCAGTCGGTTGTTAAGTATTGTTTTAATTAAGAGTTTTAACACATACATAATTGTGAAATGTGAACAGGATAACAACACAATTTGGAATCATTATTGTTAATGTCTGTCTTTGATGAGAATAGTATTAGTATACACATTTAACTGTTGAGCAGCTTATTAAACACTGTCATGTCATCAATAAAACACTATACATACTCTTTTACTTTGATTCCTTGAAGAACATTCATTTGTCAGTGACAACAGCAGACTTTCGTGAGAATGAACCACCCCGATGATGTTTTGGGCGGTATGAATTTTCCCTTCAAAAAATCTTATTATTCTGTGAAAGTATGCTCTCAATTTCACAAAATTAAAAAAAAAACATAATTCTTGTAAGTTATCAAGAATCGTATCGAATATTGATAGATTATAAAAGCATTACCATAAAGAAAAAACAGACCAACAATGCAATGCATACTATTTTACTGCCGTTGAACCCTGTCTGATGGACAATGAAATCATAACACAATTGCGAACAGTATCAATAGTACAGTATCATTATTATGCAAATAAATCGTGGCTTCAGGGAGTGAAATGTTTCCTCATTGGACAGTTTGCTTAAAGGAGGCGGGACTTCAAGGTCTTTCAAGGACACCAACTTGTTGTTCTAAACTTGCAGGAAGCTTCTTTCAAGTGAGAAAAAAACAAGTTAGATCAAGCTGACGAATATTCCTGACTACATCATCGCTTCGGCCTGAATGGTTCGAGTACGCATGCGTCAAACGTTTTGTAAACAACACCTACCGAGCCCCTACAATGCTTAATGTGATAATAGAAAATTCTTGACAAGTCTCTATGGATGTGAAATTACATATATACACATAACAGCCCTTGCCGCGAGGTAAACCGCAACCTCAGTCAAATGACATCACGGATGCAGACACAGATCATAAATTTAGTTACAACAGAACATGTACTGGCACCATTGCGGTACACAAACACGTTGGGATAAGCGACAGTTCTACCTGCAATCTGAACTCGATTGGCTGAATGGCAAATAGGAAAAGCTGTCGACATTATTGTTCCACTTGATATTCAAATCGCTATTTCAGTCGTTCAAGTACAGCCAATCATCGCCATTGTAACACTAGTGGGATGCGGATAACTGCTTGTATCAGTAGATTTAATGGAATCACCTCCCGTCAAGGTATATAGAGTTTACCTGCAAAATGTTAAGAACTTATGGAAAGTTTGCAACAGCAACGAAACCAAAATGCTTATAAATCTTTGTAAGAATTTACGACTTTTCTGTCTTCCAATTGAAAAAGAAACCGTTTGAAGAACGCTTTATATTTGTCACATTTAGTTGTCTGTGGCTTTTCAACTCTGAAATACATAAGAAGTAAATGCTTTGTCAACAGAATTTTGTCATGCCTGAGAGAACTACATCTTACACTTATCCTTATAACAATGACACGGGCTGATGAGAGGAAGTCACACCTGAAAATAAACGATAGTTCGGCCAACATTCGCTATTGTGTACCACATTTGTTATATATGCAGCAATGCACAGGTTTATAAGGGCAACTGTACGTATGTACAACTGTAGAAACACATAGATTAGGGACCATTGCCTTATTGAACACGCACAGGAACGGAGGAATCGTTTGTTGTAAACTTTGCTCTAATGTGATATCTACAGCGGTAACAATATATAGACCTCTTATTGAATCAGTCGTAAATACATGCCTTAATGACAACCTGGATTCAGCAACTCACTCTCATATGTAACCTATTTCCCCCTCCCAATGTTAGTTAATAAACTGGTTACCCGTACCTGAATTAAGGGATCACCTGTCATATGTGGCATTTTTCATTGCCCTCCTTGGACTGTATACAGATATCGTGTTACTAGCTTCTATTTCTACTATACGGCATCCTCCAATATTGTTTGTAGCATTTGTAGAAGATGGTCAGTACATTACTTGGTTTGGCCTGCATATACGTGATAATGTAAAGGTGACTTCTGTGAGGTCAGCCGTTTATTAGTCAACGAACCGAATATATTTAATGGTCAAAACACTCGAAATAGATTTACGAACTGTCATTATAGCATGATAAGGATATCTTATTATCGTTAATTATATTGCCCTGGAACCATGGGGTTATTTCGTACGTCCAAATAGTTAATGACTCCCTAGAGTTTGCTTATCTGGTTTGATCTGCACGTGAAACCGACATTTAATAACAACGAAAGACCAACTGTTGCACTTACACAATGTAAAAACCCCTACCCATTAAAATCTTCATGTTAGTAAATCAGCACTGTGATTATTGCTATTTGTGAGTTTTTTCTTTCGCTCTGTTTGAAGATAGAATAAAACTGCGAAAAGTAGATACATTGCAAAGCTAATATGTTCGTTGTCTATTTCACAGTTTCTACAATAAAACATTTATTTCGGTTTCAAACCTCCTGTAAAATAGCCAAACCTTGAATCATCGAAATGCAGTCTTTGCAGTATTATATGATTGGCGTGCTACACATAAAGGCACTGAAATGAATATTACTAGAGTTTTTTCTTTTGCAGATGCAAGTCTAAGTTTAGATTATACAGAAATAGTAACAAAAATGTAGAAGAAAATTAGAATCTGCATTCGTGAATTAACTCACAAAAATGACAAATGGTTGACATTCCATTTTGGTCTTCGATTTTCTAATGCAATCTGCATGTCAACAATATTTGACGTGCTTGCCACGTTTAAATTCTCAATTACCCTTTCGAAACACCTGGTGCTATTATCCCTGTGATCTTATCAATGACCTCGCTCATTTTCTTCATATGTTGCCCTTGTTTCATTGGTTTTGATTCAAATAACTGTGTTATATGCATTTCAGCATACTCTTGTTCTTAATAATATGTAGAAAGAGCCTTCAATATTTCACATTTAATTGATATTCAAATATTCATATGAACTTAAATTACTTGGTATCGCTTCAGAAGAATATGTCGTTGCATGAATACTTTTCCGTGTATAATTTATTGAAACGTCAGATATTTTACCAACAACAACGACGACGACCACGACGATGACGACAATTATGCTGGATGTTTCCCCTAAACGACTATTTATGTAATCCCGACAGCAATCGCCAGCTAGTTATATACTGAGTTAACTATCGTGTTTAACCTTTAATTTCCCAAATGTAGCACACATGTGAACTATGCCATGTTTAATGCTAGCAAAAAACCCCGCAAAAAACAATATTGTCGAAAATTGAGGATTTAATAAATGTCATGAAATGAATCAACAACAATATTCGCCTGTACCTATTCGCATAAAATGTTGGGTAAATATTATACTTCAAAAACGCCACAAACTTGAGTTGGAAACTACAATATCCGCGCTCAAATGCCCCCAACTCAATATTATCATATGCGAAACAAACGTAATATTTCTGTATTACATGTTTTGGATTGGGGCCAATGTATATCAAAGGGACGCCATATCATAAGTATACACTTATCAGTAATAAAGACTTTCGGCATCTCTTGCTGGTTTCTCTTGTGTTGGTTCTGACCATGTTGCCGGGGTTAGTGTTTTCAATATGGTGGTGAATATTGGTTGTATATGTAGTGTACATATTGGCTAAAGGTTATTATCTTGTTTTTGTATAAAAAAGGATACCACGGAGCCGTCGTCAATTTGCCATCGTATGTTGTGAATTTAATTAGTTGTGTTTTGTAATTTTCATTACCACATGTGGCGATGTTGGTTTTTATTACATGTTGAGTGCTCTCGACTTCTCATTTACACATGCATGGAAACATTATTAGGTTCAGAATACTGTTATCAACATCAGCACTTGTTGCGATCCAAAGTACACACGTCGAAGGATAACGTCCGGTCATGATACTGATGTACTTCTATATAATGACCTGCCTTTGCCTGCGTTTTCGGGCAACATGGGTTATTGACATGCACGGACCTTATATATATTCATTTAAACGTCATTAATACATGACGTCACGATTTCGCGAGTTACAGTTATATGACAGCACACAATAGTCATGGAAGTGAAAAAAAGTCTTTGCTCGATTATCTATATTTAATGGAAAAGTACACATTTAATGTACGAAAGACATATGAGTGAAAAACATATGAGAATTAAGTAATAGATACAAAAAAAATTACCTTAATTGTCAATAATGAATGCTAAAGGTACCATACAGATGTGTTTCGTACTTCTATATATAGGTTTTGATCCAAGGGGTCAGTCATTATTATGATGATATATTATAGAACGGGAAGGGCGGGTCATTATCATGCTAATTTCATATAGAACGGGAGGGGCGGGGCATTATCATGATAATTTAATATAGAACGGGAGGGGCGGGGCATTATCATGATAGTTTAATATAGAACGGGAGGGGCGGGGCATTATCATGATAATTTAATATAGAACGGGAGGGGCGGGCATTGTTATGATAATTTAATATAGAACGGGAGGGGCGGGGTATTATTATGATAATTTAATATAGAACGGGAAGGGCGGGGCATTATCATGATAATTTGATATAGAACGGGAGGGGCGGGACATTATCATAATAATTTAATATAGAACGGGAGGGGCGGGACATTATCATGATAATTTAATATAGAACGGGAGGGGCGGGACATTATCATGATAATTTAATATAGAACGGGAGGGGCGGGGCATTATCATGATAATTTAATATAGAAAGGGAGGGGCGGGCATTATCATGCTAATTTAATATAGAACGGGAGGGGCGGGGCATTATCATGATAATTTAATTAATTATAGTGTTGTCTTAGATACTGGATATTCGAAAAGGACAGGGTGACGGCCAACCGTCCATTTGTCACAATTGTTATGATATAAAAGGAGAGTATTTTATTAATTCCTTGATTAATTGTATTAAACTTTCGTCGGGGCTTTATGATGGTCTATTTCCCACGTGCATCTTTATTTACAATTAATGCATAACAGATCTGTTTTCGTTTCGACATCCGCCCGGTATTGATATCCTACATTTTCAGCTTCACTAGTGACGTTCTATGAAGCGAAACAAATACAATGCACTACCGATACAATCCTGTAAATCTAAAAAAAAAAATCAACTTTTACGTTTTGGATCGTCTCATAAAAAATGACGTATTTCTATAAGTATTTCATTGTCAGCAGAAGTACTTCCAGGTGGACGTGGTCGTTAGGTACACATACTTGAGGTTCTGCTGATGTGTTTGTCTAGCTGACCATAGAAAAAAACCATTAACGATAGCATGGCTGGCCAGAACGATAACACGTGATACCAAAATAAATGGACAAGGTCGATGCTCTAATGCATCTACAAGATGTACAAGATTTAGCGTAGATCGCTTTGTTATTAATATCTATCAAATATGAAATTGGCAATTTTCTGTAAAGCAAATATATGTTAGCTCCCTGTCATCAATATCCCCTAGTCGAATTACGTCCAATTTGGAAACTTGGTAAAGATACATATACACGAAAATAAGAGACAAATGCCGCCTAGGAATGGAAATGTCCCATAGATCGACCGATTTACTAGAGGAAATACATTGTCAACGCTAGTCTGCATCAGTTGAAATATATTGCTGACGTTTTAGTTTTATGCTACAAAAAGTCCATTGGAATGTTTTTGTGTGAAACACACTCGAGGAATTCCGATTGTCGAAAGACAGCATTGTGAATACAGAAGTCTTAGTGTTATTTTTTCCTATGATGCACAATTTGATCACAATTTACAAATGCATTAAGTTTCAAATTTTATTTTTTATCATGTGATGTTCGTTCAAGTGTTAGCTTCATTCGTTTGCATACCAAAATTATATCACAACCCATTTTCCGCAGTTTACATTTCCTGAAGATATATATATTATAGATATATCACAAAATTATACTAACGGCAAAATATATATGAATATTATAAAAGCACATATCATATACTTTTTATTCATGGTATATGGGATTGCTATCGCTTGTGTCGTGGAATGAGATTAATAACGGTTGCTATCCCAGCCTACCATTAGGCAGAACAGACAGGACTGACGATAAATGGTAGGGAAATTGTCATTTCTAGACAGATGACATGTATCATGTTTAGTGAAGGAACATATTAAAATCACATTCGTTTTAGTAAGGGAAATTAAATTTCTATTCCTGTGGGAAATTAAGACTATGTATCAATACGGACACGTCCTGTACAATAAGGCGACTTATCGGTTGCACCAGTTTTGATTTTACAGAATCGGAGGTGCCAGTTTGGATCAGGGGTATATGCCGGAATGTCACTGTGTGTGTTTTCCATATAATATATCAAAGACCTTCGTGAGAATGGAAGGGTCGGTAAGGGATATGGAAACTAATGAAAGCAACTCAAAACCAAAGAAAAGTTTTCAGTTAAGAATAATCTGGCTGTCTTTTACCATCAAGTATGCAACATTCAAAATATTTCATTACTATGGTGGCATATTACTACCACCAGTTAACTCGAGGAAAGTCGAATTGATTTTCCCGTCAAAATTATCATGATACGTCAACATATCATTATGATGAAGACGACGTCATATATACCTCTATTAATCATGATCTCGAAGACTCGAGTTAACTCGAATTATTTATAACTACAGTAGGATTTCGGCCAAAATTCCTCTTTATCTTAATAATAAATGTCTTACAGAGCTCAAATGATTTCGATATCCCGAAATGATGTTGAAATCTTGATTCCAACAGCATAAATCATTCGTTGTGTTCTAGTGAAGACTGATTGCATACTGTCTTCATTGTTTGCCTTGTTCGTATATTAAGTTGCGCTTTTGTCGTATTATGTTGCATAAGTGTATGAATATTTATAAGCAAGAAATGGCATAGACGATGCTTTAAAATATGTATATTAGAAATACTGTGACGTCATCGCTGATGATGTATCAATGATTGTTTGAACTCAAAATCAAAATTTTCTTGAATCCAATGTCTCGACATGCATGATTTTGGGGAATTTGTTTGATATTTTCAACATTAATAAGGTCATGTCACTTGAATTTCTAATACCAATTAAGCACGGGACACAGAAGACAAACCTGCTTCATACAGCTTTTTTATACATCAAGCCAGTGAACCTAGTGGACAAAAGTGATGATATCCATAACGGGTTTCGGAAAATCAAATTTGTCTGAAACAATTCTATTGTAAATGTGTGTATTTTGCCGATGTTAGTGGTAATCTTATTTTAACGCTGAAAGCATTTCGCTAAATATCTTTGCGCTTATTCGTGTTCCTGTTTTCTGTAAGTGGTATAACAATTCACCATCACTCTCTTCTATCAAATTCAGCTATGCGGTTAATTGTTAGTGCGCCAAAATGGTATGTTGTCTACAGGAAAAGACAGGCAATGTTGGATGCCCTCATATGCCCTCATTGGATGGTAATGATGTGCTCGGGTCAGTGAAGTAGCCAGGCTTAGCCGTCTCGTAGGCTGGTTCTATAATCAGTCAGGTCAAGTAAGTATTAGATAAAGACGTATTGTGTCCTAACTAAGAAAACTGTAACGAATTAAAACAAACGACTTTCTGACGTTTTGAGGATAGCCCACTATTTATTTCATTATGTAGAACACCCTAAGAATAGCAAAGGGACTTGTTTTCGACGTTCATTGACAAGTCAATTACTGCCAGGGAATAGATCTCCATATAGTCTCGGTGTATTTAATGATACTGTATAAGACCATATGTCAGAACACATGAACGGTACGATTCTTCACTAAACACAGAACGTCTCTCTGGCATTGGTTTTTTCATCTTTTTCTATCAATAAACGTTGTACTTAGCACCACTCGGCGATCTAACAATATAGAAGACACAAAGCGACCATTAATTATACCGTAAAAATCTAAGATTATTTGTTCGAATATTTTTTTATAATAAATGTGTACATTACATTGAAAGATCGCATACTTTTTAATTTGTCTCAGGAAACATTGCAATGTAGTTTTTTTTATATATATTAAAGTTATGATTGATATTTTCATTAATGTCCCCATGTCAAATATTGGATAATCAATCGCCATTAAACCATTGACATTCGAGGTAGAGGTGTAACGTGTGTTAGTGTAAAAATGTTAGGTGTAACGTATGTTAGGTGTAACGTATGTTAGGTTTAACGTATGTTAGGTTTAACGTATGTTAGGTATAAGGTATGTTAGGTGTAACGTATGTTAGGTTAACGTATGTTAGGTGTAACGTATGTTAGGTTAACGTATGTCAGGTGTAACGTATGTTAGGTATAACGTATGTTAGGTGTAACGTATGTTAGGTATAACGTATGTTAGGTGTAACGTATGTTAGGTTAACGTATGCTAGGTGTAACGTATGCTAGGTTTAACGTATGCTAGGTATAACGTATGTTAGGTGTAACGTATGCTAGGTATAACGTATGTTAGGTTTAACGTATGTTAGGTGTAACGTATGTTAGGTTTAACGTATGTTAGGTGTAACGTATGTTAGGTGTAACGTATGTTAGGTATAACGTATGTTAGGTGTAACGTATGTTAGGTTTAACGTATGTTAGGTGTAACGTATGTTAGGTTTAACGTATGTTAGGTATAACGTATGTTAGGTGTAACGTATGTTAGGTATAAGGTATGTTAGGTGTAACGTATGTTAGGTATAACGTATGTTAGGTTTAACGTATGTTAGGTATAACGTATGTTAGGTGTAACGTATGCTAGGTATCACGTATGTTAGGTGTAACGTATGTTAGGTATAACGTATGTTAGGTTTAACGTATGTTAGGTGTAACGTATGTTAGGTGTAACGTATGTTAGGTGTTACGTATGTTAGGTGTAACGTATGTTAGGTATAACGTATGTTAGGTGTAACGTATGTTAGGTGTAACGTATGTTAGGTATAACGTATGTTAGGTTTAACGTATGTTAGGTATAACGTATGTTAGGTGTAACGTATGTTAGGTTTAACGTATGTTAGGTGTAACGTATGCTAGGTGTAACGTATGTTAGGTGTAACGTATGTTAGGTATAACGTATGTTAGGTGTAACGTATGCTAGGTTTAACGTATGTTAGGTATAACGTATGTTAGGTTTAACGTATGCTAGGTTTAACGTATGTTAGGTATAACGCATGTTAGGTATAACGTATGTTAGGTTTAACGTATGTTAGGTTTAACGTATGTTAGGTATAAGGTATGTTAGGTATAAGGTATGTTAGGTATAAGGTATGTTAGGTTTAACGTATGTTAGGTTTAACGTATGTTAGGTATAACGTATGTTAGGTGTAACGTATGTTAGGTGTAACGTATGTTAGGTATAACGTATGCTAGGTTTAACGTATGTTAGGTTTAGCGTATGTTAGGTGTAACGTATGTTAGGTGTAACGTATGTTAGGTGTAACGTATGTTAGGTTTAACGTATGTTAGTGTAACGTATGTTAGGTTTAACGTATGCTAGGTTTAACGTATGTTAGGTATAACGTATGTTAGGTTTAACGTATGTTAGGTATAACGTATGTTAGGTATAACGTATGTTAGGTATAACGTATGTTAGGTATAACGTATGTTAGGTATAACGTATGCTATCCATAGTAAACATTGGTCTTCATGATTTGGAAATGATCATTCGGGATGAAGAAGTTAGATGGACAGGTCATCAACATGATGTTGAATTTTACGTGTGTACAATAATACAGAAATGAATTGAATACGACTGCTTAATAAGCAAAATTGTGTTTTTATTCAAAACACAAAAAATAAAGGTCGATATGGTATGATTTTAAATCTTTTATCACGTTATTTATATATTACCATACGGTCAGATTGTTGACTTTAGTGATTGAGTCTCGACAATAATGAACAGATACAATTTTCAAAAAACGTCTCTACATTTTTATAGTCCAATCAGTATCAATGTAAAAGCAACAATGCATCTTAGGTTATCATTAAGATATCTGATTTATGGAATATACGGGCAAGTCAATGTAATATGATCAAGTTCATTTGAAGACTTTCATGTTACATTTTCACTCAGGTGAGATCTTTTATGTTATGTTGTTAGAAAAATAATCATTGACTATCGGCGAAACGCTGTACCAATTACACTCGCAAAGTACATGTATATACTTTAACTTCAATACATTGGATGAAGCAACGCATTCTTTTTACCTTGAATATATGTTTTCTTGCCAATATTTCAATCTCGCATTTGGTATAAAACATGTAAAAGCAACTGAGAAAACGGTAGATTTCGATAGTGGTACATGTAGTAGATTGTTTGGGTGAGGAACTAAGTAATGTTTCAATGTTAAAGACTAACTGGCTTAAAGAATGAAATATGTGTTCCGTATGTAATTTAGACACTAATGTTCGATTTATTGCATACTGTTTGTGAATATAACAGTTGCATTGTTATTGCCTTTATGTAAGAATGACAACGACAATGACTCAACGCCAGCCATTATTATCTATTTCCAATCTCATTGATAAGATCCACTTCCTGAAATTTTACACAACGGGAGCTGAAAGCCTAATTGTTGTTAGCGAAAATGAAGTAATAAAACGGAGACAGAATTACAAGAAAATTATAAGATAATCGCTCAATTCAATTGAAGACTGCGATATCAGCAATGAATTAGGAATTTAGAAAAGTGGGACTAGAAAACATACTCTAAAAGTTCTTATCGATCCAACTTCAATTTAACAGAAACCAATAACGTGTGGATGTAGCTAGTAACATCTCACGGCATGACAGATTGGAATGGAATAAAATGTAAAAGAAACTAATTTCAAACGCGTACATCAGTCACTACAGTAAATGTATACCTACAAACCTTGGTGGTTGTTATCACCAGTTGATATATAAACTTGATATATAAACTTGATATATAAACTCGATTAATCGGCTTTGAGAACTTCTGTAGCGATTGCAATTCGCGCCACAGATCCTCCCCAGGTATTGTCATTCTTGGTTACTGAATCTCTACAACTGTTGTAATGCCAAGGCAATACAATGCTATGCTCTCAATGTGAAAACCGTTGATTAACACAATTTATTCTAAAATTCGAATATTTGAAAACAATTTGCTCGTGGTTGTTTCAAGTCCTTCAAGTCTTTGTGCCATACGGCTTTAAAGATGTACGCGACATAGAACTTAATCATTAAAGACAGATTTTGGCCATAGAAGGTCATTAACTGTTAGTCGACGGAATCCTAATGACTCTTTCGGAATCTTTGCGAAATATTAGTACAAACTTTGTATACTACAGTAGCAATTAAATCTCCCAAATCTGCCAAGCGGTAGAGAAGGAAATATGACAGATTGTCTGAAAATATATCATTAAATCAAATGTTCCTCGTGTAATTAACACACTTCAGAGCTATCAACACTTAAATCCTCTAATTCAATTTACACTTAAATAAGCTATCCATTATAGACATCACGCTACATTACATTTGGTACTGCCGATTCCTTAAAAATAAAAAATAAAAACATGGCGTCAAATGGTCAGCGTATTGATGCCATTCAAAACATGTTCAATGCTATATTTGCCTTCTGTGGGGAAGACATTTCAATGTCTGGTGGAGACATTTTCAATGTCTTTTTGGCGGTTTTTATTTGGTTAACCCCACATTGGCTTATTATTTTATGTTTTATCAAAGTGATATTTGAAATATGTATTTGGTATATATGAGTAATTTCATCTCATAATCTTCTATTATCACTTTTTCATAATTAAAAAATATTTTGTCACCCTCTGTAAGGGTGGCCTTATTCATTCAAATACAGCTGTGGAGTTGTTTCTTGTAAGTTTGTAGATGCATAAAAGGCAGCTAAGTATTTAGCTTAATTTATGCATAGGAAACACTACAAGAATTATTTCATATTTTACAATTTTATTTCTTTAGTTTTTGTGAGGGTTATGCCCATGATATAATTAATTTATTGTCCAGTTATTTCATGGGAGTTACATGTATGTCCCTTGCAGTTGGACCAAAGGACCCCTGATTGGTCAATTGTTTTAAGGGGGTCCCAAGACCCCGCGGCCATCCTCATCATTAGGCAGCCATCTTTGAAATTCACTGCATCAACTTTTGAGTGTCCAACTTTTAGCAAGAAAAAAGACTTCAATTTTGAACTCCCACCCACTGCCTCCCTTTGTCTTATTATTTAATATTTTATCAAAGTGATATTTAGGTGTATTTGGTATATGATTTTTGTTTGGTTAACCCCACATTGGCTTATTATTTTATGTTTGATCAAAGTGATATTTTATATATGTATTTGGTATATATGAGTAATTTCATCTCATAATCTTCTATCATTACTTTTTCATAATTAATAAATATTTTGTCACCCTCTGTAAGGGTGGCCTTATTCATTCAAATACAGTTGTTGAGTTGTTTCTTGTGAGTGTGTAGATGCATAAACAATGTTATCGTAAATATCACTCAGTACACATTATTAGCGTGATTCGTTAAATGCGTACACACTAACTACGTATGTATATGTGAATTCAATATTAAAGTTATGAGGTATGTGGTCGTTGTGTATTTAGCTATAGAATGGACCATTGCTTTCTCTTAAGCTCAATATTATCCATTCCTTCGTTACTTTTTGTATCAGTTGTACAATGATGTGCATTCGAACTGGCATTAACTCAATTGTAGAATTTCATGTTCATTAAAGGTCATTTTAAGGTAGAGCTATACAAAAAACTGTACGCATAAAGTATGACTCTTTCAGATAATAGGTTAATTAATCAACAAGGAATAATATAAGACCATTTGTACTTGTCCTTGCCGTTTATTTATTTTAGGAAATCCCCGTTGTATAGTCATGCAATTCTTTCTGTTCCAACATTATCACGAAGGGATTTTCTCCACAACTGTAATTATGATAATTTCATTATGGAAATAACATCAGGATAATACGTTTGGAATTACCAGTCCCCGTCGTTTTTAAATTACACAAAGCGCTAATAATAAATCTCTTTAGGATAATTATCCATTGCTTTCTGTCCCAAGGGAATGTATTTGGCATGAATTGCTGAGTAATGCGGTCCCTACCTTCATCTGCTCTGGGACAAAGATCGAATCGGCCAGTGTCGTGTCAGGCAAGTAACGCCCTGGCACTAGGTAGCCTTTTCCTGTATCCCCAACCATTCTAATAGTTAGTTCTACTGGTCAGCGTATACAACTCTGTTTGGCCAGCTTCTCTGGACTTTCTCGATCAACAGTATACATTTGGGTATATAATCCTAATATTCAAAAGCTTTAAAAGTGTCTATATCAGACATGTATCAATGTTTTATCACTGGTTTGTGAGGCACAATAATACTTTTCGACCAAATATTGCAGATACAAATTGTACTAGAAAATAATTTTAAATTAGAAGCATCAGTTAAGAGAGAGTTACTCAGTTGTACAAACACCCACTTTATTGCTGCCGTCAATGACTTACCCTGAAGGTTAATCGTAAGAATGTTACTTGCTATTCCCAGTTCACGTTCTGAGGCTAATTGGTTGAGATTGTAACTCTTCTTATCAAATATTCTTTCTAATCAACTTTTTTCTTCCAATATCTTTCTTGATACTTCCTCTGTTTTGGTCTTTGGTTTAAGCTCTCCACCTCTCACTCATTGTGTAGAAGGTAACAAACACTGTCTATACAGGCGTGATTTACCAAACCCATTATACTAATATGAGAAAATTTATTATTTTTCCAGCCTAAGATTATTTCAGTGACGTCGCACGATAAAATTGCCCGTATTATGTTGTCTCCCCTGTCATTCAAGTAAACACCGTCCTTAAGTGACATCGGTGTATTGAAAGGACAATATACCGTTACAATCAAGCAAGTCAAAGTCTCAATTTTTAAAGAATGTAGAAGTAATGACGGCAAAAGGAAGTTTATTGTTAGAATTCGATATACGGTTATTAACATCAAGATACTATTATTAACATCAATGTACGAGTATTAACATCAATATGCGAATATTAATATCAATTTACGAATATTGGCATCAAGTAAGGAATATTGATTCTAATTAAACTTCAATGTTATATTCTACATGTAAAGAATGCATGACATTAAATAATACAACTTGAAAAGAAACTAGAAATGCTAAAAAAGGAAGCGAAACAAAAACAAAGAAAAGCACACAACTAAACAAGCAAAGCAACGAAAACTTCAAAAATTAAAGGACCATGTCGTACCTGGTCAATACGTAATATTTCGCCATACGGGATGTATACAAAATCAAAATCTATGTATATTTCCCATACAATCGTTAGTTCCGTTCCATTTATTTCAAAGCCAAACCAGAAATGACATATTTTAATGTCTGTCTGTTTGGTCAGATCACATATGGTTCCGGTGTATTTAGTTATCAAAAGCAATACTTTCTGTACAAAGCAGACTATATCATTTGGATAAAAGAAAGCGACATTGCAGTATAGCAATAGTGGTGATGATGTATTAGCTTAGTCGTTCCATCAGCATATGTGTGCGGAAGATACAGAGAATATGAATAATACATAGCCAAACCTCTCAATAAATCATTGACAATCAAATTCCTATAGACGTAGGCTTTCGAAAATCAACGAGCTTGAGACATTGTATTTATATGTTTCTCTACAAGCATAAATAAAGATAACATCCGGCATCATTATAACAAGTTCTCCTTGTTAACGAATGTATCTATATGAATATGTATGGACGTATAAACCAAATTTCCATTATCTAACATTTCACTTCTAGTCTTCATGCCGTTGTCAGCGCTCTATATTTGAATATTATATATTGATAAGGTATTCTGTTAATAATTATTAAGGCATCCCTGGTACCGGTAATATGTATTAATGGAGCTTGACCTAGACTACATATGTAGTTTCGAGTCAATGAAGTAGAGGACGCTTACCCTACTTGAACTCCTGGTCTTATTTTCCTTGTACTTTTAATGGTCTCTATGTAATTAGTTTTCGTATTTTGTCCTAGTTTGATGAATTTTGAGCTTAGTTTGGGTCTCAGTATTATTTGTTGATTTAAATCAAAATTATACTTGTCTTGATTTAAACAATGAAATGATTTTTTTCAAACATATTTTTTTTCAATATTATGCAAATTGTTATATTTATATTTCATAGTGGTTAACGGTCGGCGTAGCAGCCAGGGTGATATGAGACGGGTGTATAATGGAACAATCAACAGAAGAAACAAAGCAGAGACATAGGAAAGAAAGGAATATACATTTATGTATTATGACTGGTGTCCTGACCGGGCCTCGAACTCACTATTTACGGCACCTGATCCCCTAGCCAGAAATATATACCCGCAGCTTACATAGCTGTACCATATTCACTTTCTTCATACACTATCTTGTCAATGGCGCAGTGATGGTCCGTCCGACATGATCATAGTGACAAATCGTCTATTAAATGATATGAATATCTTTCGACAGAAAATTCAAATATTTAACCCATTGATCAATAACATATAGAGCATATGATACAGTGTGTAAATAATTAGAAATATAACATAGTAGTACAAATGACGAAGAAAGACAATGTATATAAACTAATTGTAGAAATGTGAACAATAAATCAAATGAGATCTCTTCATGTAGGGGACACATAAGAAATTCCCAGAATCAACAAGGTGCTCACTCCAATACATGTATATTATCTCCAGGTTGGTTAAGTTTCCTACCGACACCAGTTATGATTTTGCCCGGCTAGACATACTGAAGTCTAACAATGGTGCCAATATTTTGGGAATTTACATCGGCTAGCTGCTTTAGCTTTTAATATAAATTGCTAAAAACCTTTTTTAATAAGTCGCTCTGATATAAATATTTTATTCAGAGTGAAACATTAATTAATCATATTTATCAGCCATACATATAATTAACTTTTTACGAAAAACAACAATCGAAAATGAATGATGGAAAATGCGATACTGGCGACCGGAAAATCGCGCCAAAATATTTATATTTTTGTTGTTTTACTTGTGTGTTCTGCGCTAATAGAGCTTCTGTCTGGTTGGGTAGCATTCTTGTATTGAGCAGGATGAGTACAGAACAGGGTATGGAATGAATGTTTAAGCTAGATATTTCCTAATGTATCACCGAAGACATGGTACTCTGTATTCTGTATCGCTGCCATACTGCTTGTTTCTGGATGTCGTATATTTTTCTATTGTGTGTCAACAAGACGTTATATTATGATTCATTATTGTTGATTGGGTAACTTAAACAGTACATAATATGTTTTTATCAACCCCCGTGAGTGAACTGGGAAATTATTGTTATTCTTCATTTTTGTTCATTTAACTTATATATTGTCCTAATAAGAGTGTAAGTGTATATTCAAATTAGAATTGTTATCTTTGCGGTCCTAATTGGTGTGATGACGTACAAAAATTGTCGATCACTTACATGTTAGACCTACCGAAATGTGCATGATTGACATCGTAAACTGATTGCACTAAAAAATTAGATGACATTCCTGTTGAGTATCAACCTTGTCGACAGATCTTGGGTAGCTGACCTTGTTAATGTAAAATCAACAGTCATCTGTCATCAGTGGATATGACTAAACCGTATCACCATGTTTATACTGTGTTAAGAGTTATCCGTATTTACCATTATGAATTGTCGGCGAGAAAATTATAAACAAGATATATAGGTTTTACCATGTAAATTGAGTCGCCACTCACTTCAACCACGTGCAAATTCAACGAAAATGTAAACATCAACTTTTATCCCTCCGAAGAAGAGGCTAGATTCGTTACATGATTCATGGGTAAAGTTTGGTAGAAAGGATTGATAGGTCAATTGGAGAATACTATGGCAACCACATTGGTGACGTACATGTATACGTAAATAGAGCGTCATTGTTTATAAGGATGTTAATAAATGACAGGATGCTAAAGTGAATTTCTAAACAAGTGGATTCACATTTCTCCTTCGACAAAGACAATTGAAACAATGCTTTAAACAGTATATCTTATATACACAAACATCCTATTTCATCATGATGTTATTTATATTGGAGACGAAAATTACAAATCTGTATCTTCTTTGTTTGAAATTACGAGGCGTTCGTGATAGCCTGTATTACATAACACGACACACATGGAACTATATCAAGTACCGCCGACAAACTAGAGAAGTTATCAGATCGATCTGTGGCTAGGCACCGGCCACTGGAATTTAATATATCACATGTATATCCTCCTGAGGCCCTGATTAATCGAGACTGCAGAGCCTTAGCGTCCGATCTTCTCATTTATCAACGCTTGTTTGGCAACATTGATGTAATATTTGTATTAAAGAAACACAGGCTAAGGGTAGCTGATTAAGAACATCTTTGTATTGTATAACTCTATGTGAACTAAAAAGTGCATCCATTTTAATCGGTCATGAAGTAAGAGGATTTGAATTCTTATTGAAAGACGTCATGAAAACCGTCATTGACGGCTCCGTGGCACAAAAACTATTACCAGGTATTTGTTTTGTCCAATTAAGATATCTATGATTGATGTCTTTAATGCTATGATTAAATGCAGTCACTCTCAATCTTAAAATGTATTATGATTAAGAATAGGCCTAATGACACAGCGGGGTGTTGAGAGCGTTTGATTATAGACAGTAAATTATCTAGCACTGGGACTGAAACAGTTACATACAACAACTTCAAGTAATGGAACTTCGTAATATTATCTCCACTTTACTAAATGCACATGTACCTTTGAAAAAATATCCAAGAGAAATTATTCGGAGTATAAGGCTGTCACCTATATTTATCTCGGTCAAAATTACACGAAACCGGTGTTATAGATCACTATTGCAGAAACATTTTAAAAGGCAATTACGTAAGCTTTTTCCACGTTTTTTGATATAATTAAAATGCAATTTGATCTGACGGAAAAGATGATTGAAAAATTAAATCAAATGATCGTTCGGGCAAGATTCAATTACATGGTAATTTCAATAATAACTAGATTCAAACTACTACAAGTCTTGAGCGTCAATGATGGTATTGATAGAGAGGGGCGTTAAACGCATCGTGTCCTTATTTAAAAGGGGGAACGAACGAAAGAAATAGTATAAGGAATGAGGCAAGAACTAATATATAGGAGAAAGGCTTTCAAATGTAAATAAGAGGACTAAATGACCGTGTGATATATTGAAGATTGTAATAATTGCCATCACGCATCCGCAGACCTATATTATGAAGCAAAATAGAAGGTTAGGAGGGTATCTTGTAAAAGCCTTTTAAGTTATGTCTTGAAAGATAATTTGCTGGTACCGGTTGGGAGTTTTAAAATGTCTGTCTATCTATCAACAGTAGCTTTAGTGTTCGCTTTGCTACTCCAAACAGGTGCAAAATTCGCCGGCTTATATTGAAATTCAGTTTTCACCCAAAGTTGTAGGCAAACATAACAAACGTCAACATTGAGAATCATTGTCAATCTAAAATACTAGAATAGCTGGTAACACATCAATATGTATAAATGGATATTGAGTCACATCAATATCAGGTAACACATCAATATGTATAAATGGGTATTGAGTCACATTAATATCAGGTAACACATCAATATGTATAAATGGGTATTGAGTCACATTAATATCAGGTAACACATCAATATGTATAAATGGGTATTGAGTCACATTAATATCAGGTAACACATCAATATGTATAAATGGGTATTGAGTCACATTAATATCAGGTAACACATCAATATGTATAAATGGATATTGAGTCACATTAACACTATTTTGGTGATGTAGCAACAAATCTTGTGCTTCGTCAGACACATCCACACAAAATCAACTCGACTCTCGAGGCCATCGAGAACCTAAACATTAAGGATCTTGAAAACAAAGAACGAGTATCCCGATTCGAACAAAAGAGCAGTCAGTGTAACACGCAGCATGGTCATGATCTACCCTCAAGGAGGCCGTATCACGGGGACAATGACCGGGTCCCCACGTTTTCGAGCATTTACGAACATGACAGGGAAAATCTGTAAACAAAAGTGGTCGTAAATCGGTGTATCATCGAAACACAAGATCGATACATGATGACAGCTATAAATAGGAAACGACATTGAAAAAGGAAGCCGGAAAGACAACAATAGGAAGCCGGAAATGATAACAATAGGAAGCCGGACATTATAACAATAGGAAGCAATAATAGGAAACAATATGAAACCGGAGATTCGTTTCTTTTATCTCATCAGATACATCCGTATTTGGTATGTTGTATATGACGTAGTGGATAACGGAATCCTGTGATTAATCATGATGTTGTAGCAATGAAAAAAATTAAAATTTATATCTTTAAATGTCAAAAGCATTTTGTTCCTCTAAAAGAGAAAGTTATCAATCAGAGACTGACGCCATGGAGTAGCATATTTGTTCTTAACTAATCATGAGAGTAACACACAGAAAACTACTTCATCAGGGCCGAATGATTAATGACGCTACCGAGGTCCCCTCTTAGTTAGATGAGGTTCCATTTCATATTGGCATCACGTGGTATGCTAACGCATTACTTATAAACATGGTTCAATCGAAATTGTTTTATCAGCTTTATTTGAAACTGGACACTATAAGCACATAGGCCAACATTTAACAACACTTTTTTTTTACTTTTCAATATTTTTGGTAGTTACCTGACGTCACATGTATAAATGTAAATGGAAGAAAATTCATGGACACTCTTGAAAAATACCATGCAAATTGAAAAGGGTAACCGAAGCGTTATACCAATCATATAATATTAGATCGAATACAGCTAAGGCCAGTGAGTGTGTTTATTTGTCTTCCATAAACCAAATTGAAGCTCATCTCCAGTGAAGACCTGCTGAGAGCGTGATATCGACATGTAAAAAAAGTCATTTCAGTTTAAAACTCCCATTTCTAATACCAAATCTGCATAACTGAAACTAAATTTTCAAAGTATAAATTCCTGTTTAATAAAATCGACAAAAATGTTGTTAGCAGCAAGTAATTGTTTAAATTCACGTAAAAGAGCACTAACCTTATCACAATCCCAAAAAAAGTGTTCAATGGTTTCTGGAAAATTTCTACAGAATGTACATAATTATCTTGTTTTATACCCATTTTATGTAGAATTGTATTTGTAGTTAAAATTCTATGATTGATTCTGTATTGAAGCCATCTTAGTTTTGTACTATTAGTGGTTTTAAAAACATTTGTATAAATTTCTTTCCATTGGTTTTCCTGGATATTAAAAATTAAGGTCCATTTTCATTGTGATGTAGGCTTTGTGTGATTATGACACAAGATTCTATAGATGTCATGTGTCCCTTTTTTATTTCTTAGTATAACTTTCAAATTTAAAGGTATGTTTGGTAAACAGATTGCTGAAGAGAAAGTTTCCTGTTTACTATTTATAAAATGTTTTACAGCTCTAATAATACCATGAAATGTTAAAAAGTTGGATCTTATACCATATTTTTGTTGAAATTCTTCAAAATTATAAAATGAGCCATCTTTTTTAACAATATCATATATATACATTACCCCTTTCCTGAACCATTCTTTGCAGAAAGCAGGTTTGTTGTTTATTTTGATGTTATAATTATACCACAAAGGATTTTCCCAAATTTTTTCATTGTAAGTATTGGACCCATCTATTGTTATATACCAAGCTTTCAGAACATCTTTCCAAAACAAATTTGTACATTCTTCCAAAGTAATTTTGAGTTTTTGAAGTCCACAATTTGCCAAAGCAAATGTATCCATTTACGCATGTGGGTTAATGTTGCATTTATAATTAAAAAGAACAAAAATCGTCATGTTTTTATATAAATTAAATATTTAATGATTTCCCGGTAAGTTTTGTTTGTTTTCTTGATCGGATTTTAATGTTAGGTGTCCAACGTCTTTATCGGGATGTTTTCGTCGGTCCTCCTGTTCTCGCGTGGTCACGTGACCGGCACGAAGGACTACATTAACACTTGGTCGGTAAATATGGCCAGAGCACCCGACCAACGTATTTTGTCGTACAAAAAAATATGATGCACTTATTCATCGTGCTAAGAAACCGAGAAAAAGTGCTGTACATTCTTCTATTTATTCAAGTATGGTTACATAACGGCGTTATAAACTGGTGTTAATTGAAGAAGTGCCGATTAATTGACTACTTTTTAAGTAATTTTGACGATGTTTGTCATTTTCGTAAGAATGTACAGCACTTTTCGTTGTTCTCATACAATTACGTTCACGCTCTTACCTGTTTCATAATTATTGATTTAGGGTAGTCGGGTGCTCTAGAACAATTTATAGAGCAAGTGTTAATGTTCATTCTCCAATATTGGAACTCTTCAGTGTTTTAAGTATCGAAATCGGCATATAGAAAGGAACAAACGTTAATAAACGAATGCAATGGATCGTAATTAATTCATATCTGTAATATACATCCAACTAGCATCATCTTTATAAATCCGCCTTACCCATGTTGTCTTAAGACCTGTTATAAAAGATTTTAAATTAATCATCTTTAAACCACCTTCAATATATGACTTAATTATAACATCACGTTTAATTTTGTCTGTTTTACCACACCAAAGAAATTCATATAATATATTGTTGACTTTTTTATGTACGATTCGTTTGGGTTCGGGAGAGCTATAAAGAGATGATTAAACTCCCATTTCTTAAACTCGGGCATGTTTTCAAAATAAGAGCCGAGGTAATAACATCCATCAGACCCACCACATGAGAACTGACTATTTCGTTTCATCTCATAACACTTCCTTATGATATCGGTAGTACATGTATATGGATGTTCGCCATAGTCTTCATCAACCTACAGCATTTGAAACACTTTAAAATTAGATTGTCTTGCAGTAGTCAACATCTTTTCAAACTAAAAACATGAAACAATTCAACGGACGCGCATGCAGCATTGTATATAAAGCAATGGAGGAAAAGTCAAACAGTGAATGTGATGAATAACACACATTGTATACATTTAAAGTGCTTCAGTGGGCTTGCTAATTAAATGAAACTTTGATAGTATTTCTATACGTTAATAGCATAGCTTAAGGTTTATAAACAGACTTTTACTGTCCTAGTTTTTTTTAAACAAGCTAGCAAGCAAACACTCTAGACATGTTTTATTTGTTTGACGCCAAAGAAATATTTAGTACCCATAAATATACAAGCGACTCGTTATGCTGATGTTTAGCAGCGTGCAAAGCGCCCAACAAGAATGATAGTCACTGTACATTCTGGCTCTATTTAGAACTTTCGTATTTACGTGAGAATTCGTAAAATAAACACAAACACACGTCAAAATAAATAAAACACGCACTACGCATTATTTTAAAGATCCACTCATTAAAATCAGATAAAAGCGTTTATTCTACATATTATTATTTTCTTTTCCAGAATAAGCGACATTGAAACTCAAAAACACATTGTTATTCTTTAGAATAATAAACAATCACAAATGTATTGTTAATACAGAGTAAAACAAACCAATTCGTATGTCATTCATGTGTTCTTGGCGGCTAATATTTCCATATATCCCTTCCGTAAGTGTTAATGGCTTAGAGACAATCTGAACATTTGTGTTTTGATGGAGCAATCCAACATTAGGTTAATTCGAGCGTGTTTTCATCTATGTAGTGTGAATGATAAGAATACCTGTATATATTGTACACATATTACATTTCAACACAGTACAATTACAACAGGAAATTCAAATCGTTAATGTTCGGATCAACAACACATAGTACATATGATTGTGCTAATAATAAGAAATATAACACGGTAACAACAAAACAATATTGTCATGACTCATGCCCTGACCTATGTATATGGTATGATAGGAAAGTTAAATATCAACTGACAAATAAACATTATCTGTATTTACATAACACTTGGATCATCATTCTAACATATCGCCATTTATTGACTCCATTTAGATCAGTTGTACAGTACCTAGTCATTTTTATCAATCCGTATGTTATTTGACAGTTTATTGTCGAAACTCTCGGCAAAACACTGCCATAAACAACAGGAAACATTCCCTGAATCGCTTATTAAGTAATCTGTTTGGTAATATATGTGGTCTTAAACACAAGTCTTGGCGTTTTAATTAAACTCCTAATATCATTTACCGATACCGTTGGTCAAGTCTGATAATGTTTGCTGACGTTGAATTGCTTTAAAAAAACTTAATTATTTTTTTCGGCTGTAACTCTGTAGTACTAATTTAGTCATTGTTATCTATACGAGATAGACTTCTTCTAGACAAAGGCCCTTGTTGCTTTAATTTAATCCATGCTTTCATTTAATGAAGGAACAAAGCCTTTTGATAATCTGACATCTATGACATCTAAAGTTTCCACGACACGTATATTTGGTTTCAAATATAAAACTCATATCAAAGAACGATTATCCTACAGCCTTTAAACAATAATATAACAATTGGTCACGTGACCGAATGATATATCTCTATGATTTGTGTTCTGTAACAGATGTTCCCATTGGCCGTTATCAGCCGTTAACAATATAACACCATTATCGTAAAGAAAGTTTAGATCCACAACATATTCATTGCATTTGTAATCCGTGATGATGCTGTGATTTAAAACTCTTCATACTGATGATATCAACACTTACCTACAGCGTGGAACCAACGTTGATCCTCACAAGATGTCTATTAGGAGGTCAACTCGTCTATCCACGAGTTAGCTCACTTAACCATGATACATGATTGTTTGATGCATCGCCCCTTCAATATATGTAATTGGCAGCATTACAACCATCAATTTGTAATAATTCCAAAGATAATTGTAAATTTCAACATTGACCAAAGTGTAAAGATTATCATATAACTTAAATTATCCTACCGCTGAAAGGAAACAGTGAGAATGAAGCACTATCAATGAGTGCATGCAATACCAATATTGAAATAGGACACATTAAAGGAACATACACCTCCGACAAGTAGTATTATTTATCAATTAAAAACACGAATAGCAATAAAAGTTACAGAAAACACTATTACCACCCTCGGAAATTGTCATCTTATTTGTCTTTACAAATATAAAATAAAAATAATTAATTGCGTCCCGAAGATATTCCATTTTGCGCCGCCCCCATATTGAATGAAAATGTAAACATCTCCAAACACGTAGAGTAATGAAGCGTAAATTAGATCATGAAACGAATGAAGGGAATCACTTCAATCGAAGACTGCATAGACAGGTGGATTTATATTAAAACGACAATGGAATCTGAACATATGGGGAAATGGCACAGTGTTTGTTGGACGTACACACTTACCCCGTAGTGTAACGTTCAATCTGTTGTCATCTTTACTGAAAACTGTAATCATATTATACGATTGAATCAATGGTTAAGATTTCTTTCGTGATATGTATTGATTGCACATTCACTATTTTTCGTTCACCAGCTTAGACTTATTGACAAAAATCCAACGAAATGGGACGGAAGGGGGTTACGCTAATAAAGCTTGTCAGTTCGTGGGTGGCAGCATGAAGAGAATCGTGATTTTTCGCCACGGATAATATTGAAATCTTTATTTTATTTTTATTTTCTGTTTCAATTAAAACTTTAGCATTTTTGTAGTTTGTAGTTATGATAGGCAACAGACAGTTACTATTTGTCTCAGCTGAAGTCCACCATATTTGTATTCTTCTGTTTGTAAATCTCTTTCAGAATGCACTGCGATCAAGGTCATATGTATGCAAAGGAAATTATAATGTTGGTTTTTTTCATTGGCAGGATTATTCGCAACTTCTTGGCTTCATTATCGCAATTTTATCATTTTTTTTATTTGTAGGTCTTAAAAAGGCATACATATATCAACTAAATGTCATTTATTGTCAAAATAATAGCAATGTATTACACTTTGTCGTTGAAGCATCTTTCACTTATATAGGGCAGTATGGAGCACGATGTTGGAGTATTGAGACTCGCTGGATCTAGCTGATAACAAATAACAATGTTTTTGTTAGCGATTTATAATCGTTACCTTAAGCTTATCATCTAGCTGAACAAATAATTCCGCCGTGTAAATATGGCACAAGTTCGTTGCAAGTTTTAATGTTTAAATATGACTCTTCTTCAGTGTATGATGTATCAAAGATGTCTTTGCGTGTGCATCATGTATCATTGACATGAAACAAACAATACAGTTTTGTTTTAATTAAAACATAGCATACAATGACATCCCTCTGGTTTTGTAAATTGACTTTTTGCAAATAACATCACATTTGTCATTCTAAGTTGCATATACTTTACCTACTATATTTATAGATCAACATATCTACACTATCGAACACAGTGATGACAATTGAAATAAAGGTCACGTGTGACTTTCACCTTTCTCTAGACCGCACGTTTTATGGGATTTAAGACTGGACTTGAGCTAATCCCTGGGTACTGACATATTGGAATTGGTTTAGTCTAAGAAAAGATTGACATCCGTTCACACAGGTTTTTAAGAAAATCAGTGGCACTCTGGGAAACTGGGCCAGCAGCTGGTCTTGTTGACAAATCGGATTTTTTTAAGAACGGACATATTGCTAACTTTGCTAAACCTGTTCTCAAAATGCACCATTGTCCTTTTGTATTTCGATCATATAAAAACATCACATTCATAAGAATAACGAGACACCAAAAATTGTGAGCGACAAATACGACGGTACATTAGGGATGGATAGAACAGTAGTACGTACAAGATACTTAGTAGTACGTACAAGATACTTAGTAGTACGTACAAGATACTTAGTAGTACGTACAAGATACTTAGTAGTGCGTACAAGATACTCAGTAGTACGTACAAGATACTTAGTAGTACGTACAATATACTTAGTAGTGCGTACAAGATACTCAGTAGTACGTACAAGATACTTAGTAGTACGTACAAGATACTTAGTAGTACGTACAAGATACTAAATAGTATGTACAAGATACTTAGTAGTGCGTACAAGATACTCAGTAGTACGTACAAGATACTTAGTAGTACGTACAATATACTTAGTAGTACGTACAAGATACTTAGTAGTACGTACAAGATACTAAATAGTATGTACACAATACGTAGTAGTACGTACAAGATACTCAGTAGTACGTACAAGATACTTAGTAGTACATACAATATACTGTACTTAGTAGTACGTACAATATAATTAGTAGTACGTACAATATACTTAGTAGTACGTACAATATACTTAGTAGTACGTACAAGATACTTAGTAGTACGTACAAGATACTTAGTAGTACGTACAAGATACTTAGTAGTACGTACAAGATACTTAGTAGTACGTACAAGATACTTAGTAGTACGTACAATATACTTAGTAGTACGTACAATATACTTAGTAGTACGTACAAGATACGTAGTAGTACGTACAATATAATTAGTAGTACGTACAATATACTTAGTAGTACGTACAATATACTTAGTAGTACATACAATATACTGTACTTAGTAGTACATACAATATAATTAGTAGTACGTACAATATACTTAGTAGTACGTACAATATACTTAGTAGTACGTACAATATACTTAGTAGTACGCACAATATACTTAGTAGTACGTACAAGATACTTAGTAGTACGTACAAGATACTTAGTAGTACGTACAAGATACTTAGTAGTACGTACAAGATACTTCGTAGTAAGTCCAAGAGCTGCGTTATACATACATGTATATCATAATAAACTGCACTTACAATATACTACATATACTAAGTTATGCATACAAGATACCAAGTTGTACACACATGAAACTAAGTTGTACGTGTAACATGTTACATGTTATGACAGTGATACAGAAACGCCACCGAAGGCAAATGTTGTTGTTATGTATTCTAAATCATGGAAAGAAACATAAATATGTGGCAGCTGTATTGCTCTTTGAATTTTGTCTGTGGGACACTTTAGGCCTTGTATATATGAACACACGATATTATTACGACTTATCCTCTGACTACTATTAGTCAATATTTTATGAAGATTATGGCCTTATGAACAAGATATGAATCGATACTTCCATCAATTTGAATGTACACTTATAAAAAAACTTCGCACTTTGTTGTTATTTTTGTGAATGATAAATTGCAAAGTTTTCACAAACACAAGAAAAGACAATTCTTAATCATATATTTGCTGCAAGCAAACATATTTTATCCATGTTCATGTATATCATATAATTTAATTTTCTTTCCTCGCCGCAACCAAAAGCGAAATTGAAAACCTTAACTCCATTTATATTCATTTACAAATCCCCGTTATAGATATAGGAAGAGAGAGGCATACAGAGTTACAAATAATCAATAGTAAGTCATACATCTCTAGGACCACTAAAAGGATTACATACAACGTGGAGATATTTTAATTCCAAAAACACATCCTTAGAGGTTATTTGAAATGCTGACCTTCCTGAAACAGCTATCCATCAATCACAACGTAATACCACGTCTGGGACAAATCATTTTACTAGGTTTATATCTATCAGCTTGGCATTTCCAAAGAATGGGTCTGAATTCGACTGATTGTCCTGAACTGCGACGGAACAATGTTGTGATTTGTTCCCAATATAATAGATACAACCACCAAGATATAAACACTAATCTGCTGCCTAATCAAGTATGGAAAGAAAATACCAAACCACTTTTTAAAATGTTTGAGATTTTCTCATTTGAGTGTAATGACCTGTTTTTTACCAAGATTTATATTGCAGATGCTTAAGATACGGTAAAAGACGCTCGATCTTTCGGATCACATGGTCTAATTCTCCACATAATTTATCTTCTTTAGGTGAAACAGCTTTTAAAAATATTCTTCCCTCATCTTTTCGATTTCGAGTTAGAATGACGGGTTTGTTACAAGCCGGAATTCTCTTGTTTTTTACTTTAAAATCCAAGTGTTATGGTACAGCACCCACATGTTAAAAACAAACAACGTCGATATGTTTTCTATCTTCTACATATCTATACAGGCATGTTCTGCTGTCGACTGGCCTTGAGATGACTGATGTATCAAACACAGACACAGTGACAGAAAACTAACTATACATATCTTTGCTTGATTGGGGTTTGACGTCTTTCCAAACAGATAGTTTCATGATTGCAGACGTTAAGAGGAACAATCCAAACGGAAGAAAACAAAACACAAAATGAACGGGCTGAAAGTTTAATGGATGCGAGGGGAACATCACATCTCAAGTGTTGCATTGGAGCAGCAGATCAATTTTGACTTCTTCAATACAAAAAAGGACAGAAAAGAAAAAAACCCGCAGAAGCTTAGTATTTATAAATATAGGAGGATTTATGATCAGCGAAGTTATCAACGACACTACGGACAAGGAAATTATCAAATTGAGGCAATCGGCCCCTTTACCAAGACACAAATAAACACGAACTAACATTACATGTATATATATATATTTATTACATAATGCATTTGATTTTCCTTAACTATACGCAAAAGGTATATTTTGAACTATTGCATGGTTACGTGCGAACTATTGACCATCTATGACGTTTCGGAATGTAGTCCTACCATTTAAAGCGTTTAAGCCACTCAGATGTCAACACTGCCAGACGACAGTCATAGTGACATCTCGGCCTACAGGAAAGTCGACATTTCAGTGATTCTAAGAGTGGTTTAGTAATTTTATAATAAAACAAGCATATAATGGGCGTCAATGTAATAGCATATAGTTAAAGTATGGTGTTGAGGAATATAGCAAGTTTCTGGTGTCCCGAGACCATGTCTATTTCCCGAGGCGAAGCCGAATGGAAATAGGCATGGTCATGGGACACCAGAAACTTGCTATATATCACTTAACCTAATACTTTAACAGTTTTAGTATACCGATACAAACTAGAGAAATTATGTTAGCAGATTTTTTTTAAAACCATAAGCTGTGAAACAAGCTTCCATGTGATTGTCCCAGCCACCATTTTGATATACTGTTACGTAGCAAAAGGGCCAAGTGATAATATGCCTTTTTCATTCAAAGCAGGGGAAATGATTTCAAATATTTCCCACAACAAAACTAAATTTTCATTGAGGTAGCCATCATCTGCTACAAGGGATATACCACCTGAAATTCAGCGTAAAATTTTCTAAACAGCTGACTGCATTCAGTAGACTGACAACTGTCAATCTCCTCAATTGTTTTGTCCCTTGCCTCCAAATAATGCACCAACACTGCCACAGAGGCCTTCACTGTTTTCAAACTGCTTTTAGAAGAATCTTTTCTTCAAGTACGGACTTCAAATCACTTTCATCTAGCTCCGAAAATCTTGACAGCGCCATTTCAGTTGACCGGTCGTCTTCAAGTAGGCGGCGCGTTCAGTAGCAAGCTCCACCCACTTGGCTACGCTAGCAACTAACGTCATCTTCGGAAACAAGTTTCGCCCACCTCGCGTCTGATTGGCTCGGCGGAAAAACCCGAAGATGCAGGTGTGGGTTAGCTCAGGTGTGCGCTAGTTCTCAAGACTAACGCACGGGACTAGCGCACAGCAAAGCGAGGTTAAACAAAAAGGAGGAAAGTAGTCTATTTAACCAGGTAACTTTTATATAGAGTAAATAAAGTAGAGGAATGATAAAAACACATAAAGGGTGATTTAGTGAGCGGTGGTAACATCAAGATATGTTAGAATTAAATTAAGCTGCGTTGCTTCTGATTTTTACTGCCACGAAATATCACTATTTCATCTTTTGATTCTCTGTTAGTATTAGCTAAAGTCAGACGTATTTGATGCTTGTTGATATGCCCGATTATTACCACCCTAACTCATATATTGGATAGTGATTAATCCGGATTTGAGATAAATTTGTATGACAGTAACTATTACCTGCTCCTTACTAATTAAAAGTGCTTTTCACAGGAATGTTTTATGTAGCATTCTTTTGAGCATTGCTAGATTATATGACGTTGTACAATCTCCTATTTTATTAAGATTCCTTGGACACAAACATCGTTATGCGTTTCCTCATTTCACACAAGTCGTAGGTTGCTGTCTATTGTGAAGTATTAATTTTCCTGGGAAAGTGCACGACTGCTGATAAAAGTTCACGTGACTGTAACGTCTGATACAGCTGTCTGTCTCATGGAATACGTAAGGTTACACGCCAAACAAAATACATTTTAATAGACAAGTAAATCGATATTAATCTTTTTTATAGATTCTTCTGTCCCCTTTTAAAGATTTGCACTTTCGACGTTTCGTTTAATTTCATATTAAAGAATATGTCTCGTTGTTAACATGAAATCAGATATAAATATGTGTGGCACAACGAGATTAACATTGTTGTACGCTTGTTACATGTACATCACTATACCTAGTCCAAACGTAGAGTTGTATATTGTATATAGATGTATAACACAAACTTTTAACTGATATATACTGTTATATGTTCACTGAGCAGTTTTATAGTGTCATCACACTGAACTAGCATACCTGGACACGATAGTATTCCTGTACAACGTTATTACAGCGGGTTACTCAGTCCTGAAAATATCCTAAATATTGCAACTTGCACAATGTACTTTATAGTCCACAGGCACGTACTTCTGACTATATGCCGCCCATCTAATACATCCAATGTATACGTCGTAGGTTTGGGTAGTGGTGGGGTAGGAGTCATCGCCTCTATATAGTTACCTCCGGTAGGTTTGGGTAGTGGTGGGGTAGGATTCATCGCCTCTATATAGTCACCTCCGGTAGGTTTGGGTAGTGGTGGGGTAGGAGTCATCGCCTCTATATAGTTACCTCCGGTAGGTTTGGGTAGTGGTGGGGTAGGAGTCATCGCCTCTATATAGTTACCTCCGGTAGGTTTGGGTAGTGGTGGGGAAGGAGTCACCGCCTCTACATACACATATGTAGTTACCTCCGGCTCATGTACGTAACATAAATGTCTCTAGGTATTACTAGGGTCGATATATGTGGTTGATAAAGTCTTAATGACGGTGCGAAAAAATGATTTTGTCAAATTTTAGATGTTATCTCTCTTTTTATGGTATTTCAATATAAGTTACATTACGCAGAAAAAAATCCATCAAAGAAACAACAACCGAAGACTGTTCGAAATATGTAATTATTTCTAAAATCAAAATTAATGATAATTTACAACGCAGTATCTTAATGTCCGATTACTGCGATATTCGTCATATGTGGAAATCATCGCATATGATAGGCACTCTTCGATGTTAAATGCGTTGTCAAGCTTTCACGATTCTGCAAGGCCCCTAAATCTGCAGTATTCTATAGGGACATCAAGAATTCAAGAAAAATAAATGAAAATAATATTTTTGTAATACGTAAATAGAAAATTAAAAAATCAACTAAATAAAAGGAATATACAGTATTGTATACAACATCTTGTATTGTCACAAAATATATGCAGCGACCAAAACAAAATACGCAGTTACCTCCATTTTAGTTGATATAGAGGATAGTGTATATAGTAAACCTTCGGTGTACCTAGTGGATTTATCCCATGTTTAAATAGCAATAAAGAAACAGTGAGTACTGCAAGCTTCTAAAACAGAAATGATTCGCCATTTTGATAACGCTCACTTGCCAGTTTGTTTTTCTGAAACATTTGTCTTTGAAGGGTCTTAATTAAGCAGGTTATCCTCCATGCATCCACTTCACGTGGCACTTCCACAGCCGAATGTGTTACAGTTCTCTAATTGATTATATCTGCATCTTGCCAAATTCTTGAGTGTCAATCTGCATGAAAGTAAAGCCACCAACGGAACCATCATTAAAAAGAAACTTCATTTGTGGCTAAAACACGAACATTGCAAAGGCTAATTGCATTTTTGAAGGAGTTCTATCAATTTTTAATCAATGTTTACATTGTCATAATGGCTGATGGATGAACTATGTGCTTTCAACTGGGCGTGTATAGTCAGCTTAGTACATAATCCTATCATCAGTGATGTAAGGTTAGTTTATGAGGAAACTAAGCACCATTCACTAGAATTGATGGTTTTAAGTCCGTGTTCCTATTACAACATCGCTACCGATTCCGTCAAAGCTTGGTTGCATACCGAGCCTTGACTGAATTCGTCAAGATGTTACAAATACTTCACTTGGCATCTAGAGCGGTCAAGAGTATCTCAGCTTCCTAAGAAACACGAACAACCCCGACAGGAGTAAAAAACAAATCATCAACGGAGAATACTGCCATCAAAACGAAACTCTAGTTGAACTATAAAATGACAAAACAAATGAAATATTAACAATAAACCACACGCCAACGATCTTCACACACTAGTTTGACATTGTTATATTTAATAAGCGAGGAAAGAGTGTTGGGGTGTGTACATTGGGTCAACTGCCTGAATTCGTGAGTTTTCTCCATATACTCCGGTTTTCTCCCAAAGTAAGATACGGACCAACAAGAGAGACTAATATAAGCTGGTATAGCATGTTTGTAAAATAAATAAATTTAATTTCTAAAAGCAAAAAAAAGAAAAAAAAAACGAGATGATAATGGCTATTGTCCTAACCTGGTAATACTTTTATTGAATATTTTATCTGCACGATATGGTTCTGTAACAATAATTACAATCCCATGCCTTTAACATCTTGCAGTAAAATGTGTCTATAGACACTGAACAGCTCATCCTTCACATCTAGTACTGAGGTACTGTTTATGATGGGGTTATTTCTTTTTTAAAGGTCGGTTACTTGATCCTCAATAGCTACTCTTTAATATTGATAATTATCTATAATCTTTGTTCACTATCCCACATCCAGACGGTTCTTGTAGGATATCTGTAATCCAACACATACTGTGTCTGAACTTGTCCTTACGGTTTTTGTCGTCAATATAAATTTATGTCCGTGAGTTGGACATGTATGCTTTGATCTGATATTGGTTTTAACACATTTCCGATAGCTGCCGAGTCCAATCACTTCATTGATGACCTGTCGGACGCCTGAAACATGTGTGGAAGAGGGGGCATAACTCTCATATACCGACCGATACTAAATTGTCCTCAAAAGAGGGGTATAACTCTTACAGATATACAGAAAAATCCTCAGTAAGTATGTAATCTGGAAATAAACGGCATTTTTGTAAAAATTACATATATTTTCACTTTGACCAGTACTAATTCATAAATCAATTGCCATGTGAGTAGATGTACCTCATAATATATGTCCAGAAAATCTGAACATTCAAATACGTTTGTTTGGGATTGAGGCCATTTTTTGTAAATTTTATTTTCAGCTTCGCTTTCGCTTTCGATTCTGAGAATGATATTGGTCTATTTTTGGAAAATAACTTTTTGAAATCCGTTTTAGATGAATGTTGATACAGTATAAATAAGACATATAAAGTAACCTGCAGGTTAATTAATATCAGTCCAGTCACCTGTCGTTATGGGGGACTCTGTTGTGTCTGAGCAGACGAAACCGTCTAAATTGAGACCATCAGAGATATGTTTTAGTCAGAAAGAAGTGTACCATCGATTTCGGAGGCGATCTGGTCATGGACATTGCACTATTGGTGAAACATTAGACGATATAGTGGAGGGTCGAACACACATGACGAGCCTTCCAACAATATGTATCAAACACGAAGAGGAGGAGATGACTGGAGAGACGGGGGCAGGCCAGAAGAAGGGTCGTTGGATCACTGCTGACAACCGGCGTCTTTGGATTTTCAGACATTTGGAAAGACTAGGTAATGTAATGGTAAAGCACGTGTAGGCTCTGTAAATAAGTGCCAAAATACGCAGTAAGAAACGAGGGGGGTTTTGTTTTGAATATGACAGCGGTATACGATTTTTATGCTGCAAATAATCACCAATCCTCGTGTTCACTATGGAGACTAGCCCCCGGGCTTTGATGCCGTCTCACTCCCATGGGGTAAATTGACAGCTATTTTTGTATGATTACTTCCTGTCTTCTTAAATTATCGTGTTTTATGTCAGATCTTACAGTATATCAATTTGCCCCGTGTTGTAAGCTATTGAGTAGTTCTGGAAATCATTCTTTATTTGTTGGTCTCTCTTGCAACATGTTGGGGGGATTCTTTCCTCAATACTGCAAGATGCGGTATAATTCATTATTTTCCTACTCTATAAAATACTAAATACACATCTTAAAGGTCTGTCTCTTGTACTATTCCTTTGTCTATTATTTCATTAAATTTAAAACATTAAACATGTACACGAAAAACAAAATATAGAACAGTCACCTTTAGGTTGTATGTTTATAGGGGACCTTTAAGTCTATTCCGGACTCAATTTTCACTTTAAAATATCAGCAAAATTCACAAAATATGCACCTTACACCTAACAAGGCCGTACCCAATTTACTTATTTTCTTCCTACAATAACAAAGATGACGTTGTCTTGATATTTTCAATGTATTTAGGAGGCATTCTAAGTAAAATAATATCTCGATAAGAATGTTTCGTCAGAGAAATATGCTAATACATCATGGTTTTATTTCAGGAAGATGTACAGAAATACCTTTTGAAGAGGTCACCTATATCAATCCTACGAAGCTATCGTCGGAAAATCGCGGTGCCTCTGTCGAGATTAAGGGTGAAGAAGAACCAGGTGGATACTGGCATGAGGCCCCGGATGTCACCAATATTGACCCAATGAGTGTAAAATTCACCAAAAATATCATCCCAATGTCATTTTCTGGGGAAGGTCATTCAGGGGTCAAGGTTTTGACACTCGTAGAGAAGTTACAGTGTGGAGATTTGGATTTCCAAATTGTACCGTCGATCATTGTTTGGGATGACGCGTTGACAAAGCGTGTTATCGATGGAAACAGACGTTTATGGGCGTTTCAGAAAGCTGAACAGTCACAAATTGCTGCAATCGTGATTAAAGATCGACAATTCCTCAACAAAATGATGCCAAAAATGATTGGCAAATCCCCGACAGATTTAAACTCTGGATATGACCTTCGGGAAGTCACTACCGAGTTTTAACTTCGATGACATTATCAAATATGTCTATATTTGTATAAATATATTCCCTGTTTATTTTGCCATTATTTTTTCTGATGCCTTGTTTGCATGCGATTTTATGAACTTGAATGAATGATTTAATTTGATTTACGGAATGCTTTAGATTTATGTGTGTTAGTTACACGAGTTTAATCGATGAGCAAAATGTTATTTCTTTATTTTTATTATTTTTATTTTTTATGAAAAAAATAAATATATATATATATATATTGATCTTAATAATACGTATAACATTTTGCTTATTTTGAAAGCCACATGGTTGACTATATTGGTTGAACATGTATTACTCTGGCTAAATAAAGCTGTTATTACTTACAGAACTTGATGGTGTTTGTTACGATGGCCGGCAAGGGCCTAGCAAAATGAAAAGAAAAAACTTTAACACTTCTTGTACCATAGAAAAGTGTACCATGGTACAAAAAGATGTGAAAATTCAAATAATTTTGTACTGTATATGCGTTACAGAAAGATTATTAACAAGTTAGGAAAACACAGCTTACATTCACTTAAGCAATGAACAGTGGTTTCAATGTTAGGGTTCCCAGGCTACATTTGCCCACCATACATCTTGCTGCCATATTGACTATAACAACATTAAAACCACTGTTCAATACTTATATTTACATTGTCTTACCATTTCGTCAACTTTAAAAAAAAACTAAACCAACACAAAAATAATCCCGCCCTTTTTAATGTCACATGACCCACTGGGTGTTATAGCCTGAGGCACTCGGTGTTATAGGCGTATGCTGGCAACTGCCTCTTAGCATTGTGTCAATGAGGAAATGCGGAGCAAATGTGAATATATATTTATGTACCAATAATCGGCATCAGCCGGCAAAATGATTTGAAAGATTTTGTACTTTTTTCACATATTTTTGTAGCAAGAATGGTACTGTATTTTCACATTATCAAGTCATACTACATGTACTTTATTTATAAGTATTGAACTGTTACCAAATGGTAGTATACAGTCGATATGGTGTCCTGATACATTTACTGACATGTTTTCCACGGTACCACTGAAAGGCCGAAAGGTCATACTAGCGGACACTAAACTCCTTAACAATAATAAATTGACGATTTGACATTATCATCGAGAGTTAGAGTCATAGTCCTGACTATATTAAAAAAAACGAGCACCTGTTAATTTGTGACGTGCACGTGCTGTTCTATGCATTAGACCAGATAGCTCCATATGAATCTAGACTATAGGCCTAGTTAAATTCGCCCCAACTTGGCAACTGTCAATTCACATTTTTGTACAAACGTTACATTGAGGAAAACATCGAATTTATTTTAAAAAAAAAACTAAATGATCAAACAGGCCTCCTCGGGAAAATATTATATGTATCAATGCCGTCCACATCGTTTTTCGATTTTACATCAAAAACTGCACACAATATCGTTGTGTAGGCCTATTTCAGTATGTGTCGCTATGAAGGCTAGCTATTCAAGGGACTATACTCTAGCCCTATTACTTAAAATCTATCATCACCAGAAAACACGAGCCGCAAGTAGAAACTTAATATGATAATTTGATTAAGACAAGAGTTTCAATAATAAAACGTGGATTCGGGGAGGATAATTACCATTGTTTTCACCACTTGGAACGTCCACGGCCACGGCGTTTGGAGCGTCCATGTCTGGTTAGATGTCGCCGTCAGCATCCCATAATATACCGATTCTATTTTTAGAACATCACTCAAAGAAAGCGAAACACAAGTCGATTTACGAGTTTATTTGGTATAAATTTGAGCAAATTTTAAAACTAGCGATGATAGTAGAATTTTGATTTAAACATCACTGACTGTCTGTGCAATTCACTTCATGACATTACGATTAAAAAAAAACCCCAAACGTCACGATTTGTTTAGCTTGTCGTTATTTCGCTTTGAGTAGGGTCAGCTAAATTAACCATACTTCCATTTCTACTGCACCAATTTTCAAAACAAAAACTGATTTGTGAAGGAAATTAACGTAGTGTTTTAAATATTGTATAATTTATAAAATATGATGCATACAGATATCCTTTTTTCCCCGCCGAACAAAAAATATCGTAACGTTTATATTAAAAAAACGAGGTATGATTTTTGTTCTCACTTGGTTTCCTTAAAAAATATGATAAAGAGAAAAGAAAACATCTTAGTTCTTTCTTTGGATCTCCGCTTTTTATTGGTATAAATCTTTTTTACACCAAGAGCTTTTCGTTTATGACTTTGAGTGCTTTATTTACCAAAAACGTTAAGAAATTTCACGCCGTTTTCTGCAGTTTCTTTACCGACGTTTTTCAAAAAAAAACTGAGTGGTTCTGTTAAATCTTGAACTAACTATTATAAAATTTATATGACTATAAAATACAGAAATCACTTGTTCCATTGATATCAACTTTTTATTTCCCAAGATACATATAAAGGGCATTTTGATCTTTTGAAATTAGTGGATGACGTAATATCGGTACGATATTATCGATGCGAACGGTTGTTAATCAAAAACCGTTGAGACATGAGTATATACAGCATGCAATTCTGCTTTACTATCAAAAGCTTTGGTGAGCAGTAAAACATGCACGGTTTGAAACAGTAGACCATCATGGCATCAAACCATATTGCTCACGCAAATAATCGTATTTTTCGAAAACATTATATAAAATTGGAAGTAAAGACACTGGTCTGTAATTAAAAACTACATCACGTTTTTCAGATATTACCTTGAGTTAATCTATTACCTGTAGAATGAAAGGTTTACGAGAAACGTCAATGATACCTAAAACGAAACTATAAATACCATGGTAGTTCCGAGAAGTTATGTGATATGTATTTCAAACAAACCATTATCACGCACCGTTAACTGTTTAGCGTTGACGTCATACTGTCTACTTTTTATTGGTGCAGTATACGAATAATTCGTATTCTAAATATAGAAGTCGCCATTTGACAAGGTGTTTGAATCTTCTGCGTAAATAAAGTATTGATGTATTAATCGTGTAGGTGTATCACAAAACATGTGTTACACTGTATTAATACCCGGTTACATGTTCATATATTTTCAATGTAACGAATATCATGTAAATTATCTTGTTCATTAGGTTATATTGAATGTTAAAATAGAAACAATCAATAATCAAGAATTCAACCATAGTCATTCTTTCACTCCTTTTTTGTTTGTTTTGTACACAGATGATCTAGATCCTTTAAATTAATCAATAAACATTTTTTAATAGTTTACGTTCTGATATTTGGAAATCTGCTGTCAAATAGAGAGATGCGGATACTTCGAGATTTTCAGGAATTGAAATCGTTAATGTCATATCTTATCTGTGTCGTACATGTTTATACCAATAACAGATATAACGTAATCTAATCTATATCGACAAATATAGATATAATTACTATATATACGATTTATCAACGAAAACATGCAAAATGATAGAGAAATTAGCTTATTTTATCTTATACCGTGCACTTGAATATATTGAACACTGTATAATTACAAAAGGTAGTTCATCAATATAACATCATTGTATATGATACACTAGACCATGTTGATTTTCTACACCAGATACCTCCCGTATTACCTGTCTGAGGTAAACCCGGATACAGGAACGATTCTCAATACTACTACAAGAACATCGAGTTGGACAAACATTCAGGAATACTGAAGTTGGATCTAACGTGTGTTTTATACAGAGTCTACGTACACCATTAACTTTTCACAATCATAACTTACTACTTACCGGATATATACGTCAGTAACAATACGCTAGCACGACAGGGTACTATCAATATATGCCCTTAGCTGTCACCGAAACGCAGCACTGGAGTAAGAAAAAAAGCATGACATTCTGATATCAAACTAAGATTGAAGTAACAGTTGAAAATATCCAGATGAAAACATCCTATTGAATACAAGTAAGCAGATGATCCCGGCACGACGGATACTACACAACATATTATTTAAATAACCTCTTAACTTCATCATGGATCCCAACGTATACGTGTGTTTCCCGGCATTCAACGACATCGATAAGTTCGGCGATGACCGATATCAAGGAGACCGTTGGTATGACCACAAACGCTTTGAGTATCAATACATAAGAAAACAGCACTGCAAGCATCGGTGTAAAACAAAACGTTACTGTAAAGGAAACTATAGAAAATATATTCATACCGAACTGGAAAATTACTTTGAAGATATCATCTACAATGACCTACAGTATTACAAAGACTTTTACCATGAGGATCAGTACTGGGAAGAGATTTATGACGAGTGCATACGCGATGTAGGGGGGATGGGTATATGAGGAACATCAAAAATCACCCAGGACTTTGCGATAACGCTTTGATCAATTGTGTTATCGATTGAAACAGACGTCTATGGGCTTTTCATAAAGCTTGACAATTCCTCAACAAAATGATGCCAAGAATGATTGGCTAATCCCCAACAGATTTAAACTCTAGGTATGACCTATAACGAGACACTACCGAGTTCTCAATTCAATGACATTATCAGTGTATATATATCATGACTATATTTACGTAAATCCCTGTTCATTTTGCCATTATCTTCTCGTATGCTTAATTTGAATGACTTAGTTTGTCTGTGATATCAATATGATAAAAAAAGAATATTAAAGAAACCAGTGATATGACAATAACTGGTTTCACCAACAATAATATATCTAAGATTAATAATTAAACTATACAAATAGCCTAGATTAATAATTGCTTCAGGTTTTGGATGTGTGTGTATAAGTTATACGAGTTTAATTAATGAATAAAATTTATGCTATTTTTTTTTTTTTTTTTTTTTTTTTCGATTTTCATTTATTTATCTTATGTGACATTATATATATACATGTATGTATATTGGTTTAAATACTACGTATTATATTTTATCGATTAATTGATTATAAGAGCCACATGGTTAATTATCTTGGTTGAACATGTATTACTCTGCCTAAATACAGCTCTTATCACTAACACAGGTTGTTGCTGTTGTACTAATGATAGTAAAATATGTACGAAAGAAAGACACCCAAATGAATTGCACTATTTGATATAATTGATAACAGTAGATAATTGATAATAATAGATAACATATCTTCATGGGCAAATACATACATTTTACTAATATAATTAGGTAGGTTACACAACGAGTGGTTGTTGTATATGATATTTCTTTCAATCTCGTTATTTTTCGTAAGTTACAAAAACACCAGCCTTAGCGAGTGTTTTTGTTACCTTTTGTAAAATAACTAACGAGAGTGAAAGAAATATCATTCACAACAACCACGAGTTTGTGTTACCTGTTTCTACCACAATAGAAAAGCTATTCTGCGGATGAAATGACCTGTTTTGTGTCACCGAGTGTTCTTTTCACAAAATAAGGTGCTGTGTAATGATATGACCTAATTTGAAAATGCCGCTAATTGATATGCAAAAAAGACAAATTCGGAAATGTATGGAAATAGAACAATTTATTGCAAATCATAACAAAGTAATAAGTAGGTTTATTCTTTCTTAGCAATAAATTGACAAAAATCTAAATATATTTTCAAAAATATAACAAAACAACTGCGAACTACTTATTCTGTGCTATCATTTCCAGGACGTTGTTATATTTACATTCAATTACACTCCGTGTGTCTTATTATTAAGAAGTAATACCTTTGGTAGATCTATTACCTGTAGAGTGAAACGTTTACGAGAAATAAAAATGATTCCAAAAACGAAACTACAAATACCATGCTAGTTCCGAGAAGTTATGTGATTTAAAAAAACAACAACATTATCATGTACTGGTAACTCTTTATCTTTGACTTCGTACCATTTTGATTGTTTTGATCTTGTACTTGTATCACAATTTTTATTTCCAAATCTGCTGTCAAAATAATTTGAGATTTTCAGGCATTGAAATCTAATCTATGTCGTACATGTACATTTGTATATACTTTTAACAGTCACACGTTAATCTAAACTATATCGACAAATGTTATACAACGAAAACATACAAAATCAAAGCGAAATTAGCTTATTTTATCTTATACCGTGCACTTGAATAAATTGAGCACAGTACAATTACGAAAGGTAGTTCATCAATATAACATATGTATCAACAAACATCTTTATATATATATATGATACACTAGACCACGTTGAGTTTTAGCTCCAGATACCTCCCGTATTCCCTGCCTGAGGTAAACCTGGAAAACCTTATGCTATGTAAGATGGAGAAATCATTCAAGGTATTAGAGATCAATTAATCCAATTTAAACATGTCGCGCGATAAAGCATTCATATTCCACTGCGTTTTATAATTTACCTTTATATCAAATCAAAATCGAACGACGGCAATAATCGAAAGTTTTATCTCTCCAATCTTCGTGATGTTGACTTTGAACTTTTCTATTGATATGTTTAGATATCATATTAGATACGAAAATGTACAAGCCAGTTCCTCGAAATGCGTCCTATCTCCTTTCCCTTTGATAGCGGTGTAGGTTTAGATATATCATAGACAACTAAAGTGAAACCACCGCGGATGTTTTTACAATATGAAACTTTCTGAAAACAACACCACTGTGTGTGTAGAATAGACAAACATATATAGATCTGCTGATATTGTTATTAATCAATTGAATTAAGATCTCGTGATTTAAAATATCATTGTACGTTTAGTGTCAAAACATGCTTTGAAGACATAACGTGTACACATATACAGGTTGATTGAACTGTTTTCCTATATACATAGTTGCGGACAATACAATCAACCGAACATGACGTATTATTCTTTAGATTTCTGATATCTGATGTCACATTTACAGCTATTGTTTCCTATTATCACAGCTCTATTATTTGTCTCAATTACAATCGACCCTTGTTATCTCGAACACTTTTTTGCATGTTTTGCCAAAATTTACAACTTAGCAAATTACATGTAACAGGCAATGACCATGATTGGCCATGGCACATACTGAAATTGATCAAGATACGTCAAGGTACTGTTGCAATTTATAGGCTGATTAAAAACGTCACACTTGATATGCTATTCAGCTTTCTTTCAAAATCTTAATGTTCCCAATGAGCGTTTACCTTTATGTGTAAACACACAAGCTAATATATATGTGTTAATGGTGCATATACTTAAAGTAACGTATTATCATTCATTAGTTGTTGGTATTGATACCTGTAGTCATGAATGACGTCATTTAAACGAAACCGAAACTTCACCGGTATTCACAGAATATAGACGTTGCTAATGACACTGACAGTAAATATATATTCAGACAAGGAGGAGGTATGAAACTACGTCCAAGTGATATACGTTTTTCACAGAATTCTATAAGGGATGTTTTTGACATGAAATCAAAGCATGCCAATATAAAACTTACCGAAACATTGAATTCTCTATCCGATGGGACATGCAGTGTCTCTGATATACCGACTATTACTGTATTCAAAAAGGATGACCTATGGTACACACTTGATAACAGGAGACTGTGGGTTTTCCAGGAGCTTGAAAAGAAGGGTAAATGTACCGAAATCCCCGTCAAGGAAGGTTGTCACATTCCTGACAGAAAATTCACTACAGAAAATCAAGGAAAAACAGTCCATGTACGAACGGGTGTCTGCTTAAGGAGATCTAGGAGGTTCAAGCGCTATTAGTTATGGAATAATCATATTAAACCTAAAACGAGCCAGGTTTGTACAGCAAATGCCCAAGCCCCGTATACATAATTCATTACGATATCTTGTTTACCTGTATACATAACAGCTGATCTTTTTCTTCCAACCAGACCTGTGGTCTAGTATATCAACAGAAACACATCTTACAATGAATTTATTAAAGTGCATGATTCAACAAGAAATCTAAAATTGTCGTATTATCGTTTGTTTCAGTGAAGGATATAAAACACAGTTATGAATCTACGTAGATAGTTATCCAGTCCAGTCGAGGATTGTGGTGATATAGTACAGATAGTTCTGAGCATGGAAGAGCTAGCCTTAATAGAGGACGATGAATTCTTAAAGAGAATTACGGCTGACCGACCCTGGATACTCTTGTTGGACAAAAGGATGAAACAGTGACTATGAAATGGCGTTATAAGCTCACAGCCCTACAGAAAATAATTGATAATGCAATGATAGAAATGTATTAACCTAACTAGAATTCCTACCTGTCTTTAGACTAGATTATATGTATGATGTAAAGCGTATCTTATTAAGCGTTGTTAGGGACTTATGTATTTCGTTTTATCAGCTTACAATTCTTCTTGTAAAAATACTTTCAATTTATTTTAATGCCTTTTTATACTCAATTTATTTTAATGCCTTTTTATACCTCTATTTTTTCTGTTTGAAATAAAGTCTATAGTTAAATAGTACCAGTTTGTCGCATGATGTTTTTTTCGGAACCAGAACCGAATCAATCAAAACGAGATGGTGGATATATATATATATAGGATATGCTCATCCGTAGTAACAATTCTATTTCATAAGAGCGCCGTACCTTAAAATAATCTCCTCCAATGAATATTGTTAATAGAATATAAGTACGTTCGTCTTTTGCTGCAACAGTTTGAAATCACCTTAACCCGGATAATAAAGAATGGAACTTTTTTAATTGCCGAAGTAATTTAAAAACCGAGAACTGTTTGCTAGTATAAATGCCATCACCATTAGAAGAACAATTACATGTGCAACTAATGTATGTGAAATGTAGCATTGCATAACATGCCTTGACCAAAGTTGTCTAAGTTGTTAAATATGGTCATGTTGTACCTTACTGGAACGAATTGGCTAGCACTGTTACTGCATTGTAAATCAGGAAAAAGAAGACTTTTTAGAAGATTTTTAATCTAACTAATGTCCTAGTAAAATGTTTGATCAAATTACATGTCATAAACGATACACTGGTTCAAGTAAAACGAATAGAGTATATAGTATCTGTTGTATTCCTTGTTAAAGCTGATAATGCTGCGGAAAGGAAGAGTTCGGAACACACTTTTAGGCATGCCGGATGTCAGGTGATTTCATTCAAACTCCAAGCATGGATAATCCATTTGTATGCTACAACCTTGCACTGCAGATATAGATTAAAACCAATATAGACATATCAGTAAAGTGGTCTGAGTATTGTTCTCATATTGACCAAAGGACCACAAAAACACAACAGTGTATAAAAAACAACATATGAGCTGATACGGTGTGTGACTCTTGTTTAATTACCTTAGGCAGTATGGCCATGTTGTATCTGACTGGCACATAGGACGTAATCACGTAATCCTATATCACTTGGCCCTGGTGTTGAGTATCTGAAGCCATTACGTGCACTGTCTCAGGTTTCTTACTGTCTTCCGATCACGTTATCTGATTGATTCTGCCTCGATACAGTTATACCACTCAAAGTTTTTAGCTTCGAGAGATAGATATATCGAAAATATTGAAATATTCTGTCATACAAATGAAATATAAACGGGAAACCATTCAATTTTCTTTTTATTGTATTTAGTATACTTAAAAACAGATTTTAAAACATTGAAAAATTAAAAGTGTCAAAAAGAGCTGGAATTAATGACGTCATCTCTCTGTGACTTTACTCCATGTCAACTTGACGGCGCCATTTTGATACACCTATACCACTCTTTAGCTCCAAGAGTGTTTCTCTTTTAAAACAGTGTTCAATAGAGCACGACGGACACCCAGCGTGTATATAAACTTTAGTTTATCTTTGGACGAATATGAGGAAAATGGACGTATGATAAATATATATTTAACATATTATTTTCACTTAAACAATACTTAAATTATATTGCATAAAAATGTCTTTACAAAATTGCAATTTACATGTGCCATGAACAATAAATAGAGGATATTGAATGGTTTCCCGTTTAATATAACATATATTTCACGAGTACGACAGAATATCGATATTTTCATGAGTGCAAAGCACGACTGAAAAATATCGAAATATTCTGCCATACGAGTGAAATATGTCTTATATTAAACGGGAAACCATTCAATTTTCTTTTTATTGTACTTTATATCCTTAAAAACAAAATAAAAAACATTGAAAATTTAATAGTGTCAAAAAGAGCTGGAATTCATGACGTCATCTCTTTGTGACGTTACTCCATGTCAACTTGACGGCGCCATTTTGATAGGACTGATCAACGCAATTTAAGCGTTTTCTGCTGTTATCGGAGAACCTATGCATGAATAGCTTTCGTCAAGTTAGTATTTTGTCAAAAACTAGTCTGAATATTTCAGAAATAACCAACTTATCTATCTTCGCTTCGACTGGGAAAATCGTGAATGTGGTGAATACAAAGGTTCCCTCTGATTGGCCAAAAACGAAAAACTTATATTTTCACTGCAAATCTATATAAGTTTTATTACTTTGATAAATTTCTTTCTACCACAATACGCTGTGTTATTCCACTATAAATGTGCCGACCGTTGGATGTATATATATATATGTTATATTCCACTAGTGGAATATGAGCTTCCGGTCTTTTGATTGGTCAAGAATTCGAACTTTGACCCGAGCTGAAATTGTTATTGACGTCGTCAATAATCGAATGACGTCACATCACAGGATCCCGGTCGTCACCCGTACACCTTTTTTGAATACACGAAATTAGACTTAGCCACGTGTCCCTTTGATTCATTCACCCCATAATGTATAGATTATTGTACAGAATAACTTAATTTAGTTTTGTAAACAAAAAAACAAAACAAAACTTTGATATCATTTTGGAACAAAAGAGTGTTAACACCAATAGGTACAATAGTTGTTATTAAAACTTTATTAACATCTCAATTGAATCATCTACTTATATAATTATCACTTCCAAATCCTAACGTATTATATGTTAAGGAAATTAACCGTCTGTTTTATGATTTTCTGTGGAATGGTAAGCCTAAACAGGCAAAAAGACATAATTGTAAAAAAAACAAACAAAAAAACAACAAAAAAAACAACAATATTGCTTCATCTAAAATAGTTCATAACTGCTCTTAAAACAACTGGGACCAGACGTATATACAATGTAGATGTATAATAAGGTAGGGAATCGGGATAATGTTGTATAATCATTATTTGATAACCAGAAATAAGCAAACACCGGAATGGAATACATTGTATATCAAAATGAGGAATCAAAAATATATTGTGGAAAGGTGTTTTAGATGCCTGATGTAAGACTCACAGTGCAAGCAATATATCAAATCGAACATTCTTGAAAATCAAATATGGCTTAACAGTGAAATCAAAACAGATAAAAAAGTATTTGTTAATAATGAATGGTTCATAAAAGGAATCGCTTTATTCAAAACGGCATGAACACAGATAAATCTACATAAAGTTAAGGTGAATTTTGTGGAAAATTTACTATTCGCATTAATTGTTTAGGTATAAGAAATGTCATTTATCAATTCAAAAAATATATATATATATATATATCAAACTTTGAACTCAAAACAATTCAAGATATAAAAAAGATGACCACAAAAACCTTTTTATTCAAAATGGTTTTGCTCATTACAAAACAGTATATTCATAAACGTAAATGTCTTGAATGGAACTTAATTTAAATAGTATCAAATTTGAATTAAAAGCTTACAAATTTTTAACATCCAAAAGTAACATTGAAAATAATAAAGAATACATTGACACACACATAAAGCAGTGGCTACACATCTAAGATGAGATATGGAAGAAATATCAGTAATATCGACCTATGTTGTTGTAGGAATAAAAATAGATTTAAAAATCCGTATTTAGTTACAAAGTACAGGCTTGATGCAATAAAACATGCTATTGTCATCACATTTTGAATATTTACACAGCGGTCTGCTTACATGATTACAACTGATAACGTTTGATATCAGCGGCAAGATAAGTAATCTGCAATGAAATCGTATTTAATATTTACTATATATATATACTTTCGTTTTGTACATTGAACCTGTGGTGACATTTTGCCAAAAGTGAAAGCGAACTATAGTTCTCAGAAGGTGATAAACAATAACATACTGAATACATCGCATACAGGAAGTATGTATCTAAGACCAAATAAAATCCGTTTTTGTCAGGATTCTATCAGTTCTGTATTTGACAAAAACTCCGAACACGCCTATGAAAGAATTGGTGAAACCCTGGACGATCTGTTAAGAGGAGATTGCGATATTCTCGACATTCCGCCTATCACCGTTGTAGATGTTGATGGCGATTGGTATACCACCGATAACAGGAGATTGTGGGTATTCCAGAAGCTGGAGGATCTAGGTCATTGTAAAAAGATCCCTGTCATCGAAGACGATTATATTCCCCCTTGGAAATTTACAACAGTAAACGATGGATTGACAACTTATGTACGAGGTAATCCAGGAGGTGATCTCTGGAAAAGTTTAGATGATGACTCTGATGGCAGTTGTTCTGACGACTCTTCCTGTGTATCCTCTGATGATACGAGTTATGACTATGAGTCCTCCGATGAGCTAACTAGCGAAGATGAGTATTAAAAACGGAGAAATCTATCCTTCTAAAGTGATGCAGGATTCAGAACTTGAGGATCTACTGAAGACGAATGTTCAACCGAGGAGTCCACCATCGATTGCTCAAATAAATCATCTGGCAGAGAAAATGAAATCGAAAGCGAATATTCACATACGTTTAGAAATATCAACTATGTTGACAACGCGTGTTCTGGCGAACTATCTGACAAAGAAGAGAATTCAAACCACCAAAAGGTTCACACGAGGAGTCTTACCGCGTCGCAAATTCTGACAATGGATAAACTTAAATGATAGTCAGCAGGTGTTTGTGAAATAATGTATCTGATTTTGGATGATCCGTATTTTAACATTCAACTCTTCAATTATCAAGTTAATTTTCGTTTCTACAAACATTGTCCTGGGTACCCGTAGTCCGGATATCCGGTAATGGGATAACTGTTTACCTAATGTCAGGTATTTACTAAAATGTTCTCATAGTACTGCGTCTGGATTGTTTGTTTAATGTTTGCAAAATTACTTGTGATTTATATTTGTGATTTAAATAAAAGTTGTATTATTCTGTCTTATTATCTTTAATTCATTTTATTTTATGTATATTTCTGGATATGCTAGGTAGCATTATCTATTTCAATAAATCGTATATACTTTAGGAATTTTTCATAACATTCATAGATTATGTAAAAAATGGATAAAGACCTCAAACTGTCAGTTTGAGGCTTATATCTTACTTAAAACAAAACATAACCTCTTTGTGTTACTGTTGGACAGTTTCAATATATGTTGAGTATGTACAATAAATCATGAAGGCTATTGATAAAATATAAGACAGTTGTGTCATGCAGAATACTGGAATGGTTTTGCAAATGAACATGCATTAGAGGTGCGTGGAATATGTCTTAGTAGAATTTAGTCTGATTCGAACGTTGTCTTCCGACAGAGAAGGTGTGTTTCTAACATAGTCCATTTACGGTATATTTGAAGCACCAACATCCAGTGTTGAAATGGATTTAATTGTAATAATGTGATTGATTTATTCATGAATATGATGACAGTATATTTCTAGGGATTATATCTGTAAGGGAATGAAATTCACCAAATAAAACATAATAAAAGTTTGAAAACCGATTTCAACATCACATTTAAAATGTTTTTTCATCTAAGATATATCGTAGTTATATGTCTGGGGTTATACACACATCTCTGAAAGGATATGATTCGAAAGAAACTGTCCAATGAGTGCATTGTTTCGTTATTTGTTTTGCCAACTTCAGGTATATTGCTGTACGGTTACAGATGATGCCTATGCATTCTGCTAGGTATTATACACAAATAACAATAGATGACATCACAGTTGTATTTTAAGTAATGATTTTACCAGTTCACTGTTTGTCTGGCCCATATTGGTCTTCAATAAATATATGATATATACCGGGTTTTTTTTTACTAGAAAACAGATTATTTAATGGATTAAATATTATAAGATCATTACCGTAGGCAGAATAGTCACGTTATACCTTATTGGCACACAAGCCGTAATCCAATATCATGTGGGCCTGGGTTTGAGCCTTTGAAGCACACTATGTGCACTGTCTCATGTTTCTTACCTGCCTTCGATCACGTGTTTTAATTTACCTCCACCACTAAAAGTCTTGAAGTTTTCTTATGATTTAAAAAAAAACATGTTCAATAGTGCATGACTGACAACCCAGCGTATAGATAAACTGGACCGAAACATGAAACATTACCTGTATAGTAAATTGTCATTGTTATCTGTTTCTTTGTACAGAACACATATTATAGTCGTAATTATTAACAACCAAGTTCCCATGTATTCATTCGAAAATACAGGTGTCTGGTATAAAAGAAATCTTAGATGTATGAAATAGGTCATTAAACCGAAAATGAAACTATCAACTGTTTTGGATTCTGGGAAGTTGTAGCCATACTTTCTGAAATACAATCTACAACATAAATATCATAACCGTTAAATGGTCTTTGAACGAATGTGAGGACAATAGACCAGTGATAAATATACCTCATTGTAGTATATCTTTATATGTATTGAGCAGTTATCAATTAAATATATTTTCAGTGGCATATTATGTTTACACTTTTAACAACATTTAATTTATATTGCATGCAAGCTTTCCTTTCTAAATTACTATATACCGTGATCAATAAAGGTTAATTTCAATGTTTGATGTAGGATGTTTTATCAATTAATACTATATTCATTTAAAAAAAAAAAACACTACTTCTTATTCAGGTAAATCCCTTATCATGAATGACGTAATCCTTAAATAAAACTGGTATTCCTTGAGGGATAAATATAGATATACGTAATGTAATACATTGATCTGGACGTATACATTCTCAATATGACTGGAAGTAAGTACCGGAATCTAAAACCAAGCGAAATACGTTTTTGTCAGAACTCAATCGGGAATGAATTCAACATGAAAAGCAAACATGCCGACAAAAAAGTCGGTGAGACATTAGATGACTTGCTGAGAGGACAATGTGCTATCTCGAATATACCTATTATAACTGTTGTTTGTTATGGAGGAGATTGGTACACCGCCGATAACAGAAGACTGTGGGTTTTCAAATGGCTTCAAAGGCTTGGCAGATGTGACGAAATCCTTGTTAAAATAGGCCGTCGAATACCCCCTAATAAATTCACAGCAAAATATAACAAGAAGCCCTTTCATGTACGAGGTGATGATCCAGGGGGTGTTTTGTGGAAACGGTTGGCTAATGAGCAGAAAGCTGATGAAAATCCGTCTGAAACACTCTCAAACATGCATCATGAGAGGCCTGTTCCAGAACTCTGTGATGAAGTAGGGCCAACGAATGGTCGATGTTCCTCTCGCCCTTATGAGAATCAAAGAAATGATGCATCCCCTTCCGTGATGGGAATACACTACAATCAAGACGAGGTAAATGATGAAAGGTCCGCTGATAAAGACTTTTAACAAGAGACAGGTACGTTCAAATGTGATACAATGCATATCAGTTATAAAAACAATGAATAAAGCCAGATATTTAACCGTTGTCGTGAAATCATAACACAAGGGATGGTACTTTCTACACTCACAATGTACGTGTTAAATGTGATGCAACGTTGTACTGGGCGATGGATGTTTTGCTTCTGGTCCTGGTGAATGTGATGTTGTTTATTATTTTGTGTTCTTTCAGCCTTGTACTATATTTCCTCCCAGTTTCTCCTGTACATGTATATGACTGTTGACATGTTTTGCATGGAATTACATATACCACTCCTGTTTGTATAAAATGTCAGTCTTGTCTCTGGGTGTACAAGTAACTGTCTGATGTTATCAATGGTTTCAATAGGTTGTTGAAATGGTATTTCCTCATCATCCGGTCACTCGCATCAGATGTCCATCTACGTAGGGTATGATAATCCAGTCTGTGCAACTGGTTTGGCCATCATTATGTCTCTTCTTACTCGTTTTTTCTCTCATTTTGATTTCACATATTTCCAAACGGACAAATCTTATTAAAGATATTTTTAACTTGAATATGGGAATATTGGATTCCTAAACTTCTTAACAATCCTTATAAACAACTTTCTATTGCTTGTTGCTCAAGTAGTTGTTTATCTTTTGCCATTGTTTAAAACTTGTTACACTGTTTACTCGAGAAATAAAATTAATGAAATGTGTATTCTGAAAAACTTTGTTTGATTAACCTTGAACTTCCGTTCTTAGAAAACGCTAAGCTCAAACAAAAACAAAAACAAAAACAAAAAAACAACAAGTACTGAGGAAAAGGATTGAATTTCTTATAGTACTTTTGTGACCAGATCTTCCAATAGACTATTAGCATACCCATGGAAACAAACTGCTTCAGTATTGAACGACTTGTTTTGTAGTCATACGGGTCAGAATAGATTGTACAACGTATTAGATCAGGTAATAGCGACCTTAAAACGCCCTTAATTTCACCTTTATATACCCTGTATAACTTGAAATCATGGACAATAATTACTATTCAACATCATCTGCTTGCCTCGATCTTTACTTACAAGGTAACCAGCAGAGTTATATCATAAGTAAGCTTTATGATAAGTGTGATGATTTCAATATATCGATTGTTCCATTTTTAGATAGTAACATCCTTGCTTCCAATACCTACATGTTGATTCGATATTCAGGGACTTGTTCCCATTATCACGATTTCAGTGACATATGCCGACTACTGAAGTTTTTGATGGAAAAATACTTTATTTCGTTTTGCGATTTGAAGCCAGACGAGTTCAATACTTGTTGATATGCCTAATGGTTGCACACTTTAAGTACAATCTGAGAATATGACTTACCCTGTTTAAACAGATTTTTATGGCGGGTGTCATCGATTAAGCGGAAGACACTTACCATTTAGGAACGCCTGGACATATTCTCCTTGTACATTTCAAGTATCTCTATGCATAAAAAGACAAATTTCGTTAACTCGAACTCGATAATCCTAAAAGTATTACTCCGTTCCGGGCCAAAATCCTACTTTTTAAAGTAATAAAAACCTGGTTAATTCGATTTTTTTTTTGTTTTGTTAATATATTGCCCTCCTTATATAGATTTTGACTTATTGTTATGGTTTCGTTATAATGTCGTTATTCTGTGTAGAGTTCATAAACGATTTAGATTATTAACTTGTTAGGGAAAAAACCTGGAACTCATCATTCCTCCCCTTGCAAGCATTTACGGAAATTCCCACACGTTTTAGAAAATTGATTCCGAACAGAAATCGACTGCATCTTACAATTTCGTTACACTTTAAATTCAAAATGCATCTAAGACAATAATACAAAACTATATATTACCTTCTAATGGACATCACTTCGTTCGAACGGCAGATTTGAGTATGGTAATTAATCAAATATACATCTGAAAATGCAATACAAAAAAAATATGATAATAAAAATAAGTATATAACATCAAAACTCTGTCGCTGTGCGTCTGCACTTGTCATTTAGGTCGGTGTCCACTAAACATAAGTGTAAACATCGAAATATATTCCATATATACATATCGCGCATTCATTAATTACAAAAAAATAAACATTTAAGTGAGCATATAACTGAAGTATATTTTGTTTCATGAAATATCTGTTTTTTTCTGCAGAGAACTAATCATGCTCTAATTCAATACGTATGTATTACAGACGGGAATATCCAAGACAAAATGTTGGCTGGTCTACTCCATTACAATCTCCTCCTCCGGATTTGTCTTTTCACTTGAGAAGTCTCTCTCTTAGCGACTCGAAGATTGAATTGCTGGACCCGGAAGATGTTCGTTACACCAAAACAACTATCAAAGCTCCCCCTTCTGGTTCTTCCTACCAACACACAAATCCTATTCTCGTGTACCGTGCTTTCGACGAGAACTGGGCGTTGGACGGAAATCGACGGTTATGTTCGTTCAAGAAAGCTAGGGAGTACAACAGGGGGCAGACGATCCAGGCCATTGTGAAGGACGACGAGGATGAGTTCTTGGAGAAAATGAGGTCTGACCGACCCTGGCTAACCGTGTTGGACATTTTGCAAATGGGTGAAACAGAAACAGTAGAATGATGTGATAAAACCGTGTACTTTTTTGACAAATTCCTATTACATAGTACACTACCACCGTAATAGTACACTACCACCGTAATAGTACACTACCACCGTAATAGTACACTACCACAGTAACAGTACACTACCACCGTAATAGTACACTACCACCATAACAGTACACTACCACCGTAACAGTACACTACCACCGTAACAGTACACTACCACCGTAATAGTACACTACCACCGTAACAGTACACTACCACCGTAACAGTACACTACCACCGTAGTAGTACACTATCACCGTAATAGTACACTACTACTACAATTTTTTTACATCAAAACTAAGAAGGTATTCGTTGATTTTCAGCCTTTGCATATTTTATGAGGAAATAGGTCTCGCTGTGATGAATAGTCAAAATATTTTTCAGCTGTACCTATTATGTCATTTTTACGAATCCAATATTGTGTGTGCTAAAGTGCGAATTTGTCTAGTAATGCAGTATTTGATAAAACGGGACCTGTCTGTCCGGGCACCTGCCTGTCCGACTCGTAGTCAGTATATTGATATACTTCTCAGGAACTACTGATTGACTTTTCTTGAAACGTTTATGTACATTTCAAGTTTGAGTTCCATTTGGACAAGCCAGATTTTGAACCTGATTCAATTTTAATTTAACACATGAGTCCCAAATTTTTTATTCGACGTTTGAAGTATGTTACCAACTTACTAGTATTCCTCAGTGATTACCGAAAATGCATCGAGTCTCTATTAACATGTTAATATCAGTTCTAGTTGTTCTAGTTCCGCTGTCCTCGTGGAACATACCTAAAAACATTTAATTAACATAATAAAGCTCTCATTCAGAAATCATATTCATAATATATTCATAAATTTGGATTCGTAAGTATCCTATGATCAGAAAAAAATCTTATCAAAATATATTAATACTCTACTAATCATTCCTAAGAGCCAGCGACTGTGACCGGTGAAGCCATAATTTGGTTGATCTATTTCCAATATCAGTATCTGTGAGTACAGATATTTCCAATTTATTCTAAAGATTGCATATGTACTCATCACTACGTCTAAATAAGTTGTTGATATTACAATATATTTGGCCGTAACTAATATAATTGTCGTCGTTAGGTATGTAACCAGGCATAATAGCATTTTGTGGATGGACACATGTACATTAAACATTCCGATAAATCATTATCATGCGTTGTTTTTATTTTTCCTTTTGATGCGAAAGAGAGGTGGCATGAAATTGTCATCGGTTTCAATATCAGACTTTTATTGAATAATTTATCAGAAAGTTTCCTTCCCGTTCATGGTCGATCAATAACCGATAAAGTAAAAGTATCAATGGTAATCAGTCTTTAAACAGATTATCAGCGCCTCCCTACACACAAATATTCCCTGTACACGGTACATATGAACATATTCACCACCAGGAACGGTGGGAGATCAATACAAGTGCTTCGTGCTCCAGGAGGGTCGTACTGGATGTAGATCTAGTGGTCAAGTATTGACAACCAATATGTATAGTTTTCTGTAAATAGTTAAAATAAAATATTCTATTAAAATTATTGTCTTGTATTTATTTATTTGTTTATTTATCTTATCATTTTTTAGTTATGTTGCAACAATCAATGTTGAATTCATCTTAACATTTTCATTATCAGATTGAATACGTGTAGTTTACCTGTTTTAGTTTCCATGGACCAGTTCCATCAATGTTCCTTTACTGAAAATTTTCCACGGGAAAGCATAGAGACATTTTAGTTTTCCTAAGATCCAATAATGTTACCTATATATGGGAAATTCTTCAAAGTTAGAGTACCGCAACCTGTTAGGAAAACTGTTGGATAAAGTTGAAGTTAAACATGTATTAATAATATAAATGTATGTCTTCTTATCAAAATATTCAAACTTCAAAATAAAATTTTAAAAATATAAGAAAATGTTATGAATCTTTAAAAACTAGTTTTAAATCACAATGATTTAATATATGTAGCTATGTCTTTACCTGACCGGGGAAGACTTGTTAAATAAAGTCATAGGTAACAGTATCAAACATTTCAGTTTTAAAAATACGTAATGGTTTCATGACTTTAAAAATAGGTAATCAAAATGCATTATATATACATGATAAGATTGATGTAAAGCATCAATTCACCAACCAAACTTTTCCAATGTCAGTCTTCCAAAGAAATTACTTGATCTAAACCATGAAGATAATTAAGATCTAAGGTGGCCACTTAAAAAGTAATATAGAAAACACAATCATATACAGCGTAACTCCTCAATGGTAATTATATATATATATAACGTATAAACACACTATAGTGTTATAGAAGAAACACATGTCTGTAGTGTTATGATCCTGTCTAAAAGTAAATGTACATTTATCTCGGAGGTAAATACTTAGGTCATACAAGTTAAATAAATCTGAATCATCAATTCAATGATGTTCCATGATAATGATATAGATTGATTTGTTTTTACCACAAAAATGTCAATATACAAGTTATAAAAGACCTCAAGTCAAGCCAGTTAAACGTTAAATTCTTCCATTTCAGCTGACAATGTAAACACTGACTGGTTATAGTTGCATGATAAACAAATACTGATTCATATTGCTTTAGCAACTTTCAGTTTTCTGATAAATAATTAGCCTTTAGACAAAGCTGTATATAGGAAATTATTTTCCTGATCAAGATGAACATTAGACTTTACAATGAAGTCCATGAAATAAGGAATGGGCATCTGGAGGCGAATTGTATTTATGTGTGAAATTTGATATTTCCCCGATATTTTATTATAGGGGATGTGACCACCTTAAACAATGTGAATAAAAAAAGTATTACATTAAATAACCATATTCCTATATCCTATTTCCTCTCCTTAATCGTGTTTCTGCTCACAAAAACTCGGATCACATAGAATGTTCGTTACATAATTGATCTCAAACAGATAAAATTTTACGTATCGAATGTCGCCATGCCCCTCTCCAACACAAACTCGTAACAGTGTGATTTCTCTTCAGTACTGATAAAATATGTAAATCTGGTAAAAAGGTCACACAAAAGATAAACGTAAACAACCTTCAGTCAATTTTGAGAAACTCTATATAACGACGATACGTCGATCGATTACGGGGAAATAATACTATTCCGGGGCACCGCTACATTGTATCTAAATTTAGAACCTCTTACAATGCGTGACTGTATGCCCATGTGATCAAATAAGATATATATATATATATATATATATAGACTTGACTCATGGGCACAATGTTTTAGTAGTGCATATGGATAATTGATCATGAATACTCAAGAAAAAAAATCTGCAGATGACGTCATAAAAAAATTTACCTAAAAGGATACCTAAAAACGAACGTGACTATAAACTGCTCCCATCTGCATGCACTAATAATAAAAATGTTAACATATCCACAATGACGACGTTATACCGAAAGTGAAAGTAAAACTGAAATTCCTGGAAGGATACTAGACAGCAATTCATGGCCTAGTACGTTGATCCTGTTTAGATATATCCTTGCTGGAAGTAAACATGAATCTACGTCCAAATGACATACGTTTTTCTCAGGATTCTATCAATAATGTTTTCGACAAAAGGTCGACACATGCCAATAGAAGAATCGGTGAAACACTAGATGCCTTGTTGAGAGGACTTTGTAAAATTTCAGATATACCGACCATAACTGTCGTGCAAAGGAATGGAGCCTGGTATACGACCGATAACCGGAGACTGTGGGTGTTCCGAAAGCTTGAGGAGCTGGGGGGATGTACAACGATCCCTGTCCGAACGGGATATCATATTCCTGATAGTAAACTCACAACAAAGAACTCTGGGAGGTCAGTAGTAGTACGTCGTGATGCAGGAGGATCGTACTGGAGGACTTATCGACCTGGCTCTAGTGGTCGAGCTTCGACAACGTATATGTCATCTACAGGGTACGGTACTAACAGATCCAGCCCTTTATATCAGCCTCAAAGAGGTACTGCATCCTCTTCTGTGTCAAGTTTGATGTACCCTCGAGACGTGGGATCTATTGGAAGGAACAATACTGGGATATTTCTAACAACACAAACGTACGTTCACCGAGTTTCCTTCCTCGGAACCTGACACCATATCTGGTGTTTGGTGGCTGATATGTGTCATTTCGTTACTTCGCCCCGCTAAGCATCGTCTTTTCGCAAATAGCGAAAAAAATTAACGGAAATAACGAAAGTTATTTTTTTCGCGGGTCGAAAAGAATACAATCATCGTTATCTCGGTGCGAAAAAAACGATGATTTTCACTCTGTCGCCCCGCGGGGCGAAAAAACGATTAACATCGCTATCTCACTGCGAAATGACGATGATATTCGCAATGTCGCCCTGCGGGGCGAAAGAACGAAGATCGTCTTTAAATACGATAAGCAGAGGGGCGAAACATTTCGGGTCGCTTGACATCGACCTTAAAACTTCGTTATTTCGCGTTACTTTCATGTCTGTCGCTGCGAAAAGACGATGATTAGCGGGGCGAAATAACGAAATGGCACATCATTGTATATCAGGCTTTATCAGTACCATACTTTGGTAAGGCCAGAGCGCACTACTATATGAAAACGTTGAATTTTCCGACACCGTTTGGTGTCGCTAATATTTTGGTGCAGATGAAATAAAATCGGGGCATAACATAATACCTACCTTACATATATGGATAAATGTGATATCTATTTACCCCGAAAACATCCATTTAGTCCCATGTCGATGTTCTATTCCGTCCGGATAGACCCTCACGTTACGCTGGTCAAAATTTCACACTGTTGACCCGCCATTTTGTAAGTAATAGTACAACCACCCAAACCGAAACGCAATGACCGAAAAGGCCAAATATCTTATATCGTAAGAAAACTAAGCATGCTATTTCCCAAAACCTGTCATATTCAATGCAACAATACATGCTTAGGTCATCTGACCGAAAGGGTCACGATGACCTATAGCCATCGTGCTATATCCGCCGTTCAACTTTTACTTACAAAACGCTATCTCTCCTTAACCCCAAGCGGATTGCTACCAAATTTGGTGTGAAAAATCATTGGGGGAGGAAGAATCATTGGGGGAGGGAAAATCATAGTTTATATAAATGCGGCTGGTCCGACCCATAGGGACAGAGGGGCTGGGCCCAAAATGTGAAACTTTGCTGAAGTTTTGCTTTAAAACCCCTGCCCCTTCTTAGCCCTTATTAGGTGGATGCAAAATTTGGTTTGAAAACATGATTTGGGGGAGGCCAATCATATATTATATAAATAAGGGTGATGTGACCCATGGGGCCCGGGTTGTGGGACTCCAAATGGAGAACTTTGCTGTAATTTTGCTTTCAAACTCTACTTCTTCCTAAACCTTTGAGTGGATTTCTACAAATTAGGTGTGAAACATCATTGGTGGAGGGAAATCATACTTTATATAAATGAGGCAGGTGTGTCCCCTTGGGACAGAGGGGCACATATCACATGGATCCTCTACAAATAACAGTTCAATTGTCAGATGACCGTTGAAAGCCATGGTCCCCTTGTTTATGTATCGACGATTTTTTCTCATTTTCGCTCCATCGTGCCATGATAGGATGATTCTGCTGACCGCGACCTACATTGTTTACAATATAGCGTCAAATCAAGTGTGAAATGAAATTTGACCAGAGCAACGCGGGGGTCTATCCGGACGGAATGAACCATCGATATTGGACCAAATTATTGTTTTGTGGTAAATAAATATATCACGTATCTAAAAATGTAAGGAAGGTGTTTTTTCACGCCCGATTTTATTTTATCTCACCAAAATCTTAGCGACACAAAACGGTGTCGGAGAATACAACGTATTCATATATATATAGTCGTGCGCTCGAGCTCTGCAAAAAAAAAAGTCTGGTCCTACACCAGACATCCTACGTACTTAACTAACCTAATTAATTAAATTATTAACGTGAATATAAATATAAACATTTTTATCTTACGCGGTTTTGATCAACGACATTTTCGTTACGTTAATTGAAGTCGACATAATGAGGGAAATCCCCGAGTTCTTTCTGTGATATTTAGAAGACATCGTCATTGATTCCTGCCAGAAAACCATTCGATAGGCCATGCGATTTAAAATGTAGTTGGATCATATGAAAGTTCATTTACTTATAAAAAAAACTTTTCTTTCCTATGCTTAAAATAGTAAGGGTTGATCAAGTTATATTTTCAATTGAAGTGGTTCCGTATTATATAATAATGTTAATATTATTGATTGGACTTGTTTCTCATGTATGTATATGTATGTATGAATGATCTTGACCTGATTACACCTGTTAGCATTGACCTTGGCCAGTACACACCTGTTGACATAAACCTTGACATGTATATATAGAGAATACATGGTCAGTGTCTTACAATATAAGCTGTATTTTGGCGAGAGTAAAGAAAGAAAAAAGTGGCGAGCCACTTTTGTCTTTCTGTCCCGGGTCAAAAATACAGCCTATATTTTAAGACACTGACTATGTATTCTATTTATCCTGCAACGGTCTTCAAAAATAATCATTTTGAAGTGAAATGGTATCAATAATAATCCAAATATGTTCGCCTTTTAAATGTTGTTTTACTTGGAAGTAGGCTAATCGAATTGACGCACGTGCTAAGACTCCAAAATACAGCTGTTTCCGTCACTAACGTATACAGCAAAACTATATATGGTGGATGTATTCCGACAATGTGTTGGCAGTTGCAGGATAAACCCATTTACATTAACCTTGACCTATACAAACCTGTTAGCATTGACCTTGGCGTACCCATACTTGGTTATATTGACTATGACCTGTACAGGCTTGGTTACATTGACCTTGACCTATACACTTTTGCTAATATTGGACTTGATCATATGTATGGACGCAGTCACCTCCAAAAACGTGTAGGTGACATTTAATTCGATCAAACCATACATATAACTATCCTATTTGATATCGTATATGTTACAGACATGTTGCAGAAAATTCTAGGCTAAAGCTTGGCAGGCCTAGTTCATTTCACTCCCCTTCCCCGGATTCGTCTCTTTACTCGAGAAGTTCTTCTCCCCGAGACCCGCAGATCAAATTGCTGGACCCAGAAGATGTTCGTTACACCAAGGAAACTATCAGAGCTCCCCCTTTTGGTTCTTCCTACCAACACACAAATCCTATTCTCGTGTACCGTGCTTTCGACGAAAACTGGGCGTTGGACGGAAATCGACGCCTATGGTCGTCCAAGCAAGCTAGGCAGTACAACATGGGGCAGACGATCAAGGCCATTGTGAAGGACGACGAGGATGAGTTCTTGGAGAAAATGAGGTCTGACCGACCCTGGCTAACCGTGTTGGACATTTTGCAAATGGGTGAAACAGTAACAGTAGAATGATGTGATAAAACCTATTTATTGCATTTTTGCCGGTGAAATATAGAAATTTATCAAACCAATACAAATTATAGTTTTTGAAGTGAAAATATAAGTTTTGCAGTGAAAATATAAGTTTTTCGTTTTTGACCTATCAAAGCGAACCTTTGTATTCACCTCATTGAAACTTGCCGATTTTTCTAATTGAAGCGAAGATAGATAAATTGGCTATTTTGCTGTTTTTGTGAATTATTCCGACTAGTTTTTGACAAGATACTCACTTGGCGTCAGCTGTCCTTACACAGATTCTCCGATAACAGCAGAACACGCTTAAATTGCGTTGATCAGTCCTTTCAAAATGGCGCCGTCAAGTTGACGTGAAGTAACTCGCAAAGAGATGACGTCATTAATTATGTTACTGATTCCTGCACTTTTCGACACTATTAATGTTTCGATGTTTTTAATTTTGTCTTTAACTTTATAAAATGCAATAAAAAGAAAATTGAATGGTTTCCCGTTTAATAAAACATATATTTCAGTCGTTTGACAGAATATTTAGATATTTTCATTTGTGCTTTGCACTCGTGAAAATATCGATATTCTGTCAAACTCATGAAATATATGTTATATTAAACGGGAAACCATTCAATATCCTCTATGGAGTCAATTTATTACTAACAGTAGTAAGTTGGAGTTGTTCCCCCTGACCACGAACAAATTAATATCTATTGAAATGATATTTCATACAAATGAAAATACTTGGAGGGATTTTTAACATACTTATTTTATATGAAGGATTTTACAGAAAAGGAATAAAACAAACTTGATCATTACAAAGAAATTTTAAGCGAAATTATTAATACAGATTTAAATAACTGATACAATACAAGTCCTGCCTCTTATATATGTATTATCAATGAAATGCTGTAAGACTCTACTGCACGTTGTATTAGTGTAATGGTGTAAACCTCTACTACATGTAGTATCAGAGTAAAGGTGTAAACCTCTACTACATGTAGTATCAGTGTAAAGGTGTAAACCTCTACTACATGTAGTATCAGTGTAATGGTGTAAACCTCTACTACATGTAGTATTAGTGTAAAGGTGTAAACCTCTACTACATGTAGTATCAGTGTAAAGGTGTAAACCTCTACTACATGTAGTATCAGTGTAAAGGTGTAAACCTCTAATACATGTAGTATTAGTGTAATGGTGTAAACCTCTACTACATGTAGTATCAGTGTAATGGTGTAAACCTCTACTACATGTAGTATCAGTGTAATGTTGTTAACCTCTACTACATGTAGTATCAGTGTAAAGGTGTAAACCTCTACTACATGTAGTATCAGTGTAATGGTGTAAACCTCTACTACATGTAGTATCAGTGTAATGGTGTAAACCTCTACTACATGTAGTATCAGTGTAATGGTGTAAACCTCTACTACATGTAGTATCAGTGTAAAGGTGTAAACCTCTACTACATGTAGTATCAGTGTAATGTTGTAAACCTCTACTACATGTAGTATCAGTGTAATGGTGTAAACCTCTACTACATGTAGTATCAGTGTAATGGTGTAAACCTCTACTACATGTAGTATCAGTGTAATGTTGTTAACCTCTACTACATGTAGTATCAGTGTAATGTTGTAAACCTCTACTACATGTAGTATCAGTGTAAAGGTGTTAACCTCTACTACATGTAGTATCAGTGTAAAGTTGTAAACTTCTACTACATGTAATATCAGTGTAAAGGTGTAAACCTCTACTACATGTAGTATCAGTGTAATGGTGTAAACCTCTACTACATGTAGTATCAGTGTAAAGGTGTAAACCTCTACTACATGTAATATCAGTGTAAAGGTGTAAACCTCTACTACATGTAATATCAGTGTAATGGTGTAAACCTCTAATACATGTAGTATCAGTGTAAAGGTGTAAACCTCTACTACATGTAGTATCAGTGTAAAGGTGTAAACCTCTACTACACGTAAATAAGTGTAATGTTGTTAACCTCTACTACATGTAGTATCAGTGTAATGTTGTTAACCTCTACTACATGTAGTATCAGTGTAATGTTGTTAACCTCTACTACATGTAGTATCAGTGTAATGTTGTTAACCTCTACTACATGTAATATCAGTGTAATGTTGTTAACCTCTACTACATGTAATATCAGTGTAATGGTGAAAACCTCAACTACATGTAGTATCAGTGTAATGATGTAAACCTCTACTACATGTAGTATCAGTGTAAAGGTGTAAACCTCTACTACATGTAGTATCAGTGTAATGGTGTAAACCTCTACTACACGTAAATAAGTGTAATGTTGAAAGGCTCTACTAAAGGCTCTAAATGTGCATTACAGATGATGAAAAAGCGGGCACGATAGCTTAGTTCCATGTAATGGACGCTGTCACTTGGGTTTTTTTTTTTATATCAACTGAGTATGGGACTTTCAAAAAAAATTCTGAATGTATAAGTATGTAAGCAAATATATGTTCGTATTTAACACACAGTTATCCATAAATGATCGCGATACACCAACATTCCTTATCAGTAATATGTCTGTATATTGTTTAGTTTTCGTGTTAATGTTAAGCTTTTTTTATATATCATTTTTTAAAATATATTTTAAGATCATGAATGTATTTGCATATTTTAACTTTGTATAGTTACATTAGATTTGAAATTGTTGTGTAGATATGTGTAAAATAACTCTAATACATGTAGTTTTATATGAATTTTACCTGAGTTTTATTGTTTATCTTGCACCCTATTCTATCTATTAGTAGTTTATTTATGAAACTCTCATCCATCAACTTGTCAATCCTCAGTTACACGATGGAATTAATACCCATCATCTTACTTCCATACCTGCCTGTAATACTACCTGCCTTACATTATTACCTCCCCTTTATCTGCCTTATCTTGTTTAACGTCATTTTAACAGCCATGGTCATTTAAGGACGTGCCTGGTTTTGGAGGTGGAGGAAAGCCGGAGTACCCGGAAAAACCACCGGCTCGAAAAGGTTTTCAAACTCGCGAACCAGAGGTGGAGGGCTAGTAATAAAGTGTCAGCACACCTTAACCACTCGACCACCGCGGTCCCCCAGCACAAATAACACACTGCATCATACATTAACCACTCGACCACCGCGGTCCTCCAGCACAAATAACACACTGCATCACACCTTAACCACTCGACCACCGCGGTCCCCCAGCACAAATAACACACTGCATCACACATTAACCACTCGACCACCGCGGTCCTCCAGCACAAATAACACACTGCATCATACATTAACCACTCGACCACCGCGGTCCTCCAGCACAAATAACACACTGCATCACACCTTAACCACTCGACCACCGCGGTCCTCCAGCACAAATAACACACTGCATCACACCTTAACCACTCGACCACCGCGGTCCTCCAGCACAAATAACACACTGCATCACACATTAACCACTCGACCACCGCGGTCCTCCAGCACAAATAACACACTGCATCATACATTAACCACTCGACCACCGCGGTCCTCCAGCACAAATAACACACTGCATCATACATTAACCACTCGACCACCGCGGTCCTCCAGCACAAATAACACACTGCATCACACATTAACCACTCGACCACCGCGGTCCTCCAGCACAAATAACACACTGCATCATACATTAACCACTCGACCACCGCGGTCCTCCAGCACAAATAACACACTGCATCATACATTAACCACTCGACCACCGCGGTCCTCCAGCACAAATAACACACTGCATCATACATTAACCACTCGACCACCGCGGTCCTCCAGCACAAATAACACACTGCATCATACATTAACCACTCGACCACCGCGGTCCTCCAGCACAAATAACACACTGCATCATACATTAACCACTCGACCACCGCGGTCCTCCAGCACAAATAACACACTGCATCATACATTAACGTTACGGTTTACAGCGTTGTTGAACATATTGATGTCTTCATTTTGTACCCAGTCCCAATCTTTCCTGTGTCCAGATAGGTATTTTTATAACCCTATCATACTGTAATTATATATACATGGCATGATCTGTACTTGTAGATATTCTATTTATATCAATTGTGTTGTTTGTACTATATTTATTATTGAATATTCTATTTATATCAATTGTGTTGTTTGCACTATATTTACTATTAAACATATGACAAACTTCATTTTAAAAAAAACAAAAAAACATGATTTTTATACCCGAATCAAGCATGTACCCTACGAAGTGAACGTGAAGAACATTTCTTTCCAGTACTATGTGTATATCTTTATTATTTCTCAAATATTTCTCAAAATACAGCCTATTATAGATACCACTACCCCGTGTTTATAGTCTCAATATGTTGACACTCTTTTATTATGTTTCCAGAGTAACATTTGGCTTTATGACCTTGGTAGCTGTGACGAATACAGAATAAACTTTCTCAAATCGACCGGGACAGCACTTTAGATAGTAATGACATAGACAAAAGTACCGACTTATAAAGATACAAAACGAGATTATCTTAACAAGCGATATGATAATATTATTTATTATACCTTTCCTTACTTTACACTATATAAAAGGTAGACAATATAAATGCTATTTGAAACACATCCTCCAAAAATGCTATTTACCAGGTAATAGTCGAAAGTGCTATTTATGACCCGGAATGAGCGCATTCATATTTTCGCGGATTATTTTGCTTTGTTCATTCTGATTGGACAATGCATTTGTCATATCCCTTCGGATCGTCTCTACCGCCATCCCTTGTTTTTTATGACAAAGTCCGAAAACTCTTTCGAAAACCCAAGCGTTTACTACCATCGTTCGAGTGAATGCTACAGGAACATTTCGAAAAATGGCTTCATCTACAAGATTATATAATCTGGATAAAGAAGCGTTAGAAAGGATTGTTTCTGAAAGACAGCTACAACGCTAACACAATGTAAATGCAAAGTAATGTTGTTTTTTGGTTATTTTTTTTTAAGTTTAAAATTCGATCATTGGAACAGACTTTGCTTTTATTACTAGTCGTGATCAAAATAGAATAATTTAAATGTGGGTATAATAAAACAGTTATTGTATGGGTATTTCTGGAAATACTATACTAAATTATTGTTTGTATAATTACTACTTCCCACATGTACAGCCGTAATGACTTTATCGTCGTATACATTGTACGTTATCAGCGTTTGTTTCTGAAATAAGGGACTTTCCCCAGCATCATCCCTTTTTAAACCCTTGCACCATTTATATAATGTATGTACTTTTGTAATTTATAACAATAAAATAAAGTTTAAACTAAGCACAATCAGCAACGAAAAAATTTACAAATTAAACTTTTGGGTAAAAATAAGTTCTGCAAAATTGTCAGTTAATGTCATAAATACATTTTGCTAGAGTTACTTCCCTTGCCACACAAGATAAGTTAAATGTTGTCAAACGTTCAGAAGCAAAATGTTCCAGTTATTATAAAGAATGAAAAAAAAAATCAAGCGTTTAATTTGATAATAATATAGTATTGTAAAAAACCGTCTTTAGCAGAATTTTAAATGGTTTTACTCCATCACTATACATAATATTTATCCTGATATTCTGAGGTAAATGTGCTAGCATGAACAAGTTTAGAGCGTCATTCTAAACCCAGCCACGCACTTTAAAACAAGTACCTAGGCTAAAGGTCTTAACATATTCCGCAAGATTACAAAAACTGAATATACCAACACTAGCATATAGGAGATCACGTGGTGATATAATAGAGGTCTAACGATATCGGAGAAGTATGATTGTGAAGTGCCAGATGTATTTAAAACCAGGCATGGTTCCTCAGCATGGCCTCAAGGTCTATAAAAAAACTTTCGAGATTAAATGTTAGAAAATATTCGTTAACATTGGGAACTCTCGATGTATAGAACACTCTCCCGTCGAATGTATTCTTAATTACAGAGCTGACTGTCAAAGTGTAAAGAAATAATTTTCAGTTCAGATTTAAAAGCGAAAAACGACTTAAGATGAGATGTCATGGCAAATGATATCTCTAAAATGCTTCATAAATATCTTAATTCGTTTGTTGAATAAAGCAAGACCTCAATAGAGATGTTATAACTACAAGTCTGTTTTATTTCCAAACCGAAACAATAAAAACGCGAACACATGAATGTGTAGTTCTGTTTTAATATTCCATCTTTAATATACATACAACGAGTTATAACAATAACATACTACAAACTTATAGTACAAACAGAGTAATATGACCAATAATACGTATGTACAGAGATATATCGCCAGTTTGTGCAGGAGTTATCTCCCCTGCCATTTATGAAAACGTCCCTGCGCATTGAATTCATCACACCACTAATTAATGAACTCGGCGATATTGTGTCAATTAACATGAAAATACAAGAGAAAGCACGAAAATCGTGCTGCATTGCAGTAGTCGCACTTGACATTTGAGATGAGCCGAATCGTTTAAATTGCCATCGTGGTTCTTCTCGCCGTCGTCGCCAATCCAAGATTTAGCATAAATAAAATATATGAGTCCCAAACAATCGTGGAAGGGAAAAGAAATAAGCATATAATGTTAATCTCTCTTCATTGAAGAAATATCGCTCACTCATTCATTCTCCTTTTTCATTCGTCTCTTTTCCAATATTTTTCACGATGCACCTTAAAATAATGACAAGCCCCAGTGTAAACATTATTACGCGGATTATCTAGCGCCTATTGTTAAGTAACATTGTCTACAAAAGGACAGAACACATTATTTTGAGCGGTTACATATTTAGCGGGCACTTAAAAGTCATAGTTGACGCATGCGCGACAATGACGTAGCGGCTACCCGTATGTCATATGGATTATGTCCCTTGTTAATAAGCATCGCGGATACCCGTATGTCTGCCTATTTACGTTTTGTTTGTATTCCAATACGGATACCCGTAAGTCTGCCTATTTACGTTTTGTTTGTATTCCAATACGGATACCCGTATGTCTGCCTATTTACGTTTTGTTTGTTTTTCAATACGGATACCCGTATGTCTGCCTATTTACGTTTTGTTTGTATTCCAATACGGATACCCGTAAGTCTGCCTATTTACGTTTTGTTTGTATTCCAATACGGATACCCGTATGTCTGCCTATTTACGTTTTGTTTGTTTCTCAATACGGATACCCGTATGCCATTTTTGAAGATTTAGTTCGGTCCCCATTCTAGACGCGACGTCACGATTGTATTCGATTCTTACTATGACGTCAGCGATAGCGGACTTGCTCGTGCTGAGTAACCCTTGTCTTATACGTCATTTCCGTATGGCAATGTCCTAGATAACACAACCTTAAAAAACGAATATCATTGTGGTGAAACAAAATGAAATATTCGTCCTAAAAAAGATAATAATGTTATGCGTAATATCAATACACGATGAACATGTGTTATTGGCCCTCCAGGCCGCTGAAATAATCTGGGACCTTCTTGGTAAACAATGGTCTGTTTGGTCTTCGGACCAACAATACAGAGAACGTACCAGTATTTACAATTCCGTACTAGAAGGGTTCGCTTGCATTTCTTTTGGAACTAAAGCTCAGCATTTCCGTGTCTAGACTGAATATTTGAATTTTAATTTGGATCCTTTCATTTTCTTTTCGAGTACTTTGTCGAAGTCATCGCTCTGTGATACCGTGAAATGGTTCCTCCAGTCTCCCACTACACCTGTAACGACAAAAACAGACCAGGATTACACACCCGACAGTATTTCGTGCTTTGTGTTGTATGCGAAAACATTTTATGCTATTTGTTGTAGTATGCGGGGCTATTTCGTGTCGTATAGGGAACAGTTTATGCTTTCTGTAGTATACGGGAACATTTCATGATTTGTGTATACGTAGTATGCGGAAATATCTTTGCTTTTTATAGTATGCGGGGATATTTCGTTCTTTGTGTCATATGCGTGAAATGTTTCATGTTTTGATGTCTTTGTGTCAGCTGCGGAAACATTTATATATATATTTTTTTTTTTTTTTTTTGGGGGGGGGGGGGGGGTGGCATTCATCAAATGCGTCGACTGTCGACATTTGGTTTGGTCTTATAATGAAATCCCGTGTTTTATGTCGTCTGTGAGGACATATACTGTTTTTGTCGTCGATAGAGAGATAATTCTGTTTCGTATCATCTGTGGACACATGTATTACGTATTGTGAACCATGGAGTAATCTTACCTTTGCGAAAGAAGACGTCAGTACCATCCCTGCTGATAGATCTATAGATGTGACCACATTTTTCTAACTTCTTCGTCTTAAAGTTCTGAAACTGTACTTGTGATGCTATCGCAGACACTGTTTCTGAATTGGTGGGGATTTCCAAAAATTTGGCGATGCGCGTTATTTCTTTCTTACAGTCCTGTCAACAAAAATATAAGATAGTTACACCAGGTGTTCATTACTATAATCACTGAGGTGTTAACTAGACGTGCTGATGGACTGGGGAGGATTATTCCCCCTCGGTAGGCTGTGGGTTGATCTATATTACTACAGATTAACTGTTAATGAGGCCAACTTTCACTAATTTACCTTGTGTAACAGGCATCGCCCATATAACCTAATTACATACTAACACCACACCAGCTAACAGCGGGGACTTTATCTCCTGGCGGATGGATATATTCCGAGACTGACGGGAATTCACAAGGTGTATGGATTGACGCTTCAAACGTCACGTGTAGATACTTTAAAATGAATCTACAAAGCTATCCTTCCAACGAACACAGAAAAAAAAATCGATGGTTAAATTGGACACCAGAAATGTTTTTTGTCCTTCGCACGTTTTCCATCTTCATTACATAGCTCATCTACCAAATGAGTAGTTCTGTTTACTACCTCTCTGAATTTTAAAGTCATTGGATCCATCATATTAACGTGAAAAATATATGTCTTGTTTTCAGAGAAAGTCGCAGAAATGAATTTTAAAAAATGCCTACATTGGTTGTTTATTTTCACTGTAATAATCGTAATCAAGGATATATTGACGATTGTTTTCCGCCAATTCATTGATTTCGTACTGATAGTGATTACCTAACAATACTCAACATACAAAACTCGCAATGCTAGCGTAATATTTCCTGCGTTTTTATCACACATTATATATATATATCAAATAAAACAATAGTTTTGTGAGGAAGTAATGTTGCGGTAGATCCTATGCCTTTAACATATTATAATACTAACATTACTGGACATAGCATGAGTAGATTCACTACAGTGACCTAATTCTCACGTTCTGTACTTTAGCCATAATGACAGTCAAATCAGCAGAACAAATTTTCGTAGACTGAACACAATCACACACAAATGACATTGCCTAACGAACAGGAGGGAAAGCAGTTTTGATAGTGCAAGTGGTTGTGGTAGGAACGGTGAGTACCTTGTGGATATCTTCGTAGCTAACAAACAGTATGGGGTATTTACTGTTTTCTCTGCGAAAGTCTTCCCAATCACGCACGTGGTCGTACCAAGAACCATACCCCACTGGAAACGCAATACATAAAAATAGAACTTGGCATTAACAAGATGAAATAGGCATGTAAACAGATACTCTCAAAATGGATAAAACGAGAAAACTAAAAACGAAAAATTATGGACAAATTAAACTGTAAACAAATGCCCTTGGTGAATAACCTTAAACAGGGGTCTCTTTAGGAATATCGACATCGAAACCTACAACAGGGATCTCTTAGGGAACACAGACACCGTAACCAAAAACAGGAGTCTCTTAGTGAACAAACTATCGAAACCTTAAACAGGGATCTCTTAAGGAACACAGACACCGTAACCAAAAACAGGGATCTCTTAAGTAACATAGACACGAAAACCTAAAACAGAGGTCTGTTAATGAACACTGGCATCGAAACCAAAAACAATGTTCTCTTAAGGAACACTGACACCGAAACCAAAAATAGGGGTCTCTTAATGAACACTGGCATCGAACCAAAAATAGGGGTCTCTTAGGGAACACTGATATCGACACCAAAAACAGGGGTCTCCTTATGAACACTGGCATCGAAACCAAAAACAATGTTCTCTTAAGGAACACAGACACCGAAACCAAAAACAGGGATCTCTTAGTGAATACAGACACCGAAACCAAAAACAGGGATCTCTTAGGGAACACAGACACCGAAACCAAAAACAGGGATCTCTTAGTGAATACAGACACCGAAACCAAAAACAGGGATCTCTTAGGGAACACTGACACCGAAACCAAAAACAGGGATCTCTTAGTGAATACAGACACCGAAACCAAAAACAGGGATCTCTTAGTGAACACAGACACCGAAACCAAAAACAGGGATCTCTTAGTGAATACAGACAACGAAACCAAAAACAGGGATCTCTTAGGGAACACAGACACCGAAACCAAAAACAGGAGTCTCTTAGGGAACACAGACACCAAAACCAAAAACAGGAGTCTCTTAAGGAACACTGACGACGAAACCAAAAACAGAGGTCTCTTAGTGAATACAGACGACGAAACCAAAAACAGGGGTCTCTTAAGGAACACTGACACCGAAACCAAAAACAGGGGTCTCTTAGGGAACACAAACAAGGAAACCAAAAACAGGGGTCTCTTAATGAACACAGACATCAAAACCAAAAACAGGGGTCTCTTAGTGAACACTGACACCGAAACCAAAAACAGGGGTCACTTAGGGAACATAGACACGAAAACCGAAGGCAGGGGTCTCTTAAGGAATATCGACATCGAAACCTAAAACAGGGGTCACTTAGGGAACACTGACACCGAAACCAAAACAGGGGTCTCTTAGTGAACTTGACACCGAAACCAGAACAGGGGTCTCTTAGTGAACATTGACACCGAAACCAAAATCAGGGGTCTCTTAGTAAACATTGACACCGAAACCAGAACAGGGGTCTTTTAGTGAACATTGACACCGAAATCAAAACAGGGATCTCTTAGGGAACACAGACACCGACACCAAAAACAGGGATCTCTTAGGGAACACAGACACCGAAACCAAAAACAGGGATCTCTTAGGGAACACAGTCACCGAAACCAAAAACAGAGGTCTCTTAGGGAACACAGACACCGAAACCAAAAACAGGGGTCTCTTAGTGAATACAGACACCGAAACCAAAAACAGAAGTATCAAATCCAAACACAGGGGTCTCTCAAGTAACAAGACACGAAAACCAAAAACAGGATTCTCCTAAGGAACACTTACATAGAAACCAAAAGCAATATCCCATATGGTCAATTTAGTACATTTTTAGTTAAGATAAAACGATACAATCCTAGTTTTTTTCTGTCTGTGCTACGTTTTATCGGTTCTGAAAACATGCAAATACAGCAATCGTATGTAAAGGTCAAAAACTTATATTTACTTATGTTATTGACAGAGTAAACGATTAGTCATCTCAGTATTGGTAAAACTATGATACTATGAAAAAACCAGAACACTTTACTTTTTGTAAAATAGTAGTACTTCAGTATTGGAAAAACTATAGTCGCTTAATTATTTGCAAAACTATAGTCATTTAAGTCTTGGTAAAACAAAACTATAGCCATATATTTCTACTTGAGTATTGGTAAAACTATAATACGCTGGTATTGGTAAAACTATAGCCACTTTGGTATTGGTAAAACTATATTTACATTTTCCTTGGTAGAAGAGGTCTAGATAATCGTCCCACGTTCCGCCGTACACGTCCTTCAGTTTCACCATGAAGTTGTACATGGACACAGCAATATCTTTGGGATTGCGCATCACGTATATTATTTTCCCTTTGTTTTCCAGGAAGTGTTGAGGAAGACACCGGAACCGCATATGTGATTGTAATGTCCGAGGCGAAGGCATGGCATCGATGTCCTGAGTCCGGAAAATCTCAATGTTGGGAAACACCATTTCTGTAATTTCTTTTTTGTTTTGTCGGAGCATGGAGACGATCTCCCATACCCAATTTGTTCCTACAATATATCCAGTACACATGAATGACATACAGATGTTAACTTACTAAAATACGTAGCTACACTGTCATTACGTTGAGAAATTAAGTTCTGTTTGGCGGCTTATGATGATAAAGTGAGGGACACGCAAAGAATCAGAGTAAAAAAAATGTAAAATTATATGTTTGTCGACAGGCATAGTATCGTCTCTTTACTTTATACTAAATGCATTTGACTATGTTGACAGACAAATTAAAGTGTGTCTCTAAGATGTAGTTGGAGCACGAATCTTGTAGTGGAATAGACTGTTCTTCACTATAGCAATGACCACACCGAATATTGACTTATGGAATTTGTGTTAGTGGTAAGTTACAGTCACATACAAGTTTGTTAGAGAGTGCCAGCGAATATACTTACCGGATTTAGGATAAGAGCACACAAACACATCATCCTTTCTTGTCTTCCACTTCTTTAGAGATGGCAAGTGTTCAGAGGGGCTGCCATTTACAGCCAATGGTAAATAACCTCCGTCGTAGTCCCAAAGCTTGCTCTTGCAACCACTTCTATCAGATACCTCGACCACTGACATGTTAGCGGGTTGTTGTTACCTGATAGAATGGGACAAAGATATATTAGAGTACGGTCGCCATGTTGTAACCTGATAGATTGGGACAGAGATATATAAGAGTACGGTCGCCATGTTGTAACCTGATAGAATGGGACAGAGATATATTAGAGTACGGTCGCCATGTTGTATAGTACTATTTGTATTATCTTTACACACTAGAAGAACGATATACACAGGAAAATGATATTTAAATTGTTTATTAATTTAATTTCTACCAAAATTAATTCGTTTTGCTCCAAAAGATTTGAAAAAATACCATCAAACAAATAACCTCTACAATATGTATTGGAATGGTGTACCACTTACTTTCGAATTGAGTTTTCAATTATGATATTTTTGTGGACACTCCTAACGGACACCCAGTTCCCGATATTGAACGTGTTACGTTGCTGACAGAATATATTCTTGTTGTAAAGGCTTAATGTCCCACGATGAAATATCTTCACGTGATGTATACGCGTGACAGTGATCGTGAATCTTTTGATCTTAGTAATGGATGAGTTCTGAATAAACGAATCTATCATATGGTCCCATCAATATTTGCTTGGTTTGATTTTCTGTATCGACCTAGCAGTGTTGACTTATAAATAGATATTTCCTTTCGTAGTGTTTCTAAAGCTCGCTTAGAATGAAATACGTTTGTTTACTTTAATGGTTTGATAATGCCTTGAAATAACAGTTTATAGACTGATGCATTTTAGACGAAGTGAACAGCAATGGTATTTTCAACTGATTTTATGCGTGATCAAATGTCTATATTTTCCCCAATGGAACAACTGTAAAATATTTAAAATGAACCTTACATGACAGCCAATGATACCTTTAAAAGCCAGGCCCAGTATTTACTGAATAGCAAATTCAGAGTGATATCAATACATAACATAAACAAAAAGGCATTTCAGCGGTAAACTTTGCCGAATCCTAAAAATGGCACAGCATCACGGTTATTGACACCTTGTTATCTATACAAGTCGATAGACATTCATTTTTGTGTTTCGTGATATGAAACACAGTATTGTCTTATCGTTTGATCTACCACTGACAAATGATCGATAATGTTTACTCGTAATGTTTGTAATGAAGAAAAACATATTTGTTAAATCAGCAAAAAAACTAAAAACAAGTAATTAGTTTCAGTGCAATAAGAGGCCGCGCACGAGGTATATTAAGTACAGTGTACCGACATCCAATATATACTTAGATACACAAAAAAACATTTCCAATTAAATCTGTTTCCAAAATGTAATGAACAAAACGATTTTAATAGCCAAAATAACACAGACAGTGTCATCATTGGGATATAATACATCTACTTCTCTGCCGCCATAATAACACAGTACAACATACAGGCTAAGTATCTCTCAGATCATGTGAAAACGATGTCCGCAGATGGTGATGACCATTCAACGGCCTCTTCAAAGAGTTATTTAAATGAAATGTCAATACATGTATACGGGAGGTATCTAGGCATTGCTCATGGAGTCAAAATGTTCTGACACCTGATTTGCGAATTACAAGGGGGATGAGACCAGACCATAGGAGACAATACTTCTGAACTCTGCCATAACGGAACACTGTCTTCAAGTTTTGTTTAAGACAGGAAACAGCAGATCAGTTATATACTGTTCACCAAACAAATGCTGTGCTGTACCCAAAGTAGTCGCCTCGTTAGATCATGTAATGTAATAGATTAGGTACATTGATTCTCTGTACGGCAGAGATATTTAAACATAATGGAATATGCATGGTATACATCTTCAATACAAATATCTGCATCAGGTATTGCAGTAAGGACAGAGACATATACCACCTTGGTCAAATTACACAAAATGTATGTCTATACCCTTTCCACAGCTTGGTATGCAGCTAAAGTGTTTCCGACGAAGCTGAGTATCTGAAACACGTGCCACACCCCATATGTTCCGGGCAAACGGTAGGTCATTCTCGATCGTAGACAGGTGCCATATGGTACCCATTTCTTTGGATTATTCACGATCATCTGCACTCATGTTCAGGAAACAGACGGAGGGTCAGAAACACAGAAACAAATGAACACCAAGCGTTGGCAAGTCTCCTTTACAAAGTATATATACAGAACTACGATAAAAAAATACTAATGAAAACATTCTGCAGAGTGAAAAGGAATGTTGAAAGGAGATTATCATCGTACAGATGTATGGTGGAACAACTAAGGTCGGCAGAGACAATAAATGGCATTGCACCCGAGTGTAAGGTCGCTGTTCTTCACTGAAATGATTTATGTTTATAATACATAGGGCACACTGAGGTTCGCCAAGTCTTACAACACAAACATCACAACTCATAAACTGGTTAAGCTCAAGGACGTGCCTCTCTCAGCTATAACTGTGAAGCTGACATGGAGCACATGTCTTAATGCATGGACCTATCTTATCGTCAAACCAGTACTAGTATACCACGACAAGTGTAACTTTAATATAAAACAAGTTCTGAAAATTGGATAAGTTTTTCTTTTTTTTCTGAACAATATACTTATGATTGTTTCGAAGCTACAAAAATCTTTACAACATTAGGTCTTGGTTGTTATTTTTAACAATTTCAGTTAAACATGTTGAAAGGAAAGTCTGAAGAACGATAAGGTTTTAGAGCAGGGATCGGTTGCGAATGAGAGCAATTATATCCATATTAAATTCACTTAGCTGGATTTTTTTTAATGTTTTTTTTTTTTTTAAATCATCGGTTTATCTGATTCTGAATGTATACAATTAATTATTAGTCAATGACCTATTTGATAGCACTGGATTGCACACGTGTTCACTTGCGTTAACATTTTATTCATACGAGTGTTTGCCAAAACATTAAATATTAAATATATTCGTTATTATGCAAACGTCTGTAGAAAAAGGAAATCGATTAAATAAGGTTCCGCGATTTTGTGACGTCGTATACCCTATACTTATACCGATATCAAAAACAGAACATCGAGAATTGCCTGCATGGAATTTTGTCAAATATTTAAAGTATCAAAAATTACTAAAACGAATTGAAAATGAATATCAAGGAAATGTTGTATTAAATAATATTCAATATAAACAGTTCTTCCAACGGGTCCGTCCTGACGTGAACAACCGATCTTTTACAAAATGATTTCAATTATTCAATGTCTGATTAATATGATTCTAAAATAGATACATAACGTATACCCATCAAATATTAAAACATGTTAATTATACCCGTTGTAATTGAAGTTGCCAAAACTAAGGCTGACATGAACTTAACGTGCACTTACGGAATTACGAGCATCTGTTCTTTTTTCATCACACCAGTTTGTGGCGGTGTGTCTGATTGAATCTGTAAATCATGCCAGGACATTATCTGATTTCAGAAATACAACTTGACAGGTTTTAACTCTACGTTACTGGAACATTCAACCAATAAAGAAACCAAATTCTTTCTCTCCTGTATAACCGGATATTCTCTTCGCGCTGTTTTTTGCATTTCCGACCTACTGTGCATCATCACAATTTAGCCACCCGTGTTGTTTATATGTGCAAGTATTTGGCACCCGTCCTTCGTTGTGAAGGTATTATCCTCACCTATGCCGACATAATAAAGTAACATACATGATTGAGTTTTATTGGGCGTGTTCACACAGGTGTGCTATATAGGCGAGAGAATAGGAGACAGGTGTTCAGAATAAATTGACGAATTTCATATTAATAGGGATGACACTAGAGCAGCTTAAGATCTTTTGAACTATCAGTCCGAAGGTTAAATCACTTTTAAACTCTTTGTACGTAAAGGTAAATTGCTACTTCAGGGATTTTAACCATGCTGCATGCGTCTTTTTGTGGACAAAATGTCCTCATCAAAGGATGTCACCATTACAATCTATCTACATGAACACCAGCAGTAGCAATATAACAACGTAAGGCGGACGTGTATAACGTAGTAATTCCATCCTCTGGTATACAAAAAATGTTGTTACACAGAGCGATATATTAACAGGGTGTAACGATACATAGAGGACAGACAGTTTGCGCAAAAATACATCCAATGAATTAATTCGGTTTACAGGACTCTCAACATACAATTAATTAACATGTTGATTGAATGCTACGTGAAACGTTTTCCATCAGTCTAGAACACCTTATTATGGATGTTGTTTACGTCCTAGAGTGCAATTCTGTACGGTACAGAACAGATTGTTATCAGATGAAGAATTAAATATTTCCGTCAAAAAATATTGTCGTGAAAGTGACATAATGAGTTTTCTGAAAAGTATGCACTGACATCAGAAAAGATTCCTGTCATGCATTTCGTATTTATTTTGAATACACAGACCTGAAATAGGTTATTTGGAATGCACAGATCTGAAATAGGTTATTTGGAATACACAGATCTGATTAAGGGTATTGGATACACAGATCTGAAATAGACTATTTTGAATACACGGATCAGTAATAGGTTATTTAAAATGTACAGATCTGATTAAGGTTATTGGAATACACAGATCTTATAAAGGTTATTGGAATCTTTCTACACTTGATAAAACAAGGTGATCCTACAGTTTCAGATACTAGCAACATAAAACATTAATTAAAATGCGACAAAAAAGATACTTCTATTCTAGTGCAGGATGGAAAATTAACTTACCTGTTATAAAATGTTTCTGGCAAACTAAAGTTCGAGGGAAAGGTACATTGAGTTTTATAGTAATGAAACCAGCGACCAACCTTTATTTAGTACTAGAACATTGCAATAAGTCATCACTACAGCGGTTCTCAATACTTATCACAAACAATTAACCCTTTTGATCTCAGTAAGTGTCAATAACATGAAATGAAGAAAAAAGTTTGAAATGACACCAGCAATAGAATTAGAGAATATTTATTTGATTGCAATAGTTATAAATCTAAAGGAGATGATATTTTTACGTTTATTTTCTGGTATCAGATAGCAAGAACGCTCTTTTTCGTCTCATACATTAACACATAATGTCAGTTAAGTGGCAGCTTAATTCAGTTTAATGCCGTATCATCTCGTATCAGCGGATGGTAATGTCTCTGGCCGCTGCATCCTCTGGTTAAGTACACGAGGGCGCCCATATCGGGCTAGGGGCGCAATAAAGCTTCTAACGTCACGTGTCAAGCATATTTACTGGATATATCTCGGTATGTATATATATGTGTATATACGTATGTAATATAGGTAGCAGGTTGTGTATAGAAACTAAGGCTTGCACAAGTGGCCTTTTCAGTTCGTTATCATACAGCCTCCGGTTCTGGGTCGATACAAAAACACACAGACAGCACTTTGTTGATAAATACAGCTATGTAGATATAACTGGTATCATTTTAGATTAAAATTATATTTATATAGTCTGGCTGAAATGAAGGACACACTTATTATTAGAATGAGCGAGATAGCTTAAAGGGGTGTGATAGATAGATAAACACTCAATTAGCAAACAAATGTGTCAATTCATTCATACATTATTTAGTCGATTACATTTTTCCGCAATAGCTTATGTTAAACTGTTATTACGATTTAGTACACAACAGACGTTTTCTTCAGCAAAATGTTACACTTTTGTCAAGATTAAACGGTTAAAATATATGCAACTGATACTTTTGATCATTTTATATTGTTGTATTTATATTCATTTAAATGTCAATTTGACAAGATATAAAAATATGCACATGATTGTTTACGAAGTAAACACCGTTTACTGCATTGCGCCCCATCAACAATTTGACCGAATTGAATAAACCAAATTATTATCATTATCATTATTATTATTTTATTATTATCATAATAATTAAGATAGCTGATTCATAAAATTAACTTCCTCTTAAATTATGTACATGTGTTATACTTTGCCTCCAAAAACACATGGAATAATTTGGAAAACTTTAGTATCACATTAAATACAATTAAAAGAAAAAATGTATCACTTAATACTGCATATCATATATTCTAAACAAAACAATATGCACAATTAAACATGTTTTTCCTTCTTTTTTTTTTAAAGATATTCATTTTTTTGTTAAACGTTAATATGGTCATAGTGTTGCATGATTGTGCGTCGCACTTACCTGTAAGACGTTGTAAATGTTGTTTGAGGTGAAGAGTGAATAAGTCCGTCCGGATGCCGTCGAGAGGTGTCACTGTCAATGGTCAGCGGTCGTCACCAGATCAGTTTTATAGCCCTTACTTACTCTTACACCTGCTTTAGGGTGCACACGACACGAGCTTCCTCTAATTGATATTCCTAGGAATATTTCCTACATAACCCCTATAGTAGAATGACTTGGTAAACTCCCGGATAATGCACCGAATGACCCCTCCACCTTCAATCATATTGGAGAATTCTACGTACGCCACTAGCGTGCTGATCACACGCCTGAATGTCATTCACAGACGAGGCCGCTGTTGTGTGCCCACCCCTGGTACTTATTAGCCAATCAGATTCTCGCAAGGCAGGGCCACTTAATCAGCGGTTCATGGCCATCGGTGCATATATTTTTAGCTATTTGCCATTAAAAGGTTTAAATTATCATCATATGTATAAGGTATAAGGTATATTCATGAATAGAGGTATGTTGTTTACCTAAGCATTTTACCTGTATATGTACGTGTCTGTGACCTTATATTGATAGGTATATAATAGAAAGCTTAAATTCATTTAAACTTTTATAACTTTAATTCTAGACAAATTAACGATGAACATTTCTGTCGATAACACGTGTATGTATGTAAATCCAATCTTTCGTCAGATTCTAGAAAATAATAAAGATTTGTTTTTGTCGTAAACAGTTAATTGTTTCGCTGTCATTTAACAAAAGTACAGTTAAAAGAAACAATCTGTTGTTAAAGTTCATTAAGGGGAGGTCTTTAATTCCCACAAGGACTGAATTGTTTGTCCATAGATATTTTTTGTAATAAAGGTGATGCCCAAATACATATCCAGGAGCGTCTATTTCATTTTGTATTGATCAAGTCTTCGTTCACGTTTTTGCATGACAATATAACATGTATCAACCACAAACAAATGGAATGTGTTTTGGTGATAAAACTACAGGTCGTAGAATTAGATTTACAGATTTCAGCTTTGGATACCACAAGTGTAGTTCTCTGTTTTATGTGATGATTGTGCAGTGCAAATGATGATGTCAACATGAAAAAGCTCGCAGGAAAAGTATGCTGTACTATTGTGATTCGTTGATTATGTTATATCTATTGGTTCGCCTGTTCTCAAAGATACTAGGTTCAGCAGAACACCTTTCCTGGGAATAGAGAACTTCTATCGGATATAAAGAAATTATATTCTCTGTAATGAGTAATGTGGCTATAAATTATGCGATCACGAAATTGCCTCCATCACTGTCGTCGAATGAAGATGATACACAAAACATGCAGTACTAATTAGAAACTTGGTCATGTGTTACGTGCGAAATCAAAGATCAAAGGATGTTCATCCGAATGTAATAATGGCATAAAAATCAGTCAAATAGTATTATAAATGTATAACGACATCGCACGTTCGAAAACGTAATATCTGTCAACATCTCCGCAATTGTCAACAACCTGAAGTTACGTTTATTTTGGCTTCGAGATTAAATATGAACTTCCTGTCTGTTATAGTTTTCCTTAATTGCAACGAACTACGTACTATATATATACTCACACTAACGAGACTCGCCACCTCTAGTTAAGTTTAGTGCATCTTATTATAGTTCGCTAGTTCGGATAAAACATTAGTACGACGGGGGCGTTATCTAAGCGAGTGTAGATTTTAGATCCGCGTGTAAGCGGAGACTCTATAGTTACGGTAATAGTATTGTCTGAGTGTTGTTGTACTACAGTGTTGGTAGAAGTACATCCTTTGATTGAGGTGTGTAAGTGGCCCGATCAGCCTCGCGAGGCCACACGTATCCAAGGTGACCGAAATACCACCCCATCCAAAAAACCCAGTTAATTTATATTCAATTAGAAATCATATTTAATGCAGTCCATTACATAGATTTTCCTCAATATCTTATTTTTATTGGAATATGGCAATCCATAATATATATGTCAGTGCGTTTTTTTCTCTCATTTCATTCCGTTATATTCCATTCCGCTCATGCAGTTTCCGTGTATTTACAAATTGCTTCGCGTAGTTAACATCATTCGCGGTGTATGTAAGTCATTGCGGTCAGTAGTCGCGGCAGGTTCAAACCACAGCCCGAAGGTCAAGCCTCAGTTTAGCGGTAAAACGCTGGTATGTAGGTAATCCCAGTGTAAATAAACAATATCACATATCTAAACACACACAAATGTTATGGGGATATTTTCTTGACAACTGTCAAGGTTTTAAGTACATCGTTAGCCTTGTCGGCTAGATATATCTAACTTTCTCAACAAAATAAGAAATGTTTGGAGCAGAAGATAGGATTTTAAGGAAAGTTTTCAGGTAACTGATAATGGGTTTAAGACTTGTTTCAGAGATTAAAATAATAAATGCGTTTCCAGCAAATATCTACTCTTTATCAAAAATGTAATACCAACTTGTTAACTGACATGTTTTTAAATACAAATCAATCAAATGAAAAAGAAATGTGAACAAAAAGCTTACTAAGAAAGATGTAAGGCGGATAATATTGATAGGAAATGTTTATTGGTGTCTGTCGATGTCATACTGAACGCATATTCCTCATTATCAGATTTTATTTTATTACAAGATAATGTGTCGTATTATGTTAAATATAAAGGAAATCCTAATCGTGTAAAATATAACATTGTCACGGCTGAACACATTAGGCATTGGTATCATTTGTTTGTTTGCTGAACTCCAGACTAAGGTGTGTGGAGCAATGGATACAGTTTAGTATTGCTCCGTATGAGAAATAACACCTTTTACTATGTTATTTCAAAATCTATCTCAATTATTGTTATTACTTAACCATGTTTTTGAGTAATAGAAATACTAAACGATATACGAATAAAATTACCAAAGCTTCGTTCAGCGGCCAAGAAGAACAATGTACTACCTATTAACTACTCGGCTGGCCTCCTGTCTCAATATTAATCAAATTGAGGTTTGGGATTGTGGTCTGGAGGATTTGTCAGATTCTAGATCCTAAGAATTTGAAAGTTATATGTTATAAGGTACACGGTTAGAGGTCTGAGTGTGATTTGGACAAACACAGTTTAGAATATATCCATTGATTAAATGTAAGGCAAGTCTAATTGATGGTACCTACTTTCGTTCAGGTCAAACAAACATTGTAGCTTCTAAAACAATAAAAACTGTCACGGCTTATCAGCCTGATGCTACATTGTTATCGTACGTGTGAGGGTCAGATCCCGTGCTGGCAGGGGAGTTCTAGTGCAATCCTACATCACCCGAAGCTTTCCCCATCAGCATACAACCTAAATAGGTTTCCACAAACCCATGTACGTACGCTCTCCCTGTCGACATACAGTGTATTACACCAAACACCTGTTGCTACCGTTTGCCTCCATTTGTCATTCCAACGAATGTGACATTTCTATATGTCATTTTTTATATATTAAGGAAAACGCTGCCGATGCCATATAAAGGGCAATGGCAGAAATAATCAAATAGTCTACTGATGCCGTTCTTTCAATAGCACATGGGGTATGTGCATACGAAGTTAAGACTTCTCGCAAGTCGCCGTAAGTGCAATTAATTGAATGCTCAGTATAGCATGCATTATCAAACATGTTGAATGGCTCTTTATTTGTAGATAGAGATCTTATACAGAAAAGAAAATTAAAGATTATCATGGAATGCAACCTATCCAAAAGATCAGCAAATGTTTGGAATTATTGTAATTCCCAAATAAACTTAACCCTGCGTTTCCATGGAATTGAAGAATGGAATGTGCAACTAAGTTTTGAACATAATGAGACGTGAGTGCAGATTGATATCAGAAAAGTTTTCATTCAAGGTTTGCAGCGTAAACCTCTTGTTGACTAGTACAGTCTAGGTATTCTTATGGACATCTATATGTGAATCTATACGGTTGTCAGTTATTGTTTCAGAAATACTCTAAATTACACAAGAGTGTTTGATAGCTGTAACATACTACTTCTCCATATGAGATGTTGATGTCAACCATTTGGAAGTCGCCATCGCCTCGCATTCGTAAATAACTTGTAATATAGTTCAAACGCGGTTTTTTAACGTACCTTGTTACTCTGTTGACATTGGGAACATTCCATAGAGGTTCTAGAGGTGTTAAGGTAGCAGCAATACTACTGATTACTCAATTACACGGGAAACAAATAACATCCGTGAGAACACCTTAGATCCGTGCATGTGTCGACATATTGTTTTGTCTGTGTTCGTGCTAGTGCGAATTATAATATCGTGACTAGTCACCTTAGTTTTAAATATCCTGACAATTAAAAAATGGAATTGCAAAAGAGCATATTATTAACATATCAATCTGATCGAAAAAAATACTTGAAGAATTGTCGAATCTCAGTGTGAGAAAATTTGTACCTTGTGTTGAAGCCGAGGCCATGTAAATAAAGAGACGAAATGGACATCCTGTTCACACAACCGTGCTACATAGGGACAACATTGGACGAACGCCAACCGTTATAGAATTCCATTCAGTATGTCGTTGGAGAAATTTTAATAATTATGATATTTTACATAGTTTTCTTGTGAATGATCTTTAACATAATAAACACAAGAATATTTCTTTCAAATATGCATGTTATTGAGATATTATAAATATTTATATGAAATGTTTGTATTTAGAATTAAGTAAGAAATGGTCGCCGAGACTAGAAAATTGCCAAACAAAGCCTTAACTGCTGTAAGTTGATACATATGTCCTATCAACATTATTATAATTGTGACAGAATAATGTATTTGATCGTTCCCTGTCCTGGTGCTGTCTACTTATTGGCCTGTGATAATTTGACGTTATAAGTATAGTGGTATGAAATTGACAGGGGGTCCAGATTACAACTGACATATGACATACGCCAGAAACATAACCACAATGCAAAAGAGTGCGTTCATTTAAACCCATACTTATTCACTGGAAATATTTAAAATATATATCCCCTCCATGCCGGATCTGAATTTAAATCATGATTTAAGTTGTTTTTTTTCAATTCCCGAATTCATAATGATATTGTTCGATAAATTTCATAATTGTGATATATATATATATTGCATACATTCTTATCAAAAGTGTTTTTGTTTTTCTTTTATATTTTGGTGGGTTCTAATGTGTTTGAGGAAATTTTACGAAAGTATCAATAGTCATACCTTATGGTTCGAAATTATTTTGAAATGTAAACTCCTTTCCTATCTATGTCACCGGGCTCGGGTTTTATAAAGAATGGGTACGATTGATCAGAGAAGGCGTGTGCCACGTGTTCATACCAGCTTATTATAACACCATTACCAATATTGTAATCAGCATGCTTTGCTATAAGCTTATCTGACTGGAGTTTTATTCATGACTGTAAAACATCACGAATGTCATGTTTATAGATGATGTTCAAGTGTCATCATACTGAAATGCCTTAAACAGGATACCAGGTAAGCATTCCTTACCGATACAAATAAAACTAGAACGTCATGCAGAGAGAAACACGTACATATACATATGCACTAATCATAAATATTTCGCTTTGTCATGGTCAGTGCAGAAAACTTAAAATCTTCACTTTGGCGCATTGCCATCAGTAACTAAACACTTAAATAACCCCCATAATGATTTCTTCCCACGCCATCAGGCTTTGTTGACTCTTTTTTTTCTGTAACAAAAGAAAACTTAATATTTACTCATAAACCTGTCCGGCTGGTTCCATTAGAGGAAAACATACATGTAGCTACAAAACTTGGCATGGCTTTGTATGCAAATAATCTCGGTAGCAGTTTTGGAAGATGTATCAAGATTATCAACCAATATGAGACATACCACACGAACATACTTAAATTACTGTGAAATACCACAGGTTATTAGTAATATCAGAATCGTCATTGTTAAATTCCCCTAAGGAGAAAAGGTTAAAAGCGCAAATAAGGCAAAGTCTTAATAGATTATGGTTTTATGAAACAAAAAAGTATCAAAGTACATTCATTTCAACATATTTTATTGGAAATCAAATGGATTGAACATCAGGCTAGGCCTATATTAAAGTTCTCTCAATAACATATTACATTTATTTCAAATAATTAGTATCCGGTCATTAGTCAAGAATGGAAAGGATAGTTTATATATATATATATATATATATATATAGAAAGAGTATCTGTGAATAATATATAAAGATAATCTTATGTATTTTATTTTCTTTATGATATTTTACAAATCATTGTTAAATATATATTAAAACTTGTTTACTACGCAGGAGAGAGACAAGTGCTTGACCAACAACAGATTTTCCGACTATAATGTATCAAAGTAAATCATTTTGAATTCCTACAAACATAGCACAGAAAGTACCGACAATTCTGCATAAGTGAGACATTAATTGACCTACAATGTGATAGTCACGTGTCCTCTGTCATGTTGTACATTTCAACCATCATGTATATCTCAGACTTCGATGTTTATACTGTGATGGTCGATATGAGCAATCGCCAGTTAAAATGGTATTGCTACAATATCTGATAGGAGATTGATTGTTATGCTTCTGTGACCAGTTTGTATCATATCAGTGGTATGGCACTTGGCAGTATTCCTGGTGACATTTTCATTATCAACGCCGTCTTCGTATGAAAACAAAGCAATATTTCTAATATCGATGTTCCAGCAGGGTAGAAGTTTACTGATTCATCCATAAATCAAGGCAAAATCGGGATAATACCACGTTCTCAAAATGGGAACCACGGTTGGTCAGAAAAAATTAAGCTCTTCGGAAGCAAATAGTGTAAGAGAGAAGACAGAGAGAGAGACACACACACACACACGTTTGTAACAGCGATTTGATGCATAATGCATTATTTGATTACATGCAATCAATTAAAACCTGTTTCGTTTGGTGGGTTCAATATAATTGAAAATGGTAAGAATTGCTTCGTATGTTTTTTTTGAAAATGAAAGAAATGGGAAATAATGTGAATACAAAAATAGCTTTGTATGATATTCACCGTTCACCCCCTATTCTAAAGGAGCAAATGTACTATGTAGCTATAAGCTATTAAAACTCATTTTTGCCCGGATGTATTCCTTAGTCTAGATATAACGATCAGAGATAAATTCATGAGGAGGGATTTCCGAAGACGTAGTAAACTATTAATAAATCAACTGTGATGATACGGATCAATTACAGATGCAGCCATGTTATAAATTGATTTATAAGATGGTTTAATCTTCACCACGTATACCTGTCGAAGAAGGATTGAGTATCTGAAACAGAGGTACACATGAACTTCACAGTGAGAAACACGAGACAGTAAGGTCGCCATATCTAGAAAAGCACAATTACCTCAAACCCAGAAAAATATTACTTAAATCAAGCTGGATAAATTCGCAATTAGAGTGGCCCATCTCAAGATCGTTTCCAGTGTTTTTTTCATGAAAGGAATGCATACATGCCACGGCGAGAGACGGTAAAGGGTGAATAGTTGTATATTAGTGGTTCTTTGAAATGACAGGAATTCTGCTAATCGTGTAGACATATTGGAATCGTTTCTGTATTTATGGGTCAACCACTTCGTACTAATATTCTCTTCGTATTCAGTCCAATTACAAGTGTGCTTCATCGTCCAGCTGGAACATGTCCATGTAGACCTGAGAGGTAACTTGTTTTACCGGGAGTTTATTTTATAACGCTGACCGTGAAACGTTCGTATGTCTGGCAGAAAGAGAGTCAGTGTTTACACTATACGCCTAGCTCCGAGGACGCAGTAACCCCGGTACATATATACGACAGCGGTAAACATACCAGTGTATATTTAGGTAACCTATATATCCATATAACTGAAGGTAAGGAATGCTAGAGCATTCATCGAGTTACTAGTCTATAACAGCCACTGTCACATTCTGATGTCGTCAATCAGATTGACCGCAGACACGGCTGAATACACCGAATGTGTACGGACCGCGACGGGTATGACCGCCGAAGACACCCCTCTCTGCTGGAGGTGTTGGAGCGTGCTCCCTACTGACAATGGTAGACGCGTCCCTTAGTGCAATTGTCAGACTTGACGAACGGAGAATGGACTTTACTCGATTCACCTGTGTATATCTCTGGTATATGTATATTCTATGTTTGATGTTCTCGGAAAATGATATCTAGTAACACGTACTAAAATACCGAGGATTTCAGAAACACCTGTTGAACCTTTAGGGGTATCGTGTAACAGCTATGTCAGATCTTGAAGAGTACGTTTTGATTGAATTTCCAGATTCTCGCGATGGGGAATTCGGACGGAAAGGGTATCTGTGTTTCCATTACCTTTGCTAAATATGTTTAAACGTCCTTACTTCAAATACAATCATCATTAAACAATCTGTTAAAATTCCAGACAATTACTAACCATTAAAATAAAGAATCTGACATGATGCTACATGTTGATACATACAAAAGTATGATGTTATCACTTCCAGCCCGATAATCCAAATTAAAATAAATTTTATGTAGATCGTAGAATATGTGTTTAAATGGTGCTCTTTAATTCCAAACAAATATAAGTTTTGGTTATACTTTGCTTAACATCCTATCAACAGAAATGATCATTAAATAACAGCGTTTCCATATTAACATCCTATCAATAGCAATGATCATTAAATAACAGCCTTTCCATATTAACATCCTATCAACAGCAATGATCATTAAATAACATCCTTTCCATATATGCAAAATACAAGTGTTTTCGGGAGGCTGAGATATATTCTGGTGAGATGCCAAATTTATAGTGCTACCTCACTGAATCATACTGCCAAAAACACCCAGCAAGACACCTTATACTGATGATGTGTAATATTCTAATAATGAAAACCATGTCACTCATAAACTCTGTAGAACTTGATATAAGGACACTACAGACTATTCAACATCAGCCGCTTACTTCGATCATACCACTAACCTAACCAATAGGGTCAGCTTCATGATAAGCATGATGATTTCAGTCCCAGTTGTTTAAATATACATAGGCGTATTGCCAACAATTTCCGTGGTGGATGTCAACTACTGACAGAGAATTTAGCAACACAAGGTTTCGAGAGATGGCGGTTGATGAAGATTATGGGAACGTTTTACATCATGATCTCCTTTTGTAATGTTTCTGTTCCGTATACAATCTGAATTCAGACGTGTTTGTGCTCGATACTAACTGATATGCCTAGTGGTTCTGTTGTCACCAACCTAACTCTCATTTAAGATTGTGACTTAACCTGGATTTGTCCTAGATTCGTATGGTAGGTTTCATAGATGAAGCAGATGCTTACTCATCAGGAGAACCTGGTCTTATTCTCCTTGTACATTTTCGGGAATCTCCATGTAAATCTATATTTTTGTTCATAGTTTGTTGTTGTTTAGCCAATTTAAAGTTTATACATTTGTTTTTTTCTTATTAAGACGTTATTTTTGTTGCTTTTGATGCAGTGAGATTTATTCAAAACCAGGTTGTGGATGTGGTTGTGAAGACATGCAGAAGATTTGGAGTCCTGACCCGACCAGTGAGGCCAGCATCCTGGTATGTTTTGATGGCCCGAACACGTCACCATGGACATGTTTCCTCCATGGTTTCCACCTACAACATAACCATAATGTTTTATGACCAAATTATTTTTTGTTATTCCCTTTGACACATTGCGACTACCTTTTAAAAGACTCTTGCATGTCTTGGCAAGAGATCGGGACCCAAAGCCTTCCTCTGTGGGTCGATTCTCAACACAAAAGCCAAAAGGAGGCAATGTCAAATGAGATATTCTGGAGAAAAGGTTAGTTAGAAAGAGGAGAATATCCCAAATGTAGTCACCTTTCACAAACGAATCACGCAATGTGGGCAGCAGGTACAATTCTAACAACAGATATCAAGTCAAACGCAGGCATTAGTATTTTGATGCCATGTTTCTAGTATAAAACAAATGTCAACTTTCGAATCCGATGTTGATGGTAATTTCGTTGTATCGCATGATTGTTATATTTTTAGCAATTTTCTTCACAGTGTTTCTAAATTACTATTCGACATATGCCGGGCGTGAACCCCATTTATCTTGTAGTTAAATAACATAATTATCCAACATGAACTCATCAATCAATCATTTATGGCCCAATTTCTATTGGATTACTTTTAAAAATATACTTATATACTAGTTACATACCATGCTATATGCAATGCTAAAGAAACGTGATTCGAATTTCCAAAACCCCCAAGTTTCCGCATCATACGAAGAGATAATATCCTCGTTATGGCGGATTAGTCGGCGCTGCTCCTCGAGGCCATTCATTGCGGAGACCCGCCGTCCTGGTTAGATCCCCGTGGACTAAAAATCATGTCAGCTTTTCAAACCAAATATCTGGTTTTATAAGTAGGTCGGGCACAGTAATAATGACTTGTTTACATATATATCAGACTCCAATTAGCCTCTATCTAGTCTTCATACCTCCCTTTGTACGACTGGATCCAAGTCATTTTACAATGTATGAAATGGACACGAATGTACATTTCAATTCGAGGCTGTAGAATTGATATGGACAACATAATTGTGTAAAGTATATCTAATAGGACAGCTAATTCATATTTCGGGAATGCTAGGGAAATAATGAAGGAATGCCAACTATATTTTGAATATGAAGAACTTTGAGTGCATGGCGGTAAAAATCGGGCATAGTCACGCATGTTATTAGATTTGTTTATTCCCTGAAATCGGAAGCGGAAATATCTGCATTGTGGGTAGGTTTGCTTTTGATTTTATGGATTTAACTTCTTCGCAACAGCCATGTTAATATGAGGACGGGTGTCAAGGAGAAACCAACAACCATGTTCATATGATGACGAGTGTCAAGGACACACCAACAGCCATGTTTATAGGAGGACGGGTGTCCAGAAGACACCTATAGAGGAAAACAAAGCACAGAAATATAGAGTGATGAGGAAGGATTAAAATCCTAAGTGTTGCAATGGGACAGAAGATCTATTTTGGTCTCTTCAATGTTTGTTAATTATAAACAGAAGACACAGAAGAAAATCCTCGAGTCTCTTCAATGTTTGTTAATTATAAACAGAAGACACAGAAGAAAATCCTCGAGTCTTTTCAATGTTTGTTAATTATCAACAGAAGACACAGAAGAAAATCCTCGAGTCTCTTCAATGTTTGTTAATTATCAACAGAAGACACAGAAGAAAATCCTCGAATCTCTTCAATGTTTGTTAATTATAAACAGAAGACACAGAAGAAAATCCTCGAGTCTCTTCAATGTTTGTTAATTATAAACAGAAGACACAGAAGAAAATCCTCGAGTCTCTTCAATGTTTGTTAATTATCAACAGAAGACACAGAAGAAAATCCTCGAGTCCCTTCAATGTTTGTTAATTATCAACAGAAGACACAGAAGAAAATCCTCGAGTCTCTTCAATGTTTGTTAATTATAAACAGAAGACACAGAAGAAAATCCTCGAGTCTCTTCAATGTTTGTTAATTATAAACAGAAGACACAGAAGAAAATCCTCGAGTCTCTTCAATGTTTGTTAATTATAAACAGAAGACACAGAAGAAAATCCTCGAGTCTCTTCAATGTTTGTTAATTATAAACAGAAGACACAGAAGAAAATCCTCGAGTCTCTTCAATGTTTGTTAATTATCAACAGAAGACACAGAAGAAAATCCTCGAGTCTCTTCAATGTTTGTTAATTATAAACAGAAGACACAGAAGAAAATCCTCGAGTCTCTTCAATGTTTGTTAATTATAAACAGAAGACACAGAAGAAAATCCTCGAGTCTCTTCAATGTTTGTTAATTATAAACAGAAGACACAGAAGAAAATCCGCGAGTCTCTTCAATGTTTGTTAATTATCAACAGAAGACACAGAAGAAAATCCTCGAGTCTCTTCAATGTTTGTTAATTATAAACAGAAGACACAGAAGAAAATCCTCGAGTCTCTTCAATGTTTGTTAATTATCAACAGAAGACACAGAAGAAAATCCTCGAGTCTCTTCAGTGTTTGTTAATTATAAACAGAAGACACAGAAGAAAATCCTCGAGTCTCTTCAATGTTTGTTAATTATAAACAGAAGACACAGAAGAAAATCCTCGAGTCTCTTCAATGTTTGTTAATATAAACAGAAGACACAGAAGAAAATCCTCGAGTCTCTTCAATGTTTGTTAATTATAAACAGAAGACACAGAAGAAAATCCTCGAGTCTCTTCAATGTTTGTTAATTATAAACAGAAGACACAGAAGAAATTCTCGAGTCTCTTCAATGTTTGCTAATTATAAACAGAAGACACAGAAGAAAATCCTCGAGCCTCTTCAATGTTTGCTAAATATAAACAGAAGACACAGAAGAAAATCCTCGATTCTTCAGGGGACTATTTTCAGTCGCCATCTACGACATCAGGCCTTATTATAGGGCTCTTCAACCTCCCTTGAACAGAAGACATTGGAGAAACCACCCCTGTCCAGCAGGGTTTGGGGGGGGGGGGGGGGGGCAGAATTAGTCGCCTCTTACGACATGCAGTGTGGTATAGCAGGCATATCCTTTACAACAGGTACCAACAAGTATAAGACCCTTTCATATTTTCATAATTCTAAGAATACTGTTTTTGGAAAATCAAACATAAAACATAATGAAGATTACCTAATTCAAGAAGGTAGCACGGGTTTGTAGTTCAATACAAGTACTTAGTATGCGTTTATACCTATACATATATTTTGTGATTTGTAATGTTGTACGCTTTCAAAACTTTTGAGAGTATCTGGGTTTTTTGGGGTTTTTTTTTTTGTCAAGTCATCGATCACACTCTTTACTCTCTCTATCTTGTGTCTTGCCAGTAGACATATTAGTTGTCATCCAGCAAACAGTCAATTGTTCATTTTTCAAAGCCGAAACTTATAATGCATTTAATAATATGCTCAAATATGAATAAGGTGTCGATGAAAGATGTATATATGCATGGGGAATTTATACTGTTGAGTCATTCATGGCAATGATACGCCAGCTTGTATGATCAATCATGGTATTTATACAGTGCATAAAGCATACGTGATCGAAATGGTCATATAATGGTAGTATGTTTTATCCACTAAATCGTCAACACAAATTATGTAACATAAGGGCACTTGATGTCGTTCAACAATGGTATTCGGTGCAGCACTTGACCTTAGCGGTAGTTATCAGTATAAAATCACCTATTTTAAGTAAGTTCATTCATATCTATATATGCCGATTTCAAGGTTATGTTTTCACATTAGGTACAAGAGGGTTTATATCAATATTTGCTATCTCATTGTGTCCTATCTTCTGAACTGGACCGTGTCTCACGCACCGGATATCGTCTTCCTATCCGTCAAAGTGAACAGTCCCAGAGTCACTGTGTCAGTAAGAGCAAAAGTATTTTGATATTGGTTTCCTTTGATAATACTATATTTTCTGAAATGACAATTAGGACAAACATGCATATGGCCTCACAACTAAACACAGAGGTGGGATCGGTACAATATTACCTATGGCCTCACAACTAAACACAGAGGTGGGATCGGTACAATATTACCTATGCCCTCACAACTAAACACAGAGGTGGGATCGGTACAATATTACTATGTCCTCACAACTAAACACAGATATGGGATCGGTACAATATTACCTATGGCCTCACAACTAAACACGGAGGTGGGATCGGTACAATATTACTATGTCCTCACAACTAAACACAGAGGTGGGATCGGTACAATATTACCTATGGCCTCACAACTAAACACAGAGGTGGGATCGGTACAATATTACTATGTCCTCACAACTAAACACAGAGGTGGGATTGGTACAATATTACTATGCCCTCACAACTAAACACAGAGGTGGGATCGGTACAATATTACCTATGGCCTCACAACTAAACACAGAGGTAGGATCGGTACAAATATTACCTATGCCCTCACAACTAAACACAGAGGTGGGATCGGTACAAAATTATCTGTGTCCTCACAACTAAACACAGAGGTGGGATCGGTACAATATTACCTATGTCCTCACAACTAAACAAAGAGGTGGGATCGGTACAATATTACCTGTGTCCTCACAACTAAACACAGAGGTGGGATCGGTACAATATTACCTATGTCCTCACAACTAAACACAGAGGTGGGATCGGTACAATATTCCGATGACCATAAAATAACAGGGTAAACTCGTAAATCAACATGATATTTTCGATTATGGTGAGAGAAAAAAAAAATAGAAAAAAATGCATGCGATAACGTCCTACTTATATCACAATACAAACAACTATACGACCTGAAACCCGGACATCACGTTGACTCAAAGCGTTAAATTGTGTATTTGTTCCTTGGTCATGTTTAATGCATAGGTAGATATGTACATTTCTACCACAATACGCTGTGTTATTCCACTCTCAAGCCATGGTATAAATGTGACGATTGTTGGATAAATATGACTTTCCGGTCTTTTGATTGGTCAAGAATTCGAACTTTGACCCAAGCTGCAATTGTTATTGACGTCACCGGTACACTTTATTTGCATACGCGAAATTAAACTTTGCCACGTTTCCCTTTGATTCAAGCCGATATTATTGTGGTAGAAACAGGTCACACGACTCGTGATTGTTGGATATGGAAATTCTTTTACACTCGTAAGTTATTTTTTAAAAGTTGCAAAAGACACTCGCTAAAGCTCGTGTCTTTTGCAACTTTTAAAAAATAACTTACGAGTGTGAAAGAAATTCCATATCCGACAACCACTCGTTTTGTAATATGGCGGGAATGTTTTCATAATTATCATTTGCCAATTTCCTGTTTCCCGCACAAGTACCCATCAGTGGGTAGACCTGTTCGTGCTAAATATAGCTCAGATGGGAAATTCCCCAGGCATTGCCGACCTGTTCGTGCTATTTATAGCACGAACAGGTCGGCAATATTTGCCTCCAATCACGCAACGTGTTACTTTGGACAACAGCCAATCCGAAGGCTGGAAACAAACGATTGTTCGGCATTACTTTGTTTACAATATTGCTGACGAGCTACCCCCACAACGTTTCGCTACAATAAACGAAGAGGAATTACAAGATATTTTGAAGAAAAAAGACTTGTTGAACATCCGGAAGAATACTTCAGGAGCAACAAGACTATTCCGGCCATATTTAAGTTCCAAAGGTCAGTCTGCATGCCGACTTTGAAAACATTAGTGAACATGATGTGGAATGGATCGAGCCTTGGGATATTTTTCATTCATTTTAGTTGGCCATATTACAAAACAGTTATTGCCTTTTGTGTTCGGTGTACACGAGACTATACGGACCTGGTCAAGAGTTTGTTCATCTCGGCCTGCGGCCTCGATGAACAAACTCTTGACCAGGTCCGTATAGTCTCGTGTGTCATGTATGTATTTTACCAGTCGGTAATTGTCGCTATTGTCCATACTGTAGGTCAATTAGTATAACGGAAGTCACTCACATGTTTGTATACTATAGCAATACTGTCCTACTATGCTAAGCGTTTGTATGACCATGATCGACGTATAATAAAGTGACTTGTACCAGGAATACGGTGTGGTGTTATGACATGGTGTCAGAATCCAAGAACATCGTCGCCCAGATACCAGCAAATGCATATCAAATAGCCCAGAATTGTCCTTAAAAACGGCTTTAACATGGCTATGTTTAATTTGGCTGGCGAAGTCCCAAGGATGGACTGGAATTCCGAAGACTTGGAAACGGAATGGAAAACATTCAAGCAACACGTGGAGTTCATGTTGACTGGACCACTAAAAGGTAAAAGCGAACTTGAAAAATGTAGTTACCTGATGATATGGGTTGGAGAGAAAGGTCGAAGTATCTATTCAACGTGGAACCTATCAGATGATGATGCAAAAAAGTTAACCTCGTACTACACAAACTTTGAGGCATATGTAAAGCCCAGGTCAAACGTAATATATAACAGATATAAATTTCAAACAAGAATGCAAGGCAATGACGAGCCCTTTGAACAATTTATGACAGATATACAGATTAAAGTGAAAGACTGTCAATATACCAATGAAATGCGAGAAGAAATGGTGAGAGATAGAATTGTGATAGGAATCAGAAACCCCAAAATTCGCGAGAAATTGATCAACATAGGATCTGATTTGACATTAGCCAAGGCTATAGATGTTGTGAGAACATACCAAGTATCACACAATCAAGCTAAAACTATGTCGTGTGTTAGCTCTACAACTGAAGTCAACGCCATACAAGGAAAGAACTTTGGAAGTAAACAAAATAAAAGAGGCAATACAACACATGTTCAGCCCTCGCGTAAAAACACTCGCACACCTTCAGAGCAAGAGTCGAAATGTTCAAGATGTGGTTATGTCATGAGGTCGACCCCACATAAATGCCCAGCAAAAGGAAAAACGTGCAACAAGTGTAAAGGGAAAGATCATTTCTCTAGTATGTGTAGAACTAAATTGAAAAAAGTACACGCTGTCGAGGAAGCCGCAGTCTATTATGACACGGACAACAGTGAGGCATCATCAGACGAACTCTTTGTCGGACACATTGAAATAAACAATGTAACTTCAGACGATTGGTCAGAAAATATGGATGTGTGTGGACAGAATATCACATTCCAATTAGACATAGGTGCACAGTGCAACATAATTCCGTACAACTTTGTCAACAAGATATCAAAAACCTGTGAAGTGAAACAACCACAATCTACATTGAGGTCATACTCAGGACATCAGATAAAATCTGAAGGTAAAATAACATTACCATGCACAGTGAATGATAAAATTTATCATCAGACATTTGAGGTTGTCCGAGGAAATATTAAAGCTATATTGGGAGCTCAAACCTGCTCAAAGATGGGATTAGTACAGAGAAAACAACCGTCGCAGGTGAATGAAATCAGGGAAACGTCTATCCCAGATGATATTAAGCATGATTATGGAGATATATTCAAAGGTTTAGGGTGTATGCCAGGCACTCACACAATCAAGACCGATAGTACCGTTACACCAGTTGTTGACGCGCCACGTAAAGTTCCGTTTGCACTCAAGGACAGAATAAAAAAGGAGTTGGACCGTATGGAACAGGAAGGTGTAATCGTGAAACAGGAAGACCCTACACAATGGGTTAATTCTATGGTGACTGTAGTAAAACCTAACGGAAAGATACGGATTTGTATAGACCCAAAGAACTTAAACAGCGCCATATTGAGAGAACATTTTCCGATGAAAACTGTAGAGGATGTTATCGCGAACATACCTCAAGCCAAAGTGTTCACAAAACTCGATGCTACTTCTGGTTTTTGGCAACTGAAACTTGATGAGGAGAGTAGTAAACTTTGCACTTTCAACAGCCCATTTGGGAGGTACAGTTTCAGAAGATTACCATTTGTTATAAAATCAGCGCCAGAAGTGTACCAGAGAGCCATTTCAGAAATGGTAAATGACCTAGCCTCTGTGATGCAATCGTCGATGATGTGTTGATATGGGGTGAAAACATTGAACAACATGATGAACCTTTGAAAAAAGTTCTTGACCGAGTACGAGAATACAATTTGAAATTGAGCCCAGATAAGTGCCGATTCCGTCAAACCGAGCTAAGTTACGTCGGACATAAACTGACAGATCGAGGTGTAAAACCAGATGACGAGAAAGTCCGGGCGGTCAAAGAAATGTGTCAACCTGAAAACAAGAAAGAACTTCAAACATTCCTAGGATTTGTTACATATCTTGGTAAATTCCTACCTAACCTCTCGGAGGAAAGTTCACCACTTCGGAAACTACTAGTAAAAGACACCGAGTGGATTTGGGAAAAGGAACAAGAGGATAGTTTCCAGAGATTGAAACAACTTGTGACTGAAGCACCAGTTCTCCGATACTATGATCCATGTAAAGAGATAACGCTAACTGTTGATGCTAGTTCTACAGGACTTGGAGCAGCATTGATCCAAGATGGACAGCCGATTGCCTATGCCTCGCGTGCGTTAACAGAAACACAACAGAGTTACGCGCAAATAGAAAAAGAAACATTGGCAATAGTATTTGGATGTACAAAATATCACCAATTTATATTTGGTCGAGAGGTCACAATCGAATCGGATCACAAACCGTTACAAGCGATATTCCGAAAACCACTCAACCGTGCTCCACCAAGACTACAGAGACTGTTGTTGACATTACAGAAATGTACTCTGAATGTTGTGTATAAGCCAGGGAAGACCATGTATCTTGCCGATGCATTGAGTCGGAGCTACCTAAAGGAGACCAGAGAGAACCTTGTTCCAGATATTGATATTGAAGTAAACCAGATTGTGTCATACTTACCAATTTCACCAGAGAAATATCAAGAGTTCAAACGCGAGACCTCAAAAGATGAAGCATTGTCACAGCTCAGAGAAATTATCATCAATGGATGGCCAGAGAACAAACATGAAATACCAGAGACAGCTCATCATTATTGGCCATTCAGAGACGAGCTATCATGTATAGATGGCCTACTGTTCAAGAGCCATACTATCATTGTTCTCAAAACATTACGTCGTGAAATGCTCAAAACAATCCATAGTTCACACCTTGGAATCGTAAAATGCAAATCGCGGGCACGCGAACTACTGTACTGGCCGGGGATGAGTTCTGAAATAGAGGACACAGTGTCAAAATGTTCAACATGTGCCACTAACTCTAGAAAAAATCCAAAGGAGCCATTATTAATGACGGAAAATCCGAACAGGCCATGGTCTGTTATTTCCGCTGACATATTTGAATTTCAAGGACATAACTATTTGGTCACGATTGACCATTATTCAAAGTGGCCGGAGTTGTCCAAATTAGACAATATGAGTAGCAAGAACACTATGTTATATCTCAAAAGCCAAATGTCGAGATATGGCATCCCTGACAAGCTCATTACAGACAACGGTCCACAGTTTGCTAATGAGGAGTTCAAGAAATTCTCAAAGACATATGGATTCGAACATACAACATCAAGTCCCAGATATCCGCAGGCGAACGGACAAGCTGAAAGAACTGTGCAGACAGTGAAAAACATATTTAAAAAATCTGAGGATCCATATAAAGGCTTGTTAGCTTATAGAAACACAGTCATTGAAGATCTAGGACTTTCACCAGCTCAAATGTTTTTTGGTCGAAGATTAAAAACAGATATATCAACAACAGCTCCACTGTTGTCACCTGATAAAATTCCAACATCTGATATCAAGATGAGACTGAAAATCAGAAAGGAAAAAGCCAAAATGTACTATGATCAGCATGCAGGTAAAGAATTACCTCCCTTGGACAACGGTGAAACTGTCATGTTTCAGAAGAATGAAAAATGGATACCGGCCAAAGTTGTTGCGAAACATTCAAATCCAAGATCTTACATTGTCGAAACTAGAAAAGGAAAGAAATGCAGGAGGAACCGAAAGGATATCAAACCAAGACGTGCGTCGTTTCCTGAAAACAATGAAACCGTGTCGCGATCGGTCAACATACCTGTAGATAGAGTTCCCAGGAAGGAAAAGTCTAAAGATTATGTAAAAGAACCAATAGCAACAAGATTTGGCCGCAGTGTAAAATTACCAAAGAAATTCCAGTAAAAGTTTTGTGAAAATTTAGTGAAAATTGGTGAAAATTCTGTGAAAATAGTAAAATTATATGAAAAGAGAAAATGCACACAGGAAAGAAATGAAACAAAATCAGTGAAATGTGCATTTGAAGTGTTGTGAGAATTATGTGTCACATTATATTCTTTAAATTGTGCAAAATATGCATAAATGTGTTATTCGCAGTTTTATTAATTTTTATTAATTTTTATTTGCTTAAAAGATTGTGTCGCTGAAGAATTACTTCAAAAAAATTATATCCGCTCGATTGCCATTCTTCAATTCCATTCATGAAAGAGGGAGAGAGGATCAGACTTGACTATAATAACTGAAAAAAATAATCCGGATGAACATTATTTGGATTCATTTATCATGTGTTAAGAATTCATAATAATAATTGGTCATTTATGAACTGCTGATAATTGGACAGTTATACAACACCTACAAATGTTATTGGTATTCATATATATATCAATTAATTATATAACATCTTGAATATAACAGACAACAATTAAGAAGTTCAATTTTGAAATGATTTAATAGTACAATTTAATGCATGACATCATAACATATAAAGATCAACTGTATTTGAGTTGAATTGACAGTTATATTATAATAATAATGTTTATCTTGTACATTCAGCTATGTTACATGTTATGGTAATATACTTAATATCAAATGTAAAAACGGGAGGATGTCATGTATGTATTTTACCAGTCCGTAATTGTCGCTATTGTCCATACTGTAGGTCAATTAGTATAACGGAAGTCACTCACATGTTTGTATACTAAGCGTTTGTATGACCATGATCGACGTATAATAAAGTGACTTGTACCAGGAATACGGTGTGGTGTTATGACATCGTGTACACCTCCACAAAATGCAGTAATTGTATAGTGAAACCTCTATATATACGACAGCTATTATGGATATATCGACTTTGGAATCACAAAATAATAACTTTGAGATTGAATGTGCTACAAACTATCAGTAAATGCTCTATTGTGATAATGTGCCGTGAGTGAACTGCTGTTTTCCTTCAACTCGTACATGGCGCCTACACTTCATCGCCTAAATCATTCAATTTTAAAACGGCCAATATCGCACCAGAGGATCCAGTGATCCACTATCCGAACGAATAAAGTAAATAAAAAGGGGTCTTAACATAAAAAGGTAGGTTTGTCAGAGAAACATTATTGAACATTTCAACAATACAATGGGGGATAGGCAGGTTAATTAAGAGGCACGACAATGGCACGTGGGGATCTAGTTATGTCAAAAAGGACCCAAACACAGAGAAACGGCATTGGAATTTCAACGGGGACAGCCATGGTCAAATGTCATGCTAGTCAAAATAGTGGTCAAACATGCCATCAAAAGGTTATGGTGTTGTCTACAAATGAGGAGGAGCATGTAAATAAAAGGGAATGTCTTGTCAATAAAAAGATCTGCGAAAGTCTGGCCATGTCAAACAAAATAAAACCTTTATTAATTCATAATTGTGTGTCCGACATGTGTTAAATAAAAGTGAAAAACAAATGCATGACCTTGTAGGATCAACAATGAACTTTTCAACCGTGAATCGACCAGAGCTGATAATAATCTCTAACAAAATCCAAACATTCTCGCTTGGTTTAAAACACTTGAGAGAGGCGCTGTCTTTCGCAATTTTCTATTGTTCACCTCGGATTATCATAACGTATATTTAGAAATATTATCACTTAAACTATACTTCCGGTGGCATTTAAGCCACATAACAAAGCCTGTTGGTCTGAACCTTGTTGGTATGAAGAAAACATTAGAGAGATACGTACCTCCGTCACAATTAGATATGTTGCCAGAGAAATGCCATTATATGCGATACCAGGGTCTTGGGATTAGTGTTTTCATTTTACGGAGATATTTTAATTATACACTCAGGGCGATTTCCGTAAATTGAATTAAGTCGTATATAATAAGATGTTTATGTACCTACATCGCCTCGCTGTGTACTTTGTTTTTCCAATAACCCTAGGTAATACCGTGTAGCATACACAATCGTTTCAATGTGATGTAGATACAGCGTAAAGTGTACACTGGCGCCCCATCTCGGAGAATAGGGCGACAAGGGAGGGGGAGACAATTCCAATTATCTATATAGATAAAAAGACATGGCGGCTATTAATTGCTTGGACGGGTTTGTTTACAATGGAGTCGTCAAGTACATCGTAGAGATTAGAGATAGAATCGGAAGGATAATTTGTAAACTGAATAAACTCTCGTAACTGTACCGAAAGTAAATTGAACAGATTGCGACGGAATGTTGAGATTTAATTGAAAAACGTCGCTCATTGTTTTACAGCTATCACGGAAAATGAACAGAAAAAAGAAACATAAAAATGTCTATGACAGAAAGGTTTCCTTTTAGCTTATACACAAGATGGCATCACAAGTATCGCGGTTTTGTTGGCTTGTCTTATGGGTTTTTAATGTTCTTCTGAAAGAATCAGATCAGGAATAATTTCAACTCACGATGTCTGATTTGTAATTACGTAAGCGATATATCAACCTTTTTATTTCCACGTGAGCTTTAAGTAAATCTCTGATTCCCAGAGGGGCTAGACGACTGTGATGATTTATATTCCCAAAAGAGTTAGCAAATATCGCGACATAGCCGCAAGATTTACCGAGAATTAGGTTTAGAAAATATAGATATAAATCAAAAGTCATTATCATAAGGCTGAGATCCAATATTAAACATATCTATGCATCGATATGCAACTCCTTAAAAATGCTGGCAATGTCTTCACGCACTTCCGGTGCCATACGGAGAGTAAGGTCATGTAAGTACACAGGCATGTGCTTCAACCGTGGAATAGAACGAAATATTAAACAATGCAATTACAAATGCCGTTGACCTAGATCTGTTTCATTACCTATGGTTGTTACAAGGTTGTTAAAAAGATGACCTGTTTGTTTAAAACAATAGAGAATATACAACGAAATGGTAAAGTTTACTCAAAATTGATAAAACGAGGGGCAAACAATAACAAACAAAAACAATACCAGTTTGCATGGAGAATAAGACTAGGCATACCGGAAGAGTAAGCGTCTTCTGTTTCATCGATTACAACCGTCATAGAAATCTAGGTCAAATCCAGGTTATGTCACGTTCTCAAAATGAGAACTAGGGTGGTGCCAATGGAACCAATAGGCATTTAAAAACATCAAACACGTCTGACGTCATATCGCACCAGGAAATATTTTCAAATGAGATCATGATGTCGAGCATAGAACTGCCCCATGGTCTTAAACACCTGTATCTCACGTAGTCGTCATCAGTCACACTGTATCTCACGTAGTCGCCATCAGTCACACTGCATCTACAGTAGTCGCCATCAGTCACACTGTTTCTCCAGTAGTCGCCATCAGTCACACTGCATCTCCAGTAGTCGCCATCAGTCACACTGCATCTCCAGTAGTCGCCATCAGTCACACTGCATCTCCAGTAGTCGCCATCAGTCACAGAAATCGTGATAAAGGGAACAACACCTTGAATATCGAATCTACTAACACGTGCAAAAAAAGTAAATGAAGCAGGGATGTTACAATTTAGAAATGGAAATGGAACAATTGGGTTGGTTGGTTGGCAATGTTAAACGTCCTATCAACAGCTATGTTAATTTAAGGACAGTTTTTTTTTTTTTTTTTTTTCAAAATGTAATGTATTCTAACCGAAATTATTCCTCACGGGACCTTTATGTATTTTGATATTTCGATAGCGTGTTATGTGTGCAATTTAAAACCTCATTAAATTCCCCATTCATATGTACTTCATAAAATGTGATATTAATCAATGAGTCTAATATTAGTCAGTTCATTAATTAAGAAGATCTTAAAAATCAAGTTCCGAAATCACTCGGATATATTGTACTATTAGGATGGTATTTTGCTGTGCTGGTGTAGGTGAAAATTTACGATATAGCAGGTATTTGAAACCCGTTCCCTTATAAAGCATTATGACAAAGCGAGTCAATTTTCACTCTCATAACGATTCGTACTTCCTGTTTCGTATGTGAACAGTTTCAAATTACAACGAAATACTGCATATTATAATTTTGTCATCGCAAACTTTTACGAGGCTGGGATTTGATACATGACATTTTATCTACATTCTCCAATAATAAACAACTCATTTAAGTATACCGTTGAAGCCAAATACGCCTTAATTCAAACTGAAGGATAATAATATTGTTAATGACCTTGGGTATATAACTAATATCTCGGTCCCCGCTACCGAAATGACTTCATCGTAATAGAATTATGGCAGTGACATCATGTATTTGGTCGCAAGCATTGGGGATGTGTACACGAATGCTGCAGATATCTTTCTGATTTAATCAGGTTGTGCAATATAATATGTTAATCTCCTTATTCAACATGGATGATCATCCAAACAGTTATAATAAAGTATGTTCGGGATATCATGATATTTTCTAGATACGCCATCTTGAAAACCTATACATATTTTTCCTGCTCCTCGGAATATCTCGCTGTTAACCATTTCATTGACGCTGAAGACAAACACAAGTTAGGATATTATATATATATTGAAGATTACACACCAAAGCCGACCTAGTTGACTAATACACTATATTAACACATACATGTAATTCCTTTCATTTGATCAATGAGTTGCACGCAATTTCCAGACCGGTGGACTAGCACCATTCACCAAGTGTCCTACAGTATTTCCTGCATGCCATGACATATTCCAAGTATGTAGAATTATGTGTATCGTGATCGAGACCCGGGTACTTAGATTTCGAATATGGATATGATAGCAACGTCCCCAACAACAGGAACACAAAGACCATCTGCCTTGGTTCCTGTTCGATTGGCTACACTCATAAGTAAGGCATTGGTGAGCTCTGGCAGCTAGTCCAACCTACATGAGAAAAGGCAGCTGCTGCAGAGCGTGCACACATGCAAACAGCTGGACTATTTGGCGGCCGTTGACCAGGTACATGTAGCTTACTCGTCAGAACATCATTCTTGAGTCCGAAGGTTCCAGATTCTGTAACTTTCATGGTAAATTTAGTACTAACCTAAATATCCCCCAGTTGATATGGCGTTAAGAGTTTTTAGTGGCCTTGAACCTTGAACAGTGTAAGAACTATAGTGAGCGGACTGGAGTTAATCAAGTGAAACAGTTTCCGTGTAGAGTTTGAAGGTCTCGTGTTCATTTCTAGGTGATCGTATGTTCCTTTCGTAAGTTTCTGCAGGATATGGCAGTGGAGTCCCCTTTGTCCTTTTTTCATGGGACATTAGAGAGCGCAAGAATGTCCTATGTAACCCCTTGCATGTTGATCGTAGAAGGCGACTAAAAATGGGCCTCCTGAAGAATCGGGGATTTTCTTTTGTGTTTTCTATTAAGGCATATTAACAAAAATGGAGCTTCTGCCCCCATTACAACACTTTGGGTCTTAAATCTTTCATTTCTTTGTTTTCTCACTGTCTTTCTGTGCTTTGTTTCGTCTCGCATTGACATGTCTGTTACGAGGACGTTGAGCCACTGAAAATAAAACAAACATCGTCGGGTAAAATTGTTAACGCCTTTTATCAAAATTACAAAACAACTCTTTATTAACATACATTCTCCATAACAACCTTTTATCAAGGTACAAACTCTGTAACCCTTCATCAATAAACACACTCCATAATAACTTTTATCAAGGTACAAACTATGTAACCCTTCATCAATAAACACACTCCATAATAACCTTTTATCAGGGTACAAACTCTGTAACCCTTCATCAATAAACACACTCCATAATAACCTTTTATCAAGGTACAAACTCTGTAACCCTTCATCAATAAACACACTCCATAATAACCTTTTATCAAGGTACAAACTCTGTAACCCTTCATCAATAAACACACTCCATAATAACCTTTTATCAAGGTACAAACTCTGTAACCCTTCATCAATAAACACACTCCATAATAACCTTTTATCAGGGTACAAACTCTGTAACCCTTCATCAATAAACACACTCCATAATAACCTTTTATCAACGTACAAACTCTGTAACCCTTCATCAATAAACACACTCCATAATAACCTTTTATCAACGTACAAACTCTGTAACCCTTCATCAATAAACACACTCCATAATAACCTTCATCAGGGTACAAACTCTGTAACCCTTCATCAATAAACACACTCCATAATAACCTTTTATCAACGTACAAACTCTATAACCCTTCATCAATAAACACACTCCATAATAACCTTTTATCAACGTACAAACTCTGTAAACCTTCATCAATAAACACACTCCATAATAACCTTTTATCAAGGTACAAACTCTGTAACCCTTCATCAATAAACACACTCCATAATAACCTTTTATCAAGGTACAAACTCTGTAACCCTTCATCAATAAACACACTCCATAATAACCTTTTATCAGGGTACAAACTCTGTAACCCTTCATCAATAAACACACTCCATAATAACCTTTTATCAACGTACAAACTCTGTAACCCTTCATCAATAAACACACTCCATAATAACCTTTTATCAACGTACAAACTCTGTAACCCTTCATCAATAAACACACTCCATAATAACCTTCATCAGGGTACAAACTCTGTAACCCTTCATCAATAAACACACTCCATAATAACCTTTTATCAACGTACAAACTCTGTAACCCTTCATCAATAAACACACTCCATAATAACCTTTTATCAACGTACAAACTCTGTAACCCTTCATCAATAAACACACTCCATAATAACCTTTTATCAAGGTACAAACTCTGTAACCCTTCATCAATAAACACACTCCATAATAACCTTTTATCAAGGTACAAACTCTGTAACCCTTCATCAATAAACACACTCCATAATAACCTTTATCAGGGTACAAACTCTGTAACCCTTCATCAATAAACACACTCCATAATAACCTTTTATCAACGTACAAACTCTGTAACCCTTCATCAATAAACACACTCCATAATAACCTTTTATCAAGGTACAAACTCTGTAACCCTTCATCAATACACACACTCCATAATAACCTTTTATCAAGGTACAAACTCTGTAACCCTTCATCAATAAACACACTCCATAATAACCTTTTATCAAGGTACAAACTCTGTAACCCTTCATCAATAAACACACTCCATAATAACCTTTATCAAGGTACAAACTCTGTAACCCTTCATCAATAAACACACTCCATAATAACCTTTTATCAAGGTACAAACTCTGTAACCCTTCATCAATTTGTATACTCCATAATAACCTTTTATCAAGGTACAAACTCTGTAACCCTTCATCAATAAACACACTCCATAATAACCTTTTATCAAGGTACAAACTCTGTAACCCTTCATCAATAAACACACTCCATAATAACCTTTATCAAGGTACAAACTCTGTAACCCTTCATCAATAAACACACTCCATAATAACCTTTTATCAAGGTACAAACTCTGTAACCCTTCATCAATAAACACACTCCATAATAACCTTTATCAGGGTACAAACTCTGTAACCCTTCATCAATAAACACACTCCATAATAACCTTTTATCAAGGTACAAACTCTGTAACCCTTCATCAATAAACACACTCCATAATAACCTTTATCAGGGATACAAACTCTGTAACCCTTCATCAATAAACACACTCCATAATAACCTTTTATCAAGGTACAAACTCTGTAACCCTTCATCAATAAACACACTCCATAATAACCTTTATCAGGGTACAAACTCTGTAACCCTTCATCAATAAACACACTCCATAATAACCTTTTATCAAGGTACAAACTCTGTAACCCTTCATCAATAAACACACTCTATAATAACCTTTATCAGGGTACAAACTCTGTAACCCTTCATCAATTAACACACTCCATAATAACCTTTAGCAAGGTCCAAACTCTGTAACCCTTCATCAATAAACACACTCCATAATAACCTTTATCAGGGTACAAACTCTGTAACCCTTCATCAATAAACACACTCCATAACAACCTTTTATCAAGGTACAAACTCTGTAACCCTTCATCAATAAACACACTCCATAATAACCTTTTATCAAGGTACAAACTCTGTAACCCTTCATCAATAAACACACTCCATAATAACCTTTATCAAGGTACAAACTCTGTAACCCTTCATCAATAAACACACTCCATAATAACCTTTATCAAGGTACAAACTCTTTAACCCTTCATCAATAAACACACTCCATAATAACCTTTATCAGGGTACAAACTCTGTAACCCTTCATCAATAAACACACTCCATAATAACCTTTTATCAAGGTACAAACTCTGTAACCCTTCATCAATAAACACACTCCATAATAACCTTTATCAGGGTACAAACTCTGTAACCCTTCATCAATAAACACACTCCATAATAACCTTTTATCAAGGTACAAACTCTGTAACCCTTCATCAATAAACACACTCCATAATAACCTTTATCAGGGTACAAACTCTGTAACCCTTCATCAATAAACACACTCCATAATAACCTTATATCAAGGTACAAACTCTGTAACCCTTCATCAATAAACACACTCCATAATAACCTTTATCAGGGTACAAACTCTGTAACCCTTCATCAATTAACACACTCCATAATAACCTTTAGCAAGGCCCAAACTCTGTAACCCTTCATCAATAAACACACTCCATAATAACCTTTATCAGGGTACAAACTCTGTAACCCTTCATCAATAAACACACTCCATAACAACCTTTTATCAAGGTACAAACTCTGTAACCCTTCATCAATAAACACACTCCATAATAACCTTTTATCAAGGTACAAACTCTGTAACCCTTCATCAATAAACACACTCCATAATAACCTTCATCAGGGTACAAACTCTGTAACCCTTCATCAATAAACACACTCCATAATAACCTTTATCAAGGTACAAACTCTGTAACCCTTCATCAATAAACACACTCCATAATAACCTTTTATCAAGGTACAAACTCTGTAACCCTTCATCAATAAACACACTCCATAATAACCTTTTATCAAGGTACAAACTCTGTAACCCTTCATCAATAAACACACTCCATAATAACCTTTATCAAGGTACAAACTCTGTAACCCTTCATCAATAAACACACTCCATAATAACCTTTTATCAAGGTACAAACTCTGTAACCCTTCATCAATTTGTATACTCCATAATAACCTTTTATCAAGGTACAAACTCTGTAACCCTTCATCAATAAACACACTCCATAATAACCTTTATCAGGGTACAAACTCTGTAACCCTTCATCAATAAACACACTCCATAATAACCTTTATCAGGGTACAAACTCTGTAACCCTTCATCAATAAACACACTCCATAACAACCTTTTATCAAGGTACAAACTCTGTAACCCTTCATCAATAAACACACTCCATAATAACCTTTTATCAAGGTACAAACTCTGTAACCCTTCATCAATAAACACACTCCATAATAACCTTTATCAGGGTACAAACTCTGTAACCCTTCATCAATAAACACACTCCATAATAACCTTTTATCAAGGTACAAACTCTGTAACCCTTCATCAATAAACACACTCCATAATAACCTTTATCAGGGTACAAACTCTGTAACCCTTCATCAATAAACACACTCCATAATAACCTTTTATCAAGGTACAAACTCTGTAACCCTTCATCAATAAACACACTCCATAATAACCTTTATCAGGGTACAAACTCTGTAACCCTTCATCAATTAACACACTCCATAATAACCTTTAGCAAGGTCCAAACTCTGTAACCCTTCATCAATAAACACACTCCATAATAACCTTTATCAGGGTACAAACTCTGTAACCCTTCATCAATAAACACACTCCATAACAACCTTTTATCAAGGTACAAACTCTGTAACCCTTCATCAATAAACACACTCCATAATAACCTTTTATCAAGGTACAAACTCTGTAACCCTTCATCAATAAACACACTCCATAATAACCTTCATCAGGGTACAAACTCTGTAACCCTTCATCAATAAACACACTCCATAATAACCTTTATCAAGGTACAAACTCTGTAACCCTTCATCAATAAACACACTCCATAATAACCTTTTATCAAGGTACAAACTCTGTAACCCTTCATCAATAAACACACTCCATAATAACCTTTTATCAAGGTACAAACTCTGTAACCCTTCATCAATAAACACACTCCATAATAACCTTTATCAAGGTACAAACTCTGTAACCCTTCATCAATAAACACACTCCATAATAACCTTTTATCAAGGTACAAACTCTGTAACCCTTCATCAATTTGTATACTCCATAATAACCTTTTATCAAGGTACAAACTCTGTAACCCTTCATCAATAAACACACTCCATAATAACCTTTATCAGGGTACAAACTCTGTAACCCTTCATCAATAAACACACTCCATAATAACCTTTATCAAGGTACAAACTCTGTAACCCTTCATCAATAAACACACTCCATAATAACCTTTTATCAAGGTACAAACTCTGTAACCCTTCATCAATAAACACACTCCATAATAACCTTTTATCAAGGTACAAACTCTGTAACCCTTCATCAATAAACACACTCCATAATAACCTTTATCAGGGTACAAACTCTGTAACCCTTCATCAATAAACACACTCCATAATAACCTTTTATCAAGGTACAAACTCTGTAACCCTTCATCAATAAACACACTCCATAATAACCTTTATCAGGGTACAAACTCTGTAACCCTTCATCAATAAACACACTCCATAATAACCTTTTATCAAGGTACAAACTCTGTAACCCTTCATCAATAAACACACTCCATAATAACCTTTATCAGGGTACAAACTCTGTAACCCTTCATCAATTAACACACTCCATAATAACCTTTAGCAAGGTCCAAACTCTGTAACCCTTCATCAATAAACACACTCCATAATAACCTTTATCAGGGTACAAACTCTGTAACCCTTCATCAATAAACACACTCCATAACAACCTTTTATCAAGGTACAAACTCTGTAACCCTTCATCAATAAACACACTCCATAATAACCTTTTATCAAGGTACAAACTCTGTAACCCTTCATCAATAAACACACTCCATAATAACCTTCATCAGGGTACAAACTCTGTAACCCTTCATCAATAAACACACTCCATAATAACCTTTATCAAGGTACAAACTCTGTAACCCTTCATCAATAAACACACTCTATAATAACCTTTTATCAAGGTACAAACTCTGTAACCCTTCATCAATAAACACACTCCATAATAACCTTTTATCAAGGTACAAACTCTGTAACCCTTCATCAATAAACACACTCCATAATAACCTTTATCAAGGTACAAACTCTGTAACCCTTCATCAATAAACACACTCCATAATAACCTTTTATCAAGGTACAAACTCTGTAACCCTTCATCAATTTGTATACTCCATAATAACCTTTTATCAAGGTACAAACTCTGTAACCCTTCATCAATAAACACACTCCATAATAACCTTTATCAGGGTACAAACTCTGTAACCCTTCATCAATAAACACACTCCATAATAACCTTTATCAGGGTACAAACTCTGTAACCCTTCATCAATAAACACACTCCATAATAACCTTTTATCAAGGTACAAACTCTGTAACCCTTCATCAATAAACACACTCCATAATAACCTTTATCAGGGTACAAACTCTGTAACCCTTCATCAATAAACACACTCCATAATAACCTTTTATCAAGGTACAAACTCTGTAACCCTTCATCAATAAACACACTCCATAATAACCTTTTATCAGGGTACAAACTCTGTAACCCTTCATCAATAAACACACTCCATAATAACCTTTTATCAAGGTACAAACTCTGTAACCCTTCATCAATAAACACACTCCATAATAACCTTTATCAGGGTACAAACTCTGTAACCCTTCATCAATAAACACACTCCATAACAACCTTTTATCAAGGTACAAACTCTGTAACCCTTCATCAATAAACACACTCCATAATAACCTTTTATCAAGGTACAAACTCTGTAACCCTTCATCAATAAACACACTCCATAATAACCTTCATCAGGGTACAAACTCTGTAACCCTTCATCAATAAACACACTCCATAATAACCTTTATCAAGGTACAAACTCTGTAACCCTTCATCAATAAACACACTCCATAATAACCTTTTATCAAGGTACAAACTCTGTAACCCTTCATCAATAAACACACTCCATAATAACCTTTTATCAAGGTACAAACTCTGTAACCCTTCATCAATAAACACACTCCATAATAACCTTTATCAAGGTACAAACTCTGTAACCCTTCATCAAAAAACACACTCCATAATAACCTTTTATCAAGGTACAAACTCTGTAACCCTTCATCAATTTGTATACTCCATAATAACCTTTTATCAAGGTACAAACTCTGTAACCCTTTATCAATAAACACACTCCATAATAACCTTTTATCAAGGTACAAACTCTGTAACCCTTCATCAATAAACACACTCCATAATAACCTTCATCAAGGTACAAACTCTGTAACCCTTCATCAATAAACACACTCCATAATAACCTTTTATCAAGGTACAAACTCTGTAACCCTTCATCAATAAACACACTCCATAATAACCTTTATCAGGGTACAAACTCTGTAACCCTTCATCAATAAACACACTCCATAATAACCTTTTATCAAGGTACAAACTCTGTAACCCTTTATCAATAAACACACTCCATAATAACCTTTATCAGGGTACAAACTCTGTAACCCTTCATCAATAAACACACTCCATAATAACCTTTTATCAAGGTACAAACTCTGTAACCCTTCATCAATAAACACACTCCATAATAACCTTTATCAGGGTACAAACTCTGTAACCCTTCATCAATAAACACACTCCATAATAACCTTTTATCAAGGTACAAACTATGTAACCCTTCATCAATAAACACACTCCATAATAACCTTCATCAGGGTACAAACTCTGTAACCCTTCATCAATAAACACACTCCATAATAACCTTTATCAAGGTACAAACTATTTAACCCTTCATCAATAAACACACTCCATAATAACCTTTATCAGGGTACAAACTCTGTAACCCTTCATCAATAAACACACTCCATAACAACCTTTTATCAAGGTACAAACTCTGTAACCCTTCATCAATAAACACACTCCATAATAACCTTTTATCAAGGTACAAACTCTGTAACCCTTCATCAATAAACACACTCCATAATAACCTTCATCAGGGTACAAACTCTGTAACCCTTCATCAATAAACACACTTCATAACAACCTTTTATCAAGGTACAAACTCTGTAACCCCTCATCAATAAACACACTCCATAATAACCTTTTATCAGCGTACAAACTCTGTAACCCCTCATCAATAAACACACTCCATAACAACCTTTTATCAAGGTACAAACTCTGTAACCCTTCATCAATAAACACACTCCATAATAACCTTTTATCAAGGTACAAACTCTGTAACCCTTCATCAATAAACACACTCCATAATAACCTTTTATCAAGGTACAAACTCTGTAACCCTTCATCAATTTGTATACTCCATAATAACCTTTTATCAAGGTACAAACTCTGTAACCCTTCATCAATAAACACACTCCATAATAACCTTTTATCAAGGTACAAACTCTGTAACCCTTCATCAATAAACACACTCCATAATAACCTTTTATCAAGGTACAAACTCTGTAACCCTTCATCAATAAACACACTCCATAATAACCTTTTATCAAGGTACAAACTCTGTAACCCTTCATCAATTTGTATACTCCATAATAAAATTTTATGAACTTACAGGAACGACAGTGAACACTGACATGCACAAATGCACAAAATATGGATTTGTACGGAAACACGTGTAAACATACGAGAGGAATATGACCATCAACGACGCCTGCCATGCAAGTCAAGTCACATCCTCGAAATCGGAACCCTTCATCAGTGTACAAATCCCTATATAACCCTTCATCAGTGAACAAATCCCTATATAACCCTTCATCAGTGTACAAATCCCTATATAACCCTTCATCAGTGAACAAATCCCTATATAACCCTTCATCAGTGTACAAATCCCAAAACAACTCTTCAACAGTGTACCAATTCCCAAAATAACTTTACATCAGTGTACAAATCCCAAAATAACCCTTCATCAGTGTACAAATCCCAAAATAACCCTTCATCAGTGTACAAATCCCAAAATGACTCTTCATCAGTTTACAAATCCCAAAATAACCCTTCATCAGTGTACATATCCCAAAATGACTCTTCATCAGTTTACAAATCCCAAAATAACCCTTCATCAGTGTACAAATCCTAAAATGGCCCTTTATCAGTGTACAAATCCCAAAATAACCCTTCATCAGTTTACAAATCCCAAAATAACCCTTCATCAGTGTACAAATCCCAAAATATCCCTTCATCAGTGTACAAATCCCAAAATAACCCTTCATCAATGTACAAATCCCTATATAACCCTTCATCAGTGTACAAATCCCAAAATAACCCTTCATCAGTGTACAAATCCCAAAATATCCCTTTATCAGTGTACAAATCCCAAAATAACCCTTCATCAGTGTACAAATCCCAAAATAACCCTTCATCAGTGTACAAATCCCAAAATGACCCTTCATAAGTTTACAAATCCCAAATTAACCCTTCATCAGTGTACAAATCCTAAAATGGCCCTTCATCAGTGTACAAATCCCAAAATTACCCTTCATCAGTGTACAAATCCCAAAATTACTCTTCATCAGTGTACAAATCCCAAAATAACCCTTCATTAGTGTACAAATCCAAAAATATCCCTTAATCAGTGAACAAATCCCTATATAACCCTTCATCAGTGTAAAAATCCCAAAACAACTCTTCAACAGTGTACCAATTCCCAAAATAACTTTACATCAGTGTACAAATCCCAAAATAATCCTTAATCATTGTACAAATCCCAAAATGACCCTTCATAAGTTTACAAATCCCAAAATAACCCTTCATCAGTGTACAAATCCTAAAATGGCCCTTTATCAGTGTACAAATCCCAAAATAACCCTTCATCAGTTTACAAATCCCAAAATAACCCTTCATCAGTGTACAAATCCCAAAATAACCCTTCATCGGTGTACAAATCCCAAAATAACCCTTCATCAGTGTACAAATCCCAAAATTACGCTTCATCAGTGTACAAATCCCAAAATAACCCTTCATCAGTGTACAAATCCCAAAATAACCCTTCATCAATATACAAATCCCTATATAACCCTTTATCAACTGTCCAACTACCAGTGTTGCCTTTGACTGAGTGCTTGAATCTCTGAAGTGTTATAGTGCTATCATAAAACATTCACAAATATTTAATAAGAGTGCATTGATAACGTTTTAATGCTGCCTTTTTTTCTTTCTTTTTTTTTGTATTGAATGTACTCGAAACATTCAATGTCATACAGTGACAGGTGTCATTGGATGCACTCTTTCTTGTAAGGAATTGTTTTATACCCACTAATATGTTCAGGTGTTCTGTCAAACGCATTATAAAAGTACCCTTAATATTGTGTTTATTATCAGATGTCAGGCATGGAGCAGTCCCAACGAACGAAGAGCTTACAGTAAATGATCACGAAGCCTTAACGACACACTTTGTGTAATTAACAACAGTAGATTTATCTTAATTACAGTATTAAATTAACACCAGAATCCATTACCACCCCAACATCCACGTCACCAACTGATTACTGATGAATCTACCTTCGTGTCAATAAAAATGTCTTTCACCTAATGCAAGCAAAAATGAACATTCACTTTGCCAGCTTGTGCACGTACACAGCAATCAGCTTTTCGACACTAATGAGTTTTTTCCATCTGTCACTTAAGTGCTTTATAAGTCTGTAGTAATGAGATGTTCTTTGTTATGCTGTCTTTGCTATATAACGTAAAGATCTATTACATAGAAATGGAAATTATGGGGGCTGATAAGGACCATGTTTCGTTTTGCGACATTGCGCTTTTCGCCTCCGCAATTTTCGCTACTAGACAACGAAGAACTGAATACTGTCTGTTTTCCTGATTTCTATTTTGTTTTTATTTTCATTATATGACTGAATGCGCTGAAAACTCGCTGTGTCCAAAGTAGAACAATATGGCTTTCCGAAAGTTTTTTTCTCAAACTGCTTCATTTTCATCCGATACCTTTACGCAAAGTATCGAACCATCGTCTTCAAGCACATGAGACTGGACTCTGGTCTAAATCAGTATGGCGTTAATATGCTGTGGACACCATCGATTCCTCTCATATTAACAAATATTCCGTAGTCTAAATGTATTTTAACTAACGGTTCCTTACGAGTTTTCTCGCCCAAACCATATCCGTTACGAGTTTTCTCGCTCTTCCATATCCGTTAAGTGTTTTCTGGCCCTCACGATATCCGTTTCGTGTTTTCTCACTCCACCATATCCGTTACATTTGTTCTCGCCCAACCATATCCGTCACGTGTTTTCTCGCCCCCACCACATCCGTTTCTTGTTTTCTCGCTCCACCATATCAGTCACGTGTTTTCTCGCCCCACCACATCCGTTTCGTGTTATCTCGCTCCACCATATCCATCACGTGTTTTCTCGCCCCCACCATATCCGTTTCGTGTTTTCTCGCTCCACCATATCCGTCACGTGTTTTCTCGCCCAACCACAACCCACACGTGATTTCTCGCCCCCACCACATCCGTTACATTTTTTCTCGCCCCACAATATCCGTTACATGTTTTCCCGCCCCCACCACATCCGTTACATGTTTTCTCGCTCCACGATATCCGTTACATGTTTTCTCGCCCCCACCACATCCGTTACATGTTTTCTCGCCCCCACCATATCCGTTACATGTTTTCCCGCCCCCACCACATCCGTTACATGTTTTCTCGCCCCCACCATATCCGTTACATGTTTTCTCGCCCCCACCACATCCGTTACATGTTTTCTCGCCCCCACCATATCCGTTACATGTTTTCTCGCTCCACGATATCCGGTTACATGTTTTCTCGCCCCACCATATCTGTTAAGTGCTTTCTCGCCCCCACCATATCCGTTAAGGTTTTTCTCGCTCCACGATATCCGTTACATGTTTTCTCGCTCCACGATATCTTTTACATATTTTCTCGCTTCACCATATCCGTTACGTGTTTTCTCGCCCAACCACATCCGTCACGTGTTTTCTCGCCCCCACCATATCCGTCACGTGTTTTCTCGCCCCACCACATCCGTTAAGTGTTTTCTCGCCCCCACCATATCCGTTAAGTGTTTTCTCCCCCCAACCATATCTGATACATATTTTCTCGCTCCACCATATCCGTCACGTGTTTTCTCGCCCAACCACATCCGTCACGTGTTTTCTCGCCCCCACCATATCCGTCACGTGTTTTCTCGCCCCACCACATCCATTACGTGTTTTCTCACCCCCCACCATATCCGTTACATGTTTTCTCGCCCTCATCACATCCGTTACGTGTTTTCTCGCCCAACCACATCCGTTACATGTTTTCTCGCCCCCACCACATCCGCTACATGTTTTCTCGCTCCACGATATCCGTTACGTGTTTTCGCGCCCCCACCACATCCATTACATGTTTTCTCGCTCCACGATATCCGTTACATGTTTTCTCGCCCCCACCACATCCGTTACATGTTTTCTCGCCCCCACCATATCCGTTACATGTTTTCTCGCCCCCACCACATCCGTTACATGTTTTCTCGCCCCCACCATATCCGTTACATGTTTTCTCGCCCCCACCATATCCGTTACATGTTTTCTCGCCCCCACCATATCCGTTACATGTTTTTTCGCTCCACGATATCCGTTACATGTTTTCTCGCCCTCACCACATCCGTTCAGTGTTTTCTCGCCCAACCACATCCGTTACATGTTTTCTCGCCCCCACCACATCCGTTACATGTTTTCTCGCTCCACGATATCCGTTACGTGTTTTCTCGCCCCCACCATATCTGTTACATATTTTCTCGCCCCCACCACATCCGTTACGTGTTTTCTCGTCCCCATAACATTCCTTACGTGTTTTCTCACCCCCACCACATCCGTTACGTTTTTTCTCGTCCCACCAGATTGATATTCTCTTGATAACTCTCTCAACTCGTCAGTAAACCAGTTGCAAGGCATCGAAATGAAAACAAATTAAATGTTGCATGACCCAGATATTTTTCTACGCCTCTGTATCTTAGCTTCTAATTACGGCGATACTTATCCTCGTATCCTAGGTAACGATATGGCCTATATCAATGTTTAAGACGTCTATTCGTTTCAAATAACTCGTTCTAAACCTAACCTGATATATTGTCGATATATCTCTCCATATTACAGATCAAGCAATCGCTCGAATGACAGTCAATGTCCATTGTATCATACCCGTGATAACAAATGTTTGGATGACGATCTGTATCCATGGTTACCTAGCATCGATACCAAGTACATGAATACTGGTGATACCTGTTTGGAGGATCTTAAGTGCGTTGTAAATATAATCCCCCTATCGTGCTACAGAAGATCAAATAAAACTGTACTGAATGACACCACAGCAAAAAAAAACGCAATGAAAACTACGGGCTTTATTATACAGCGGGGAATTCTAGGAAATACCTTGTCTGTACTTGATGAACCCGACCGTACGACACATTATCTCGGTCAGTGTTCAATAAATCATCGTCGTCAACATAAAACTTTAATTTGAAATCTTTTATCTTTCAATGATGGCAAATATACCGTATGGGCTTAAGTTTTTGATGAACCCAGGATTGCATTGAGTATAATCTAATTTCCCGCCAATTATTGCCTTCAGGCTGTATCCTCGTGACGAACAAAGTCAATCTTGGTCGTTTACATGTCTATCACTGCTAGGCGCTCAAGATTAGATTTGATTTTGGTTTGACATAAGTAAATATTTTTTGTCGAATGTTTCAAGTTGTTTCTCCTGTCTTATTAAATTGTATATTGAACTCGCGTTCAAATACCGTTTTCCTTCTTTTGCGCAATTAGAAAATTATCTTTTTATTTGCTGATTGTTTGCCTATTTCTTTATTCTTCAATTAAGACGATTTGGACTTTTTAAGACTTTGTTAAATTTCTATAGATAAGTAAGTTCCATGGAAAGATCCAAACAATGCACAACATTTAACTCCTATTTACACATTTGCTACCTTGCCGCGTGCGCGCCGGACGAACAAGAGCACGCTGACTGTGTGTCCCGATTTGTCACATGTCCTTGTCCCTCTGTTGGCTTCGGTTATATATCTTGTTTGTATTGTACTCAAAAATATCTACGCTCGTTATGTTAGTGCGACCAGGTGCAAACATCTTGTTAGATAAAACAAGATAGTCTTTGATGACATACCACACTACAGATAAGTGGCCAACGACTTGGTTCGTGTTGTTTGAGGACTGCCAATCTACAAAAAAAAAAGCCGAAGTCGTTTCCATTCCACTTTCGTATAGGATCATGATGCTATAATTATTGTTAAATCCAAGGAATCCTTATACATGCCTATCATAGTGTAATGAAAAACGGTGGGTGTTCTTTGACATGAAACAACAGCTAGTACCTTTTCTTTACTGATATTTAACTAAAACAAAAGAATATCGAATGGGAAACATATATGATATTCAATGGGGGAACAATCCCGTTTTTACTTAATCAATTCTGCTTTAAAATAAAAAAAACAACAACACTTGTTTTGACTCAGCAATCAATTTACCGATGGCTGCAGCAAAAAAAAAAAAATTCTGCATTCAGTTTTTTTTATTGAATAATTATTACACAAAAGGATTGGACGCAAGTTAACATATCAATATGCTCACCTTAAAGTAAGTTTACATTTGCAACATTTAGCAATGGGCTAATAAATCAGCTTATATTATATCATACTTTGTATAAATAAAGCAGAAAAATAACAGGAAAGTAGAAAAAGAACACAAAGAGAGAAGGTTCGAGTCTGACAGATTTAATGAAAATGCAGTAGGAAAATGACACAACGATCATGTATGTATATTGAACTTTACGAAGACGCTTTGCTATCAACAATAAACATGCTTACCGATAAATAGCTTCGTTTGACTTTATAACCAAGGATATTATTCATTTTATATCATCGTACATCAGGTTTATAGATATATATATATATAAGTTTAAGGCATGTTGTGGTTCCGGAATAAGGCCAAGGTTCCAACCTGCAAAACGTAGCTGATAAACGGTGTCAGCAGCTGTACGCCAAGTGGACGGTGGGAACTGGTTAAGAACATGCGTTAATAAATAAAAAACAGTATCTATCAGAGAGAATCTTGTTTAAGGCAAACTGTCCGCGGACTTCCAAACAGAAAGATCTGATGGCATTAGTTAACTATGAATATATTTACTCAACACTCATTGTTCTGACACCATCTTCCTTCCCTGTGTTACGGACTACCACGATAACCAGCCTCCTTCCCTCTGTTGAAGACTTCCACGATAACCAGCCTCCTTCCCTCTGTTGAAGACTTCCATGATAACCAGCCTCCTTCCCTCTGTTGAAGACTTCTATGATAACCAGCCTCCTTCCCTCTGTTGAAGACTTCCGTGATAACTAGCCTCCTTCCCTCTGTTGAAGACTTCTATGATAACCAGCCTCCTTCCCTCTGTTGAAGACTTCTATAATAACCAACCTCCTTCCCGCTGTTGAAGACAGCCATGATAACCAGCCTCCTTCCCGCTGTTGAAGACTGCCATGATAGCCAGCCTCCTTCCCTCTCTTGAAGACTTCCGTGATAACAAGCCTCCTTCCCTCTCTTGAAGACGTCCGTGATAACCAGCCTCCTTCCCTCTCTTGAAGACTTCCGTGATAACCAACCTCCTTCCCTGTGTTACGGACTACCATGATAGCCAGCCTCCTTCCCTCTCTTGAAGACTTCCGTGATAACCAGCCTCCTTCCCTCTCTTGAAGACTTCCGTGATAGCCAGCCTCCTTCCCTCTGTTGAAGACTACCACGATAGCCAGCCTCCTTACTTCCGTGATAACAAGCCTAATTCTCTACCACCTCCTTGACGCCATGGATGTTTGTTTTTTTCTTTGCTGTTTCCAATAGTTCCCTTCAGTTAGATCTGGACGTTTTAACTCCGTAATATCAATGTTTCGATCAGATTACCCGCCGGCAGATTGAATAAATACTTCTGAAATACCAACTGTGTGTATGCGAAGCTTTTGATCAGTTACGACATTCAATTTAATTTCAAAAACACCGTATAGAATGTTTTCGTAAACAAATCCAGAAGTAATACAGATCTATTTTGATAAACTATAAATTGGAATAAATTCCGATATGAAACTGAAATATTTACTTCCATTTTTTCAGAAGATTTGCCGGGTTAAGTCCCAGTGGGAATCTTTATAGCCACACCGGAGATGTATTACTTATCTCCCGTACATAACGATAAACTACATGTTGAAGTGGTTTAGATGTATGTGATGCTTTGAAGGGATTTTTATTAAACACTATGCAGTATATAGCATGAATGCAAAAAATTAGCGAGCTAACAATTACTTTATGGCAACACATGGCGGACAGCCTGCTAATGATAGTGCGGTGATTAGTGCTGAAACGTGTTGAGTGTTTGATGTGGTTTGAATTATATACACCTATATGTCTGTTAAACGGAGAAGCGTTTCTCTCTTACGATCATCAGTCAGTGCACTTACACCCTCAGGACCGATGTGGGCCGACAGATTTTACAATTTTAGTCCATTAAGACACGATTGTTTTTCGCTGTAATGTTGAATTACTAATAATTGGCGTTTTGGTAAAAGAAATCGATAACCGCGTACTAACACAAACTTGATGGGAACTTTAAGCAAAATAAAATAGCACGGGGACCCAATTATTTGTGACACGTGTGTGTCACTTGTTGATGCCAATGATTGTATGGGGAACACCTGTGGGATGATATTACAACGCCTTATTTGATTAGTGGTTCTAGATTTTCTCCAGAGGCGCGGAGGGTTACGAGAGAAAGGGTGTGAAGTATCACTCCGCTCTTGGGCACAATTCTCGTTAGACAGTTCACTCGGTACTGTGCTGAGAGAATGTCTATGGAATATTTTTTTTTACAAAATATATGCAGCAATTTCGATTTTCGGCATAAAAATGCCGAACTGTCACAAAAGAAGCAGTACAGGTTGTCAAGCACCTTTCCTGGGCGGTGTCCAGGGCCACTGGGATATGATACCTAGCGAGGGTTTTGGATAGCAGTCTGTCCGATACTCACATTCCCCATCTCCTCCCAAGCACGTACAGGGCCGTGCCGGAGTTTCTCTTTCATCGCACACCAGGTGCAAAATCTGAAAGCAACATAAGCAGATATTTAAAAGTTTAAGAAGTGCGGACGCATCATCCTCCAAGATATAGATTTCATAAATCCTGTTATCTAGTTCATACACATCGAAAAGTCATACAACAAAAATAGAAACATCTCGACAGACAAGATAGGCGCATAGACCAGCATTGTAGGGGGTATTTTAACATATTATATATATATATATATATACAACTACAAATCTGATCAACCTCTCAAACCATTTATCCTGGCACTGCCAAGAGGTGTTCATTTCAACCCATGGAAAACACTATGATACATGGCGGCACGTCAGAAAGGACACATAAATACGAAACTAACATTTCTGCACTGGGTGACCCGACATTGATTGACGTTTATTATATCATATATCGCTCTTAAGTGAAAAATAATAGATCTACGATAATAATGACCCTACAGGGGGTAAGTGTCAGATAAAATGGTCTATTATCGGCACGAGTGACAAGATAGTGAGAAATGAAAGTCGTTCTGATTCAAAATATAAACGCCGCGAATTACTATATCGGTGAAGACTATCTAAAATGATCTTGTCCGACATTTAACTTCGGAGACACACTTACAATACTAAGGGTGTTTGGTACATTAACCTCAAAAACCACATGTCATAGCTCAATGGACGATCTTAAAAATCATTCTACCTGTGACAAATTCTCGTTCCGTTTGAATTAGTTTCATTATTCGTATGGCTAATTTGTGAAGGGAACATTTTTCACACCCCGGTTGACTGAGCTAATGTATTCTAATCCGTTAAATCCCCCGACATACCGCTGTTTTATGAAGATACCCGGTAAATAGTCCGCTGTTGGTTAGTATACTACCCGAACCAGCAATCAGTGTTAATTGGAAATGTAGTCAACACGTTTTTTCTCCACTATATGCCACATTTGTAATGTAGAAGCCGTACAACATAAGAGCTATACTATCCGTGGAATGTACCCGAACCGATCAGATTTTACATATCTGTGTACTATACGACAGAGTTTATCAACCCCGACCAACGTACCAAATCACACCCGACGACTCATATTATCGCTCACATCTCAGCTGACGGAGACTGCAGGCAAATATTGAATTATTCCGATTTATTCCTGGTAATAAAAACATCATAAAAATAGAATGATACTTAAGTTTTGATGAGAATCTGCGTTTTTATATAACCTTAATTATGATTGATTATGTGGCTCGGAGCGCGATATATATACACGTTTACAAACGTCGCTGTCATTGCCTGGATAAAATGTTTATTATCACATACAGCAGGTACGTGCACTGATTTCCCCAAGTAAGAAACGGCAAAAAGTCGCGCAAAAAGTCGTGTTCTTAGATAAAGCCGTCATCTACCATATCATTACAATTTTTATGTTAATTCGTGCAATCTTAGCCTTAATCAATTCTACGAATTACATTCTAGGGCGTCAGCTGTTCATAATTCCGTGTCCGAATGAGCACGTCCGTCCACTTACATAGTTTTAATACATTGGAGCGATGTGATAAACTGACTTCTGACACTGAAGACCCCATCCTGTTTCCCATCAGCAGTGTCTTCATATTAGATACCAGTTATGCCAGAGTGATATATTGATAATAATGAATGGTTTCCTGTTGAATGTAACAGACATACTTGTATATCTCCGGAGTGTGAGGGGATATCGATATTTTCTGCCAGGCACACGTGTAAATATCGGTAGTTTATGGCATACGAGTATTTAACCTTCGTCTTCATTTGGATCCAAACCGATATAGAAACACTGTTCTGATTAACCACTAGCGATTCTACAAGCGGTGATGATTATTTCGTATATTTCACTGGTAAATGTGTCATAAAGTCACTATTTTCTCTCATAAATGAAACATAGTTAGGGATCTGTTGAGAGTGTCACATGTAAGGGAGACTTCATTTGAAGTATCTCCCATGTAGAGTCCCCCGTAGGCTTCAGGCAGAGTGAGACGGAACTGTAGCGCGATACTACAGGTAGATATTATAATTACCTACTTGTGAGTATGTAGAAAGCGTGTATCCTTCCGAAACACGTGGCCTTGTTATTTTTTGTCACTGTACTTGTCAGGAGGTGTGCGGTTAATGAAGGAGGCGTAGATAAGTTGTTATAGCTTGTACCCTATCTTTCGTGAGAAGTTTAACAATAAATATTTTTGAATCAAATCAAAACTATACAGTATTATTATTTATTTATTTTCATTTATTTTTTATTTTGATTATTGTGGTTTTAGCAAAAGTTTTGAAGCAAAAAATCTTTATAAAACGGACATCATGGATTTCGTTATGTCTTATGTTTGTCGCTAATTATTTCGTTATGTCTGGTGTTTGTCTCTAGACAGCACTATAGCGCCAGTGTTTATATACTGCACTGTATTTTGGCGAACTTTTAAAGCCCAAATTTAAGATGTTAAACCTAAAAATGAATCGGAGCACTCACAAAACCTGTCATTAATATTGTACAACAATACAACTAGTGTAGCCATTGTTAGCGAAATGATTTTATACCACGACTGATCAAATACATTAATTTATGTACGTTTGTAGTATACTATATAGGCTAAAATATATCCTATAATTCTGTCAAGCAAGATATGTATCCACATTGTGTAGTTCTACACCTCATCCTGTATACATGAAGTATTTGGGTTCTGTTATTCTAATCTCTAACATGCCTTGCCGACTGCCATAGGGTTCGACAGTACTTTAGTTGAATATCATGCCAGTCGTTATATAACACTTGCCGAAAGGAAAACAAACCGGCGGATAATCAGGAGGTTTAAGGAAAAGTTATCTTAAACACATAACACAAGTTGAACCTCATCTAAACAAGAAATCATTTACATTGTATTTGGGCGTTTTTCCAAAACGTCTGTTCCTAAATTTATTCTGAAGAAACCTGGAACGATGCTGGTGTTGATTCCAAGAGTTGCATGATATCAGCTCGAAATGAAAAGCTGAATACCGATTTCTCTTAATATTTTGTTGTTGAAACCTGGTTGTTTACTAGCAACTCAACTTGAATGAATTTCTCTTCAGCTTGCAAACCTAACATTTTGTCTGTCAAGACGTGGGACAGAGTTCGAGCGAGGGGGTAGAACTCATATGGCAGTGATTAATCACTAGTTTTGTATCAAGGTATCGTGCATAGGCGTCACATCCACTATAAAACTACAGAACACACCAAGATACGTTAAACGTTCTTAATAACAGAAAACATGAATCAATGCTCACGGAAACAGATTACACAAAAGTCTCCCGCATTCTGGGCATACGCGAAAGCAAAATACATGAATGAGCAAAATACATGAATGAGCGAAAAACATCAAAATTAACAAAAGATTTACAACAAAACACACCAAAATAGATCTCCAAACCAACTACAGCCTAATAGATATGGCTATCTATACGGACAACAGAATGTACCCAGATACCTACAACGTACTTAAAAACACATACATTAGCATTTTGAATTGGTGACTAGATTACGCAAATATACATGTACGATCATTTCCTAGCGCTCCATTACTTGCGAAAACCCGGATATATCTTCGATCGCAACAAATTAAACAAAGAAACCTTAACCTTTCATATGAAAAGAGACATACATTAATGAATGGCTGACAGCGTAAACATATAACCGTCTTGATAATAGCAGGACAAAGCAAAGATAATTTAATGCTCTAACCGACAAAATTTTCAAAATGGATTTTAGGTTCGCTAGTACCCGATATCCACATACTATCGGTGATAATGTCCTTCTAACAGCTAGACCAATACCAAAGGAGACACCAACAACAAAACAAAAATATGCAAAGAGGATATATGTACGGGGAGTAATGTCCTCGTATTAGCCAAGGTTAAAAGGCCTCATGGCCCTGGACTCATTGACACCAACGTCCTATCAACAGCTATGGTCATTTAAGGACAGTTTCCCTGTACGCGAGATGTAAGAGTGTGGTGGAGGCTGCACTATGGTCGTGTTAAGTCTTCTTGTGATAGCGCGGACTGAGGCCTATTTAAAGTGCTACCTCACTGAAGTATATTGCCGGAGACACCAGGTACAAATGTAGCAGGACACTCCATCCGGCCACAGTTTGCTGACAACGGGCGAACCAGTTCCACTCCTAAAATGCTGAGCGCTAAGCAAGCGTATTAACAATCTGATTAAAATCATATCTTGATCTGCCTTCCCGTTCCATAACCTAACTTCGCGTGGCTTAGTAGAGTGTATTTTACGGAACGGGAGATCTCAAGATATGATTTAAATCGGATGGGATTATCAATTACCATTTTGAAAGACTCTAGTTTGTCTCGGCCAGGGGACAGAACTGGGCCAAAGGCACTCTGGTATGTCACGGCCAGGGCACAGAACCCTTGACCAGAGGTACAGAAACCGCTGATGAAGCTGACAACACATAATTATCGGCTATTGCGATAAAAAATCAGTAATAAAGCAGGTAACTCAGGGTTTCTTATGTACCCTAAAGAAGACCCCACCTATAAGGGGATGCATCACACAAGACGCATACGTTTGGATACAGCATGGGCATCTCATCTACCGAAACTGAAAGGGTTGGTATGGAGTAAGATACCTTAACTTACAAAACTAACGGATCTACAAGTATATGACACACCAAGATACTAACGAATCCATAATATTATGACGACACCATAATAGTTACGACACCATAATACTAACGACACCAAAATACTAGCGATACCATAGTATTATAACGACAAAATCATACTAACGACACCAAAATACTAACGACACCATAATACTAACGACACCAAAATACTAACGACACCATAATACTAACGACACCATAATACTTACGATACCATAAGTCTAAGACAATACTAACGACACCATAATACTAACGATACCATAATACTAACGATACCACAATACCAACGACACCATAATACTAACGACACCAAAATACTAACGACACCATAATACTAACGACACCAAAATACTAACGATACCATAATACTAACGACAACATAACTAACGACGCCATAATACTAACGACGCCATAATACTAACGACACCATAATACTAACGACACCATAATACTAACGATACCATAAGTCTAAGACAATACTAACGATGCCATAATACTAACGACACCATAATACTAACGACGCCATAATACTAACGACACCATAATATTATAACGATAACATAATACTAACGACACAATAATACTAACGACACCATAATACTAACGACACCATAATACTAACGACAACATAATACTAACGACACCATAATACTAACGATACCATAATACTAACGACACCGTAATACTTAAGACACCATAATACTAAAGACAACATAATACTAATGACACCATAATACTAACGACACCATAATATTATAACGACAACATAATACTAACGACACCAAAATACTAGCGACACCATAATACTAACGACACCATAATACTAAAGACACCATAATACTAACGACACCATAATACTAACGACACCATAATACTAAAGACACCATAATACTAACGACACCATAATACTAACGACACCATAATACTAACGATACCATAAGTCTAAGACAATACTAACGATGCCATAATACTAACGACGCCATAACAAATATAACATCTTTAAGAATGCCGCAGGAGATTTACAACGACAGAATACACCAGACGACTTCACATCCGTAAAAACAGAGTTAAGTATATGTATTTCAACGGGTATTGTAAGTATTTTATGTCATCATAGTAATGTATGTCAAAGATTACATACCCGACATTCCTGTCGTTCATTGGCCTGTGAGGCGTACTAATAGATGGCACTCGGGTATAATTTCGGACTTGGATGACCCCGTGACAAAGTGACCCACGGGTAGGTCAGTAGGGAATGATGTAATCCACGGTGCTGATCAGACCTTTGTAAGTACAGGTCAAATCTGAGGGAGTAAGGTGGTATTCGAGTAATACAGGATGCTGATGACATGACGGATATCGGAAGGATAATAAATATTATCAAAAACAAAAATTACTTAATTATGTTTTTGTTTTTGTTTTCATTAAGGTGAATCATCACATTCTATGTTTAAGTCCGGGATTGTAAATTTAATAATCAACACTGGTTACGATTGGTAATTAAGAGGTACAAAGATTGTTCGGTTGTACCACAAATAAAATTACGAAATTGAGTCAATCAGAAAGCTACTGAATACAGCATCTATTACAAAAGTCCGTATTAAATGTATTATCATAAAATTCTTTTCAAGACAAAGACATACACATATATATATATATATATATATATATATATATATATATATATATTGAAACGTTCTTTTTAAGAACGTGGATGTGGCACAGTGGTTTAAGCTGCGTGTATTTCTGGCCAGACGGTTAGGTGCCGTAGAATTTGAAGCCCAGTCAGGAACGAGTCACAAAATTGTTCGACGACCACACAAAGGTGTCTATAAGCTGCCTCTCCCGAGACATAATGTTTCATTTCTGGCAAACAAGATATCTTTATAAGGTCATTAGATCATATTACCAACATTTGTACTATTTATCACTGTAACATCAAAACATGTCTTTCTTAGAGATGTCAGCTTGGCTGCAGCCACGAGAAAAATCATGAATCCACTCAAATAATGTTTCTTATTATTTGACAAATGGTGATCGTCATTTCTGTACCCGTAAGTACTAACAACATTGATCTGATGGAGCTGGGAAATAGACGTAGCAGTCAAACCAAATTTTGCAATACGATATTAAGCCATTGATACGAGGGATGATTGATATGTTGTGAGCCTCGTATTGAATTGGATACTCAAGGAAGTTCTTTTTAAGTCCTCTAAATTCTCTGACTATATAGGGCCGTATACCCAAGGACTGGTTTCATTTGGTTAGTTTTATGTCGACGAAGTAGCACTCTTAAGTAAACAAGACAAGCGGCTTTTGCAAAATGAACAAAATCAGTGAAAATACAGTGATCCAATATTTGCAAAAAAAAAAAGGTTTAACACCTAATGATATCCCTAATGATACGGTAGCAACACTAGGGAAAGATGCCCCTTCATATGCTACAGTGAAAAGGTGGGTGGCAGAATTTAAGCGCGGCCGACAGAGCCTTGAGGATGATCCCCGTTCTTGAAGGCCTATCAATGATTGCAAACCCAGAAATGGTCAATAAAGTTCATGATATTGTTATGACTGACAGACGAGTCACAGAAAGATATATAGCCAGTAGAGTTGGCATTTCACAGGAAACAGTACATTCAATTGTGACCGAGGATTTTGCAATGAGAAAGCTTTCAGCCCGATGGGTACCAAGACTTCTGACAAGTTGATCAGAAGCACACCAGGAGCACATTATCGCGGGCTAATCTTAACCTTTTTGAGGAAGATCCTGCCAACTTTCTTCAGAGATTTGTCACTATGGATGAAACATGGGTCCATCATTTTTGCCCCAGAGGCCAGACAATGCCAAACAACAATCGAAACAATGGAAGCATTATGACTATCCCTCACCAAAGAAGGCACTGACTGTTCCATCAGCTGGGAAGGTTATGACCTAGGTTTTCTGGGATGCAGATGGAATACTGCTGATATATTATCTCCAAAAGAGACAAACAATCAATGGTACATACAATGATTCAATTCTGAGGCAGTTACGGGAAAATATTAAACTTAAAGCGCTGCGGAAAGTTCACTAAATGTGTGTTATTCCATCAGCATAATGTTCCTGTTCACAAGTCTGTCATTGCCATAGCTACCATTCACGATTGTGGCTTTAAATTGATTGAGCATCCGCCTTATTCACCTGATCTCGCTCCATCAGTCTTTCATCTATTTCCAAAACTGAAAACAGCTATTTCAGGCACACACTTTCAGTCCGATGATACATGCAGTGGGTGACTTAATGAACAGCTAAGGAAAGGAGTTATATAAAAGTGGCATTGAGACCCTTAAACAGCGCTCGCAAAAGTGTATAGATACTGAAGGGGATTATGTTGAAAAATAATACAATATGTCTGGCAAAATTCAAATCCTTCAATATGAGGCTCACAACATATCGATCAGCCCTCGAATGTGGAATGATACGTTCGGTAAACTACTATTTCCTGTTTTACATTTGGGTACAGGTCAGCAATTAGTTTACAGTGTCAATTCTGGTTAAGTTCTGACATTTAGTTCAAATGAAGCAAAATGTGCAACACGCTCTTATCTATATTTTCCAAAACAATACCCATTCATCCATTTACCAATGTTTATATGGCTATGTAGAACTGGACTTATTAACCGTAGCTGTGAGCTCTTAATGAAAAAGACAACCGTACGCAAAGTTTACAGGTTGTCAAGTGGATGATGAGTTACAGATTTTGACACATGATTGATAACGTATAAGCTATATGTAATTTACGACATTTCCTTTATATATGGGTACTGACAAACATTATCGAAAGCTAAATATATCCTTCCTTAGTATGCCACTATCGACCACCGTCACTCATTAGAGGCGAGTTCAAGTATACCCTTATAGTAATAATAGTACATATCTGTGTACATAAAGTATCTAAACCAGTTAATAAAAAAGCGGAAATATGAATTAGCGCACCGACAATGCTTGTCATAGAAAATAGTGTAGATGAACTACAATTAGGACAATCAAAATGTGAGCGGATTGCTTTCACCGCGAAAAACGCTGAAATAAGACTATCACTAAAACGTGTGTTTACAGCATGGGATATTGTTGTTGTTGTTGTTGTTGTTGTTGTTGTTGTTGTTGTTGTTGTTGTTGTCGTTATTGTTGTTGTTGTTGTTATCGGTTTATTCTGTTTTTACCTTAGTAGCCTACGACGTTAACAATATCTAATATCTAAATTCATTTTCTGTCCTTTTGACATCGTTAGGCACCGTAAAATGACCTTATTGTATTGACGTTAAAGAATTTCAACTAACCTCTTGACATCCAAAACGATTCTACGACAGCTGCTTGGATGTTATGTTAACAATACGATCTGCCAGCCATACAAACTATAACTGACATGATCTCTTCGTTATGGACAGTGTTGTATGGGTACAATGAAGCTAATCGTCCGTGGGAAACTCGGCCCCTGCCCAGCGTGACGGGCGATACCATCGCAAGACGACACAACGGACACCGGCCATTCACTGGAAACTCGGAGCCCGCTGAGGCCCGCCAGGCGGCCTGATACCGAAATCCTCATTAACGTGCGGTTTACCTAGGTAATGACTGGTACTCAGATCTGACACTTTGACCGACATGAGGAATACCGTGGCGTTGTCAACACCATCACAGAAATCAGTGGGGTGTAGCGGCTAGTGTGGACTGGCTCGTCACATCTCTACTGATTGACACGAAATCTGATATACACGGATGATCATGTCATATTGAATTTATTAATTATTTGAAACGTCTTAAGAAAGATGTTTATAAAGGCAACGGTAAACGGAAGACGGGTTTTTTACCACCAAGACAAGGGTAGATAACTCATTACGATCGCTCATTGGCATACATGTATAATTATACAATATCGCTATATAAGGTATGCTTGAATAATAGTGTATCATAGGTCGGCAATATAGTATGATAAATGGCTTACTACAGTGGAAAAAATAACTAATTCTTTCAGCATATATATGGTATTATTAACTTTTATACAATTTTATATAAGTTTAAAAGTTTCTCTTGACACCTCGATACTACTGTAGATCAGTTGACATCTCTATACTACTGTAGATCAGTTGACATCTCTATACTACTGTAGATCAGTTGACATCTTAATACTACTGTAGATCAGTTGACATCTCTATACTACTGTAGATCAGTTGACATCTCTATACTACTGTAGATCAGTTGACATCTCTATACTACTGTAGATCAGTAGACATCTCTATACTACTGTAGATCAGTTGACACCTCTATACCACTGTAGATCAGTTGACACCTCGATACTACTGTAGATTAGTTGATATCTCTATACTACTGTAGATCAGTTGACACCTCTATACTACTGTAGATTAGTTGACATCTCTATACTGTTGTAGATTAGTTGACATCTCTATACTACTGTAGATCAGTTGACACCTCTATACCACTGTAGATCAGTTGACATCTCTATACTACTGTAGACCAGTTGACACCTCTATACTACTGTAGATCAGTTGACACCTCGATACTGCTGTAGACCAGTTGACACCTAGATTAAGTTGTAGATCAGTTGACATCTCTATACTACTGTAGATCAGTTGACACCTCTATACTACTGTACATCAGTTGACACCTCGATACTGCTGTAGACCAGTTGCCACCTTCATACTGTTGTAGATCAGTTGACACCTAGATTAAGTTGTAGATCAGTTGACACCTCTATACTACTGTAGATCAGTTGACACCTCGATACTGCTGTAGACCAGTTGACACCTCCATACTGCTGTAGACCAGTTTACACCTCGATACTGCTGTAGATCAGTTGACACCTCGATACTACTGTAGATCAGTTGACACCTCGATACTGCTGTAGATCAGTTGACACCTCGATACTACTGTAGATCAGTTGACACCTCTATGCTACTGTAGATCAGTTGACACCTCGATACTGCTGTAGATCAGCTGACACCTCTATACTACTGTAGATCAGTTGACACATCGATACTGCTGTAGATCAGTTTACACCTAGATTAATTTGTAGATCAGTTGACATCTCTATACTATTGTAGATCAGTTGACACATCGATACTGCTGTAGATCAGTTTACACCTAGATTAATTTGTAGATCAGTTGACACCTCGATACTACTGTAGATTAGTTGACATCTCTAACTACTGTACATCAGTAGACACCTCTATACTACTGTAGATTAGTTGACACCTCTATACTACTGTAGATCAGTTGACACCTCTATACTACTGTAGATCAGTTGACATCTCTAACTTCTGTACATCAGTTGACACCTCTATACTACTGTAGATCAGTTGACATCTCTATACTACTGTAGATTAGTTGACACCTCTATACTACTGTAGATCAGTTGACACCTCTATACTACTGTAGATCAGTTGACACCTCTATACTACTGTAGATTAGTTGACACCTCTATACTGCTGTAGATCAGTTGACACCTCTATACTACTGTAGATCAGTAGACACCTCTATACTAATGTAGATCAGTAGACATCTCTATACTACTGTAGATCAGTTGACACTTCTATACTACTGTAGATCAGTTGACACCTCTATATTACTGAAGATCAGTTGACATCTCTATACTACTGTAGATAAGTTGACATCTCTATACCACTGTAGATCAGTTGACATCTTTATACTACTGTAGATCAGTTGACATCTCTATACTGTTGTAGATCAGTTGACATCTCTATGTTACTGTAGATCAGTTGACACCTCTATACTACTGTAGACCAGTTGACACCTCTATACTACTGTAGATAAGTTGACACCTCGATACTACTGTAGATCAGTTGACATCTCTATACTGTTGTAGATCAGTTGACATCTCTAACTACTGTAGATCAGTTGACATCTCTATACTACTGTAGATCAGTAGACACCTCTATACTACTGTAGATCAGTTGACACCTCTTTATTACTGAAGATCAGTTGACATCTCTAACTACTGTAGATCAGTTGACATCTCTATACTACTGTAGATCAGTTGACACCTCTTTATTACTGAAGATCAGTTGACATCTCTAACTACTGTAGATCAGTTGACATCTCTATACTACTGTAGATCAGTTGACACCTCTATACTACTGTAGATCAGTTGACATCTCTATACTGTTGTAGATCAGTTGACATCTCTATACCACTGTAGATCAGTTGACATCTCTATACTACTGTAGATCAGTTGACATCTCTATACTACTGTAGATTAGTTGACATCTCTATACTACTGTAGATCAGTTGACACCTCTATACTACTGTAGATCAGTTGACACCTCGATACTGCTGTAGACCAGTTGACACCTCGATTAAGTTGAAGATCAGTTGACACCTAGATTAAGTTATAAATCAGTTGACACCTAGATTAAGTTGACAACTCTATACTACTGTAGATCAGTTGACATCTCTAACTACTGTAGACCAGTTGACATCTCTATACTACTGTAGACCAGTTGACATCTCTATACTACTGTAGATCAGTTGACATCTCTATACTACTGTAGATCAGTTGACACCTCTATACTACTGTAGATCAGTTGACACATCGATACTGCTGTAGATCAGTTTACACCTAGATTAAGTTGTAGATCAGTTTACACCTAGATTAAGTTGTAGATCAGTTTACACCTAGATTAAGTTGTAGATCAGTTTACACCTAGATTAAGTTGTAGATCAGTTTACACCTAGATTAATTTGTAGATCAGTTGACATCTCTATACTATTGTAGATCAGTTGACATCTCCATAGTGTTGTAGATCAGTTGACACCTCCATACTGCTGTAGACCAGTTGACATCTCTATACTGCTGTAGACCAGTTGACACCTAGATTATGTTGTAGACCAGTTGACACCTAGATTAAGTTGTAGATCAGTTGACACGACTGTTCCATTGGTTAAGATACGATTTTCTGTGAGGTTTATAGGACCTGTGTGTGATTTAATAGTCCCGTCTATGGGTACCAGTTACTTGTACAGATGTATATTGGTATCAGAAGGCGACATGTACCCTAAATTGTTTCGTTTTGTAAGCAATGCAAATAGCTTTCTGTAAAAATCACAGTAATATATAGCGCATTTCCTACTGATCTCGTATCTAACCAAATACCAGGTTCCAGCTCAAATCTAATGTCAGACCAAGAATGTTTGTTTGGGCATTTTAACCCGGACGTTCTTATAGACGTTGGCTCAACATGATGTCGGATGCAATTTGTGTAATGCTTTTTAGTTTAGGTCTTAAAATAAATGAAGTTATCTCAGTCTATTTAAGGATTAAGTTGAATATAGTTTTTGTTATGGAGGCATAACACAAAAAACGAAGCGTACTCTAAATAAACCCCGAAGCGGTTTATGATGAGAGAATACTCCGGGTTTTTGTGATATATCATCATAACATAAAACTGTATTCGAGTTAATATTGATAATTTAATCTATACCCTGCAAAAATCCACTTTATTGATGGACCCTTTTCTCTTACAAATCATTACGCTGCTCCATCCGCCAGTCATAAGCGACGTTACAAACGGCGACGTCATTTTTTACGTTATTGACTAACATTTTCTAAGCCAATGAAAATGCTTGTTACAAACAAAATTAAATTATATATTGGTAAAATGATTGCTTATTCGTATGTAAATTCATGCTTTAAAATATATGTTCATCTTAGATACTTAAAGAATAAATTGATTGTAGGAGTGATCCGTGTGAAATAAAGTTTCACCTGTAATGTAAAAAATATAGAGGATATTGAATGGTTTCCCGTTTGATATAACATATATTTCACGAGTATGCCAGAATATCGATATTTTCACGAGTGCGAAGCACGAGTGAAAAATTTTGAAATATTCTGTCATACGTATATATGTTATGTTTAACGGGAAATCATTCAATTTTCTTTTTATTGCATTTCATTAACTTAAAAACAAAATTAAAAACATCAAAAATAAATAGTCAAAAAGTGCGGGAATCAGTAATGACGTCATCTCTTGGTGACGTTACCCCACGTCAACTTGACGGCGCCATTTTGAAAGGACTGATCAACGCAATTTAAGCGTTTTCTGCTGTTAAAGGAGAATCTGTGCATGAATAGCCAACGCCAAGTGAGTATTTTGTCAATAACTAGTCAGAATATTTTAGAAATACAGCAAAATAACCAATTTATCTATCTCCGCTTTGATTGAAAAAATCGGCAAGTTTCAACGAGGTGAATACAAAGGTCCGCTCTGATTTGTCAAAAACGGAAAACTTATATTTTCACAGCAAAACTTATATTTTCACTGCAAAATCTTATATTTTCACTGCTCATCGCTGCAGTGAAAATATAAGTTTTATTAGTTTGATAAATTTCTATATTTCACTGGCAAAAATACAATAAAGTTCCATCTTACACGTAGTTTGATTATAAACATGTAAAATGCCAGAAAATAACTGTTGGCAATGGATAAAGGAAGCACATTGGTTTTAATTTCTTCATATGGCATTGCGTTTTGGTATAATGAATAATGTCATTAACGATTTAACCACGTGTCGATGGGTTCAAATGATATTCCCTCGATTTTTTAAAACTTCTAACACGAGTCTGACAGTAATGGCCTCCGTATGTGGTCAAGTAGAAAGTCATTCACCACCCGTATTTAATCTGAAGTATCTGTTATAAGTGTCGGTAGCGATGTCTCTGGTTATTTTTCTTACGTATGGCCGATACATTCCAGACTTTACAGAGGAGGTGATCAAGATTGCGGCCTTGCATCCCAAAGCAAATTACACCAAATAGCTCCATTCAGTAACGTACCAGGGCGAACTTACGGGTCCCATTCCTTTCAGAGGACTGACAGGTGGCAAAAGGTTGTGAAACGAACCGGAGGTGAACTTGAGTATAGTACGACCGTGTCACTGAGTGCAAACTTTTTCTCTGCCGTTAATACGATGTGTAGCATTAAAACAAAACAAAAGGACAGAGCTTGCGGTCGGTGGAATAGATAAACACCAAGTAACATTTTTTACCCATAACGACCTTCCACTGTTGACCCTACCGCAGTTGTTTTTTGTCATTCCTTCATCACGTTTACCGTCTGAAATCTGGCCAGCATCTGATGCTTCATCTTAACCAATGCCTGAAGATGAAAGAATGTAATTTAAATCGGAGAAATGGCGTACGCGCGGTGTTGAGAGGGTCGGCAGTAGAGTGCTTCACGCCTCCTGTATGGTGTTAACACGTGCCGCAGCCAGCCTGGTGATCTAAAGGCATGTTGGAGCCGACGTGTCTCCTGTACACTACCTCTGATTGATTGCGATGTGTCCACGAACACAACTTTTTCACCTTTTATATTCATCTCTTTCTCATTTTTTAAGAAATCTTTCTTGATGCTTGGTTGACATCTGTTGCTATCTATCTAACAGATAGTGTTATCGTAATCTTGTTTATGACTGACATATATACTGCGCTACTATTTGGGAGGAAGTCGCTTTTTGTACACCATAACTGTTCCACGTGTAGTTTATTTGCACATAACAATATCTTAGTGTCGGAGCAAAGATAAATTAGACTGCTATATAAATAAACTAAAACGACCGAAAACACGTGATCCGTGGAGGGATGACAGACGTGCTACAGAAGGCCACACCTTAATCTTAGCAGGTCAAATCGGGACGTCCCAAGTGTTGATAAAAGCGTCAGGAAACATTTCATTATGGATGAACAGAGCGCTACAGGTGAAGGAATGTGATGTATGCACGTAGTGCTTCTCTAATTCATTTGTTATACTTAAATCAATAAAAATCTACAACAATTGCCCCGTTTATCAACTCCGGTCATCCACTAACGGTAGAGGTGTAAGTTTAACATTTGCATTAATTACCTCTTCCGCTACTGGGAGAATTGGCGCCTTTTCACTTTACCCTCCAACAAAACGGATGAAGGGTTATATTTTGCAAGTACAGTAAACCCCACTTACCCGAACCCGCATTATTCGAATATTACCTATTCGTCGAATTTTTCTCCTTGTCCCGGCCGCGACCTTATATATTCTTTGTAAATTAACCTCAGATAACTCGAACCGCTAGTCATCGAATACCCTGCATTGCTCGAACTATAACATTTATTTTCTCCCTTCATATTCATAGTATTATCCTACCTATTTGTCAATGCCAATTTCTCGGACCTTCCACTCAATGCCAATTCATCAGACCTTCCGCTCAATGCCAATTCCTCAGACCTTCCACTCAATGCCAATTACTCGGACCTCACGCTCAATGTTATAATTCCTCGGACCTTCCATTCAATGTTATAATTACTTGGACCTTCCACTCAATGTTATAATTACTCGGACCTCACACTCAATGTTATAATTACTCGGACCTTCCACTCAATGTTATTATTCCTCGGACCTTCTACCCAATGCCAATTCCTCATACCTCCACTCAATGCAAATTTAACAGACCTCACACTCAATGCTATCATAACTCGGACCTCACACTCAATGTTATAATTACTCGGACCTTCCACTCAATGTTATAATTCCTCATACCTCCACTCAATGCAAATTTCTCGGACCTTCCATTCAATGTTATAATTCCTCGGACCTTCCACTCGATGTTATAATTCCCCGGACCTCACACTCAATGCTATAATTACTCGGACCTTCCACTCAATGTTATAATTACTCGGACCTCACACTCAATGTTATAATTCCTCGGACCTTCCACTCAATGTTATAATTACTCGGACCTCACACTCAATGTTATAATTACTCGGACCTCACACTCAATGTTATAATTACTCGGACCTCACACTCAATGTTATAATTACTCGGACCTTCCACTCAATGTTATAATTACTCGGACCTTCCACTCAGTGTTATAATTTCTCGGCCCTTCCATTCAATGTTATAATTACTCGGACCTCACACTCAATGTTATAATTACTCGGACCTTCCACTCAATGCCAATTCCTCGGACCTCATACTCAATGTTATAATTACTCTGACCTCACACTCAATGTTATAATTACTCGGACCTCACACTCAATGTTATAATTACTCGGACTTTCCACTCAATGTTATAATTTTTCGGACCTACTCTTCCACTCAATGTTATAATTACTCGGACCTTCCCCTCAATGTTATAATTACTCAGACCTTCCACTCAATGTTATAATTACTCGGACCTTCCCCTCAATGTTATAATTCCTCAGACCTTCCACTCAATGTTATAATTCCTCGGACCTTCCACTCAATGTTATAATTACTCGGACCTTCCACTCAATGTTATAATTACTCGGACCTTCCACTCAATGTTATAATTCCTCAGACCTTCCACTCAATGTTATAATTCCTCGGACCTTCCCCTCAATGTTATAATTACTCGGACCTTCCACTCAATGTTATAATTCCTCAGACCTTCCACTCAATGTTATAATTCCTCGGACCTTCCACTCAATGTTATAATTACTCGGACCTTCCACTCAATGTTATATTTCCTCAGACCTTCCACTCAATGTTATAATTCCTCGGACCTTCCACTCAATGTTATAATTACTCGGACCTTCCACTCAATGTTATAATTACTCGGACCTTCCACTCAATGTTATAATTACTCGGACCTTCCACTCAATGTTATAATTACTCGGACCTTCCACTCTATGTTATAAATCCTCGGACCTTCCACTCAATGTTATAATTACTCGGACCTTCCACTCAATGTTATAATTCCTCGGACCTTCCACTCAATGTTATAATTACTCGGACCTCACACTCAATGTTATAATTACTCGGACCTTCCACTCAATGTTATAATTACTCGGACCTTCCACTCAATGTTATAATTACTCGGACCTTCCACTCAATGTTATAATTACTCGGACCTTCCACTCAATGTTATAATTCCTCGGACCTTCCACACTCAATGTTATAATTCCTCGGACCTCACACTCAATGTTATAATTACTCGGACCTTCCATTCAATGTTATAATTACTTGGACCTTCCACTCTATGTTATAATTACTCGGACCTTCCACTGATAAATATTAACGCAACATGTATGGTTTTACCTTCGATGATTCAAAAAAGCAGGACAGATCAGTATTGTAGTACGATGATCCCGACAGGCAAGTTATCAATCAACATCCGTTGTTGATTTCGGCTGTGAATTTTGTTTGAAAACATGTTCGGAGTCCTAAAACTGTCGAAAGTTTCACAGTTTCGCTCTAACTGTATTTCTAAATTTTATTTTCGGAACAATGTACTACATTTCGTAATTTGAAGTTGAATTTCCTTTGTATGTCTAAAAGCTTGATGATAGTCTTTGTAATGATCATGCCTTTTCCCAGTGGGAGAAATGCGTTGACAAACAACATCACAAAATCCCTTAGAATTCGACACGAAATCACATCCTAAAGGAAACAAGACACCAAAACGAAATGTTAAGACAGAAAAACGAACCACTGACTCGGATACAAATTAGACAAAATATTCATGAAGAAAAGGGTAGCATGGAATAAAATGAAAAACAACAACGTTTTGTGTTAAAGTTTAAGATATTCCACTTCAGATATCCAGCAGGTCATCTATATACTGGGGACATAACTTTCGTAACGAGATGTCGAGAACAATAGATGATATAATTATACAGAATTATATATTAAACGCATTTCTGTCTCAATCTAATTCACTAAATCATCAGATCTAATATACCGCATATCCGTCACGTCGTTGTGTATCTATCATTGAAACATATCGTTGTTTAATACTAACTGAAAGTTAACCCTTTTGCAGGAGTTGGTTTCTTCTTTTGTTTAAAAAAGCATTATCACGGATTTTGAGTACGAAAACAGGCTAAAGGAAAGTCTCCAGATATACGTTACTGTATGGGTTGTTCATAATATCATGTTATGTGTGTATCATTGGAATGTCCGTTTTTACTCAGAAATTAGGCCGAATTTTGGGAAAAGTTACAATCGGCCGAAATATCTACTTATGAAACCTTTGTCACCAGAGAGCAGAACCATATAAATAATAAGTATCGATATTTTTTTTTGTTTCTGTATCGTAGATAAACCCTGTGATAAGGTTCATTTATTGTAATCTCACTTTGTTGCTGTTTCTTTTAAATATGCATGAATATTCTTTCATCACTCATTATTCTTGTACATTTTATCGCCGGTTTGGGATGGATTTTTATTGTTTAACGTCTTTTCTACAGCTATGGTCATTTAAGGACATCCCCTCTTGTGTGCGAGCTGAATGTGTAAGGTGTATGTATGATTTGGTAGGCCGATATATTCCTGTTTGTCCTCCTGTTGTAGTGAGAAACGGATGTCGACCATATAGTGCTACTTCACCGAAGTATACATCCGAAGGTCTCCCATAAGACATCACACCCGTCATAGCATTGACTTACAACGGGCAAACCAGTTGTCCCAATGTCTAGGAGACAGACTCAAACATTCCTCTCAGGGGCGAACGCTCAACCAAAGGTCAAACATGTGTCATACGACAAGTGGAGATATTAGGAAGAAGAAAGTTCCTTATAAATATCAGAAAATACAACATCCAAAATAATCGACTCCAATGAATCAAGCATTGGCATGCAAGGCAGGTTCATCGCCGCCATGTGACTTGTGTTGAACACATTTTATTTATTTATCTATTTATTTATTTGATTAATTACCTATTTATTGCCGTATGATTGTGTGTGCAACCATAACTGATGTGTGATACTGCCGTATGATTGTGTGTGCAACCATAACTGATGTGTGATACTGCCGTGTGATTGTGTGTGCAACCATAACTGATGTGTGATACTGCCGTGTGATTGTGTGTGCAACCATAACTGATGTGTCCTTGGGATAAATCATGAAGACGGGAGTCTTGAAGAACACACAAAGAGAAAAACAACAAAGAATACCGACATAATAACAAAACAATAATTCAAACTCAATATCTATTATACGAGGGCAAAATAAAAACAAAAATTTATATAGAAATCTAGATTTGCATGGAGATTCCTGAAAAAGTACGAGGAGGACAAGACCATGTGTTCCGAAAGAGTAAGCGTCTTCTGCTTTATCGACAACACGCGCCATACAAATCTAGGTCAAATCTGGGTAAGTCACAATCTCAAATGAGAGTTAGAATGGTGGCAACGGAACAACTTGGCATATCAGCAAACATATATAACATACTATCATATTTCCCAAATGAGACCATGAAGTCGACCGTTAAACTTTCCCTTGGTCTTCATCAACCTGCATCTCCCGAAACACTGTGTTATTAATTTTCCGTCGGTAGTCGACATATGTCATGATATCGCGATAATGTGAAGAAGCCATTGAAAAATTGATATAGGGGATTCATAAGTTTCAAACTAGGGGCAGATAACCTAGTACTAGAATTTAGCTTGGCAATTCTTAACAAAAAAACATAGGGTCTGGTGGCCAGTCTAGGATGTTGATTTCTCCCATACTTTACAGGTGAAAGGTAGGGAAAGGTCTTTCACACGCGCGTGACGTTACTCACAATATCGTAACGTCATCATTTTATGTAGCGTAACTAGGTCGCAAATCGATAACGTCATCAAGGACATTAATGATAGTACGATGAAAAGGTTTCACAACACTTTGCAACTAAAAATAATCAAAAATGGGCCTGTAACATAGACAGGGATATATCAACCCCCCAATCGTGCTGACTAGCCAAACTCTTACATTTGTTGTCGGGGTTGAGATATCACCTGCCCATGGTTAGTCAATTGTCAAATACAATTACCAACACCATCAGGTGAAAACGGGTTATTCAGAAAACAACCATAGAAACGTTTTCACACAAAATTAGTTATTCACCGACGTTATATAGAATAAAATAATGGAGAATGCTGGCAAAAGTGAAACTTGTCGTTTACATTAAAAGTTATCACATAATTTGTTGGTGTTCAAGGGGCTGTATTGTTCTCGTTTCATATAAGATGAATTATTTTCTTACCTTCACATTTGTTATTCTTTACGTATGTGTTCTGTCAACATATAGAAACTGGCGACAGAGGCCAGTCTAGGGTTAGATGAAATGAGAACTTCTAGAGAATCTCAATAAGTCTCAACAGTAATTATATTGATCCGCTGAATTCCGACGTGCCCAAATATAGCCAAAGTGGCACACTATTTTTATAGACACTATTAGAAAGAGCATAATTATAACGTTATGAAAACGCACCAAAGTGGTAATGACGTCACGCGCTGTGTTAAGCAGTAAAATGGTGTTCCCATTCCTACCATTTCTCTTTGAGTTCATCTTTACTTAGACGAGAGATAAATGATGTATAAAATTTGAGACAGATTGGATTTACACATGTACATAAAGATAAGAACAAATAGGAATTTATTGCCCAAGAAAAAATAACTGTTAGTTTATTTTGTTTAGCGTGTCTAAAGCTTAGTAGCACCGCCCGGGAGGTGAAGAACACGCTTCCAAAGATTATCAGGAAACCCAGCTCCGGTCCTGCACTCTTAAGTAAACAAACAAGGACCCCGACGGATGTCGTGTGTTATACCAAATGTGTTTTGTGAGAAAGCACGAGATTTCTAGTACTGACTCTTGAGAGCGTGGCCCGCCTGATAATGAGACTAAAACTACCCAAAACTACCCTGAAGGTATTCATCGACAGCCTCGCAAGGCAAAACCAGCAGTTAACATACATACATTTGATTAATATACATTTAAATATTTAAGCACTTTTTCTGTAAAGTCAAGTTTTTGTCCAGCGGTGCTGTGTTTATTGGACGGTATAAACAACTATAACATGATATGGATGTACTTAATGAGATGCCGTGATTCAGTTTGTGTTCGGTTATTTATCATTTAACATCAAGCTTGCTTGAACAAACACCGTCTGTATCTTCGTCATAGGGTTCCGTCCATTACCAATGCCACTCTCTGGAAAGAAAGCTATAATTTTGGCAGAAACGATGGAAACTGAAGATTTGAGAGGTATGTGTAAGAATACACTTCTCAGAAGAATGATGACAAACAGTGTACAGCGAGGGGTCAACAAAGTAAATCATTCCCAAAATATACCTTTATTATTCTGATACATCTAGAATAAATATAATGTTAATAATACCACCTCGGAAGTTTTCCCACCTCATCAAATTACATGTAAGCATTTTGTTGAATGTGAAAATTATGCATATAGAATTTATACAGTGAATGTCTTTGTCTGGGTAACATAAAGAGTGTCTTCACATACAGTCATCTACATTACAACGCAAAATACGTTTTGATAAAGGCTGCATGGCTTGCATATTTTGATAAATTGATATCTATATTTAAAATGCAAATAAAATCCGAAACTACTATAACACACCGTTGTTCATTTTTTTAAATTAGTTTCGAAATTGTTCACATTTGAAACAGCTAATGTCATTATATAAAGATTGTGAGGACACTTCAGTACTGCATCTAAACATATCCTAAACATTGCATCATGATACCTCACTCACTAACAACCTCAAAGTCGGGGTTGCAAGTGGCATGTTAAAAACTTGTTTGTCTCAGAGAAGCCGTACGTTTAGAGAACGCTATACATAAGGCCAAAGGCGAATTATCGCCATGTAATCAATAAGCAACAAATAGTTTCTTGCTCAAACTATCATTGATTTTCTTCTGTGAATTAATATACATGAATGTATATATGAGTGCAAGTAGGGTAGGAGTGGCGTCTAGCAACAAATATCAATTTTCGTACACGAGAACGACTCCTAATTTACGGAAAGTATCGAAGGCTCACGATTGGCAAGCATATATATATTCTTTTATCTGTTTAGTGTTTATTTAGGATGCACTAATGATTCCTCAGTACATGGGATACACAAATGGAAACAAAAACAAAAACAATTTCAATCCGAAATGAAAATCCTTAAAAAATACACCACGCTGCAGGGAGGGCACACAGATAATACAAAAATCGTAAGGGTCACATGACTTCATTGTGTCAACTTTGGCATCCGTAGGGGGCTGAAATTAGGTAGAAAAACCGGACACATCAATGTTGCAAACATTGTAACATTCTTGAAACAATGATGAATACCAATCAAAACAACAATCCTCTGATATGTGTTATGCCAGCACATACAACAACGGTACTCTAGTGTCACGATAGCATTTTTGAGAGATCTAAATTTACTCTGGAATCGGGTGACAATGGAAACATACCACTTTCTTATTGTTTAGTATAACATATAACACATTTAATTGATATCGTTTGAATGAGTGGTTCATCATTATTGTGGCTTAAAATTTAAAAAGGGTACGTTGAAAAAGAAAACCCTATGTCCAATGTGAAAGGGTATTAAAGTTAAATGTTTCATTTATAATCAAAAGAAGTGACACCAACCTCGTCTCTCTTCTTTTACGCATATATATATTTAAAGATGGCATGTAAAAAGGTTATCTCAGGACCACTGTAGCAAAGTTAAATCATGTAAGTGGAACAAATACTTGAAATTCTTCAGTAATTTTTGTATTTGAACGAAACACATTGTGCAATTTTTAATTTCAACAGTATAATCTCCATTCCCTACTCAGTTGCAATGTTCTGAAACGTGGAACAAAGCTGGTCCAAGATGGCTTAAGATAACAGAAACAAGAGCCACGTTACCTATAAGAACAGGGGTCTCTGATAAGAAGAATGATTTGTTAAACACCTGCAGACATTTGAGAGTTCTGTAGACATACTGGTTGATATTTTCATTGATAGCAGAATAAAATTTAAGATTACCATTATAGTTATTCGTTACACTCCCGCGGGCATTAGCTGGTTTTAGATGGCCACAACATACTTTGATCTTCCTTTTAAAAATAATGTAATGTGCCACATAAAAAGTTCGTGAATATGCTCAAAAGATCTTCTCATATACTTGGCATTGCGTTGGTCGATAGGTTGTTATTTGACGTACACATCGACACAAGGTCATCCAAGGACGATGCCTTCTTCAATGTGTAAAATTAAGGGCCGCTTTACCACATAGCATTTCACATAGTATCATAAAATATCATATCTCAAACACATTAGCATGACACTTTCCTGGTCCATTATATTAACACTAGAATCCCTCAGATGATTGGCGTCAAGCTGGGATATTAGGTACCATGATTTGGAGAGACAAGACAACGGAATAACACAGTAATCGAGTCCACTATAAATCTACATGCGCAGTGATAACTGTTTGGATAAAAATAAAGTCATTGTCATACTTATTTATCGTCAAAAATGCCAATTTGACATTGTGAGTCCTAATATGCTTAAGATCAAAGTATTGAAAGAAACAAACGGCTTGGTCTAGCCGACATAATTCGAAACTTCGCTTTTCACGACCCATATATTAGGTCAAAGCCTAATGCAAAAGTACCGTACATGAAAATGAACTGTGATATGATTTTATTAGTTTGAATTTAGTATGATATTTTTGCATACAATGTGGTAATTACCACAGGAGTTGTTCCCCTTGTTTTGGAACACTCCGAGCGAGGAGGAGATATAATGACTTTCTACGCCTGGATCTTGACGATCTCGCCTGCTGTCAGTTCAGAGTTGTAATATTTAGGACTGTGTTTCCATCATAGACTGTGTAACTTTACAGGTACTATGTGACCGGAAGGGTGGACCTGTGTGCATGTCATTTGCTTATACATTTCTGTTTGTGTATAAATTACTACACCATCATAAAATTGGTTCTATCGAAATAAATCCATTATTTGTGTGACATATCGTAAAGAATTTGAAATTTCATTGAAATAAATTGATATATTAATATTGATATGTTGATGCATTATATTGAGTTCTACTCCAGAATTGTGAACAACAATAAACATCAACACGTAAATCAAAACGTAGATACCGAGAAAATAACAATATGGACGACAGATGCATACACACGAAAACCATTGGAAAGTACTTTTAGACTAAGATCATTCAACCACGTGTTGCCCTCATGTTTGGTTTGGTTTGGTTTATTTTGTTTAACGTCCTATTAACAGCTAAGGTCATTTAAGGACGGCCTCCCGTGTGTGCGACATGCATGCGTGTGTCGAGTGCGTATGTGTGTTTTGGGAGGCTGCGGTATGTTCGTGTTAAGTCTCCTTGTGATAGGCCGGAACTTTTGCCGATTTATAGTGCTACCTCACTGATGCATACTGCCGAAGACACCCAGCAGCACACCCCACCCGGTCACATTATACTGACAACGGGCGAACCAGTCGTCCCACTCCAAATATGCTGAGCGCTAAGCAGGAGTAGCAACTACCACTTTTAAAGACTCTGGTATGTCTCGGCCAGGGGATAAAACCCAAAGCCTTCCTCACAGCGGCGAACGCTCAACTAAAGGCCAAAAGTGAGGCATTGTCAAGGGAGACATTAGGAAGAAGAAAGTTGTTCAGAAAGAAGAGAAAAAATAAGATCCCAAATTTAGTCGCCTCTTACGATCATGTAATGGGGGCAGCAGGTGCAATTCTTACGCCCTACCTGCAGGGCAGGTGTTGCCCTCACATGATGTTGCTAAACGCTTCCATACTGCAGGTTTGGTTGAGAGAATCATACCCGGACTACCGAGAATCAATCCAAGACCTGTAAACAACCGCTTGCATAAACTGCGCATTTACACGACTCTTAGCCTATCTATTCGCCATATCCTGCAACGACATACTCATGTTTTACCTCTTGCATGTTACAGACATCTGCTCGTGTTTCGCTGTGACACAACGCTAGAGAGAACTTTAATGTGTTAGTTTAAATAACAAACATAAATTTGGACAAGTTTACTATCTGTAAATCAAACGGCACAAGATATAAACAAGCCTCATCGATGTATCTACAGCTGCACATTTAACACAAGTACACGAAGAGCCCACTAGAAAAAACAACCTACTAGATCCAGTCTTAACAACTAATCCAACATTAATAAAGTCAGCATTAAATATCCCAGGGATATCGGACCATGCCATGATTGTTACAGACACGGACACAAGACCCCACTATCAACAACAAAAACCACCCAAAAGACACCTGTATGGGAAAGCAGACTGGACCAATCTACACATTGGAAGACCTATCGCGAAAATCTTATAATCAATTTTAATAAAGGGACCCATACATAAGATCTATGGGACATGTTTAAAACCAGTTTAGCCAAAAACATGGATAAATGTATACCATCTAAAACCATTAGCGGGAAAAACACTCTCCCGTGGATCAACCACACCACCAAAAATGGCTAACGAAGAAACAATGCCTGTATACCAAGGGGGGAACCCTAAAAGTGGGAAATTATAGATATCATGTACAACTGTTAATGACAATTTGGGACAGAATGGAATTACATCAGCCAAACTAACATAGAAGGCTTAGAAACCAAACAACAAGTCATTCTGGAAGTACATAGAATCAAAGCAACAAGACCACATAGGAGTTTCCCTACTTAAGTATAGCGGGAATGGACTGGGTCGATCATTGGTGACCAGGTAGCTCGTTTGGTAGAGCATCCGGCTAGTGTTCGGAGGTCACGGGATCGAACCCCGGTCTGGCCGTTACATTTTCTCCTCTCCTGTTACATAAGTATAAAGGTTCATTAAAAACAGAGAGTAAAGGCAAAGCGGAGATTCCGATAAACCAATTCAAATAAGTGTGTACCAGAGAAGAAACTGAACAAAATACACCCCAACAACCAAAAAAGCAAAATCTGATATCGGATATATAACCATCACAACATATGGCCTTACTTCGCAAAGTAAACCCATCCAAAGCATCAGGACCCGATAGTATCCCAAACAGAATTTTAAAGGACTTCGATGAGCCAATCTCTCCTGGCCTAGCAGCAATATTCCAATGCTCTATAAACACGCGGGATCCTTACCATGGGACCGGCTCAGTGCAAACATCTCCTGCATCTTAAAAAGGGGACCGCCACGCAGCAGAGAACTACAGGCCAGTATCACTAACATTGTGTTACCATGCAAACTGTTAGAACACATCATTTGTAGGCACATGTTGAACCATCTAGAAAAACTTAAGATATTATCAACTTAAAGCCACGGATTTCAATTCGATCAGAATTCTCCTGTGAAACACAACTAGCAGTCACAATTGACCATCTTTTGAAACCTTGCAATAAAGATAAACAAGTCGACCTCGTTGCTCAAAAGTATGCCTCTATGTGGAGGATTGCCTTTTCTACAGAAAAATAAAATAAATACACTGACCACCAGCTACTACAAAAAGACCTGCATAATCCGGAACAATGGGCAAAAAATTTGGGTATGAAATTCAACACCAAAAAATGCTACATCACGAACTTCAAGGAGAAGACCCATCAATTCTATACTTTTATTGTACACATGCTGGGTTTTTTTCTCACAAGGATGGGCAGCTTTTCTTTTTAGGAAGCCAAGTGGTGAACTAGCTTTTTTGTAATATTTAAAATGTTGGTGTTCCCTTTCAAATCGTCCGATACAGTCTGAGGTTTGGGTTTTTCACTTGTTCCAGCATGTGTACAATAAAAGTATAGGTCCAATACTATGGCGCCACACTCGACGACGGAACGTACCATAGTTTTGGACCTATACACCAAAAACAGAAATTGACGAACTTAAAAGAGTTCATCGACTGGTAGTCAGAACTAGAGTTGTGTCCCAAGGGATAAATAATACCAATGCCAATTTTTGTTGAAACCGGAACAGTACTTTAGTAGGGGTTGTCCGAACAAGCCTCAACCAATCAGAAAGTCCGGAAAAGATTATGGGACGACGGACGGACGGACAGGCCAATTCCAGTATACTGCCCCTAACTTCGTTACGGGGGGTATAATTATCACCAACAATTATAGGACCAGGGAGGAAGGATGCGTCACACGGATGCTAAAGGACCTAAAACTGCCAACTCTTCAGACTAGGCGTGGATCATCAACAAAGAGTGAATGTATTATCGTTGAAAAAAGGTGGGCTGCACAACTACATGTTGTACTGATTATACATCCCAAGTTTTGTTGAGATTGGAACAGTACTTTAGTGGGAGTTGTCCAGACAAGCCTCAATTAACCAATCAGAAGTCGGTGGCCATTTCGAAAAATACATTACCGTAAAAAAATGTCGGGATGCACAACTACATGTTGTATTGGTTATGCATGCCAAGTTTTGTTGAAATTGGAACAGTACTTTAGTAGGAGTTGTCCGGACAAGATGAATACCTAACAAGGCAACGGCCAAAAAGAAGTATCACAGTTATGTATTTTGAAAGCTACATCACTTCGAACATAATTAGAAAAAATGTCAAAAAAAAAAAAAAAATCCAAACCACGTAAAATACCAACATATAGCTGTGACCAATACAATTTCATTCTTTATATGTACAGTTATAGACTGGAACCATCTGAATGAAGTAGCGTGTGTCCCATCACACACCAATAACCCTCCAAACTCTTTCTCTCTCTACCGTTGTATCAAAACCGGAAACGGGTACTACAACGTATTATATTATGATATATAGACATAATACCGCCCGACATCGATCGGGCATGCAGCACTATCGGTACAATGGGACCCGTTTCATACCCTGTCGGAGAGTTGCTAGAAGCGAACAAGTATGTGATGGGAGGTAACTCCCACTGCTTTGCTTATCCAAAATAATGTTGGTCGTAGGGGGTAATGATAAATAATTGTTCAGTAGAGAAGAATAAACTAATCTTTAATGTGCCATTTATTGAAAATTTCAGGAAGATTTATATTTTTCAGACTTAGATACATGTACCAATTACCTAAAATTCCAAAAATAAAATATTTTCTTTTCTTCGTCTTCTTTTTAGCATCATAGTGTTGTCTCATAACAAGTTTATTATAATTATAAACAGGATATAATACTTTTAGGTGCATTTATTTTTTATTATGTCTGAATTCTGAATTTCAGCAAGATCACAATTCAGGGCGGTGTGCCTTCGACTGTTAGTGAATTTGCATCTCGGTTCCTCTTTAGGTATTGAGTATGTCCAACGAAGTTACTTCAGCCTCATGGCAATAGATCAAAGAATTCTGAGGTGAGAGGGTACGGATTACTTTTGAGTATCAATTTCGGCGTTAATTGCAACATATAGTACAAATGTGAAATCAAAGGTGAACTGAGATCCCTTGTCGAAATCTAGGACCGGTTCTCTTCTGGAAAGTGAAGATATAATGAATTTATTACAGTAAAGTCTCCTATTAACTAAGAAAGGGAATAGACTTCCGTGTTTGTGACGCGGAGAATTAGAGTGCTTCTAGATCTGGTCAGCATCCCGATGCTAGCAAATATCTAACAAAAGATTATAGTATGTCATAGGTTTCATATTCTGGCGTTTTATCGACATTAGATGTCGGTCTGGCGCCGATTAATCGACACCAGATCGATATAAAATTCAATTTAACATCAGTATTATTCAGACTAATTATATCACAGACTTACCCAGACTAATTATACCACAGACTTACCCAGACTAATTATATCACAGACTTACCCAGACTAATTATATCACAGACTTACCCAGACTAATTATATCAGACTTACCGAGACTAATTATATCACAGACTTACCCAGTCTAAATATATCATAGACTTACCCAGACTAATTATATCACAGACTTACCCAGACTAATTATACCACAGACTTACCCAGACTAATTATAGCGCAGACTTACTCAGTCTAATTATATCACAGACTTACCCAGAGACTAATTATAGCACAGACTTACCCAGTCTAATTATATCACAGACTTACCCGGACTAATTATATCACAGACTTACCCAGTCTAATTATATCACAGACTTACCCAGACTAATTATAGCACAGACTTACCCAGTCTAAAGATATCACAGACTTACCCAGTCTAATTATATCACAGACTTACCCAGACTAAAGATATCACAGACTTACCCAGACTAATTATATCACAGACTTACCCAGTCTAATTATATCAGACTTACCCAGACTAATTATATCACAGACTTACCCAGACTAATTATATCAGACTTACCCAGACTAATTATATCACAGACTTACCCAGACTAATTATATCAGACTTACCCAGACTAATTATATCACAGACTTACCCAGACTAATTATATCACAGACTTACCCAGACTAATTATATCACAGACTTACCCAGACTAATTATATCACAGACTTACCCAGACTAATTATATCACAGACTTACCCAGACTAATTATATCACAGACTTACCCAGACTAATTATATCACAGACTTACCCAGACTAATTATATCAGACTTACCCAGTCTAATTATATCACAGACTTACCCAGACTAATTATATCACAGACTTACCCAGACTAATTATATCACAGACTTACCCAGACTAATTATAGCACAGACTTACCCAGACTGATTATATCACAGACTTACCCAGACTAATTATATCACAGACTTACCCAGACTAATTATAGCACAGACTTACCCAGACTAATTATAGCACAGACTTACTCAGTCGACGGTTTGTATGTAGTAGTAGCTGAGCAGATGTAATATCAAGTATTATAATAAATGTTGGTATACACATCCACTGTCCTTGGATCGAATTGAAATTGGAATGAGCAACAAGAATGAGAGCTTACTAACGGACCTTTGTTTGGAAGATACCTACAGAATGTCTAAGTTGGTGAACATATAAATGGATTTGACATAAATCATCTAAAACATTAGGTACTTCAAACTTAGTCAGCAATTCAGATTGTTTTCGGGTAAATTAAGTACAGTTCATGATAATCCTACCGAAGGGACAACGTGATAGTCAGGTGTTTATTTTGTTAAAGTTAAAAGACAGTCATTTAACAAATACTTTGATATATGCATGGATAAGCATGCTAACCACATTTCGTTTGTGAATTTCGTTGTTATCTAATGATTAGTCATTTATTTTTAATACATTGAATGTAACGTTTTTACTTGAACATAATTCAAAATAAAGATTGTTAGTGTCCATTTCCATACAATAATTCACTTCTCAAGAAAAAAATATCAAACACATTTTTTTCGCGAGAAACGATATTGTAACATTTTCCATTTTATCTTGAAAGTAACTTTTTAACTTTTCTTAACATTCTTAACATTGCATGGGAAATAAATAGTCCATAATAGGTACTGTTAGATAGTATTATTTTAAAATACAATAAATTGAAAATGGAAAATTAACTTTTAAAAAGTGGATGCTACGTGGTATCACAGTATATTTGTAACATGTTATGAGTATGAAATGACACCCTTGATGTGATGTTTTAGAAGAGGCATACATTGGCCAAAGTACAATGTGGATTACGTTTTGAAACTTACGTCAGCTAAGTCCAGCACCGATACAACGACTGAATACAATATACAAAGAACGTGCGATTATATGTGTAATACGTGTTCTATTACAGTAGACCACGACTATAAGTGATATATATATAGCCAGGTAGGACGACATGAAGGTTTGGTTGCTAGATCTCACTGATCTACTCCTTCAATGTGGAAAAAATTCACAGAAATATCTTCTCATACAAGGACAAGTCAAGTATAGCTGTGAAGACGGGCAGAACAGCTTTCCAACCCACATACTTACAAGCTAATCAAAATATAGATGCTCATTCTCACTACGTTGCATAAACATCTGACGATTGACAAATCATACGAAATTCACTTCCAAGATTATGTAAGTAGTAATTTGATTGGTTAATCCAAAACGTCATCCTGACCACATGCGCCTGCATGAAAAATGTTATTTTTTATTTTATTTTTTTTTCATATGGCAGTGGTAATGTGTACTGTACTTATGAAATATAAAATAAAATTCACGTTTTCCATGCAAGCACCTGTGATCCTGACGACCCCCTTATGCGATGTCGTTAGATGGCCATGTAACGTACTGTAGTGAGAATGGCCATCTAGGGATTTTAATTAGATTGACGTACTTACAAGATGGAACACTGTAGATTCTAGAGCATTTTACCCAAAATGGGATTCACTGTACGTGTACTCACAATTGATGTACGCTAGCAAAGTCCACCACCCCAATTCTCGTAGTCATTGCACTTAAAAATCAAGCATGGTATCATCGGTTGTTCATTCAAGCACAAGTTTAGTATCACAAAAAAAACATTTACGACGAACAACATTTTCTCAGTTTACGGTATTTGAGAGGGCATTGATCGTGTTTATTCAGATCAGCAATGGAGTAAAAATGTTCAGTGAATATCGGACGGTGTGCTACTATGTTAGGCAATTCTTGTCCTTAGAGAGAACAACTATGCTGTTTTAGCATGGGATGCTATGTAACTTGTAAGGTAATTCTGACCTAAACGAGAAAACCTGTCACATAAAATACTGTTTTAGCGTGTCATTTCTGACATCAGAAAATTAACCTCATTATTAAACTATCTATAGCGTGTTAAAAGGTCTCTGCTATCCCTAATAAATTCTTTAAAACAAGTCCAATACGAGTTGTCTCCCTTGATGTGTGCAATAAATTGAAACTGAAACTAGAAAACATTCCAATATGTTCTATAATTAAGCATGTTTATTAGCAGAAATTGCAATACAATTTATCTGAATTGGAAGAAATAAACAAAATGAATCAATCTATATCGACAATTAGTTCGTCGACCGTCTACCTGTCAAAACCTTGCTTTGTTTGCACAACATCGCACCTGTCGACCGAACCAGCAGGAAGTGACATAGACAATATCAATCCGCGTGGTTTCCAACAATAAAGTTATTAATTGTAGATTATTTCAAATTAAATATTTATCATGCCAACTTAAAACTTAATGATTAATCAATCTATTTGATTGTTTTATAAGTTTGAACTTTTATTCTACTATAAGTTGTGTTAGTTTATTGGTGTGGACTATATTTTATTGATGTACGCACTTCCTATTTTCATAGTTCTTCGGTACCAGTTGAGTCAAATTTACCTGTATGGACAAATTGTTGGATAGTTCACCAAAGGTGAAAGGCGGAGGGGGTGTTAACAAGAAGGCAATGGACGGAGATTTAAGGGGAAAACTCCAATCTGTGTTTGATGTGTGTGATGTTCAGAAGGAAGGCTATATAACTGTTGATCACTTCAAGAATTTGGCGAAAGAACATTTCGGAGCTGACAGTGATGAGGTAAGAATGGCGAAAGTAGGGGCGTTACAGCTATTTCATTGCAATGCATATTACCGATGATTCACACGTGAATTCTAATTATAGAATAAGAAGTCATTTGATATATTTTGAAAAAAATGCTTTAAATCGATTGTAAGTTTTTTCATGGCAGCGACTTATTCATTTGACAGTTCATGATCAGCGGCAGAAAGCTTATCGTCATCCGATATCATCTTCATATCACCAGTGTCAAATTGTAAACAAACGGAGATCGGTGACCGGCGTGGACGACTGAACTGTTGTACTCATTTGCTAGTGTTTATTGTCATTGTGTTGTTTCCATGACAAATACATTATATTTCGTTACAGGAAAGTTTCTGTGTTACTGACCATATGATATTCATATCTTGCATGATTTAGTCTAGCTGAAGATAATATTATCTTGAGAAAGTGCTATATATGATACTAATTACATAATAGACACAAGATTATGCGTTAAAAAACACATGATGTCACATGTTTTAATTCTTGTTTAAATGATGGTAAATAATGAAATATACTACTGTTAAATTTGTTAGTCTACACAAGAACACAATGCAATGTTGAAAGCACAGTAATCTACAATACATTTACATGGCTGGTTGCATATAGCTATCCACCTTAATATTCTTCAAGATTTACTCCAGTGTTTTCCAGTTGTATTCTTAATGACGCTGTATATGTAACACATGATTAATTATGTACAATGTGATGTATGCATGTACATCAACAATAGTGTTCTTTCATTGAATTAACATAAATCTTCTGGCTCTTATATAATTAACAAATGAATTCATCTTTGCTCATGATACAACAAAATTTGTTATCACAAAATTTCAAAGGAGAGGTAGAGAAACCTGTTTTTATAGTTAGTTTTATTTTGTGGTATTTTAAGTATATAATTATACCTGACCTCAATACTATTTCAAACTCTTAGTCTTGTCCATGTATATGTAGATGTGTTCCAAGACTCTTTCATTTTGAGGAACTGACTTTTGTCAAATTATGTTGACATTATGTCCCAAGGCATCAGCTGTGACAGGTAGATTTTATACCTGTACCGATCTATTTATAGAATCCAGATTTAATCAGTATGGAACCTGTATAAGGGTATAATACCTTGCTTTGTATGGTGTGACTCTAACCCTTCGACCTTTGCTAACATAGCTGGAGGTGTCTGAAATGGCCCTCTGATGTGTCATTATTTATAATTATCATGCAATCATATCTCTGACTGAGTGTATAGGTCAAGGACACTTCAGTCAAGGCTTTCACTCACTGTTACCATATATTTCAGTATATATGGTTTTGACTTCTCATGATCACCAAACTGAATTTTGAAGTGATAATAATATCTTTTTGATGTTTAACTCTCAAAAAATGGTTAAATCCCCTGAAAATACTTCTAGAATTAATACATCAAGAATTAACTTTACATTAAGCCATTTACCTTGATACTGTGTCACACATCATTCACTATAAAGGCTGTCTAGGTGTAACAATATGCCATGGTAATGTACATTCACCAGTGTTTGTGTGTATGTGATATTTGCATATAGTCCAAAGTTTTTAACTATATATATGGAAGTAGTAAATGTTTTACATATATGCCTCCAGTAAATGATTTTTCGAAATATTTACCAGATATTATACATATAAATTTATGTAGAAGAGTATGCATAATTATGTTGCTTTACATATTTTAATGACCAGGTGGTACAAAATCATAAAGATAGATCTGTATGCAATCTACGCTGATAAAAGTTTGCGTTTAAAATTCTGGTACTAAAATATAATGCTGTATGATAAACACCATCATAGAGGAATGGCATGGCATATCGCAACTTAATACAAGTCTTAGTTTTATGGAATCGTAAATATTTGAATTGTAAAAATTAGTTTGAGAAATGTCACTACTACAGTATTTATAATTGTGATTTGATGAGACATGGGGACCTTTCTTAAAGTCTGACGAAAAGAAACCTCCACAGAATTAAATGGTCTGTCTTTATAGGTCTAACATACATTTAGTCTGATAGCAACCAAGGAAATGTTTGCTTTATATGTAAGAAATAATTGAATTTGTCTGGCTGACCCACGTGGGACAAGGAGAACAGTAGCCACTAATAGGCTGGCTTGGTGGTTTGCTGATGCTATGAAGTAATACCCCGGACAAAGCTTTATATCCTTATCATTGAGCACTCTAGTGGAAAATCCTTCTAGTCAACACCAATGATAGCCCCCAATACTGTACAAGTACTACCTACTTATAATTATGTATCAGTACTTTCAGTCAGATATCGACAGATAGTATACTAATATTGGTACACTGTAATGTTTGTAGTTAGGTATTATATAAAAGTTTATATAGTCCGTGTTTGGATTGTGGGTATAGTGGTCTATTCAAGATAATTTTATCTACTGGGTATAAACATTCATCACCCTTGGTACATATTCAAGATTATCGTGTTCACAGCTGGGTAGTCATCTATATTGTAATATCAAAGTTTTTTTGTAGTCCTCTGAAGTGTATAGGATTGATGTTTTAATGTCATTTGAGTTCAAATCTAAACAATTGAGATTTGATCATCTTTCTCTTGATCAAATATTTTACACTATTTTAAACTTTGGAACACTAAATACATGTGCATAATTTGTCACTTATAATTAGTGACCCCATGATATAAATCCAAATACCGAGGGGGGGGGGGGGGGGGGGGATTTGGGGGAATGTATCATTTTCTTAAATAGACTGTGCATCGACCTGAAGATTTTGTTCTTTCTCTGTAGTTAAGATTGCCTAAATAACATTACATTTATGGCTAATTTGAGGTAATTCCTTAGGTTTAAGTTGGTATATATGATCTTATCTATAACCGGAGTAAAAGCATTTTGATTTTGCACAATAAAAACATTTTGTTTACTTTGATGATATAAGACTAGTGCACGGTATAAATGTAAATGTGTCTGTTGCTATGCCCTGTTCCACAAAGTTGGCAAAGAATATGTCAAACTGGAGTCTGTGTTCATTTTTGCAGCTCAAAAATAATTGTTTTGTTCAGTTGCTTGAATAGCTGCCAATGCTGGATTTGACCTACATTTATGCTGCAATACAATTAAGTGTCAGAATTGGTTTAGTCCCGATACCTGGTTATACAGAATTATGTAATCTGTGTTGTACATAACCAGGTTAACTATACCGGTATACATATATATATACCACATGTCTGAATTAATTACTTGCAACACCAATACACCTCCAGCTGTAGTTGTATGTTACAGATGCTGAATTTGGTTTAAACAAGAAAATTTGCTGTGAGATTATGTGTTGTTGTTCTAAATATAGTATGTAAATTAAATAAATTGACAAATAATCATTGTAGACATGCACATATATATGTACTAAATAAAATGTTGTAAAATTTTCCATAGGAAAACATGTACATCACAAAATTAATTAAGATTCTTTACTTAAATGCTGTAATGCTTGTCTATGGAATTTCCTAAAGTTCATTAATGAATGTTGATGAAACCATGGCAAGTTGGGACAGTCAGTCCTTTTCAAATTTATTCAAGCATTGGTATCCAGATGAATTGGTGAAATGTCTGTTGTAGAAAGGTACCTAAATGGCTATTGGCTTACAAAGCTTTATATTTTAATTGTTGTACTCATTACCATATATTCAGTATATTGTAATCAAGAATTTTCACATATGAAATGAATAAGTGTAGTGAATTCCGTTGGTGATTTAGAACTCCGAGTCTCGGGCTTTAATTCATAATTGGGACTTAATTTAAATCTTACAATTAACACCCAAACTTGGGTGTTTTGATACAGAAACATAGGTACAATGTAAGTATGAGGCCTTGTTATGGTGTAAACAGCATGTCCCTAGTATTATATTTACACATATGGCTGGTGTATTGATAGATAACCACTGCCATTTTATGACCAAATCTATGTAGATGACCATTGTTGTGAAGTGTACAGTACACCTACCACCTATATTAATTGTTTATCTGTAGGTATCATTGTCATCCACTCATCTTGTATACCAGGCTGTATATAATACTGGACAATAATACAGAACTGTGTCAGTAATACAGAACTGATCTCTATAAGATGTTACACCAGTCCTAAATATCATGTACAGATGTATGCTAATACCATATTACATATACATACATCATTGCATATGTCATTGTGTTACCTACACATCAAAACAGATCAACGTTCTGGAGAATTTTACTAGGTCTAATGATGACTGCATATTCTAACAAAAATTTTTTGTGTATGTACTTTTCAACAATCTATGATGACCCATTTTCTAACCAAGTCATTAAAATAGATATACTGCAATAGTGTTTAGTTATATGATTATATTACTGATTTATTTGTTAAAAAAATATCTCTTTTATGTACATGTTTACTTCATTGTATTGTTGGTCGCGCACCCATTCCTGTAGATATCTTGTTAATAATTATAGGGCATCAGTCATACAGGGACCTTTATTTATTATTGATGAATTATTATACAGAGTGTTATTGTACTGATAATCGGGTACTGCTGTCTTTATTAATTTATATAAATCAAGTTAGATGGATTCAAAATGTTACTTTATTTACACATTTAACTGCAAACTTAGTTAAAATGATGATAAATCAATTAAAATTTGGTATGTTAATTACAGCATCTTTGATTAGATTTTTAAGTAAGAATGTCAGAATTTGAAGTGTATATTTGAAATTCTACCCAAGAACCAATTTCATGTAAAATTAGGTTCTATTCAATAAAGTTGTTCAGTTATTATCTGTTACAGATCTGGTAAACAGAATTCCATATATGTACCTAATCAAATAAAATGTCTTAAGTCTATTATTTATATTTCCAGAACGTAGTAGGGATTGTACAGATTCTCGATCCAGAAGGAAAAGGAAAAATAAACTTTGACGATTTCTGTCAAGGTGTCAACCAGATCCTTGAGCTTCAGCCCCAGACACCTGGTAAGACTAAAGCTTATAGTTGATGTTGTAATCTACATTCAGAAAGTGTCATTATCAGCTCATCACGTTAAAACAGATGTAGACAGTAACTGAAAAATTGGTATCTCATTGTCTTTTGACGAGTGTATTGTTTTGTAATTCTCTTGATTGAATGACAGGTAACTGACTTTTATGCTGAAATATTGATTAACAGCTTTCATCAATCAATTAATATTAATAGTTTTTTTTTTATTATTATCTTGCTTGGGGCTATTGGTCTTGTCTGCTTATGTACTTTACATTTTACTAAAATGTACTTAGTGGATATAAGATATGGATCACAGTAGGACAAATGAATTGTACAAATATAATATTGCTGTTATGAAAAGTCTTAATTATTCATGTCCTATATATATTCTTTTTAAATGGGGGATAGAGAGATTTATTCTCAATAATATCTATATATAGATCCAACAAAACTAATGAGTGAGTGAAATTCCCCTAGGAAATAGAAAGGGAGAAAATATGACAGGCATGAAAAGCAGACAGAGGGAGAAAATATAGCAGGCAAGAAAGACAGAGTGGGGAATATATAGCGGGCAAGAAAGGGAGAGAGGGAGAAAATATAGCAAGCAAAAAAGGGAGAATATATAGCGGGCAAGAAAGGGAGAGAGGGAGAAAATATAGCAAGCAAGAAAGGGAGAAAGGGGGGAATATAGCTGGCAAGAAAGAGAGAGTGGGGAATATATAGTGGGCAAGAAAGGGAGAGAGGGAGAAAATATAGCAAGCAAAAAAGGGAGAATATATAGCGGGCAAGAAAGGGAGAGAGGGAGAAAATATAGCAAGCAAGAAAGGGAGAAAGGGGGGAATATAGCTGGCAAGAAAGAGAGAGTGGGGAATATATAGTGGGCAAGAAAGGGAGAGAGGGAGAAAATATAGCAAGCAAGAAAGGGAGAGAGGGGGGAATATAGCTGGCAAGAGAGGGAGAGTGGGGAATATAGCTGGCAAGAGAGGGAGAAAATATAGCAAGCAAGAAAGAGAGAGTGGGGTATAGCTGGCAAGAGAGGGAGGGTGGGGAATATAGCTGGCAAGAGAGGGAGAAAATATAGCAAGCAAGAAAGGGAGAGAGGGGGAAAATATAGCTGGCAGACAAGGAACCGAAGATCAGCTAATAAAGAAACATTCTCCATTCAGTACAGACGGCATTGTTCCCCATTTGGGAAAAGTTGAAGACTGAGATACTTGTGTTGTATTGTATGTGTGAGTAATGATACTGTGTGTTGGATTAGGTTTCTGTGAAGTTTGTGATACAGTTATGTTACACCCTTTGTTTATTTTATATTATTGGTCCTTGTTGTAGTTACGGACCTCTCCAAAAGCCCGTTTGACTTTTCCTCAAGCTTCGCCAGCAACGGACTCGGGGAACTGTTGGGAGACATTTCACCCACCGAGGTAAGATTAGTTTGTTTAATGTTGATGTAACTACAAGTGCTCCTAGTAGACAAAGTATTGGAACTATTATATACCCTGTAAACTAGTGATAATAACCTTTTAATAAATGGAATGTTGGTTTTGATGAAAGCTGCTTGACATTTTCCATTAATTTAAAGCAGGTTCTTGATTCCAGTTGAAAATTACATTCATAGCCCCCTCCCCCCACATACACACAAACACAAAGTTTGAGTGATATTCTTAAGACTATAAGACACACGCCTCCTGTAACAGAAATGTACATAACCTGATCTAGATCACGGGTATCAATCACAATTTATTTTCGTGTGTGGGTTGGCTATAAACCCAATTATATGTCTATTTGCAGCTATGTAACTCATATGATAATTATGACCAGTACCTGTAAGCCAAGCTCATGCTAGATGTCTGGAATATCACATGTATCTTGAAATTGTATCACCCTGATAAATTATGTATACAAACAAACAAGATTTACCATTCTTCACTTTCTCCTATGATTGTATTTAAGTTATGATATCATTTATCAATGACATTATACTTGATACGTAATACATAGGAATGTTTAATCAATATACACAGAATGCCCTGTCTGTATCGATTTGAGGCAGTCTCACAACTCTGGGATGTTATTGAACCAGGAAAATCATTGAGGACAGCTGATACAATGTATGAAGTCATATACATGTACAGTGAACGGGAAAAAAGTGCACTATAAAACACTACAATATGATATAGGGAGCTAACTGGTGACGGTATGAATAGCCAGATGGGGTAGTTCTGACATTGGATACAGCAGCATCTGACACACACGAGCTATCTATGCATAGTGATCTAGATAAAGTGATATTGATCCACCTACGTAGACCCTGGTGTTCAGTTTGCGTTAACTAGGCAGGTATGAATATATAATTGACAGGTATTTCATACCTCACGCATGCTAACACTATATTTCGGGATTATTGAGAGCATCATGCTAGGTGAGATCTTATAACTACATCTACCCAGCTCATAATCACCATTTTGTTTACCGTAGACGTGATAGGGATAAATGGCTGTATTCAGTACCGCTAACCTGTAGAGGTCAGACAAATGGCTGTATTCAGTACCGCTAACCTGTAGAGGTCAGACAAATGGCTGTATTCAGTACCGCTAACCTGTAGAGGTCAGACAAATGGCTGTATTCAGTACCGCTAACCTGTAGAGGTCAGACAAATGGCTGTATTCAGTACCGCTAACCTGTAGAGGTCAGATATCTCATCATAGCCTTCAAAATGAGGAGGAATATAATGTATTGTGTTTAAAAGGCTCACTTAGCAAAAATTCCTGATAACCAATGTCATTGTGATTGTTATCACATTTGTATGTGTTTAGATGATGTTCTTTTGTGTGTTTGAAAATTTAATAATTTAAGCTCCATAAATATTGATATTGATCTTTTCTTTAAAATTCTGATCAAAAGTAATGAAATATCAGATGATCCTTGAATTTTTCACGATTTGATCAGGTCAAAATATTATTGTTATTATATGATCAGGTTGACCTGATTGACACCCAAGGATTAATTACCCCAAAATTATTGTAACTTCTGGTTTTAAATTATAATTACAGTGGAACTTCGTTAACTCGAAGTCGACGGGACCACGAAAAAACTTCGAGTTATCCGAGTGTTCGAATTAAGCGAGTTATCATTTTTGGTGAAAAGTTTGGTCAATATTTGTCAACATTATATAATCATTATAACTTCGCTCTGTCGCTCATCAGTTTAGTGTGAAGACTGGTCAATACATGTAAATATATATGTAATGTTTCGTTATGTTACTTGTATTTGGTATAGTTTTGCCGATATACAGTCACGATAAAGTTTCTTTCACTTAGTCACTTCAAGAACGATCTGATGTCCAAGTCATGTTTGCAAAAGGTAAACGATAAAACGGAATTCGACAAAATAACAAGTTATTCATGTCAAATCAAATACCGGTAACCGTTTGAGTTTAACACAGATTGCATGCAAAACGTAACAGAACCATTACCTTTTATTGAACATATAAAATACTGTTTGATCGGCCCTACTTACTTTTTATTGATAACCACGTCATTTCCATGTGTATTAGCACCGGAAGTTAGGCTGCGCATGTGCGTATAAAATGTTACTGTAACTGAGCTGGCGTTTTATCCAATTTAATAGACAGCACTAACCGTTACAGTTGTACTCTGAACACCTTGGCAGTAATTACACTATAGTTTCAGCAGTTTAAAGATTTAATAGGCGCCGGTGACTGTTTCATTTCTACACCTGTAAAAACATCAGCCGGGTAGATCTACCAGTGTGTCAGAGATTAGTTCCGCTTGAGCGAACGGGTAGATGAGTTGTTGACTATCGTGTGTACTAATATCGGCGACCACCTTCGGAAATTACTTGATGTAAGTAAAGCAGTACTTTTTATCACCAAGACATGTTGTTATAAGATTCAACCGACAATTTCTTTTATGAATTTATCAAACACTTATAATAGCTTGTAGGTTAGTAGTGCCGATATGTTCAGTATTACAAACGGAATTTAGCTCTTCAAAAATGTCGGCGTTTACCACCGATCGACGAAAATTATACTTCGAGTTATTCGATCATTTCAAATAGGATTTTTATTTCATATTATCCGAGTTCTTCGAGTTTTCCGAGTTCGAGTTTTCCGAGTTTTCTTTACTAAGATAAAGAGAGAATTCGGCCGGGACCGACGAGGTACTTCAAGTTATTAAGCGGGGTATTTGAGTTATCCGAGTTCGAGTTCGAGTTAACGAAGTTCCACTGTATGTTTTAAATGTGCCACTTGTTACTTAGTGCTATTGACTGAGGCTTTGTAGGTACAGTGACAGAATATATACACAGGTCATAAAAATCAATAATGAAGCTAATGTGATAAAAGTTATAAGCTTAGTTAGATATAAAACTGAAAGCCACCAATCATTGATCAAATCACTTGAATACTCTCCACCAAGCTACTCCACATCATGTATGGACAACTTCACAGGATGTTGTTAAGTGGCTTGTTCCCGAGCAGCAACTCTGTGTAAGGTTATACATACTAAATTATGTGTCATTCAGCCTCTCTGTGAAAGGTTAAACTCATAAATTTTAATGTTTAATTTTCAATTCAATGACAAGCTTTGTGTATTTAACTCTCTATAGATATAAGATATGTGTCCATAGGACAAATACACTAGAATCGTGACATGTATACATTTTCAGGTGTAGATGAAGAATTTGACATAAGTAATACATTAAATTCATTGTGTTTTGCCAAATCTAATTTTTGCGAATTTTAACAACTCTATTAAAATGGTAAAAATTAAAGATCGTAAAACTTGCCATTGCCATGTTGTCTGTATGAGTTACTTCTCTTGTTCATATATTTCAAGGTCATCTCCTTTTAGGTGATAAAATAAAAGCCTCTGTTGGTATATATGCTGCCAAGATACAGAGCATCTCATCAAAGATGAAGATGTAGAGAATTTTAAAACAGACAACTTTGAAACTGGTTGGAGCTAGATCAGTATAGGCGTAAAACTATTAAACCATGAAGAAATCATAATTACACCATAATTGATTTGAGCATGAATCGCAGAGCTTGTGAATTGTGACTCAAAGCTTACAGATTCTGAATAATGCTGTTAATATCACCGTGACTTTCAAATATAAAAAGTTATTTGAAACAAATAAATTTAATTGTTGATGTGATAATGTTGCAAAAATTGCAAATGGAACATTTTTGTGATTTTTGCAAAAAAAAAAAACTGCCCCTCACAACAAGCGAGGTATATACAGTATATCCAGAGTAATTATGCTTAATATAATATTGATTTGATGCTTTAATATAAACTGTCAATATGCTGAATAATTAATATAAAGTCCATCTGGTATCTGTTTATAATTCCTATATCTAAGAAATCTAGAAGGGAATCCATAGCGAAATTATAATGGGCATAAATGATAATAATAATATCTTTTATTTTATTTTTTTTTTTTTATTTAACCAGGGTAACATATTTAGACAATGTCTAGTTTACAACATGGCCCTGCATCAAATATATTTACACAAGCATGGCATAATTTAAAATAACGATATAATATAACAATGTAATAAATATATAATTATCATCACAGCTTAAATATGATTTATAAATGAACGCTTGTATATCACACAAGTGTTGCTGAAGGACATTATTAAAGCACAAGGAGTCGAATATACATACAATGCTAATATAGCAAAAGGTAAATGTGAAATCTCTATCCAAAATATGTTTATATAAGTAATATGAAGTGTCAGAAGTACCTACATTATATTTATATACATATATGCATGTAGAGCTACTATATATGGTAGGTAAAGTATACACCTGGTTTAGGTATACGGTAGGTATAGTATACACCTGGTTTAGGTATACGGTAGTTAGCGGTAAGTCTTTGTTGGTAAGGTATACAAATTGTACCTGTCGACTCGGCTGTGGTTATCATCTATATCCATCATAGAGTTATGTACTCGGTTGATGTACTGATATAGTGGTACTGTGTACTTCCTATCATCATTAATATACAAACATCTCTACCTTGGCTGTGTATACAGTATTGTTCACGATTGTACTTATTAATGATAATCCGGTTATGTGATGGAATGATAAAAAATTGCTGAATGTGCCAATCAAATGTCTGTAGGAATGATGAGACATTGATACTGTTACCAAAACTGGGGCAAATACTGTATTGATAATACTACCAGGCAATTTAGTTATATTGTACTGTATAAAATACCGTTCACAACAAATACAATATACTTGTTATGATTGACACAGACAATGTTAACCATTTAAAGAGTATAGACACTAATGGCTCTAAGACTACCTCATAAGCTTTCCTATATAAAACAAGAGAGAAGTTAGGCAGAAAGAACAAATCTATGTCTTAACAGAATTTTTATAAGTATTAGTATATCACTTATATGTAAATATAATAAAGGTTTATGATTTGCAGAAATAATCATAATGTTTCTGTTATTGTCACAATCCATTTTATATGACTGACAGTAATAATATGAATTTGAAAAGTCAAAAGTACATTTTTGTTGAAAATTTTAGTTTAAACAATGCATGGATTTCATCAGTTATATGATTCCAGTAGGCGACACACCAAACAGCTATAGGCTATAGCTATAGTGCACTGGTGCAGGTTCTGGTGACACACTGGTATACCTACAGTGTAGTAAATAAACCTTGCCCATGATAATCTACAGTCATGATAGCCTACTGCCACAGTTGTATGTATGCATGTATATACAGGTCTATATATGGATGTAAAAACTGTAAATGTTATCTTATGACCTTGTAATTTATTTGGGACCAAGGATTAATGGGGGAAAAAACAACTGTGTACGTAGGCCTGTTATCATGTCTATAGATCAGGGTTATCTCTATAGATGTTTGCTTGCTGGGTTTATCAATCTGTCAACAGCCAGAGTTCATTAAAGTAGAGTCTTTTTGTAGTAGTTGGTGGCTACCTCACTAAATATCATAGGGAAGGACTGTTACATGCTATCCTGATGAATTGATGTAGAGACTCTGAAGAACAAACCTGCGATGGTAGGGAGGGCAGGGTTTTTAAAAAAAAAAATTAATCCTGTTTTTGGGTATTTGCATACTGAAGCTATGGTGATTATTACTGAAATAAAACTACACAGCTTCCCGAGATATTTAATCTGTCCCTGGTAGGGGTTTGAAGAACACACTTTAAATCTTTACCAGAGATTTCATTTTAAGTTGATGCTCTATATACAGACTGAGCTCTGATGTCCCCTTGTGTATTAGAAATGGCAGAGGAAATCCTTTAGCTATATAAAATGCCTTGCATGTTCTATATATGGACAAACATTTAATGTAAGTTCATATAGAATTAAAAAAAAAAAATGTCATCTCGGGGTAAAATTTGATTTTACTGTGTCACCTTGCCATACATTTGTATTTGTATATTGATACACGAGTGGCTAATACAGATTCCTATTTCGTGTATTTAAACAGATTAGTCTACAACATTTTTATTAATGGACCAGGTGTGTGAGGTATTTAACCTTCATTTTAACTAGCAGAAAGAACGGAAGTATCAACAGAAAAAAATCAGGCTTTTTCTAAACAACAAAATTTTTAACAAGGTTTGGTGTTTGTTGATCCATTCAATGACAGAGATTATCGGCCATAAAATGTTTGAAGGGAGAAAAACTGTCCCAATGGAATCAATAATCCATCCAGTGTTATTCGTTTAATACTGCCAATCAATTTCCTATCAAACTTTGTATACAAGGGCACTCGCAGAGGAGAGAAGGTTGTAACGGCAGTGATTTTGTTCTATAGACGCAGTTTGATTGACTTTAAAGATATTTTACATGCAACATTCCAGACATAAATGTTTTTGATCTGTGTGATTTTCTATACCTGTGTATGTTTTCTACAGCGACATACTTTACCTTGAGGTTGAGTTAGAATGTAAATCTGAGGACGTGAAGTAATAGAAAATCACACAATTAAATTAGAAAATTAAAAACACTTGCAAGGTCAGAAATAATACTATTAAGAAATTGAAAGCACTTGTATGTAATTTGTTCTAACTTCTTACTGCCATTAAATAAACATAACTACCTCTGTATTATGTATATAGTGTAAGTCTGGCGATAGTATACGGGTACATATGTAGTACCAATCACGCATTATATAAGTAGCTACCGGCGGGAGGGGGGGGGGGGGGGGATGATGTTCTATGTGACCCCTCCTCATATTTTCCTGGCAAAAACAAAAGTGAATTTTAATTTTATTCAGTGTTGAGAAAGCTAACAGAGCTGTTAAAATTTGGCACATATTGGATTTTTTGCCAATACCTGTACAGTTACATGCCTCCTTGTGACATTAGCAGATGTACGTAAACAGGAAAGTAATCAGACTTTCAGGTGATTTCCTGTGTCCTCTCTACCTGTTCACATAGTAAACACTGTTTACCCTGAGGGCCAGAAAAAAACAAATTCCCCAGCCCTGTTGTTGACAGGGTTCTCAGATTAAATCAGTCACAATATACAAGATGGCTGAGGACAAACCCACAACATCATTGGCGGTAAGTTGCTGATATTTTACTGAACAGTTCGTTGATGTTTTTGACATAAAATCACTGCCAGACTTGAATTCATAAGTTAATGAAGGGACATGTCGTTGGACTGAGACTGGTATTGAAGCTTGGCGTTGTATACAGCAAAAGGCTGTTAGGTAATAATAGTAGGTCTGATGGTGAAGTGTCACATCCGTACTAAATAAAGTTGATAACATGTATACAGTTTGTTTATATAAGGAAAACAAAGCGAAATTACCATCCATGAGACAAAACCCAGCTATCAGCAGAGTCATGTAGGCTGTGTCTCAAATTGAGTGCAAATGAAGCCATACTTATGCTATCAAATCGAGGGTGGTGCTTTGATACTGACTGATTTTGGGGGAAATTCCATCTGCTCCTCTGCACAAAACCATTAGATATTGTCAAAAATAGAATACAACTGTATAATTATAATGTATAATGTATACGACCGAAAATATATTTAAATTTGAAGGAAAAATTGTTTAAAGGTATTATATATTTTTTTTTGTGTTGGGGTTTTACCAAATTTTGTAAGCAGAAATGTTTCCGTTGCCCTCTCAAGAAACACATTGAGCCATTTTCTAACATGTTGTACAGAATTTATCTACATTGTGTTACAAACGATCATGACAATAGCATTAAAGCTAAGCACTTGTTAATTTTTAATAGAGGACAAAAAGGAGTGAATGTTGTAGTTACAGGTGCTTGTGGAAGTATACTACTGTAGTTATTTATGCACCACTGGATACCACTTGACCTTATCAAGGTATTGGCTGTCAGTGTTAATAGTTGTTATATAACTGAATCCTCTGTAGATATGAAGTTAATAAGGCCATGTGTTGATTAACCCTGCCACAGTGATACTTAGTGACCTCCAGTTAGTGAGTGTATGGGAGTATCAATATCGGGCATGGTGCTGCATTTTGAGGTGAAATTAAACAAATGAACTAGTTTAGGAGATATTAGGGATACAAGGCAGTACAACTGTATCAGATGTCAGATGAAGTACTGGTCTAAGTTATTTTCCTCTGTGACAAATTATAAGGTTTAACACTTTCTGTGACTGTCTAGATTACGAAATGTACCACGTATATATATAACAAAAAGATATTGATTTATGATACCAAAAGGTATGATAGAAAGAGGAAGTAATATAAACAAATTATTAACAAATCTGATAAAATTGTGAAATTGAAACATTTTATCTGTGCATATAAGCTTTTTGTTCGAAACTGATAGAAAAAATTAATGTGAGTGGCGCTCAGGAGATGTCTCTAATATACTTTAAGCTTATATCTTAATTGACTTAATAGACCTGTTCAGCCTCTAACAGCCTTGTGGATTAAGAAAAGATTAAATTTTCAAATCTTGACATTTATTTCATGCTTTTCCATCTTTCATTTTATTTTTTATGGGAATGAAACTGTTAATGAAAATTGGAATTTTTGTACTTAAATACTTATTACATGATTATAGATCTCCAGCATCAATACTGTATGTTGATTGTTTTTATACAATAATGTAAAAAGTGAGAAAAAAAAACTCTGCAAAATAGACATAAAATGTCTCCTTCCATTTAGTGAGGGTATATATAAGCTGTTGGTCTCAACACTGTGAAACCTGTGGAGCCACCACTTCAACATTGGTGTTAATAGAATAAGTTTGACAGGATCTTTGAGAAGGAAACATGGACTTTTAATGTTTTTTGGAGTTTAACAAAGTGCATTGTAATGAGGGACATTTCATTCCAATCCTATCCAGAGTTGTCCTGCTCTTTGTACAGAAACAAAAATAGCCATATAAGCTTACACTGATATCATGACCATGCAGGATAGAGTTTGGAAACAGGTATTTTTTTGTAAGGATGTAATGGGTTTTTTTCTCAAGTTCTAATCAAAATTTGATTTTATTACATTATTTATCACGCTTCTTTTGTAAATTCAGATTCACAGGGGTATCAAATTGGTATTCTTATGTCGTTCAAGTCAATTCTGTACATTTTCCTATTTGCCAACAACCTCAGAGTTGATTGTAAGTAATTCTTTATCTGATGGTAAAATCATCTTCATTGATGTCAGCATCGAAGTGAGGCACGCCCTCAGCTTTGATATTTTAATAATGGTCTGGGGTGGTGCACCACAGGTTTCCAGAATTTACACAGGGTACAGGGGGATACCCGCCATAGGTGAATGACTAGCGAACTTTCCCAGACACGAATGACTGACTGCCTCGTGATTACTACACAATAGATGTGAATGATTCAACATTTTTGTCATTCAAAGCAGAATTTGTCAATTTAACAGGATAAATTTTACATCTTGATATAGATAATGAACATATTTTAGCGAAGAATGACTTATATTTTATTTGCTTCAATTTAACACTTAAACAGCTAATTTCTACTGTAGTAAATTTATAACTAGAGAAGATCCTAGTGCATCAGGTGATGTCAGTTAGATGTGAACCTGGGTATTAGTCATCCTGTCAGACACATTAACACTGGGGGCCATAATGTAATACAGAGACTTCTGGTAAAATAAACGATATGTGACATAGCCTATGGCCATACAGCAGACATTAAAGGTTTTAACAGTTTTAACTGTATAGTGATGATTTCAATGAATAACAACAACAGCTGGAAACCTAGCTAATGGTCAAGATAACTTTTTCATCATTTTAGCAGGTATTTGAACTCCGATGAGCTTTATTACTAGTAGTCTTCTGTCTTCATTAACAAGACTTTGACAAAGGTACAATAAAATGTGCCCATATGCTAACTTTGTGAAAACAGGTCCACTGACATTATGTTGACCCTACTGAGAAATTTCCATGGCGGTGGACATCGGTCAGTATTATGTTCACCGGTCACCCTCAGGTAAAGGTGCACATGTGACTTCCTAATTAAGACTGTCACACTACAAAGACTGTCTACTTTAGATATATAGTAATGTATGCTTTGTTTTACCTGTGTTTGTCTACTTTAGATATATAGTAATGTATGCTTTGTTTTACCTGTGTTTCAGTGTAAGGAAGTATCAGAGGCAAGTGCATACACCTTTAACGAGTACGATACCAACACAGACGAGGATGGGGTTGGTCTTCTGATCGACTTTTCTACTCCTGAACCAGTACGGAAGGACCTCCAACAGCTGTCTTATAACAGGTTAGTATTTCATTTACTTACCTCTATCAAGTTTTCCTACATAAAAAACCCTGGATGTAACCAAATTAACATTTCACTCAAGTAAGGGGGTGGGCTAACTACAAGGCAATGATATACAAATGTATTGAACATTCTTTGGTAAATTTACTCAATAGCTGTAGATATGGGTGGGCTTACTACCAGGGAAAGGGCCTTTTGCTGCATAGATATGGTAAGTATTTAAACTAAATATACATCTGACAATTTGTTTGTTTTGGCAAGTATTCACAAAATAATAAAATATTGTGCATAAAATATAACTAAAAGTATCAGACAACCTGAAACTGTTTTGAACTTTAATGTGGATTTTAATTGGAAAATCCAGTCGATCGTTACAGAATTTCGTCAGATGCACAACATTTCTCACTTCCTGTTGTTGTGTTATCACATAGCACCAGTTATTGTGCTGTTCGTCAACTTTTTGAGAACTTATAATTAAGTTTTATTTCTATATTTTATTAAACATCCTTTGCTCTATAGAGACAATTAACAGAATTTAAAATTTGAGCACTGGATAGCTTCAATTTTAATTTATAAATTTACAGTCAGCTGGATTGTACAGACGAAGAGAATTTTGAAGATTTTGGAGAAGCAGATGATCTTGAATCTGACACATCTGACCACCTCAGTCATAACAAGTAAGTATGGATGGACCTGTTCAAGAGACCCGTCTTACAACGAACCCCCAACCCCTATCCCACCACCACCACCATTAAAGCAATTTTTCCAAGAAACCAATGCTTTACTTTGAGACCAGTCCTGTTAGGAGACCACTCCTGAGATTACCCCTGTAAGAGACCAACCCCATTAGGAGACCACTTCCGTAAGGAGATTACCCTTGGTAAGGGACTGACACCTCTGTTAAGAGACCAACCCCATTAGGAGACCACTTCTGTAAGGAGATTACCCTTGGTAAGGGACTGACTCCTCTGTTAAGAGACCGACCCCATTAGGAGACCACTTCCGTAAGGAGATTACCCTTGGTAAGGGACTGACACCTCTGTTAACCCTTTAAGCCCTGATGATGCATTAATGCATCACCGGGCCGGGGCCGAATGATGCATTAATGCATCACCGTGCCGGGGCCGAATGATGCATTAATGCATCACGGAAGTAGATTTTTTTCTGCATTTTTTGAAGTGATGATACAGCGACGTAAATAATCATAACTCATCCTTACGTGAATAAGATTATGTTTAACAATAAATAATGAAACTGACAATACGCAATACGACTTAAAATGCCTAAATCTTACGTATAACGTACTTGTTTTAAACTTCTGCTCACAAGAACTTCCGGTCTGACGGGAGCAAGTAAACGACCGATTCCCGGAAAAATATTACTAAACCACTGTTTTATCCCGTGTAATAAAGCTGAGCCTATTAATGATGATTTGCCATATGTATTAATAATTGACTTTTTATACACTTGGTCAACATTTTGATGAATTTAAAACACTGAAACTAAGATACGTATGGTAATATGTATGAATCAATAGTGCATCACGTCACCGGCGCGGAAAATAAACAGTGTCTGCCACCTCGCTAGCTGTTATGATTGGATCTCTACCGTTTTTCAAAAACATCGTTCCAAAACTACATGTGTGGTTTTATATGCGTATTTCATTGTGTTTCTGTTGATAATTTATATAAAAACAAGCTAATAATTCGGATTGTAACAACCACAACAGACTGACTGAGTAATCTAATTTTAGTAACACAGATCATGATCACATGACCAAATTATATCCAAGATGGCTGTGTAAGACGTGTGAGTAAAGTCGATTGAAACAAATTCGTGTTTTTGTTTAATTTTGCGATTTTTTAGAGATTTTGAACGTGTAATTTACATCAATTTTACATTCTCGTTACTTGTCAGATGATTATATTAACCAATAAAGTAGCGATCCTTGTTGTCATGGTAGTTATTATGCGTTCTATCAAAATCTGAAAAATGTCTTCGGAAACTGAAAGTTCAGATGGCGAGAACTTCGACGGATTTGATCCCGAAGAAGCTCAAGACGCGGAAAATAACTTCTTGGCGATGTTGAGACACCAAGGCATTGGGGATGATGCTGTTAGCGATGTTAGCGAGGTGGAAACAGATGTGGATGATGCAGAAGTAGAGCTTGGTCCCGGCGGAGCGGCAGACGATCAAGACGAATGGCACGCCGGCTTTGACTATTTTGAGAGAGGACTGCCACACATTTTTACACCAAGGAGAAACACAGGACCCACAAGGTCCATGCCACCAGACAAGGAGCCAATAGATTTCCTGGCATTGTTTTTAGATCAGGTTTTGATTGATCTACTGTTAGAGGAGACCGGACGGTATGCCCAACAGCAGATTGACACAAATCCGGAACAGAACAAACAACCCTGGAAGGATGTTAGTGCTGCTGAAATGAAAGCTTTCCTGGGTCTTTGTATGGCAATGGGTGTGACAAGGAAACCTTCAGTAAAGCTTTATTGGTCAACTGATTCATACTCAGAAACACCCCTCTTTGCTAGGACCATGACGAGGGATAGGTTTAGCCAGATTCTCAGGTACTTACACTTTGCTGACAATGACTTAGAACAGGAGCGGAATAGCCCAACCTATGATCCCCTGTTTAAGATCAGGACACTGGTTTCTCACCTGAACGAGAACTTTGTACAGGAATATGTTCTACGCAGGCGTGTGACAGTTGACGAGTGTATGGTTCCGTTTAAAGGAAAAGTACACTTCAAACAGTACATGAGGCTCAAACCCCAAAAATGGGGTGTGAAAGTGTGGGTGTTGGCCGAGTCAGACTGTAGCTATGTCAGCTATATTGATATTTATCCAGGTAAATATATATGATCATGAAATGACTACTTGCATTACAATATTCTGGTAGTTTTGCCCCTACTTGTATTATATTCATACAGAGTTGTTGTACTAAATGTGAATATCTGAAAAACTTCATAAAATATCCATAAAGGTTGAATTGTAATGCTGTCTCTATCACAGCTCTAGTGGGAAGACCAAATTTATTAACATTCACAAGTTAGCCACTCCTAACAAATAATTTAAAAAATCCCTATTAGTATTACATAATGACATTTTCTGTTGTGTTAATAACAAATTTGATTGTAGGAAGATACCATCATGCAGAAGGAGCTCTAGCCAGCAGAGTTGTAAAGAAATGCTTACAAGGGGCTGGTATTCAGGGTCAAGGCTACCATGTATACATGGATAACTTTTATACATCCCCTGACTTGCTCTCATCTCTTTTCAATGAGAAAACCTATGCCTGTGGTACGGTAAGGTCCAACCGCCGTGGTTTACCAAGGGATATCATGCAGAAAAGGCCAGATGGTATTGTACAAAGGGGTGATATGGCCTTCAGGCAAAACGGCCCACTTGTAGCTGTTGTGTGGAAAGACAAAAAATGTGTCACTGCACTCTCCACCATTCATGACGAAACTGCCACAGAGGTGCAACGGATTATCAAGCAAGAAGATGGTACCTTTGCCAGGGAAAATGTACCTTGCCCAAAACTGATTGCAGACTACACTTCTCATATGGGTGGTGTAGACAAGGCGGATCAATACCTTCAGTATTATTCATTTAACCACAAAACAAGGAAATGGACAGTGAAGGTGTTCTTTCGTCTGCTGGAGATAATGAAGCTGAATGCTTATCAGCTGTTTCTTCAAAGTCCTCACCACCTTCCCGGACAAGGAAAGCAGCAGCTCTCATTCCTGCAGTTCACCCAAAGCATCATAAAGGGACTGGTGGGTGGATTCACCTCTGGTGCCAGGAAAGGAAGACCATCTCTGCTGCCCTTGGCTGATCGCCTTACACAGCGCCATCTACCTGGGACACTACCATCTCGGTCATGGTGTCATGTTTGTTATATGCGTTGCAAGAGTGGACAGCAGGATAAGGCTAGTCAAACAAAATTTGGTTGCACAGACTGCAGAAAACATCTTTGCCTCCCCACATGCTTCTCTGTGTACCATTCACAAGCGAAATATTTTTAGGAATGATAGCCCTGAAAACTGTCTTGTGGAACATTTGATATTTCTGGCGGTGCTAAGTCGCGTGGGTCACTTAGTTGCCAAAAGAATATCACAAATGTAATTATGAAAATCATTTTGTGGAACATTTTATATTTCTGACAGCACATTTTCCTTGAGCTGCTGAGTTGCCAACAAGGAATATAAAAATTAACCTCATTATGAAAAAAAAAAAAAGTTTCTGCAACATAGTATCAAAATATTTAAAAAAAAAAAAAAAAAAAATGTTGCACTTGGAAAAAAAATGGAAAAAAAAAAAAAAAAAAGGCTGGCCTTTCATGCTTGCATGTGACTACCCTCCCATGGTGCAAGCGTTTAGCACTAAAGTCACTGTGTTGTTCATTGTGTTATTTTCTTTCCTTTTCTCCCCGTTTATTTTGAATATTGTCATGGTTGTTTCAAACAGTGTTTTGCTTCCTAAATTCTCTTTGCGGTGAGAGTTATCCTTCTTGAAGTTGGAACTGCGCGCGTCAAAATGGCGGCTAACAACCAAAATCGAGAATTTGCCGTTAGTAATGCATGGCTACCGCCTACTGTTCAAGCAGTTCAGTGCGGTTTCCAAATACACATTTCAATCGCTAAATGTGTCAATCTCTTTAAGTATAATGGATTACTTGTTTCTATGACGAATGCATCTTTTGATCGCGCTTCAAAACGAAAGTACACATTCCCAGATTTGGTCTCGTGTTCTCCGCTTGAATTATACGCAAGACAGGCAAGTCACAGATATATTTTTCTTTCATGACCGCATTTTGTTCACATTTTAGATCGGTAATATATCCTCGATAATCATATTTACTGATATGCGTCTGTATCCTCAATTCTGCAATGCATTTCTGTCAAAAACGTGCTTTTAAAAATAATGTCAAATTGTACCGTCAATAATCGTAAATTAATTCAGGCCAGGAAAGGTCGCGTGCATATTTTCTCAGGGCCTGAATACCCATCATGCAATTTATTCAGTGACGAAAGTGTTAAGAGACCGACCCCATTAGAAGACCACTTCCGTAAGGAGATTACCCTTGGTAAGGGACTGACACCTCTGTTAAGAGACCAACCCCATTAGGAGACCACTTCCGTAAGGAGATTACCCTTGGTAAGGGACTGACACCTCTGTTAAGAGACCGACCCCATTAGGAGACCACTTCCGTATGGAGATTACCCTTGTTAAGGGACCACCTGTTATATTAGGACAATGTTTCTTTGTATTGGACTGTACTTGATTGATGAATAGATCTACAAATACCCAAAGTTGGAAGACTTAATTAATAGTTTTAGAATCCTGAACAGAAATATTGATACAGAAGTAGATTGATCTATGTATTCATTCATGATAACCACAATAGAACATTGTAGAACAGTCAAAAAAAGGTATAATCATGTCATGTTATTTGTTCTTATTTCAATCAACAATGTAAATGTGCCCCGAATTCTAGTTCTTCAGGGGACAAATTTTATAATTTTATCATCCTGAAGATGCCGACTGATCAGGAGAAACAGGTAGCTAGACTGTCCTAATAAAGAAAATTTGATTGATCCTGAGCATGCTGCAGTTGACACCTATTCTTAACAGAATCACCAGTATATCTAATTTTAGGAGCCACATTTAAACTTGTTACTGAGTAATTAACCCAGATCTTCTTATCCCAGTTACATTTAATGTTCATCTCTTTACCATACAATATCACATCCCTACAGGAGCTGCGAGAACTGTCACAAAATCCGGAGTAAAAGGGGAGTTAACTATCGGGAGAAGCATCACCGTCGCAGTTCCTCAGGGTACAAGTCTGTTTTTGTAGTGCTTGTCGTTTTTCTTACAGTCATCTCTATATACTCTGGGTGGCGGTGTGCCTTCTTGTTTTGTTTTGTCTGAGTGATTATATATGCTACTAACCAAAATTCAGCTCGATTGTTGTCTAACAAAGTAGTTTGTTTTTGTTTGTCTTTCTTTAGTCTTTCAATAGCACTGTTTTGGCTTTGTTTCTTGTCAGCATGAGTTTTGTTGCATATGGATCAGAAATTGATATTGAAATAGTAAAGGTTGTCCATTTCATGTCGTTCTGTTCTTTTAAATAACAAAGATATCATAATTCATTTAATAATTTCAATGAATTCATCCTTTCTGCTTCTTGGTAAAATAGCGAAAAATCTGTGAACAATTAAAAAACACAACTTTTACAGTATAAAGAAAATTAGTAATGATTCTGAAATCTAAATACCTTCCTAGAAATCCTTGAATTCATTCTATTATTTGATCCAATGCCAGTTGTAGCTATCCAGATCTTTTTAGCTGGAGCGAGTCATACCGAATTTGACCTCATTAAAATTAAAACCTAGCAGGGGGGAAGATTGATTTTTTTATCTGTATAAAAAGAGGCTTATATATTGTCCTAGGGATGGGTGATCAATACTGATACATCTTCTGATAGAGCCTTTATGGATCCTGAATTGTTTATAAAAACAACATCAAAAGCATTGTAAGCCAATTGTCTTCAATGTTTAATGAAATCTCATGTCAAATCTTGTAAGGAAATATTGTATATTCTTTTCTTTTTGCCTTGTTTTGGGGTATTAAGATTTACTTTCCAATCTGCAACAAAACATTTGTCGGTGTTTTTAGCGTAAGATGGACTAGAGGGCAGAGGATATGGGACCAGGTATTGGATCACGAGGTAGAGGATAATAAGACTGGGTATTAGATCGCAAGTAGGTCACTAATCCACACAGGTGCTGACCTGAACATCGTTAAATTGCTTGGTTTAAACAATATTCTACTGTCATGGGTTAGTTATTGATCATGAATGCATCCTGATATTTGTTTATTTTTGTTGTATTGTTTATTTGAAAATTATCTACTGTAATAAATGCACTGATATATATGTATAAGGCATGCATGATAGATATAAAATGATGTTTAAAAGTTATGTGTTGATAGATGTATTTTAATGTCATCATACACATATATAATATTATATATACAAATTTGATCACAAGTCAAATAGTTGTTTGTATAAAAGTCTGTTGTTTACAGAAATTGGTCTAATTGAAATTATCTAATACTTTAATTAAATTGACCAGAGGTTTATTGATTGCAGAAGAAAAACTATTAATTTTTGCTCACTGTTTGTCACTTTTAGCTTTGTAGGGGAAATTCATTGATCATAAAATGTGACATTTTTATCACACCTGATTAAATAACAATATCTATTGATTGGAAGTATTTGTTTAGTAGTGTGGTGTAGTTTGTTCTTTCAAAAAAGAAAAATTCATTTTCTGTCATCTCTACCTTTCTAGCCATTTCACATTTTCGACTCCTAGAGAGTACCGTTCCTTCAGTCATCAATCGTAAGCTTCAAGTATTAATATAAACATATTAACATGTATCTCTTTTTCTGTTTTTGCTAGTTACTACTGAATTTAAGCACTCTTTTTTTCACTACACTACAGTGAGTCGTGTAGAAGTGATTTAACATTTGTTTTTATCTCTTAATCACTTTTCTTCACTATATTTGACTCACACACATACTGTATATATCTGGTAAATACTGTAAATATGTCTGCTAATAAGCCCACTCATGTCTGCTAATAAGCCCACTCATGTTTGCTAATAAGCCCACTCATGTCTATTGTCTCAGTAAAAATACTAACAAAGGCTATTTCATTGTCCTTAACCTTGTATTATATCAAACCTATCAGGTCTGTGTTATAATCATCAGGGCTCATTACAGGATAGATACGGTATATTTTCATTGTCCTACCCTTGTATTATATCAAACCTATCAGGTCTGTGTTATAATCATCAGGGCTCATTACAGGATAGATACGGTATATTTTCATATTTCAGGTTCATGTTGCCACTTGTTCGTAATTTATCAATATGTGAGAAATTTTGTTAGCAGGTGAAATCTTATAATCAGGCTTGTAGGTGATCAATTCAGTGGCTGTTTATTTCAATAAATATTTAAACTTAGTACCATATTCATCCTAATAATTGCACTGTAGGCTACAGAAACGCAAAAGGAAAATGCTTATAACTCTATTTATATGGTAAACATTCTAAATGAAATAGGATGAAATCAAATCATCAAATTTTGTTTATAGTTTTCCTCAGAATACCTGGGCAGATGTCTCTTGAGTGTATGAAGCCTGACAGACATGTTCAAAAAATTCCAGAGAGAGATTTTATGACCCCTCAAAATAATAACAGAATTATAATTAGAATGTTTCCTTCTCAAAGATTCTGTAGATTAGAATAAGAAGTTTTATTGATGACCAAAGCATGAGTTTAATATCTTATACAGAAATGTATGCATGTCCTTTTCTTTATCTCGAGAATTTTAATATGTATTGACATTTAGAATCGGAGTTAAAGGCAATGTTTGAGGCACGAAGGAAATGTGGTGCTTGTTTGTGTGATAATTAAGGTATAAAAACAAGGATATGTGTCTGTGTAAGAGTTTAGAGGAATCCATAAATGTGACTTAAATAATCAATCAGTTTTACAGTATCAAGGACACCTCCGCAGCTTCCATTTACCATGGTGGCTGTTATAGTTGCTATGGAGATTATGTCAACTCCTATAATGTCCTCATCAGTCTGTTGTGGTGTGTTTGGATATCCACATAGAGCTCCATCACTAACCTGTGGCTTATATAAACAATGGTTTAATCAGGAGGGACATACAGGGTCATATAAAACCAGGCTGGTGTGGTAGTACAGTTAATGTGGATCCTTTTATCCTGATTATTTACAATCCACACATTTTATCCTGATTATTTACAATCCACACATTTTTTCTGATTATTTTCAATACACTATGGGCGTATTCATCAGTAACAATACAGTATGGGTGTATTCATCAGTAACAATACACTATGAGTGTATTCACCAGTAACTATACACTATGAGTGTATTCACCAGTAACAATACAGTATGGGTGTATTCATTAGTAACAATACAGTATGGGTGTATTCATAAGTAACAATACAGTATGGGTGTATTCATTAGTAACAATACAGTATGGGTGTATTCATTAGTATCAATACACTATGGGTGTATTCATTAGTAACAATACAGTATGGGTGTATTCATTAGTAACTATACACTATGGGTGTATTCATTAGTAACAATACAGTATGGGAGTATTCATCAGTAACAATACATTATGGGTGTATTCATTAGTAACAATACACTATGGACGTATTCATCAGTAACAATACAGTATGGGAGTATTCATTAGTAACAATACAGTATGGGTGTATTTATAAGTAACAATACACTATGGGTGTATTCATTAGTAACAATACAATATGAGCGTATTCATCAGTAACAATACAGTATGGGTGTATTCATTAGTAACAATACAGTATGGGTGTATTCATTGTAACAATACAGTATGAGAGTATTCATTAGTAACAATACAGTATGGGAGTATTCATTGTAACAATACAGTATGGGAGTATTCATTAGTAACAATACAGTTTGGGAGTATTCATTAGTAACAATACAGTATGGGTGTATTCATTGTAACAATACAGTATGAGAGTATTCATTAGTAACAATACAGTATGGGAGTATTCATTGTAACAATACAGTATGAGAGTATTCATTAGTAACAATACAGTATGGGAGTATTCATTGTAACAATACAGTATGGGTGTATTCATTAGTAACAATACAGTATGGGAGTATTCATTAGTAACAATACAGTATGGGAGTATTCATTGTAACAATACAGTATGGGTGTATTCATTAGTAACAATACAGTATGGGAGTATTCATTAGTAACAATACAGTATGAGAGTATTCATTAGTAACAATACACTATGGGTGTATTCATTAGTAACAATACAATATGAGCGTATTCATCAGTAACAATACAGTATGGGAGTATTCATTAGTAACAATACAGTATGGGTGTATTCATTGTAACAATACAGTATGGGAGTATTCATTGTAACAATACAGTATGGGTGTATTCATTAGTAACAATACAGATGGGAGTATTCATTAGTAACAATACAGTATGGGAGTATTCATTGTAACAATACAGTATGGGTGTATTCATTAGTAACAATACAGTATGGGAGTATTCATTAGTAACAATACAGTATGAGAGTATTCATTAGTAACAATACACTATGGGTGTATTCATTAGTAACAATACAATATGAGCGTATTCATCAGTAACAATACAGTATGGGAGTATTCATTAGTAACAATACAGTATGGGTGTATTCATTGTAACAATACAGTATGGGAGTATTCATTGTAACAATACAGTATGGGTGTATTCATTAGTAACAATACAGATGGGAGTATTCATTAGTAACAATACAGTATGGGAGTATTCATTGTAACAATACAGTATGGGTGTATTCATTAGAAACATGAGAAAATGAGAGAAATATCTTTGTACTTTCTCAAGGGTCTCCATACAAATTTAGACTTTTTATTCATATTGTGACCTAGTTTTATCTATTTTGAATAAGAGGTTAGAATGTCAGTTTTTAGGTCACCTGAGACAAAGTCTCAAGTGACCTATTCTAATCCCCTTTTTTCCGTCGTCGTGCGTCGTGCGTCCGTAAACAATTTACATTTTCGACTTCTTCTCCAAAACCCCTAAACCAAATTCCATGTAATTTGGCAGGAAGCTTCTATGGCTAAAGGTCAACCAAAATTGTAAATTATATGGTCCCCATCCCCCAGGGGCCTGAGGGGCGGGGCTAAAACGGGTCAAATTGACTAAAACTTCAAAAATCTTCTTTTCTACTCTCAGAAATGGTGGAATCAAACACTCTTCATAGATGGAAGGGTCTTAAGGTGCTTTACCAAAATTGTAAATTTCATGACCCAGGGGTCTCACGTTTGCCCCTGGGGAGGGGGTAAACTTTACTATAGTTTATATAGGGAAATCACATTTTTGACTATTATTTGTTGGATTTCTATTGGAATTCATTCTAACTTGTATCAAATTATCGGCATGGGATGACACTTTGATGGTATGTACATGTTGGCCCTAATTGACCCCCAGGGGCTGGTGGGCGGGGCCAAAAAGGGTCAAATTGACTAAAATTTCAAAAATCTTCTTCTCTACTCTCAGATGTGGTAGAATCAAATACTCTTCCTAGATGGAAGGGTCTTAAGGTGCTTTACCAAAATTGTGAATTTCATGACCCTGGGGTCTCACGTTTGCCCCTGGGGAGGGGGTAAACTTTACTATAGTTTATATAGGGAAATCACATTTTTGACTATTATTTGTTGGATTTCTATTGGAATTCATTCTAACTTGGTTCAAATTATCAGCATGGGATGACAGTTTGATGGTATGTACATGTTGGCCCTGGTTGACCCCCAGGGGCTGGTGGGCGGGGCCAAAAAGGGTCAAATTGACTGAAATTTCAAAAATCTTCTTCTCTACTCTCAGATATGGTAGAATCAAATACTCTTCATAGATGGAAGAGTCTTAAGGTGCTTTACCAAAATTGTGAATTTCATGACCCTGGGGTCTCACGTTTGCCCCTGGGGAGGGGGTAAACTTTACTATAGTTTATATAGGGAAATCACATTTTTGACTATTATTTGTTGGATTTCTATTGGAATTCATTCTAACTTGGTTCAAATTATCAGCATGGGATGACAGTTTGATGGTATGTACATGTTGGCCCTGGTTGACCCCCAGGGGCTGGTGGGCGGGGCCAAAAAGGGTCAAATTGACTGAAATTTCAAAAATCTTCTTCTCTTCTCTCAGATATGGTAGAATCAAATACTCTTCATAGATGGAAGAGTCTTAAGGTGCTTTACTAAAATTGTGAATTTCATGACCCTGGGGTCTCACGTTTGCCCCTGGGGAGGGGGTAAACTTTACTATAGTTTATATAGGGAAATCACATTTTTGACTATTATTTGTTTGATTTCTATTGGAATTCATTCTAACTTGGTTCAAATTATCAGCATGGGATGACAGTTTGATGGTATGTACATGTTGGCCCTGGTTGACCCCCAGGGGCTGGTGGGCGGGGCCAAAAAGGGTCAAATTGACTGAAATTTCCAAAATCGTCTTATCAACTATATGTTAGAATCAAATACTCTTCATAGACTGACCCCATTAGGACTGATGGGTGGGGCCAAAAAGGGTCAATTTAGTTGGCCGAAATATTTCAAATCTCAGGTGACCGTTAAGGCCCTTTGGGCCTCTTGTTTATTCATATTGTGGCCTGGTTTTATCAATTTTGAATAAGAGGTTAGCATGAAGGTATTCTCTGTTGTAGGTGATGCATGCAGGTGAATTAACTTAATGTGATCGTAACAAGTTACTCAGAATAAAACTAATTAATTTCTTCCTCAAGTGGGATTAACTTTCACTGTACTTGTCTGGATTAAAATGTCTCTGGGATTTTGTGTCAATGATATTTTGATATTTACAAAGGAAATGGTGCTTAAGCTAGGACAATTTTGGAAGTCCGTCTACAGTCTATTATTCAAAATAACTTAAAATTAATTAACTTGACAAATACTATATTCAATGGTAAAGTTAGCGCATGATGATATGCAATATAGAGAATGTGTTCCAGTAGATTAAGTGTGAAAATGTGGCATCGTTCTCCTGTGATGTTTCTTTCCATCAAAGTTCCACCTGAAGCATGAATTCTGTACTTGTGCATGTTATTATGTGAACTGTCCTTTTGTTCCAGATGTTAAGGATTAGAGCTGGGATGACTTAGTTAATTGATGTGCTACTTTGTATATTTTATTACCTTGGTAGAGAAGATATAACTTTGAGATTGACAACTTCAGTTTTTACTTGCATTTTGTGAATCTTGCATTTTGTGAATTTGAATATGAAATTAACTTTAATTCCTTGATCAATAAATATATCTATTTTGATCAATAAAATATCTATTTTAAGTGCATTTGCATCATAGAAACACTCAATCATTATGTCAGCTGAACTCTTTTCAAATGGAGGGGCATTATTAGGGTAATGTAGCATACCCCTTTAACCACACTAACATTTTGGGAATAATGTTTCAATATGACAAAAGATGGCTTAGAATCATTGTATTGTTATTAGACCACAGGATTTTAGAAAATGATGCAGATTAACACTTCAATAGAAAGCAAGTTTTGGCCAGTTTTTTAAGTTAATTGGTAAGATGGATGTAAACTACTATTAGCTTGATTTTAACTGTAGTAAAACTTAGAGCTTACTGTGGTTTTGTATGAATATATAAGCATTTAAGGGGACCTATGTGTTTATAGCTGTCCAATTGCAATGTAACTTGAGATTACAGGATATTAAAGGAGATAATCCCTAGCCTTTCACAGATTATCTGCTACCTGTTTAATCTCCAAGCCATATGTTTGATACCTGTACTGTATTCATATAATTTAATCCTTCATTAGTCTCAACTTAACTTTTTGACTTCTTCACCTGGTTTTTAATATAGGTAATTTCTACTTATATATTATGCAAATAATGTTTTTATACCTGATAGATATGAGGTAGGTTTATAGAGTATGGCTAATAAATTCTGTAATATACACACATAGGTAAATATCGTGTACAAACAATATCTTCAGGCTGTGTGTATATTTATTAAGATATTTCCTGCTATGTTTTGTGAATGGTAGAATGTTAAGTTGATGTAGGAAGGTGATTATGACTGTATTTTCTTAAATTGCTGTGAAGCAATCAGGCTCCATTTTGTAGGTGCAGAATAGTAGGGTTGGTAAGGTAACAGGAATGTTTTAGGCTTTTTGATCTACCAGGATGATGATGACTCACTGGGACATATTTATTATACAAAACTATATAACATTACAGTTTGTAGGAATAAAGGGAATTCTCCTAACTCCAAATCCTTCCTTTTTCATTGTTTGATGGGGAAACTTGGTACAATGGTTTAACCTTATCAGCTCGACATAAACTAGTATTTATCAGTCAGAGGTGTTTTGTTGAAACTCTGGAATAACTTTTATTGAATGTAGGTGTTTTAAAAGAATTAAAAAAAATTCAGAATAATTCCAATTTTATCTATACTATGATGAATAGATACAAATTTCTTGTCATTATTTACATGTAAAGTTAACATAGCGTTGAAGACAGGATGTTGAGTGGTACAATACCACAGGGAATGATTCTGGGTTATGTTTCTATTTCACAGTGCCAGTCGACGTTCAGTGGCGGCAGCCTTACACAACAAGTAAGTAACAGCCATCCGCCAACCCAGACAATACACTAGATCTGTTAGGGAAATGATGTCTTATCAGTGAAGTAAATACCATATTTATCCAAATCTATGCCAGGAAGTAAACCCACCCATGTCTATTGTAGTTCAGCAAAATCCTTATAACAGGCAAATACAGTACATATGTAATTCATTCTTGGTAATGCATTATTTTAAGACATTTTTGCCACTGAGCACAGATGATCAATCTCAATAAATTTATTTATGTATTTCAATTATTTTAGTAATCACTTTCCACCCAAAAGTCGAAGTCCTGCACCAGACGACGAGGTACTGGCTGATATTGACGGCAGTTTTAACCAACTCAACGATAAGGTCAGTGATTTCTCTCATATTGTAGATTATTAATATTAGACAACTTCAAATTTTAAAGGTTGAGAATTTGCACTGTTATGACAGAGTTGTCTCCCTTGTCAAATACCAAAAAAAAAACTCAAAAAAAAAATGTTCATTACACTGATGTTAAAAATAGGAATATGCATATAGTATAATTATATATATTTGTTTATTTAAACAGGTACAATTACTGGAGAATCAGATTTTACAGTTAAACGAAGAAAAAAAAGAAGTCGTTTTCAGTACATTCTAAGTTGAAAGACGATAACAGTATTCTCATTGAAAGGTGAGTTAGGTTCTTCATAATGAAATTATATTAAAAAATTTATAGAAAGAAAAAAACAAAAAAAAAACATACATACAATCTTATGATAAAATAACAGGATTTCACTTCAGAAATCTGAGGTCAGATCATGATAATATTTTGAAAATGCTTAAATAAAATGATCATATGTCAGAAATGTACTGAAGTACTAGGTTTGTACTGCTATAGTATTTCAACAATATATTTTCATTGTAGATTAGTTATAAAATCATATTTGAAATTAAATAATATACAGTTAAATGTTACATGTACACTCTATCACTAAATAATATACAGGTAAATGTTACATGTACACTCTATCACTAAATAATATACAGGTAAATGTTACATGTACACTTTATCACTATAAATGTTACATGTACACTCTATCACTATAAATGTTACATGTACACTCTATCACTAAATAATATACAGGTAAATGTTACATGTACACTCTATCACTAAATAATATTCAGGTAAACATTACATATACACTTTATCACTAAATATATAGGTAAATGTTACATGTACACTTTATCACTATAAATGTTACATGTACACTCTATCACTATAAATGTTACATGTACACTCTATCACTATAAATGTTACATGTACACTTTATCACTATAAATGTTACATGTACACTCTATCACTATAAATGTTACATGTACACTCTATCACTATAAATGTTACATGTACACTCTATCACTAAATAATATACAGGTAAATGTTACATGTACACTCTATCACTAAATAATATACAGGTAAATGTTACATGTACACTCTATCACTAAATAATATACAGGTAAATGTTACATGTACAATATATCACTAAATAATATACAAGTAAATGTTACATATACACTTTATCACTATAAATGTTACATGTACACTCTATCACTAAATAAAACATGAACATCTGCTCCACATATCATAGACAGTTCTATGTAAAATGATTTTTACTTCCTTGGAGTTGATAAGAAATGAAAATTTGACTCGATAAGAGTACATCACACCTGTGTTTTTGTTTTCTTTAGTATTGTGGACAGGTAAGACTCGTGTAGAAAGCACCTGTTTGTAATGTGTACTGGGTTCTTATAGTGCTGTCATAATGCTGTGTTTACGGTAGTAATGTTTGGGGTTAGTTGCTCGGCAAGGTAAATATTTTGTCATTTCCATAAATATTCCTTGATATCTGCTCTCATCTGCTGAAAACCAATAAAGATATTTTCCCCTTCATGTTTTTACATTTCTTTCTTTATAATTAATTATCAAAAATTTACATCAAAATTATATTCTTAAGTTAAACATTTCTAATGTGAAAATTTGTGTTGAATATTATGTATAGTGTTCAACTTTTACACAAGTATTACTATTTGAAAAGTTATGATAGTGTGTATTTTGACAAAACATATGCCTTGTTCTGGCTGTGTGACTTTGGTAAAGGTGTTTGTTACAATTCTCGACTGTGTGACTTTAACACTTGGTACAGGCGTTTGTTACTGTATTGCAGTAGAATTAGATTCTTTCTTGTTTGTTGACTAATATTCTGTTCCTATTGCTTTTGTGTATAATTAAAGCAGTTTTCTATGCATTTTTCTACATGTACAATTACTTATGAATGTTTGCATAAATATATCCTTAGCATTCAATGCAGACATTCTTCTGATAATGAATTTCATTGCTTTGCTTGAAATTATATATTTTTTCATCTGAATGATGAACATAATTGCCTAGCTTTGAAAATATCTTTTTTGTTTGATTCATTTATTCAAAAAAGTAAATGTTTAAAAGTTAAATGAGCTTTGAAATCCAATTAAATCACATAAGGGCAGCATGTTACTCTGGATTTCCTAAAAGTTACTCTATGTGTTCCACTCTCGAACTTCAGTGTAGGTGTTATTTTCATAATCAAGTTAGCTAGGAATTAAAACTAATCCTGTTATGTAATGATCAAAGAAAATGCTTTTTAAAGAGATACTTATATGTATTGTTCAAAGGTTTTATCTGCACAAATTTCACACATGAGACCTACATGACAAAGGATTACAGCAATGGGTTTCATAATAGTTTAGGTGAAAGCCTTCTAGGCTCAGGTAAAAACAAGATTAGCGGAGTTACTTCCCTTGTACAATATGTCAAACTTGTCAAATATGTAAATAGCATAATGTATACAATTCCTACATTATACAGTGTAGTACATACATTGTATATATTCAGTTCTAAGATGTATACTGAAATTACACACAACGTAATCATATTCTGTTGGTGCTGTTTAATTTCTGAACATGACAAGGGTGATTAGATGTGAACTTTATTATTGACATCTGTTTTAATTGACAATTTGACATATATACATATATATATATATATATATATAGATAACACAGGGTCGTATATAAAACAGTAGACACATACCTAGTAACAGCCCATGTTTGTCTATTGCAGTTTAGTAGTTTAGTAAAGGATGCTAACGATTGTTATTCTATCATCCTGAAATAAGCCCCCTCCCCCCACCCCAATTTGAGTCAAAGTTTGTATGTTTGTCCTTTGGGTTTACTACGGAATAAATACAGCAGTACTATTATTTAAGGGATTATATTTTGTGATATAAAAACATTGCATGTTAATGAGATTTATACAGGTGTTAAACAAGTCTGTCTGATACATAGGCTTTTTACAAGTGGCTGCATCATGCAATGTTGTATTAGAGCAGAACAAATAACAACAAACTAGATTTGTGTAGGGTATATTGTTATGTTACATACGGAAAAGTTTAGTTACATAAACTTATCTTAATGGAGAAAGTTTAGTTACATAAACAGAATATCTTAATGGAGAAAGTTTAGTTACATAAACAGAATATCTTAATGGAGAAAGTTTAGTTACATAAACAGAATATCTTAATGGAGAAAGTTTAGTTACATAAACAGAATATCTTAATTGAGAAAGTTTAGTTACATAAACAGATTATCTTAATGGAGAAAGTTTAGTTACATAAACAGATTATCTTAATGGAGAAAGTTTAGTTACATAAACAGAATATCTTAATGGAGAAAGTTTAGTTACATAAACAGAATATCTTAATGGAGAAAGTTTAGTTACATAAACAGAATATCTTAATGGAGAAAGTTTAGTTACATAAACAGAAAATCTTAATAGAGAAAAATTAGTAAACAATGATCAGACAAAAATTGGTAATCATGCAAAACAAGAACAGTGTAGTAATAAAGATATATAGATGATGTACATTGTTAATATTTTACATAATGTGACAATTGAATTAGGATAAGGGTTGATAATAAACTTAAAACATTTGAATAGTAATTCCTTAACAAGAGATAGATTTGTGAAAGAAAAACAATTCGAAAAGACTTATATAGGCTTGCCTGTTGTCTAATCGTTTTGTTTCATTCGTACAATAAAATTTGTTGAAATATTTCTTTTTTTTCTTAACTAGTTTAATATAATCAGATCCTTTTGAATTAAGCAATAGTTGACAATGCATGTAAACATTGACTGGTTTAGTAACCTGAGCTGTTATTGGAATGTGTGCTGCTTGCTGAACAATTTGATATTGGTTATGTCAATGGTGGGATTTTTTATACGCTTTACCTATATATCATATTGGGCTGTGATGGCATGATCAAAAATGTAAATGTGCTTGTGTTAGTGATACATGCTGTAAATGCTGTATACAGTGGTCACTATCCACTTGCTGTACTGGTCACTATAGGGTATCCACATACTGTATACAGTGGTCACTATATGGTATCCACATGTTGTATACAGTGGTCACTATATGGTATCCACATGTTGTATACAGTGGTCACTATATGGTATCCACAAGCTGTACACAGTTGTCACTATATGGTATCCACATGCTGTACACAGTGGTCACTATATGGTATCCACATGTTGTATACAGTGGTCACTATATGGTATCCACATGTTGTATACAGTGGTCACTATATGGTATCCACATGTTGTACACAGTTGTCACTATATGGTATCCACATGCTGTATACTGTGGTCACTATATGGTATCCACATATTGTATACAGTGGTCACTATATGGTATCCACATGTTGTATACAGTGGTCACTATATGGTATCCACATGCTGTACACAGTGGTCACTATATGGTATCCACATGCTGTACACAGTGGTCACTATGGTATCCACATGTTGTATACAGTGGTCACTATATATGGTATCCACATGTTGTATACAGTAGTCACTATATGGTATCCACATGTTGTATACAGTGGTCACTATATGGTATCCACATGTTGTATACAGTGGTCACTATATGGTATCCACATGTTGTATACAGTGGTCACTATATGGTATCCACATGTTGTATACAGTTGTCACTATATGGTATCCACATGTTGTATACAGTGGTCACTATATGGTATCCACATGTTGTATACAGTGGTCACTATATGGTATCCACATGTTGTATACAGTGGTCACTATATGGTATCCACATGCTGTACACAGTGGTCACTATATGGTATCCACATACTGTATACAGTGGTCACTATATGGTATCCACATGTTGTATACAGTGGTCACTATATGGTATCCACATGTTGTATACAGTGGTCACTATATGGTATCCACATGCTGTACACAGTGGTCACTATATGGTATCCACATGTTGTATACAGTGGTCACTATATGGTATCCACAAGCTGTACACAGTGGTCACTATATGGTATCCACAAGCTGTACACAGTTGTCACTATATGGTATCCACATGCTGTACACAGTTGTCACTATATGGTATCCACATGTTGTATACAGTGGTCACTATATGGTATCCACATGTTGTATACAGTGGTCACTATATGGTATCCACATGCTGTACACAGTGGTCACTATATGGTATCCACATGCTGTACACAGTGGTCACTATATGGTATCCACATGTTGTATACAGTGGTCACTATATGGTATCCACAAGCTGTACACAGTTGTCACTATATGGTATCCACATGCTGTACACAGTTGTCACTATATGGTATCCACATGTTGTATACAGTGGTCACTATATGGTATCCACATGTTGTATACAGTGGTCACTATATGGTATCCACATGCTGTACACAGTGGTCACTATATGGTATCCACATGCTGTACACAGTGGTCACTATATGGTATCCACATGTTGTATACAGTGGTCACGATACATGTATATGGTATCCACATGTTGTATACAGTTGTCACTATATGGTATCCACATGTTGTATACAGTAGTCACTATATGGTATCCACATGCTGTATACAGTGGTCACTATATGGTATCCACATGTTGTATACAGTGGTCACGATACATGTATATGGTATCCACATGTTGTATACAGTAGTCACTATATGGTATCCACATGCTGTACACAGTGGTCACTATATGGTATCCACATGTTGTATACAGTGGTCACTATATGGTATCCACATGTTGTATACAGTGGTCACTATATGGTATCCACATGTTGTATACAGTGGTCACTATATGGTATCCACATGTTGTATACAGTGGTCACTATATGGTATCCACATGTACACAGTTGTCACTATATGGTATCCACATGTTGTATACAGTGGTCACTATATGGTATCCACATGCTGTATACAGTGGTCACTATATGGTATCCACATGTTGTATACAGTGGTCACTATATGGTATCCACAAGCTGTATACAGTGGTCACTATATGGTATCATCAGATTTGGCAAAGTTTTGTTCAACTTTGATTTAGCAATTCTACTTTAAAAACCTATGTCCATGAATTGATAGAGTAATACAGAGTAATACTTGACTCTTAAGTGAGTTGAATTAAAATGGGGTTTAGTCAGACCCACCAAACTCCCCCTGGATCTCCCACTGACCAGTGTATACTCAATCTGTATAGTACTGAGGTCAATATTATTTGTGTTTGATAGATTATAGGTTTATAGCTTTATATAACTGTATAGAAACAAAAAGATCTAATTACAGAACTGTACCATCAGAATTAAGTATAATGACACACCTACTCAGATATACACTTAAACAGTCTAATTAAACACTAGATGTGAGGTCAAAGTGTCAAAGTAGACAAGATGGCATTCACTTAATACATTGGTATCTCCAATGACTTCCGAATTATTGTAATAATTCAAGACTTCAATTCTGTTTCACTACAAGAATGACCTGTGTGTCCCATGGTGGTCACCGCGCTCTATAAATAAAATATGCTAAAATCTCCGGGGTGGAATTAGACAGGATATCAGAACAATTGGGGTTCATGATCAGATGGACTTCATTGTATATGTATACATATATACTGTAGTATCTAATGTCCAGATATGAGTAATAGCTAGATACATTATGATATACATGTGTAAATAACAACATGTAAACAATAAACAAACAATGGGTTCTGTACTTTTGTTCTTTGTTTCCTGCTCTACTTGTTCTAACAAAGTATATGTTTCTAATGAAGTTTAATATTATCAGTAACCGTCCTCACTCTGTTACCTGTTGTGTTATTGTTTTTTTGTTGTTTTTTTATTATTATTTTTTTTTTTTTTGTTTGTTAATGAAGATGATGCATTAATTTGTTATTGCCATTGTCTGAATACTCTGTTGAAGCATGATGTAAAAATCTGCATCAATGATGATGAGTAAAGCATCCTGATGTCTCTTGATTTCTTAAATAACTTAGAAAATGTAATTGCTGATCAGAAAACATTATATCTTCTTATCTTCATAATAAGTCTTCGGAATAATTTCTTTGTTATGCCTTCCTCAAAACTAAATTTGAATGCACATACTTCTGTAATTTTGAATTACCAGACATTTGTCTTCCTTAACACTGGTATGTTCATTCTGTCTTCTCTTCTGTTGTCCCTGAGAAACATGTTATCAAAACTATAAGTTTGTAGTTTATCAAGATTACCTTCATTGTACAGAGTGCATTCTTTGGAAGAACAGCTCAAGGATGTAGAAATAAAATCTGATGAGAGAGTTTTCGACGAGCAGAGAAAATACAAAGAAATCATGGTGAGTGTCTTTAAGGGATTTCCTATTGATTTGTGAGTGGGAGATGCATTCACCATTGTTGTCAGTATAAGGGGTAAAAGGCCTCAGGGAGATATTGTCTGTACAAAGCATTGATTTTGCACCCTACTTCCTGACCCTCCAAAATGTTTAGTATTTATAACAATACCTGGAGTCACTGAGCCATGAATGTCAACACCTTTGTGTTGGACACAGTGATGGGTACTCACTTGATGTACCCTGGTAGGGGGAAGGTAGGGACATGTTGGGTGTATAGGTATGAGAATAGGGCCATATAACAGGGACTGTGTCATGGGTCTGCAATTGTCATGGATGTTTTTCACCAAAGATTACAGAGCAACGAGGAGCGATTCCTATCGTGATATCAACCAAAATGTTTGTCAAAGTGTACCACAAAAGTCAGCTCCTAAGAGGGGTACCGTGTCCCTGTGTCAGTATGATGGCTGGAAGGTGATGTGTAAAATTTATCTACATTATGTAAACCTTACTTACACTGGTATGAATAAGAATAAAGAGCGGGCAAAGAATAAAGGGAGATAACTCTTGTACTTGTTTTTTTGGTTGAGTCTCACATTAATGAGGTCTTTGTATGTATATCATAAGTTATTCATTCATTTCTTTTATCTACAATTGCAGGTATAAATTTTAAATAAGTCACAAAAGTGTGACCTATCAGTGTTACTTTTCCGGAGTCATCAACAAACATTTCATTTTCAAAAGTTTCGCATTTAGATCCATTACTCAATCTAACTTTAACCAAACTTGGTACATAGTTAGATCACACAGTGGACATCTCAACACTCCATTAATTTACAGAATAACATCCAGAATTTATGGTCCAGTGACTGGAAATTATATTAGGAAGGCCAGGAATCAGGACTCGGTTTTGAGTTAAGCTCAAAAAGGTTTCCCAAAAAGAATTTGTTTTTTCCTAAAAACCTGGAATATAATCATAGTTGCAGTATAAGTATGACATTTCAACATACTCTAAAGATTACATAAACTTTATTTTTTATTTTTTTTTTTTTTTTGTGGTGTAAGTTGTATTTTGGGGTTAAATGATGTGTTAACAAGTGCAGATAGTTGTTCTTTCTTTATAAAATGGTCTGGATTATATTCCTTGTTTTACCGGAATAATGTCGTTTACATACATACTGGGAACTGATATTGCTAGTCACTAATAACCTTATAGTTTTAAGGCATTGTCTCTTGTAATATCACATAAAGTTATTGATTAATTCCCATCAGCAGTAGAGAATTAGCTTTGTCTACATCTCCTGCATGCAAATTGGATCAGTGTAAAGCATGTACTATTTTCTCGTTAGTGAGAGGGCTAGTATTTTATATAGGCCACATGGGATTGTTTGATTTGTTGTACTTACTCCTGTGTCTCCTTGTAAACCTTACCAGTTGGCTCTCCATAATTATGGTAGGTAATATAAAGTATACAATGGACAGGTAAGTGTATATACCTGTGTAAGTCACTGATGGTAGGTAAGTCTAGTCAGCATACCTGTAGCTCAGTGACAGGCATCACAGTCATATAACATCACAGGTACCTCATTACTGTACCAGGCCGTGATGTACAAATGTATGGTGCTGGTGGTTATTGTCTGTTCAGTTGTGATTTTGTCATTATTAAAGAAAACATAGAAGGCAAATGTATATGTAAGATGCACTTAATATTACACCTAGACTTTGTCTTTGTCAAACTTATCTTTGTTAGAATTTTTCAGATTGATAAGAAATGTCACTTGTAACAAAATGTTAGAACCTTCATGTGAAATGTGTATATATTGTGTTATGTTTGTTTCAGTCTCGGCAGGAACGAGAGAAATCGGATGAGATGGAGTATGTAACAAGGAGGTAAGGAATATTATGATATAACCATGGTGATGTGAATCAATGCGGGTGGATGACAGAGTAAGGAATGCTCTTTGACTTGTAGATCACTGTGACATTCCAGTCATATCATCAGATTTATCCAGCAATAAGCCCACCCCTGGCAATAAGCACACATGTGAATGTGAGCAAATGTTATTGTATTGACCAGGAATAAGCCCACCACCTTGAACACAAACTTTATTTGTTGTCCCCTGGGTTTCTAACAGGATAGATATGGTATAAGTACCATACTACAGAGATTAAGGTAGATATTCCAAACAAGAGTCTCCTTCAAGCTTCCATTCCATGTCTCTTATAACCGTTACAGGTAGCTATGGTAACGAGGTAAATGATAGGTATTTTATGTATATGTAATACCATTAATATTTGCAGAGGAAATTACTCATGGTGTATAGGTTTTCACCTTCAATTTCCTTGGTCACCTGTATCATCACCTGTATCATGCATGTCCTCTGTATGACTATAGAATAAAATCGACCAATCCAACCACATAGAGAGCTTTGTGATGGCAATTAGAACCTTCACAGTTTACAGTATTATAAAAAACAACGTAATAGGTCCAGTCCAGGAATATTCTAGTACCTTCCCCACATTATTCCTGAACACCTCCTCACCTAAGATGTAATTGGCCCTGTTTAACCAGCTCATCACTATTCTCTCTGTAATTCACAACATTAAATCGTAGGCCAAACATCAGCATGATTCATGAATCCAAAGCAATAGTGTATCAACTTGGCCAGCACCTGCTCTATTCCCTAAAACTGACCTCTACCATTAACTCCACTGACTTTTACTCTGCCAACAATCATTAAAACTGATACACCAAACTCACACTGCCCCCACCCCACACCATTATAACTCAAACCTCCCAACTGTCTCCCCACTACCCGCTAGCCTTAACTGACTCCCCACTACCCTCTAGTCCTTACTCCCACCCCACATCACTATAACTCAGACACCCCAACTCACTCCCCACTACCCTCTAGTCCTTACTCCCACCCCACATCACTATAACTCAGACACAACTCACTCCCCACTACCCTCTAGTCCTTACTCCCACCCCACACCACTATAACTCAGACACCCCAACTCACTCCCCACTACCCTCTAGTCCTTACTCCCATCCCACATCACTATAACTCAGACACCCCAACTCACTCCCCACTACCCTCTAGTCCTTACTCCCACCCCACACCACTATAACTCAGACACAACTGACTCCCCACTACCCTCTAGCCCTTACTCCCACAACACAACACTATAACTCAGACACCCCAACTGACTCCCCACTACCCTCTAGTCCTTACTCCCACCCCACACCACTATAACTCAGACACCCCAACTAACTCCCCACTACCCTCTAGTCCTTACTCCCACCCCACATCACTATAACTCAGACACAACTGTCTCCCCACTACCCTCTAGTCCTTACTCCCACCCCACATCACTATAACTCAGACACCCCAACTGACTCCCCACTACCCTCTAGACCTTACTCCCACCCCACACCACTATAACTCAGACACCCCAACTGTCTCCCCACTACCCTCTAGTCCTTACTCCCACCCCCACATCCCTATAACTCAGACACAACTGTCTCCCCACTACCCTCTAGCCCTTACTCCCACCCCCACATCACTATAACTCAGACACAACTGTCTCCCCACTACCCTCTAGCCCTTACTCCCACCCCACATGACTATAACTCAGACACAACTCACTCCCCACTACCCTCTAGCCCTTACTCCCACCCCACATGACTATAACTCAGACACAACTCACTCCCCACTACCCTCTAGCCCTTACTCCCACCCCACATGACTATAACTCAGACACAACTCACTCCCCACTACCCTCTAGCCCTTACTCCCACCCCACACCACTATAACTCAGAGACAACTGTCTCCCCACTACCCTCTAGACCTTACTCCCACCCCACATCACTATAACTCAGACACCCCAACTGTCTCCCCACTACCCTCTAGCCCTTACTCCCACCCCACACCACTATAACTCAGACACAACTGACTCCCCACTACCCTCTAGCCCTTACTCCCACCCCATATCACTATAACTCAGACACCCCAACTCACTCCCCACTACCCTCTAGTCCTTACTCCCACCCCACACCACTATAACTCAGACTCCCAACTGTCTCCCCACTACCCTCTAGCCCTTACTCCCACCCCACACCACTATAACTCAGACACCCCAACTCACTCCCCACTACCCTCTAGTCCTTACTCCCACCCCACATCACTATAACTCAGACACAACTGACTCCCCACTACCCTCTAGTCCTTACTCCCACCCCACATCACTATAGCTCAGACACCCCAACTGACTCCCCACTACCCTCTAGTCCTTACTCCCACCCCACATCACTATAACTCAGACACCCCAACTGACTCCCCACTACCCTCTAGTCCTTACTCCCACCCCACATCACTATAACTCAGACACAACTAACTCCCCACTACCCTCTAGCCCTTACTCCCACCCCACACCACTATAACTCAGACACCCCAACTGACTCCCCACTACCCTCTAGTCCTTACTCCCACCCCACATCACTATAACTCAGACACAACTGACTCCCCACTACCCTCTAGTCCTTACTCCCACCCCACATCACTATAACTCAGACACAACTCACTCCCCACTACCCTCTAGCCCTTACTCCCACCCCACACCACTATAACTCAGACACCCCAACTGTCTCCCCACTACCCTCTAGTCCTTACTCCCACCCCACACCACTATAACGCAGACACCCCAACTGTCTCCCCACTACCCTCTAGTCCTTACTCCCACCCCACACCACTATAACTCAGACACCCCAACTGTCTCCCCACTACCCTCTAGTCCTTACTCCCACCCCACATCACTATAACAAAGAGGCCCCAACGCACTCCCCACTACCCTCTAGCCCTTACTCCCACCCCACACCACTATAACTCAGACTCCCCAACTGTCTCCCCACTACCCTCTAGCCCTTACTCCCACCCCACACCACTATAACTCAGACTCCCCAACTGACTCCCCACTACCCTCTAGTCCTTACTCCCACCCCACACTACTATAACTCAGACTCCCCAACTGACTCCCCACTACCCTCTAGTCCTTACTCCCACCCCACACCACTATAACTCAGACTCCCCAACTGTCTCCCCACTACCCTCTAGCCTTTACTCCCACCCCACACCACTATAACTCAGATTCCCCAACTGACTCCCCACTACCCTCTAGCCTTTACTCCCACCCCACATCACTATAACTCAGACACCCGACTGTCTCCCCACTACCCTCTAGTCCTTACTCCCACCCCACACCACTATAACTCAGACTCCCCAACTGACTCCCCACTACCCTCTAGCCTTTACTCCCACCCCACACCACTATAACTCAGACTCCCCAACTGACTCCCCACTACCCTCTAGTCCTTACTCCCACCCCACATCACTATAACTCAGACACCCCAACTGACTCCCCACTACCCTCTAGTCCTTACTCCCACCCCACATCACTATAACTCGGACACAACTAACTGTCTCCCCACTACCCTCTAGCCCTTACTCCCACCCCACACCACTATAACTCAGACACCCAACTCACTCCCCACTACCCTCTAGTCCTTACTCCCACCCCACATCACTATAACTCAGACACAACTCACTCCCCACTACCCTCTAGTCCTTACTCCCACCCCACACCACTATAACTCAGACACACCAACTGACTCCCCACTACTCTCTAGCCCTTACTCCCACCCCACACCACTATAACTCAGACACCCAACTCACTCCCCACTACCCTCTAGTCCTTACTCCCACCCCACACCACTATAACTCAGACACCCCAACTGACTCCCCACTACCCTCTAGTCCTTACTCCCACCCCACACCACTATAACTCAGACACCCCAACTGACTCCCCACTACCCTCTAGTCCTTACTCCCACCCCACACCACTATAACTCAGACACCCCAACTGACTCCCCACTACCCTCTAGCCCTTACTCCCACCCCACATCACTATAACTCAGACACCCAACTCACTCCCCACTACCCTCTAGTCCTTACTCCCACCCCACACCACTATAACTCAGACACCCCAACTGACTCCCCACTACCCTCTAGCCCTTACTCCCACCCCACATCACTATAACTCAGACACCCGACTGTCTCCCCACTACCCTCTAGTCCTTACTCCCACCCCACATCACTATAACTCAGACACCCAACTCACTCCCCACTACCCTCTAGTCCTTACTCCCACCCCACATCACTATAACTCAGACACACCAACTCACTCCCCACTACCCTCTAGTCCTTACTCCCACCCCACATCACTATAACTCAGACACCCCAACTGACTCCCCACTACCCTCTAGTCCTTACTCCCACCCCACACCACTATAACTCAGACACAACTGAATCCCCACTACCCTCTAGCCCCTACCACCATGTCACCACATCACTAAAATTCTGACACCCTATCACCCCTGTCTAGTGCCTACCCACTACCCCTTACCTTCTCATCACTAAAACTGAAACACAATCAGCTGCCACCCAATCTCCCTGTATCCTTAAAGCTGACATATCTTCATCCCTACTAAACCAATATCACTTCAACTGAAAATCCATTACCCTACTGCCTCCCTAACACCGCGAAATCACTAAGACTGACATACCACCAGGATACTAGTACCCTTTCCCTAAAAACCAACCCCGCCTCTGCCCCCGCCCCTGCCCCACCCCAGTACAGCATCAACACAAATGCGAATATAATACAATAAAAATTCAAAATGGACAAGGAAATTGTGGATAAAAATTCCTACATCTTGTAAGAAGATCTGACCAGCTGTCACTAATCCTCCCCACGTGGTTGTATATATAAGAATATTGGAATGTATCTTTAGTATATATTGGCGTGTTACGGCTGTACAATGACTCTCTACTGTGTCCAATATCACACAGGTAACTTGTTCAGGTAAGGAAAACAGGTAACACTCGTTAATACTGCACAACATGTGTGAGAAGTTGTAATGGCCGCCTTGGTTTGAGGACTATGGTCCTGGAGGTAGTCTGGCACTTATTAGTCGTGCTGTATCTCGTGATGGCTGTGGTGTCTAGGGCAACCACCCTGATATTGAATCTGATAGTTGCCGTCATAGAAGCATTGTTCATGACAGCAGCTGTAACCCTAAATTCAGACGGATCTACATTTAAAGTGTAAAGTGGGTCGTGATAGTTTTGTGTCACTGATTTCTCATTAGCATTGTTGTAATTCTTAATGGTAACTCCAGTTGAGTTTTACTTCAGGTTTAATATTCAATTTACACAAAATTTCAACCCATAATAATTTTAAAAATTATCTTGTTCTTTTTAGGCTCCAAACTTTAGAAAGCGAATGTGATCAACTTAAACAAGAAAATCCTAAATTACGACTGGATATAGAGAGATTACGAAATGTAAGTAATAACACAGCCATGTATTGGCAATGTGATATCTCACACATTACATACTGGCGGCTGTTCAATAATACTGTACCGAAAAGTATGTTGGATTGGGAATAGTACTTAAAATAACAGAATGATGTATCAGAACAGGACACAATTTTACAATGTTATTCTTCCTTTGTAGTTATAACAAGTTTTAACCGTCATCGATTGTAATTTACTTGGCTACATTTTCTCGACATTACTATAACCTAAGTTAATCTAACGTAGGAATTCATCATAGATACGCATTCTATATTTATCTTTATATAACATGTGCTATGTATTCAATACAGATAGACATTCTCTGCAGTGCTTGTATTGGTACAACGTAACCGCTATATGACCATTTCTTCACTGAAATATTGGCAGCATAAAGGAGTTTTACAAAATATTGCAGAAGATGAAAAAATATACATGAATGGATTTTATTTTGTAGGAAAAAACAGAACTCCAAGAAAAGTTGTCCGAAACACAGATTGACTATAATACATTGTTAGGTGAACATGAAGATTTTAAACGACGATCAGAAAGGGAGCGAGAAACAACAGGCCAGGTAGGTTGTCCTCAATCTTAGGTTTAATGTAGGGGCCTCTAACCACAGGTCAAGAACGATAATCAAAAAGTGAGTGCAAAACAACAGGCCAGGTAGGTTGTCCTCAATCTCAGGTTTAATGTAGGGCCTCTGATCAAAGGTCAACAATGATCATCAAAAAGTGAGAGCAAAACAACAGGCCAGGTAGGTTGTCCTCAACCTCAGGTTTAATGTAGGGCCTCTAATCAAAGGTCAACAATGATCATCAAAAAATGAATGCGTAAAACAACAGGCCAGGCTCGGGGTGGAGAGGGACTCCTGACATCAAGCCTTCCTATATTGACCACTCTGCATGGAAAGGACAACTGATTCTCTCCAAGATTGTAACCTTAACAACCAATTACAGTCAAGGAAAAATTATTATTGGAAGACAGTATTGTAATAAGTCTTTAGAAACTAGCTTTCAGAACTAAGTTGTAGTCGGTCATTAATAATTTTCAAATGTACTATATATAGGTTTCAAAACTTCAATTTTCTTTTTTAAAATGATAAATCATCTGACAAGATGCATCCCAAAAAGGTTAAGGATATATATGAATTTGAAACCAGATTAAGGCTATCATTTATTTTGCTTTATATTCTGTGAAGTCAATGATAGGGAGAGATTTGAATATAACATAATGCATTTTTGTTTCCAGTTATTAGATGAGTTAGGGAAGGAGCTGGGAGAACTGCGACAGTATAAAATAGATATGGACCTACATCGGCCTAGAGGGGAGAGCCAGGGCGAGTTACCGGGACGTTATCATGCCCTTCAGACGGAAGTGACAAGGTTAAAAGAGGTGAGATAACACAGCACATGTAACTGTCTCTCCAGCTTTCACCATTGTTTCATACCACTGATTTGGTTGCCTTTGAAAGGTTATATATTATACGTGTGGTGCTAACAGTGTTTTGAGGTCAAAACGCATTACTTCGAGTTAAAAATCATACATATGGTGACAGACTGTTATTAGTTTGGGGTAGTGATTGGCTTCAGGCTACTAACTAGTTTTGTTTTTGTTAGAGAAACAACAATCTGATATTCAGATTCTAATAAAATGCTGAAAGCCTTCATAAATGTTGTTATTTTCAAGGGGCTCCACTTTTTGCTACTTTTGACGATTACATAAAATCACAAAAAGTAGATTCTTTGAAAGTAACATCTAAGAGGAGGTTGGTGTCAGTATCAAAATTTATGCAAAAAATGCACCCTTTTACTTAATAGATTGGCAAAACTGCAAAAGTTTGAGCCATAGGAAAAAACAACCTTTATGATATTTTTGTAATATTGTTTTCACAAGCATCTCTGTATTATCTATTTATATAACAATTTGTCAGTAGATTTCTCTTACATCTACTTGTAATATCTATATATGTATGTGTACAATTGGGTCTTGGTTTTTATATCAATACCATTTTCATTACACAAGGCCTTAACCGTTGAATGGAGGACTTTAAGCAAGGTTTGTATTTCTAAAACTTAACATAGTGGCTGTATATCTTATCTATATAGGATTATCTCCCCATTTCTCTAAAACTGCATCTTGGCTGCTTCTGGTGACAGTTGTACTATGGTTATAGATGTAAATTCCATGACCGTGAAACACTGAACAAGCACTCACGCACTGTGTGAACTAGCTCTTTGTTGTTTTGTTTGCCTGTTGTATTTTTCTGTTTCAGTTTTCAATTTTTAAGATTTATTTCTGTATTTATGAATTTAAACACTTGCATTGCACAGGATGAAATTTGCTACTTGTACTCGTGCAAAAGAAATGAACAGAGAATTTCATACTAACCAGAACTTGTCTTTATATCGTCAGGGATCATAGTTGTTTTTAAGTTGTTGAAATCTCAGAGGATTTGTTCCATGCTCGTCAGATAGCTTGGGTTGTTGTACACTGCAACATAACACAATAAGATTTTCCAAAAAGAAAAGTTGATGTACTCTTAAATAATTTCCTGTAAAACCACTGATATAGGGCCTAGACATACAGATACATGTACCAAGTCACGTGATAGTATATAGCATGGTTAGCACAACCTCAGGTAAACATCTTAGGTTTATCACTATCCGGTCTAGTTTGTATTTCTCAGGTAGCTGAGGCTATCAACCATTCTTTGCTGTTGTGCTTGTCAAGATACATCACTGTAATTGTTTTAGATATCTTGTGAGATAGCCACCACCACTACTGACTACTAACATGGCAACCCTGTCTCAAAATGACCCTGACTGAAACCATCAGTACCAAATTATTAAAACAGTTTGATGAACAAGATCAACAGTGCTATCAGTGTCATTCTATCATAAAGTTTTAACATTGAGACTTCTTAGTTCTTACCTTTAGAGTTATCCCCCCTACCATTGGAACTGGATTAACACTCCAAAATTTCCACACACATACTTAATCTTCTCATCTGAGTAAAATTTCCATACCCTTTCTTAACCTTGATATTCTTGATGTGGTTTACTGGTAGAAGTAGCTTTTGTAAACTTGTGTTTTGGGAACAGGTTTTCTATATTTGATTATATGTGTACAAAAGATTCAGACATTAACAGTTATATGTCTCCAATAGCTATGTCAGATAAATCTTAACTGGAACAGACATGTTTGTCCATACAGTAACTGTATGATGCATTTCCCATAAATATACTTAGCTTGCAAGCATGTGTGGCATATCAATTAACTGGGTGAAAAAAATGCATGATATAAACATTGTATTTCACTTACCTTGATATTGTGCATGGGACATAACTGAAATACACATGCTTTGTGAAAAACAAGTTTAATTGCTTCAGTTAGTAACTCAATTTTCATCAGTCACTATTTTTGCATCATACTGTGATCTGAATATATTACCAGGTATTTAGGACAGGTTTTATTCAAATGTCTGAATCTACATTTAAAATGAAATTGTTTTATGTCTGTGGCCAGGATAGCTTGTTGGAGGCCAGATTTTGTCTGCTTGCTTTCAGGAAGGGTTTCTGTTCAATCTTTGCTCATTGAAGTCAAGATTAAACAATGATAAGTTTATGTAGATGCTAGATTAAAGCCGACAAATCAGTGTCACAGTTGTCATGATCTGTTGAAAATATTAAAAAAGTTAACTACATTTAATTGATAAAAGAAAAAACTACTCAAGACAGATTGTTGAACCAAAAATATGTATTAGGGAAGCCAAAGCAATGTTTCCTCATTCAAATTTTAGAATTATTTGAGTACAATTTATTATACATAGATGGCTGCCTATATGATACCTGTCTTGAGGAAGTTTGTTATATCTACATGTATAGTGTTATCTATCCAAGGAGCTGCATTATGAAAAATTCCCCAAAATTGTTCTGTTTCTTCATAAGCTTGAATTCCAGGGATTATATTTATGCTTAAGTGGAGTTAATGTGGGAACTTTTGGAAGTTTTGTGCTAACACAATTTTTCTTACAATTTTCAAGGAAGTCCTGCCAAAGTCTATCGCTCTCCTATATAATCTGTTAAATAATAAAGGCAACAATAACCACCTACCAACCCTAGAATATGCAAACAGGAAACACTTGCTATATTTTTTGGCCTAAATCATTCATGAACCTGTATACAAGGGCATAAAAAAGCAATAAATAACCTTGTACAAGTGTATAGCTGTAAATGAAGACTTAATCTGTAATTATCACAATACAATGTACTACAAATAAAAAAGTAAGGAAAATTATATTGAATTAGATATTTCCTGGATATTAGAACTCATTATACACATGTTTGAATTTATTGACCAATATTTATTAACTTTGTAGGAGAACAAAGCTCTCCATGACACAAATGAGGACCTGAGTGCCCAGCTTCTCACCAATTGTTTGGAGGAGGGACGCTCTCTAGTCCAGAATAAGGAAAACTCTTTGGCTGCAGAACTCGACCATCTCACCAAAGAGGAGGTAACTTGGGTTTCAAGAGTTAGCTCCCTTTTAGTTGTGTAGAGATTGAACTTAATTACTGTTAAAGTTCAATGAATTATTCTAATTAACTTATAGTAATATCGTTGTAGAAAACTATTTTACATTTAATTTGGAAATCTTTCATAAATTATACTAGATTTTGATTGGCTGACATATTTATGATAACTTCCTGAATTTTTTTTTTTTTTTTTACATTTTGATAATGTTTATAATTTTTTATGTTTACTTCAGTTGATGGACAAGTTGAGAAAACAAACAGATATCAATATTCGTCTGGAGGCTTACGTCGACCGGATACTCCTACGAATAATGGAGATGAACCCCACCCTGTTGGAAGTGTGAGAGTTTAAACAGTGCTTGTACTAACATTGAAAGTTGTTTTTATTTATTGTTGACAAATTTCTGTGATATCAATACTCCAATATTGAAATTGTTCTACGTTGGAGATTCTGAAGTGGCATTGTTTAAATATCATGCATGTCGTCCAACATTAGAAATTTCTCGTAAATATCATTTGGAAGAAGTTGAGAGCATCTCCTGTTTTATATACAATGCTGGATTTTCCTGACCACACTGCCAAGGACTAGCTAGAATACACCCGAATGTATAGCAGGTCCTGGGACAGGGTCACATTTTATAAATGTGATATTTGTCCACTGTACTAGATCTGCTATAGCCACGGGCTGGAGAATTGTCTGGGTTTCCTCTACACTACTGAAGTGTGGACCGACAACACTAAACAGATATACATGGAAATTATATCCTAGGTTTGTCAAGTTGCTTTTCAGAATGTGCAATATTAGGATTTAAAGTTGATATCCTAAGAAAAGAGAGACATACCATATCAAATAAATCCATAAATACATTGGAAGCCTAATATATATCGGTGGTAAAAATGTCGAAATGTGGTTTAACTTCATTTTAAACAAGCATGACTTTAGACATTCCTAGCAGGAATTGTATATTATACTTAACATCAATTAGAACAAAGAGCAAGCATTTGATTTGTTTCCACTACAGGTAGGACAGAACCTAATACAAATCAGAAAAAAATGCAGAGTAGGACACACCTCAATACAAACCAGAAACAATTGCAGAAAACGTTATAGATACAAAAATGTATTTGTATGATTATTTTTTTTTTTTACAAAATCGTTATTACATTACATTAGTTTGATAGTTCTCATTTTACCAACTCAGAAAACACCTTTATGGCATCGACAGTATCTACTTGTATGAAAATGTAAATAAATATTATAAAGTTTGTTGTTTCCATTGGTCATTGTATAAATGACCAGTGACTCCTACTTGTAGGCCATAATATGTCCACTGTACAATCTGGATCATACTACAGTGGACCACTTAAATCTGGCATTTTACTTACATACACTGTACTGATACAGTATAAAAAGGGAGACACATTGCTGTGCTTGCCTTAATATATGCTCAACTCTGTATTTTTATACAACAAACCAGTGATATACAAACCATTCCATCCTATGAACACATTTAAGTGCAGAATACCTATTTTTCATAGAGAGAAATATTTGATAAAATAATGGTTTTAAAAATCATTGATTCACACATGTGATTGCATAAATTGTTATTTAATTTGTCTGTGTGTCAGGTTTTATATCTTTGAAAAAATCTTAGTTTTTTTTTCATATTTTGATACGGTAATGTATGGTGGTAGATTTGTACATGTTGAGAGAAGTGTAAATGGGAGGTGCGATGTAAGGGAGGTAACTCGCATATATTTAGCGACATATCTCCAAGGGAGATAACTAGTATAAACTTATATATGATTGTTTCAGAGAATCCAATAATTTTATCACAACTACCATAGCCATTTGCAAGAGTAATCTACATTTGATGTATTCCAAGTAATTACCTGGTTTGTTTGTGTGTGTTTTTTATGTTTTCTATTTTTAATGTTCTGTGATGAACTACTGGAACAATTGTCTCAAATAAAAATGGTAGTAGTCAGAATTGAAATATTTGATGAAAAAAAATACTTGTCTGATGCGTCATTTTAACAGTGAAAATGTTATGGAGATAGCTGTACCACTGTCGTGTAGTAAAACGTGTTTATAGGAACGAGTTTCTTCATTTTTTTCTCCTTATCTATTTTTCTTTTTTTAAATGCTGAAATTCTCATCTTATAGTCAATATAGACATTTAAAATTAACTTAAAAATAAAGAAAACCCCATTATCACCCTCATTTCGTGGTAGTTCTAGTCTGATTGGTTGGTGTAGAGACTTAGATTAATATTTTAAGTCTGTGTTTTGTGCCATGTCCTACAGTACATATAACATATTTCAGACAATTTCTAAAAACAGTCTTCTACAGATTTTAAAAGTCACCTGTCATGATGAATATGACTGGTGGTTGCATGTTTTTGTATGATTGTGATGATGTGAAATAGCCCATTATTTGTTTATTTATTTTCCAACAATAACTTAATAAATAAATATAACTGTGTTTTTATTTCCAACAAATTTGATTTCCATTTAAACAAATCATGTATTTAGCTAATAGATAAATTCAATGTGTTAATTGATTAACCAGGTAATGTAAATCATGATTTTTTTTTTAATTTACATTAGTAAATTTACATAAATGGGCAGTGCCTATGTTATATATTTGAAATTGTAACAATTTATTATTTATTCAAATCTATCCAAACTTATATTATAGGCTACCATATTTATTACAGACACATTCCGTTCTGCAAGCCGGAACCTAACTTAAAGAGTACTGATTATACTGTGATTGTTTCCATGTTGAGCATGGTCAATTTTCCATATCCTCAGAAAAATTGCAGAATTATTTAAATTAGTATTTTTACAATTTTAATCAATTGTTTTGATAGACTTATGAAATAAAGAAAAGTATATTGTGACTATAAAGATGACTATTGAAACCTTTGAAATGTTAATGAAGATAGGACATAGTGTGTGAAAACTCTCAGGGACTTGGCAACAATTCCTAAACTCACAATCCCTTGATATGAATTATGATACATTATCAAGGTCATGGGGTGGAGGATCTGTGCCAAGTTCCTGTGTAAAACCGAAATATTTTGTAACTCCTGGGTTATGAGTACTGTTGTGTGTCATAATGTTGTCACAAATATAATATGAATGTAACTGTTTTCGTATAAGTACACAGTTTTTTTCTCTGTTTTTCGAAATGTTGCAAATAAATTAAGTGAAAAAATGCAAGTGTTGTATGGAAAAATAATAAGATGCACCAAAGGAAGATTGATAAAATGTCACCTTTTATATGTGTCACCTTTTATATGACCTAAAATGTGTATCACATGTGTGACATTGAAGTCAATAATGTATCCGCTCATGGCCGATACTTTGTCTTCCTGTGAGTATCGGAATTTAGATTTGGGTGTTTGTTTTTTTTTGTATTTAGCTTGGTTTCCTTGACCAAATTTGATGTGTGGATTATCAAATGTGCAATTCATGATCTGGAATACTACGGTTCAATTTTCGGTAAAGAACATGATATTTGGTTGGATTTTAGGCATTGGTAATAACTCTTTCAGCACTGGTGTGTATAAACATTCAATATTCAAAATCAACATATTAAAATGCTTCTCAATCAGAAAGGATTTTTTCTTCTGGTGTTTTTAATTAATCAAGAGAGATACGCATTTTAGCAGAATGTCATTCCATTGAATTCTTGTTATTTCATTAAAGTATTCAGTCAAACAATTCGTCACGTACTGTTCTCGGTTACATAAATTAGTTCATATTCTTGTTACTTTGCTAATTATTCAATGCATTTTAATAGAAAATAATTTGTTCATATTTTTGTTGAAATTTTCATCAGATTTCCAGCCCAGATTGTTGCATATATATATCAGTTAAAAAACTTAAAACAGGTAAATGAAATATGAGATTGGTCATGGTTTGTGTTTGACCATTGAATGGTTTGTTATTGTCTAATGAGTGCCTTTAAGACATTATTCAAAGACAGTATGTTGAACAAACCAGCCCTGTTAGTTTCGAGGTGTTGTTGCCGTGGTTACAGAGAATCACCTCTAACATTCAAATATGTTATCACCAGTAGGTCTGTCGTTAGAAAAACAGCAAAGAAAATGCAAATAAAAAACAACAAATACTTTGTGGTAATTGTCTTGTTTTGTTGACAGTAAAAGAATATTATAGCTGCAGATGGTCAGCTTCCTTTGATATTTAATGGCTGGGTCCGCTATCAAACCACCAAAGTTTCCATCAGTAGGAAGATGGAGTCGACGGATACACAGACTATAGGCTACAGAAAGACCAATGCATACAAGTATTTTATTACATTTCTCTTTCTCGTCACAGTACCTGCAAACAGTTATGATTTTATGCTGCTGGTCATTGAGTCAAGTCATCAATTGCTGGATGTTTCAACCCTTAACTCAGAATATCCTCAAGATGGTGTCAGCAAGAAGTGCTCAGTCTCCTATCCTCCATGGCCTGGATTTCAGGGTCTTTGATCTCTCCTTAGTCAACAGGATGCCCCTCTCTGCTGCTTGTGCCATGTTGTTGATGGCCTTTGTACGTGCTTTTCCCTGAACACCGATCACCCCTATTATCTTCCAGTATGCTTCCTTTCGTGGGCCTCGTTTTCTGGTCTCCCTTGTACTGTCAGATCCACTAAGACAGGTTTCTGTGTAGAGCTGGACTGAAGATGCATGTCTGGTTTCAGGATGGGGTGGAGGGTTCGCTATACTATTCTAGCCAAGGCAAGCTTCTTTTCCATTTACCGTTAACGTCCAATGGTTGGCTCCTCCAAAAATACCAGTTGTTCCTGTCCTACCTGGTTTGTTCTTCGGCTGCTCTCCTTCTCTGACGAAGCTGACGAATCTGTCTGCTGTCCCTGGTCGTGTCTCCAGCGATATCTGCTTTGTTGCAGAACGGCAGTATTTGGTCCAGCTTTCCCACTGTCGGACTCCAGTTCGGTAGATTTGCTGGCGTTGGAATAACGTCGTATACTCCCTTCAAGATGAATTGGAGCTGTCACGGTGTGTACTCCCATTTGTTGTCCAATGTAAGTCTCCTTTTACTTGTTTCCCATGATGGCCATGACCCTTGGTTGTCCATCTCTGTTCTGACGTGACTGCTTTCCCATCTAATTTGTTACACCACTGGTGATATCGCCCATCCGTCAGGTTCTGCCCTGTTGTCATAGTCCTTGTCTGCTCTGACTCGCAGCGTCGGCATTATCATTGTGTCTCGGACGTGACTCTTTCTCTGCCCTGGATGCTGACAACTTCCTCGCCGTCATCACTTCGACCCCTGCTGACTTTCTCGTCTCTGAGTCTTTGAGGATCATGTTGAATCTCGCCGACCGTGTCTTGACCTCATCTACAATGGAAGAAAATGGCAGCTGAAATTTCGTTGTTCTGTTGTGCTGCAAAAGAAAATCTCTGGTATCCAAAGCCATCGTCGTAGGTGCCTTGTTGCCCAATTTTACCGATGTCTATGACTTCTATGTCCTGTATCTGGTAGAAACAAAATGTAATTAAATATAAATGGCAATGTTGCCTAACAGGTATTTGTCGGTGCTTCATTTACACAGTTACAAATGTCACAACTGCATGCTTAAAGCAAGTAAACTCATAACAACCATGCACAAGTAATCTTGAGTACAACGTAACGCCTTGCTATGCATTGTAGTTTATCTCGTCTGTAATTAGGTCATCGCCAGTGGGTTATTTTCTGTGAACTGCTTTTTGTATTTGTCTATTCGTTAATTATCAAACCGGTTTAATACTAAAACCGTGCACCATAAATGTACATTATCTTGATAAAAACTGTTCTAGTCCTACCACTACATATACAGGATATCGATAAAAATGTCTAGATTCAATCTGAATCGAGGGTGAAAATTCTTGGTTCATGTATTCAAATATTAAAATTACATGAACAGTGTATTCGTCAAGCACACAGGAACATTGTAAGATTTCTCAAGAACAGAGGCAATGTACGTATAATACACACATATATAAACAGTTTTAAAATGTGTACCAAGTCCCTGTGACCAGACATTGTCCTTGAATCCATCGCCAACTCCAACTAACCGATGAAATCCGTTTTAACAGGTCCCCGTTATATTGGTGTACAAGCTCTTAGTCGTCACCCTTGATAAGATCGAATTAATTGTAACTACTTAGCGTGCCCACTTAGGGAAAGTCAACACTCACACCTAAATGGGCGTTTTATACCCTCCCCAGAACCGGTCTAATTAGGTCTATGGACAGCTCCTGGGTTTTACGACCGATCAGAGGAAGGGGAATGCAGCACCTCACCATAGAAACTCCATAAAACGGCTGTTAAAAACACTGACGACTGTGGCGGAAAGCTGCGTGGTAGGGCATTGTCGATATATATTTGATGAACTGTATCAACTAATAATATTTTACATCTGATTTAAATTTCAAACCTAATACATCGATTAGAATATTTTTATAGTGTATACTATATATTGTATGTTTATGGAGGTTCGGGTTAAAGTATGTTATGTACACCAGCTTCGTGCATGATTCATCGCGGTACAGGTAGACTACACAAAGGTGAAGGTCGTCCTCACACTATGTCGTTGAATATGTCATACACGTCTGTTTGGAAAATCTCTTGTCTACGTGTTTTAACTGTGAACGTTATCGCGTTCCTTTGACATAGGAACGGTGATAAATTGACTTACAAACTACGCGGACGTGCAGTTGCACGACAGACTAGTGATGTCATTGTCCTTTATCTGCTTCCTTATGATTGGTACACACAAAACAGCTTTTTCTCGATATCCTTGACACCCTTCGGTTACTATTGATATTGCGTGCGTCAGCCACTCGAAAATGTATAAACACTAAATGTGTACTTCAAAATTATATTAGTTTCACGGTGTGTCATAATTAATTTCTTCGTAATCAACCGCGTACCACATCAATGTTCTGAAAATTTGATAACGTTTTGAACCGATATAGTTGTACAATCAATATAGTGGAGTTTCCGATGGAACTTTTTCTATGTATTGATGTATTTTAGTATAGTAATGTGATTTGTCGATGCGGTGATTCGTATCAGTATCAAGTAATGCTGTTCAATGTTCTCGTAAAACAACACAGTACCAATGTCCTTATGAAGGAACACCAATGTTCTCGTAAAACAACACTGTACCAATGTCCGTATGAAGGAACGCCAATGTTCTCATAAAAACAACACAGTACCAATGTCGGTATGAAGGAACGCCAATGTTCTCATAAAAACAACACGGTACCAATGTCGGTATGGAGGAACGCCAATGTTCTCATAAAAACAACACGGTACCAATGTCCGTATGAAGGAACGCCAATGTTCTCATAAAAACAACACAGTACCAATGTCGGTATGAAGGAACGCTAATGTTCTCATAAAAACAACACGGTACCAATGTCCGTATGAAGGAACGCCAATGTTCTCGTAAAACAACACGGTACCAATGTCCGTATGAAGGAACGCCAATGTTCTCATAAAAACAACACAGTACCAATGTCCGTATGAAGGAACGCCAATGTTCTCGTAAAACAACACGGTACCAATGTCCGTATGAAGGAACGCCAATGTTCTCATAAAAACAACACGGTACCAATGTCCGTATGAAGGAACGCTAATGTTCTCATAAAAACAACACGGTACCAATGTCCGTATGAAGGAACGCCAATGTTCTCGTAAAAACAACACGGTACCAATGTCCGTATGAAGGAACGCCAATGTTCTCATAAAAACAACACAGTACCAATGTCCGTATGAAGGAACGCCAATGTTCTCATAAAAACAACACAGTACCAATGTCCGTATGAAGGAACGCCAATGTTCTCATAAAAACAACACAGTACCAATGTCCGTATGAAGGAACACTAATGTTCTCATAAAAACAACACCGTACCAATGTCCGTATGAAGGAACGCTAATGTTCTCATAAAAACAACACAGTACCAATGTCGGAATGAAGGAACGCTAATGTTCTCATAAAAACAACACAGTACCAATGTCCGTATGAAGGAACGCCAATATTCTCATAAAAACAACACAGTACCAATGCCGGTATGAAGGAACGCTAATGTTCTCATAAAAACAACACAGTACCAATGTCCGTATGAAGGAACGCTAATGTTCTCATAAAAACAACACAGTACCAATGTCCGTATAAATGAACGCCAATGTTCTCATAAAAACAACACATTACCAATGTCCGTATGAAGGAACGCTAATGTTCTCATAAAAACAACACGGTACCAATGTCCGTATGAAGGAACGCTAATGTTCTCATAAAAACAACACGGTACCAATGTCCGTATGAATGAACGCCAATGTTCTCATAAAAACAACACGGTACCAATGTCCGTATGAAGGAACGCCAATGTTCTCATAAAAACAACACGGTACCAATGTCCGTATGAAGGAACGCCAATGTTCTCATAAAAACAACACGGTACCAATGTCCGTATGAAGGAACGCCAATGTTCTCATAAAAACAACACGGTACCAATGTCCGTATGAAGGAACGCCAATGTTCTCATAAAAACAACACGGTACCAATGTCCGTATGAAGGAACGCCAATGTTCTCATAAAAACAACACGGTACCAATGTCCGTATGAAGGAACGCCAATGTTCTCATAAAAACAACACGGTACCAATGTCCGTATGAAGGAACGCCAATGTTCATGTGTGTACATCACTCCGCGGACTTGGATATGTGAGTAGATATGCGATATTGTTACGTCAGAATGGTCATGGTGAAGCAAATACACTGTCTTTAGAAGTAGTTCACATGGCGACGGTCTGTTGAAGCAGCGTCGGTGTTGTCTTGAGACGTGTACATGTATAGTTTTGTTGAATCAACTTATTTTTTTTTTTTTTTTTTGTGGCGTCATCTCGATATTCTGATTACAAATGTATATTCCTTTATTGATATACTGTATACAGGGGATCTCACTTATAGTAATACTGTATCCCGCTTATAATATTTTATACCTAATTAGTAATTTCCAATGCGTTGAAATGTCAATATTAGAATATTTTTTACTGGTTGGAAGTCTTTATCGAGATAGAAAAATGGCTACACAACTACGTCCCTGCGACAACAGAATTCCAGGCATACAGTTAACATAGGTTGCTTAACCTATTAAATCCGTTATATGAATAGAGGAAGACAGAGCCGTATCAACCAAGGACAACTCTTGTTTATAAACACAAACCAAAAAAAAAGCAATCGCCTGTGTTCTAAAGTGATAGACATGAACAAGAGATATCGCAGGCACTACTCCTTCGGGGGCTTCGGGGTCTTTTATCGAACCGATCATCTGTACAGATGGGTGGCGTGCCATCAGATACGGTACCTGTGTGTCGGCCTCTTTGATCTTAGGTTAAAAGCTAGACGACCACATATCGGGTTTACCTTGAACTAACTTATTAGCACCAATGAAATAGACAGACGACATCTGACTAAAAGCCTGTCGTTTTCTCACGTTTGTTTCAAATGGTCGATTAAGTAGACTAGTTGTATAAGTCGACCTGATTAACTAATAACATGAGTCGGTATGATTAGTAGAAATATTTAACGTATGTTACTAACTCATATGCATTCATTATAACTTGGTGATGATGTCGATTTCAGGTTTTTTTGTATATTGATTAGAAAGCAATTAGTCTTACATACATATAGATCCAGCCACCGTGTCTAATGTTTGTACGTCAGAATCTGTCGACAGACATGTTAATGCATATTAATGATCATCATTTATAGCTTATTTGTTTTCCCCGACCAATCTGTTCGCGGATAAACGCAATGCCATTTGTCTTCCTTGTTAATTCCATAATATTTCAACAGTAAGTAGGTGTGTACCAATGGACATATCGTAATCAATATTGTCATTGAATGTTTGAATCTCCCCTGCTTGTTATACATGTATACGAAATGGCGAGTCTATTCAAAGATGTAGCCATAGACACTGGTATTCCTCATTCCGTCTGTGTTTCCCTAATGCCATATTCCCGCGGGCTGTATAGATGAGAACTATTCCATATAAAGATAGGATATATGGATTCGTCCGATGAAGATCTTGTGTTCAGACCACTGGGAAATAGAACAGAAAGACTTATTGAATTAGTGAACAATAAAAATATATGACAATACAAAGATGCACGATGAGAAATTAAACATTTATATGAAATGCGACTTTTGGACTACAGCCTCTTCTTTGGAGATGTAGATAATGTGTAATTTCCGGTATAGTGACTTCGCACCAGTATATCGTACTGTTGCGAACATGTCCTTAGCAATCACTGACGAGTCCTAGAAGAAAGAAACAGTTGTATAAACGGCAGAGCAAAAATGAATTAAACTGTACCATATATTTAACTCTGAAGTTGTAATGATGTACAATCCTTATCCATACATGATTCAGTTTATGATGTATAAGAATTGGTTAATGTATTTTCTATATATTTATAAACCAACAGTAGCCTTCACCTTCAAACACTGAAATACTAGCTCACCCAAGTTCATATACGTTCGATCTATTTTCATTGCTGACCTTTGCACACTACAGTGATGGCATGGATTTTGAACTGGATGAATACATTGCATGCCCCGATTTAGACTGGCCACCAGTCCCTAAGTCCTAAGTTTGTTTGTTTTAAGAAAATTCTAGAGAGGGGCCAGTCTAGCCCCTGATTCCACTCCCATCTTACGTACGGCGGGAGGGGTTAAAATACTCGTTTGTATCAAATACATAGTGGTCACAAAACATGCCACTTCTTCGTCTCGTAAATTGTGATCACAAGTTTTAGAATTCTGATGATTTCATAAATATAAACCAAACCTCTTTATAAAACATATAATGTTATCTTATTTATTTTTCAGTAAGGCGTTTGAGTAAACATGTGCTGTTCTACCAATGGAAGTAAAGTGGAATTAAAACGATTAACAGTCCAATAGTTGCCTAACCGTCTCCGTAACACCGTGCTGTAACACTACGTACTTGACTTTTCATAACCCACAGTTAAGATTCATATTATGCATATAATGCTGATTATCTAACAATAAAAATCGCCAGACAAATGCAGGTAACCTTCTCCATTGTACTTCAGAATGTAGGTAGCCTTTTCCACTTCCGCTTTACAGGGTACATTACCGCCGGTATAATACCATCACACTAAAGGCCAATCAATATTTGTTTTTTATTTTATCTTTTCAGTAATACACCTGGTTAACTATAGACATGTACTTATGTTGGACATCCGGCGGTCAACCGACACCTGGGGGCTACTAGTTAGTGACCACTCCAATTGGCCCTAAAAATGTCAAGAATGCCATGCCAGGTCCTGAGGTAATACTCGTCAATCCATTTACTTAATCGGCAGGACTATCTGTACATGTAATGGGGCTGGCGATCCTATTGTTATTGTGACAATGCTATCTATTACTGTTATCATAGATTTTTTTTGTTATTATTTGCTTTCGTCGCGTGTTTTCTTTCGATTTCATATAAACAATTCACAAGACATTGCTCATCGGCATGTGTGTGTATTATATACATCGCCGTGTCACCTGCATATGCAATATCACGCCCGGACGCAGTCTTAATTAACCATTCGTGTGTACTAATTATCGGAGAAATATTTCTGACACCTAACCGAAATGTTGTTGTATATTAGCGACGCCTCCTTGTGTCGATATAATTACATCACCTGCCTTCACAGGTGGCACCGGTAGACCGAAACCGCCAAACAATCTGTTCGCAGATATTATTATCATCTTTATTTCCTCCACAAAGAAGAGCATGATAATACAAATACAATCAATGTAACGTAGATGATACGTGACTATTTACATAGTGATATCAAGCAAAAAAGTGCATGCGAGTTCACAATATAATGTTATATACATATGCATGTAGTTAATTATCGTAGATATAAGTTGAGTAATATATATGTCTTATATTCCATGTACATAAATATATATATATATACATATATATATATATATATATATATATATGATACTACATGTATTAATTATGTGTACAAATCAAACATTCGTTTAATGGCATATATGGACTCTAATCTAAATTCTTCATGATCAGATTCATTCACCTGATGGTTCATTGGACCACCTAGTAAAATATGTATTAATGAATAATCAGGTAGTGAATGCAGATATGTACTTAGTTCTATACTTGAAATGGATGCTATAATACACCATAGATTATCACGGATATTATCCGTTACAGAACACTGCAAAATAACATGAGTTACAAAATCTGTGTAGAAAAGGCCACAGTGGTGACATAAAAGCTGATATATATTCATTACACAAATAAACAATAGATAACAATATATTCAGTGACCGATATAAAATCACATGGTGTGGTGTAAATGAGACTGTAGTAATCAACTCGGAATAATAAGTTTTCAAACAGTAACTTATATTTCGATTTCCTCAGACTTAATGATTATTTAACCTACTGAGTATTGAATAAGTGTATTTGTCGTAATATTGGATTGACATCTACAGATCAGCCGTGACGTAACTGGTTTGAGTCACTGTGGTGTGAAAGCTCGTGATAAGATCGCGTCACTTTCCTTTGTGAAATAGTTACGTCACACGCGATAAGTGTAATTGTTTGCTTTACAGTGTGGTCAGAGGCAGTGACCGCAAACGCTCTGGCGCATGGGCCGTGTTTATTTATGCAAGAAAATCAAATATATTATGACAGGGTATAAACAATGTCTATAGGAAAATCTGGACAAGGGTATTTCAATATGAAGGGTAAACAGTCACATCTTATTGTGTGTTGTTCTTTTTATGTTGTCACAATAACCAATGCCGGTAAAAAAAAAAAGGAAACAGGGATATATGGATATATATCCCTGTTATATCCCTGAGTCATGTCTAAGGTGGTTTGAGGTACACACATTACTAACTCCATGGACATTTGTCTTTCACATAACCTGTTAATAGAAACTGGACGACAAAGAAAAGATCCTCACAATTTAGGATTTTGGGATATTTTTTTTGTAAAAATGACGTAGAAGATGAATACGATTTCATTTTAAAATGTCCCTCCTTTAAACGGTCTCAGAATAAAACCTAAAGCCTCATTATCCTGGTTAATCCCTCTGTCTGAAAGTTAATCAATTTACTATTGTAACTGGTAATGTCAGAGACGTACATACATGTACATCTATGTATGCACCTGGTAATGTTAAAGAATTAAGTAATCTGGGCAAGTTTTTGTACCACGCATCTTTACTACGTTCTACTCTGATGGCTTCTAGTAACTAGTAGTTTGATCTATACTATCATGTCGTATGTATTGCATTGTTCTACCAGAGCTGACTTGAATTATATTCTATGTTATTGTATATATGATGTGGATGAGATGTACTCTCAAGACTGATAAGGAATTGAAATTGAAATGTACGGTTTATGCTTAAACCCTATGCCCGTGGTTTGGGTAGGGGATGTTGTCCTTATTGCCAGAAAATCCCTTTCGTTTAAATTCCCATTTTCCACGTAAAGAAGTGATCTGTAATGAGCCTTCTTTAAACAGGAGCTGGTGTAATAGAGTACTATGGTAGGGTGAGTCATCCCACAGCAATCATACCTTTTATCTGATCGGGTTTCGTGGGAAGCTACCATTAGTTGGCTTTTGTCACCATCATACCTGTACTGTTTACCTGGCCATGGGCATAGCCTGTGTAGTTAGTTAGCTGCCGAGTTGATCACTTGTTTCTCGATATTATTTTTTATTTAAGATGTAAAAATAGTTCTTTCTAAACACAAGAAATTTCAATAACGTATTAATGAACTCATGATCATTCTCTACATTGATCGTTTTAGAGACTTGATCAACACGCCATTTTGTATTGGGTCTGAAATGCATCAGTTCAAAACGTGTGCAGAGATTATAGTATGGGTAGCATCGATCGTCACTCATGCGTGAACAGGTGATGTTGACCCGAAACTGGGCAATGGTGTTATTGAATCACAGACAATCTGTTGTCACTTCGAGTCATGACCATCTCTTTTTGTTTGAGGGAACAGGCTACAAATTGAATCAATTACACCTTCTAAGACAGGTGTTGCACGCGACCGTGAAAGGGTGGTCGGTTATCTCGACCAAGTTGAATAGTGATAACCATGTAAATATATTTAGACCGTAATTATCATTTCCCTCGACTAATATTTGACAAATACGCCTAGTGTCCTCGTAAGGTCTTACAGTTTCTTTGGTAACTTGAGCACCATTAACTCTAAAAATTAATCATATCAGTAAAAAAAAAACTGTAGTTCAAATTTTAATAAAAAAAATTCTCATCAACAATTGGTTACGATAACCAGTGTTAATGATAGAATGATAATAACTTTCATTAAGTCATTCAGAATACATTAAGCTTTCAGGAAATATTGAATAAATTTATATATTTGTTATAATCGATTCACTAATAAATCATGGAGCAAAAACAAAGAAATCGATCGGCCACATTCATCATGCAAGATATATCCTGAAAAACAGTATTCCCTGTAGGCTTCCATATGACATAATGATAAGTCCAAAATATTTTCAAATACAAAGTAACCAGAGAGGTATATGTGATAGATAGATAGATAGATATACGTCTCTGCAGGGACGTACCTGAAATAACTAATACTTGTATTATAAAATGTCAATTGTTCTCTAAAAAGTGCACAGAATTTTATCAGGATCAACAAAAATATGACATCACGTTGTTCCAAAACGGACGTACTTTTCGGATACAATATGTGTAAAATTGACACATATCAATCATGCCGGTAATAGTTTTATCGTAATCCCGCTAAATTACACTAAGTAAACAACGCGAAGGGGTTTCCCAAGCCGCCGACTTCCGTCTGTCGGTTTACTCAGCAGGTGCGCCATTCATGCGTACAAAAATATAGTTCATATATTTCAAAGCATTGATTTCTTGAATACTATCAGAACAACTTAATCTAATTCTCCTTGAGATTTAATATATTCAAAAGTAATAATTTAGAGAAAATTTTTAACGAACAGTAGTAATCTAAATTCCATTAATTTGTAGTCATTAGCGCGGAGTGATATTTGATCGGGGGACATCCCGGCGTGTATACTACAGCTTCTGGCGCGGGTTTGAACTCAGGTGTCGACAAAAAAACAGTACGAGAGGGTGTGTTTTGGATTAATATCCGCCATTGATTTAAGAACGTGATCTGTCTGAACCAAAGTGTAGGTATATATCTCTGTATAAATGTTTACAAATCGATGCACTGAGGCACGCTGCATCTTCGGAGCATCTTTGCTAATTTTGTTATTGATTTTAAACCTTTGTCCACAATGCAGCAGCAGTGCTCATTCTAATGTTTATGTTCCAGGACGGGATCTGAGGTGTGACGATGTTTAAATTCTTAAAAAGGCATCCGCCAAAGGATAGTGAGGAACGGGAAAAATTAAAGAAGGAATTGTTCGGATACCGTCGGGTGAGTAGATTGCATTGTGAGGCAGCCATATTGTGTGATTGAACCTCCGAATGAATGACAGAATAGTGAGTCATACGCGGACTCCCCCTGCTTCACTTACGATACTGTCAACGATCTATAAAATGTTTGACCCAAGTCCCAAATGTTGGAAATACATTGATCTTACATGAAATTGTGTTACGGGGTTTGGTCTTGGTATGTTTAGATTCTGTTTTGTTAAATATTGCTAATTACGATGCAGGTAGCATCTATTGCATTAGCGACAGGCGAGCTGTAAACTATCGAGATAACCCGATCTGTTGAATTCTTTTTAAATAATCATCTGTTTCCATTTTAATACCTCAGTAGTCTCCTTCATAATCATTTCTGTATATATTTTTCTAATGTTATTTTGCCAAGCCTTTCAACATTCCAGACAATATTAACATTCTTAGATGTGGGTGGTAGAAAAACAAATTTCAAATTCATGGGATTGCCCACATGAATAATTAAAGAAATACAATATGTTTGTATGTCGCTTATATTTTCATTTTGCTAAATAAATATTTGAATAGCAGTTGTAAATAAATAATTTTTCTTGTCTCAATTTTCATTATTATATATCGTGTTAAATTGTCCTTGTTATATTGTGTTAATATATTAAACAATCAGGCCCTGATCATGATCATTTGTAATTTACTTTTTAATGTTCAATCTCCGAGACAAACTACTTTTTGAAATGTAATTGTATGTTTCTTGTATGTTTGAATTAGATCATGTGACATTCCACAGGTATGGAACTACTGGGGAAGCAGGTTGACACTGTTTGTCTGTTTGATGTTAACTTTCCTAACAAAACGATAACTTAAATAAATTGTTCCAATACATCAAACCTGTTCAAATTTTAAAATTGCATCCAAAGCCATTACAAAAACCTAATTTTATCTCCATAATATCTAACATGTACTGAGATTAGGCTGTGAATGTATAATAATCTAAGGTAGACATTAGATGTATATTGATTTAAAATCTATTTCCTTGTAGTGTCTTGACCATGGATTTCCCAGCAAGCCATCATGCATGGCCCATGACTCCAAGCTGCGACTGCTGGCAGTTGGAACGAAACAGGGTATCATCAAAGTGTATCCTTTTTGCCTGCTGAATAGTCACATTCCTTGGTGTTCACTGGGGTGTGAATTGTCAATATGGTGAAATCACTGAAACGAAACTAATGTTATATTATGTATGCATTCTTGTGTAGTAAACAAACCTCCCTTACTATCTATATCTATAATATGATATGAATATCTTGCTTGTCATATTCAACCTGGTAGGGAACTGAGTTGTCAGCAAATTTTTAACTAAAGATTGCAGTTGAAAAAAAACCTGTTCAGCATTGACAGTATATGATTGTATGTTTATTACAGTCAATGTGAATGATAAATATCATTATGTACCTTTCCCATTTTGAATGAGAATATTTTTCTTATTTTATGTGTGCATGTTATTCAATTCCTAACCATATTCGAATACGTAAATGTCTAGACTTATATCTAGCTTGAATTGTGAGCAAGTTTGAATAGTTTTGTATTTTCAGAGTTTATGATATGTTGACAAGTCTAACACCTGAGATTTGATCTTCAAAACAATACATGAAAGATGATTCAGTTAGCTTGTTACCTATCAAGAATTGACTCATTTCTCTAATGTATTGAACTTTAGGAACAGTTTATCAGTAAGGGTGTTTACACAAAAGAAGTGTTTTGTTGTCCGAGCCATTTATAACATAGTCGAGGATATTACACTGATAACACATGTATACATGATATACTATGGGTTTTGGATCTGGGTAGATTTGATAAAACATTTATCAATCTCTTAGTGTGATTGAGTCATCAAGTACATCAAGTACACCAGTTGCAAGTTGATTGACTTTTAAAAAAAAACAGACACGAAAAGATTATTTTTGAAAGTTGCATTGCAAGTTTTAGTGCTTTAGAAGCAAAAATTACTCTTGTGCTTCAATTTGGTAATTATATGCTGTAATAGAAGTTACAATGATTTGGGAAATTATGCTAACTGTTGTGTTAAATGATAAAAGTTATTTGGCTAACCTGCAGTGTGATCTACCAGTTTTTATGAAGTGCTTATCTTAAGTTTTAATTTAAAGTTATATATGCAATTAAAAGGCAAGAGTAATTGGTTAAATGAGGCACATGTATTGTTAATTAAAACTATTGGTTGTCAATGTAAGTGGAGGCTGAATTAGGATAATGACAGATTGCCAGTACTCACTCTAAACTACTTATTTCCTGTTGAATTAGTTGCCCATATATTGTTGACATTTTATTTCTAATGAATAACAGCTGCTGTCAAATACTGATACACAAATCCATACCCTGAAATTTCCATTTGTGCATTGTATGATGTTATCACCATCCTGGTTTTGCTGGATACAAACCACTATGTCTTTAATATGCATAAATATTGCAAAGGTTTAAACAATTGTTAAAAGTCAAACGAAAAAAAAAAAAAAGAGAAAATTACACCTATATACCAAGATTAACCATGTCAACCAAGCCTATTTTGGCTAAATTTAAGACATCGGCCATGCATATTTTTGCTAGATTTAACACATCAGCTAAGTTTATTTTTGCTAAATTTTCCATGTCTGTTTTCCTGGCTAAAAGTTGTGATATCACATGAATGATAATACTGTGTTCTCATTGAAGCTATCCCCCCTATCAACTTCCTACACAATATATGTTGGAATGTGGAAGCATATACTTTGGGCCCACTCGGGGTCAGGAGGGGAGGGAGTGTCCTATTTCCTTGTCAGTTCCTGAAGTAATTGTGGTCTGTTGTATCATTCTGTCTCCTTATGGTATAACTGAAAAAAATGACAAAATAATTACCTGTAGGGGATTCTGTAGGGGATTAAACCTTTTTAGCTGAATTATTCAGTGACTGGATCAATAGTTTTAGGGAGACTATTTACAACTAGTAATGAATTGCCTTTGATACTGGAGTTATTAGTTTTTATACCCAAGTTCTCAGGTCCAGTGCTTGGAATGACTAACACATTTGCCTGTTTGGTTGGAGACTGACCATCACCATCATGACCATTCATATTATATTAGTTTTAATTAGGGTCCAATTGTGCAGATGACTAATAAATCTATATTTACCTGTAGGCAGACAAGATCTTGACCTTCTCACCTGAATTCTAAGGTCCAGTGGCTGTGTTGACTAATAAATCTATATTTACCTGTATTGAGGCTGATTCAGCTGATGACTGTTATGTGCACCGGCAGTAAAACAGGGTGCGGTTGACACACACATTATACAGGGCACTAATGATTTATCCAAATGTCGGATAGTTTGTGTTTTTCAGTAAATTTTAACTACATTTTTTCCCTCTATAAAAGCAATTGTATAATTAATTGTCAGTAGTTCTTGGCTAGTATGGTAACTTGTGTATTTTAAGGGTAATATTTCACAAAAATAACAATCTGATGCTTAGTAATTTTACTGGTTTCTGGTGACTGATCATTTACTGTTATTCTCTGGTGTCTTTAAATATTGTACACAAATTGTCAAGCATTACTATATATTTAAATCTTTTTAGATGTTTATGTATCATCATGATGTGCAGCTTTATACAATGCGTTCAGTGTGATTATCATAAAATATTTGTATACATTGTCATTGAGGTTTCATGTGTGGTATGACTGTCAATAGATAATTTGCTTACATCACTTCTTGTGCTGACTTATATACATGTATAACCTTCTTCGTTGTGTCTAGGACTGCAATTGTATGCTGAAGTCTGAAATATTTTATAACAGATGTACAAAAAAAATGAAATAAGATGTCAATACAAGTAAAGATGAAGTTCTGTTTGAAGTATAAAGACTCACTTAATCGTTGTCATGCAATTATGTAATATTTAGTAATGTTAAAATTTAGGTTGTTATAATTTATAAGATCTACATCCTGTAAAAATAATTTTGATAAGGAATATACTCATTGTTTTGAGTAGCTTTTTATCCAGAGCATATTTTCTTATATTTATTTCGTGTATGCAATTAATGCTATACTGTTTTTATATGAAATGTTGATATGACATCCCAGTTCATGAATACAATCACAAGTATTGTTAAAAGGGACTGAATCAATGACAATTTTATTTGGATTCTTGTAAAACTAGCGGTGATTGCAAGATACCCTCATTGATCAATTTAGATTAGATATGAAAAAGGAATGCTCAAAATGTATGTTATTTTCATTCTAATATTTGTAATTTTGGACGTTTTCATTATTTATTTTAAATCTTTCCACAAGACGCATCATCTTTCACACCTTATCTGGTAGATCAGTAGGTCTGTGTGAGGATCTTCATGTTTCCTCAGTAAGTGTCTTTACATTTTCTCGTGAGATATTTTTGAAAGTGTTCGGTCATGGGTCAATTCATTGAAATTTCCAGAGGTACTCATCCATGACATTGTGACAGTTTTCTCATAGTAACAATATTTTTGTGTAGTAAGGTATTTACAGGTCGAGTGTTGGTACACTGGGAGTGGTGACGTTCCATTCAACAGATACCTACATTGTCAAGCCATTTTAAGATTCATTTCAGCTTTTTTTAACACCAGATGCTCAAATTTCAACTGATTATTTTTCACAAGGCAACAAAAACTTTGTTTTTCTTCATGGATTCATTTTCAAAGTGGGCATTCATGTGGAACTAACTAGTTCGAAAGAGTAAATTAATGAAGAAGTAAATTTTTGACAGAAAGTGATGGAAGAAAAGTTCAGTTGACTTGAAATTACTTCGATTATTATTTTGTTTCATAGATAAATGTATAGATAAACCTGTAAATTTTGAAAGTTATTCACCTCTAGACTGTACATGTGTTAAGTTTAAGCTAAAACTGTTATGGGTAGGTATCAGTTTCTAGTCATTGTGAAGAGAAAATACTGTTAAACTCTTATCATAACTTCATAGCATTGCCTCAAGTGAGCTTAAACTATCTTGAATGTAATCTTTGAGGCATTCCTAAAGGTTGAGTGAAAGCTGTTGATTCAGCATTATTCAAGCCCAATCTGTAGACATTTAAAACAAATGTTTAAAAAAGTGAAGTGAATCATGAAATTCTGTTGGTGTGTTACGTAATATGGTCTAATATGGTTTTCCTTGTGACAGTGTTGCTGTGAAACAGGTGTCTTGGCTTGTAGAATACAAACATCTATTAGGTTACCAGCTAGCAGTCACGAGATTTGAATACATGTTTTACTTAGAACTTTGAATTTTTGTTAAAAAAGAAAGTAGAAATACAGTAAGAAAAAAAAAGACCCTTAGTAATTTAACAGAGGTTTTGTGTAGTGGTTTTCCTTGTGTCAACTAACTGTATAGGTAGTTAGAGGTTGGTGCTACTAAAGTACTGATGCTCTGAAACTTGGACCTAGTTCAGGTGTGAAAGGTTAGCTAAAGTACTACTTTTGTACTTTATTAGGCTGAAGACAGAAGTACACATTTTAGATTCTTCATGAAACCTTGATAGTACATGTACATGTATAAATGGTTCAGTAACAGTTGACATAGGTTTGTCAGGAAACATTGAGTGTATAAGCATTGTCTATTAGCTTGGTAGAGTTAACAAAGAATGATGACACCCTTGTGATACATACTGTTCTGTTCTCTGTATCAATATTTCACAAGCTGGGAATTGACTTGGATGGAAATGCATCGTCTGATGTCACGTTTTACAAAAATGTCTTATCACGATGATTATAACACTGCAATGAAGTGCATGCATATATTGTCCCATAGGGTTAATACTGGCTGAAATTCTGATGTTAGGTAATGCCATCTTATGTATTTTGCTATAATCAATAATCCTAGTAACTAGTTGAACCATTAGGCGTCCATGTAGAAGGGATTTTGTAACATGTGTTGGGGTTGATATGAATGTATTTTATCCTGTGTACGTGTGTTATCGTGTTACACTTGGTTGGACCAGTACATTCAGCTATATGGTAGGCCTAAAATTTACCCATGACAGTCTGTGGTAACCCATACCACAAATGGATTTTGGTGCCTGGTTTTAAGACTTCATTCTACTCAATCTATATAACTATATAATTTATCCTGTAATAAGGAAGGGGTGGTGAGTGGCTATAACCATATATTCATCCTGTAATAATAAGACGGGGGGGGGGGGGGTTAGAGGGCTATAACCATATTTATCCTGTAATAATGAGGCAGGGGGGTTAGATGGGCTTTAACCATAATTATTACAAGACAATTAAACAGCATCCATAAGAAAAATGCAAAATACATGACTGGGCATATTATATAATTACTAGGCTTGGGTAATATCAGTACACCTTACCTACCCTATCTCTGGAATCTGTCGATAGAAAATTAAATAATTTTGTTTGATATTTAATAATTTCAAGATATTTTATTTTTGTATATTAACAGTAATTTTGTGGTACCGGTATATATGACCTTCAAAGGTGTTAGTGTGACCCATGATTGGCGAAAACTTAACTAGACATGACCTGTTCACACAGATGTTAGGAAGCAACTTTGACCTCAAATGTATTTGGTCTGTTTAAAGATCGCATCCAGAGATTCAAGACCAACTGTGACAGTTTCAGATAGAATCAAATGATTACTTTCTGTTCAATAAGATTGCTAAAAGGTCACAATCCAGAAATCATGTTGAGCTGATTGGTTTAAGTTCAGTTGAACTGGACAGCTACTCAACACTTTACAGATCAGAGATAGTGTGGTTTACCTAAAAGGTCCACATATTGTGGTTTGTGGTGCTGGAATATCATATAGTTAAAATGCTTGGGGCGTCCTGATTTCTTTTGCTGAGTCCATTCAGATTGTTGATACCAATTATGTTGTAATGAAGTAGTTGTGGCTTTGTGATTGTCCAGCAGTTTGGATTCTATTGTCCAGTGTAAAGTCGAGGTTATAATGGACAGGAAACCCCATGTTGTTGCTGAATGCTGTGATGATGACCTTGGCTTAGCCTTCAAGTACAGTCTCTGGAGAGATCTGTCACAGTTAGGGGTTATTGTCATTGTCTTCTTCCCTCAAGATCTGCTAAGAGCTGGATAGTGATTTTATGTGAATATTCAATATTTTCAGATGGCCATATGGGTTAACCGGTTCACACGATGTTGGAACATAATGCTGAGTAGTACTGAGATGAGGGGAGTTCCATTTAGCCTATTGATAAATTAGTGTCAATGATTCTCAAAATAGTGGCTGTGAATAAACAGAACCAAATGTCTATCATAATCATTTGTTCGCAGGAAATAGGACACAATTACATTCTTTGTGTTCTGGTTGGATAAATGGTCTTATTCACACAGTTTATGTGACACAATGAATGCAGGAAAAAAGGGCCAAAATTCCTTCACAAAATAAAAACCACAGGCATGGCTGGTTTATAAAAAAGAAAGATAAAAACATGCCATTCCTATCTCGTACACAGACCCTTGCCATGAAAACCTGGTCAGTTTGTGATAAGGGAAGAGCAGCTCCTCTATACACTGGGTGTAATGCTATCATCTCCTCACGGCTACTGTAGGTCTCTCAAACTTCTATAGGAGTTCCAACATTCCCAACCCTAATATTCAATGGTAATCTATAAACAATGGCAAGCAATAGTATATGGAGATGGTCTTTGTGAAATGATTGGCTCATGTTAAAAATGCTGGAATGTTTTCATTATTTCAGTTATGATAAGGCAGATATTGTTCCATTTTAAATAGACATGGTTGTTAGTGAATTATTGTCCCTACTATGGGAGCATTGGTTGTTTGTAATTTGCTGACACCTACAATAGAAGCATATTACAGTATGATGAGGCCAATTACAGTACTATGTCAATAGATCTATTATAATTCTACCAATATTAGGACAGTGAGTCATATCTCGTTCTGTCGACTATATATTTATACCTGTCCTTGGTCCCAGGTTGCAGTACGTTTACATGCACATTTCAAGTTTCCTCAGAGGATAAAGAAATCAAAGTTTTTTTTATTTTAGTAAGAGTCTCTTAAATAAACAAATGTCTTGATGTAGTCATGCTGAAATGTTTGCGTATATCATCTTTGAAATATAGCAATACTATTACATAGAGAAATGTTTCTTCTTTTGTAAATATGTAAGGATGGGTAGCGTGAGAAAGTTTGGTATACGTGAGTAGCATATTCAGTGAACCAATCTAACTACTCAAATTATATATGCTTTCAAATGTTTGTGAAAAAAAAAGTTGTATCATAAACAAGATATGATGACTTAGGCAGATTTAAATTTATTTTTGACATAGTTCGACAATTGATAATTATGAATATATATAAACCAATGTTATTAGAATTTCAACTAATCTAAATATATAATTGATGGTTCTGTTTTAGTAAGCCTACATTTCGTGTCCCAGATTATGTGTTAGGTTTATTGCAAAAAATCAGCATTTTAACTATATATTACTTTCAGTCATATTGGACTTCGAAGTCTAATATGACCTGAAGTAATAATTCTGTCAAAGGATTTTATTCCTTGGATTTTAGGTCTCATGGATTCTGAACTATTCATTAATGTAGCTATTTCATTGGTAGTAACTGATGAGAGGTTGTTTGTTTGTACTTTGTAATAATTCAGCAATGCTTGATTTTGATAGCAATTTTTCCATTTAATGACACAGTGTATTTGCATAGAAAATTAGTAATTTTGGTTTCACAGTTGGGTAATCCAATATCTATGAGGACACTTATTCAATCTCCTTGATGGTAAATCAGTTGCACTTATACAAGTTCTAAATGAAACATTCCCTGATCAAACTTGAAAAGGTATAGGGTCACTGTATGAGTTTTCTCCAGGTTCTCTGGTTTCATCCCACAGAAAGACGCCTCACACACTTCCATCTGGGCCATCAAGAGTGATTACTATACTTGGTAGAACTTGTTTCACAATTGTTGTAAAATACAAAAAAAAAGCTTTGTTTAAATGAAACATACTGTGATTCATGCGTCAATTGGATAGTGATCTGGGAATTAGTTTACTGGATTTTGATGTTCTCTTGTTAAGTTTAATTGATACCCATCTGTGTTTTTAACTATTTATTTGCTCCACATAAGTGTTTGTAGACAACAATGTCTCTGTTGATGACCAGTGATTCCCTCTGGCCCATTGATCAGACACCTTATACCAGGACATATAACCACCGGCTGTAGTATCTCACCTGATCCAGTGGCTGAGTCATTTCAACAAGGCAGATCCATAGCTGGACAGACTCTGAACAACTAGGTTCAGAACTGAGGTCATGCTGGTTTCCTTAGGTGTGTCAGTCATTAAACTATTTTAATAATCATTCCTGACCCCTCACTGATCAATCTTTACTTTCATTTTCTGTGTAATGGAAACTTTGACATTTGTCCAGATACTTTCATTTTCTGTGTAATGGAAACTTTGACATTTGTCCAGAAACAGTTGTGGCAAGCTGATCTCTGTTGAAAAGAGTGGGCCTTGGCCCCTCCTCTTGAATATTTGTATAGATATGGAAAGTCAAAGTTCATATCTATACAGATTCACTTTCTCTCTGTTTTAATAACATTTGTCAAACACTGGCCTGTACCTACCTCAGCTCATGATCATTTGACCTGTAGTCATTCACAGCAAAAAAGGGAGTGTTTTCCTTTCTGATTAATACCAGTGTTTAATATCAAGTAGTGTTTATTAACTGACTTAATCAGGTAGAATATTTTATTACAAACATACATGTAATGAGACCACTTCTCACAATCCGTTTTTTTTTACAAGAGATGTTTTGGAATAAAAATAAATTGCAATGGAATTTGAATGGAATGATTCAACAGTTGTGTTCATCATGGGTCATGATGTCTATGTTCACCATAGTAACGTTTCATTTAAGATTCAAATTAACCATAAAATGAAACTTTAGATCGCAGAAATTTTCAAAGTATGTGTATTCTACCTACATCCTATATAGTGGGACAGAGGACCAGTTATTGGATAATGTAGTGTAGATCTTCACAAATTTACACTTCATGATCTACAAATTGTTTATCTTCAGACAGAGAATTCCTGTGAGCATGATCTGACAGCAATGCCCTTGTAAGCAATTTTCAGGCCAGATATAAAAAAAGGGTAGAGAGACCATACTATGTGAAATTGAAAGGTAATGGAAGAATTTGAGGGGTCAATTTCCGCTTTGAGGGCAGATTTAACTGTTAGAGGCCGATCGCGATGACCCTTCTCAGTATAAAAGTACTTGAGGTAAATATTTCTCGTCTATACAAGACAGTACAGCTATCCAATGAGGTGGTAATCATTCATAAAACTGTGTTGTTGGTCTGTAATATAATGTATGCTGTGACCTACTACTTTGTATGAAGAAGAATGAGTGGAATGCTGGGATGAAACCCTGCCTGTAGTTGTGTGAGGTGTCTAATAGACTTTATAGTAACATACACACACATGCTATGTATACATGTAGACAGTTTATACATCTGGCATGTCTACCTGTAATTATCAGCCCTATTTAAGTTTTTAGGATCCAAATAACTATTAGACCACATACAGCTGATCCTTGTAAGTCAAAAAATTGATCCCTGCAGAGTTAATTAAGCAGATGGGCTGAGCTACCAATTTGATACTTATACTCAGGCTATTGAGGGCAAACTGACAACTTGACAGGTATTTTCTCCCAGCATTATGAATTTAATACCATATGGTGTAGTTAAAAAGATGACCCATGCTGTGTTGTTTTTCTATCGCAAATCAGGGTTATGAATCATAAAAGGATAATTATGACCCATAACTGGAATAGTTTTACGAGATTTATTGTTTGATGAGCTAGCCTGTTCAGGTGAGGATCGACAGATGGGATTGACATAGTTTTCAACAAAAGGAAGTAGTTTTATGGTCGGTGATTTTGTAGTGTTATGGTCATACTAGAACTAGGTGACCTTATTATCATATGCTCTCTCAACTCCACAGTATCAGGGCTGTAGATGAAGCAGTGGTGAAATGCTGTAAGACTGCTGGTCGAGATAGGTGGTTTGTGTAATATAGTTTTTTTTTGCTGACTCATGAAATCTAAATTTATGATTTGGTTACTCCAGCAGGACAGTATTTTCTGTAGAGGTTACTATGGTGATATGTCTGTCTGTATCCCTCCAAGCACTATTGTGAATGCCAAGTAGAAATACTAAATAGATTCCCTCACTAATATGTCAGTTGAGGTGATTTATAGATCTCGTTGTTGATCCTGGTCTGAACTATCCACTTGTTTATAAATAGCCTTCGGTCAAAATAAACCAGAGATACACCAAGATATTGTAGACCATGACATTATCTGTATCATTTCACCACAAAATGTTATGTATCTAAAATGTTATTATGCATTATGAAAATTTATTTACCTGGTGTATGAAATAGGTAGAGGGTGGACTTATTGTTTGCATGTCAATGAAATGAATATATACATATGTATATGTGTAAGGTTTAATTGGTCTGCAGTTATATTAATACATTTTGTATATGAACGTCTTACCAGGTGTGGGTTTATTGTCATGGTAAATACGGTATGTACTTGCTGAAGATGTCTGACTTTGTAGCACTGACACAAAGTTGCATGTTTTGTGTATCAAACTAACAACTAATATTACCAGCTGATGGTTTACTTTGATGCAGTAGGCATGAAAAATAATGAGATGAAGTGATTAGATATTATACTGGTATTAAAAATGATCATAAAAAATTTGACCCTTAACCTTTGGCCTTAGTTATGGACAGCCAGGTGTGGAGCTTACAGGTGAATTGATGAGCGATGCTACAGTCAACCAATTATTTTTCCTCAATGAAGAGGTAAGATGTATATAATTTTCTCATAGAAAATGTTTTCCTTTAATATTACAATATAACCACAAAACCAATGTTGGTATTTCAGATTTCTTATTAGCTGTGATTCTGTCGATGTTTCATTTGTATATCAATTCAATTTCTCCACCAGATAGGGGAGGGGCATTAATTGTGATGAATACAGTAACCTACATTCCTCTGATGGCCTGGCTATATGATCCTGTAGACACTAGGTGTTGTCAGCCATATGTTACCTCAAATTATTCATATATCTGTCCACGCCAGAGATTGGCAACACCTGTTTTGGTATACATGACATCACAGAATCACCCAGCTGTTTCTACATCTATGTTTATATAGTTTTGTGATATATAATATGAAAACATTTCAGATTGATAGTAAGTACCTGATTTTGTATTAAAGTCGTCAGTTTGGAATACCTTGATGTTGAAAGATTGACCCAGAGTTGTATTGCTTACCATTCAACTGTCTGAATCAATTTAAGAAATTACAAGATCTAACTTGAGATGATCATCAGATAAGAATCCCTATATAAATGAAGTCTATAATTTTGTGTCTCTAGTACCCAAATTTATCTGACAAAAATTCCCATTAATAAGGCCACCATTTCCCCATGTTTCGGTAAAAAGACCCAACAAATGACTTTTTTCTGAAATAAAGAGTATCAAATCCAATGTGGACGTGTTTACATTCTCATCAGGACAATCAAATTTGTAGATTTCTTAGATAAAATAACAGGAAGTATTCTAAATAACAAAGTCATATTACAGAGTGTCGTTCAGATGAAATCTACAAATTAATACAATCATTTCATGGTCAGATAAATGCAGGATACAAATGTCTATAATCATAAGCTGTACCATGATCCAGGTCTGTGGGAAAGCATTAGAGTGAATCATGGCTAATTGTAAAAAGTTGTCTGTAATTAAGATATGAAAAATTGTGTAATTTATCAACTCTGGTAATCCCAAGATTAAATTTGATGCACATTGCACATAACTTCCTTCAAAGCCTTTCATTGCTTTGTTTCTTTTTCTGTAGGGGAGACTGGTGGCGGTGAGCAGCGACAACACCATCTATTTATGGGAGATTAACGTTAAAAAAGAGAAAACCGTTCTAGAGAATGTTAAAGAATTTGTCTTTGGAGTAGAAGAAGGGTAAGAAAAGTGCAATGTTACTTTTGTCTGGTCGTTAAAGGTGCAGGTTGTATAATCCTCCAGCTACAACTGATCTGGCAGTCATCAATCTATTTGGCCTTCTGAATTCATTGTAAGTAATAACTTAATGACCCCAGATTTTTTGAACCTCTTTGAGATGTTGCATATTTTTCTTGATTCTGTCTTGCAGAGGTATAATTGACAGACAGGAAAATAAAAATTGGTGCAGAACTTACAAAATTACTGTGTTTTATCTTTGGTAGCCATCAATAGCAAAGTTAAGCATTCATAACTCATTAGTTACAATTCAAGTCTGCAAATCCATTTGAAATGGTTATTTAGTCTATCTGAAAGGGGAAAAAATTAATTAATTATACTATCTGCTATGAAATATGATACACAGATTTCTAGTTTCTTTAATACCAGCTTAGATTACTCTCCTGTTTACCGTCTGGCTGTCTGATGTCACAAGTCACAAGTCTTTCAAATTTCAGCCCACTTCAGGAGCTAGCTGTATAGGTTGCCAGCTTCTAACCACACTTGTAACTGATATTCTCATAAATTTACAAGTTATGTGATAAACTCATGGCTATTTAATATGGAATTCATTAAAATTAATAAAGAATTTTGTATGCCACTCGTCTAAAGGCTCGTTTTATATCAAATTATTGAACTCATATATTGAATTCCATATGAGGGCATATTACATGGAAACCATTGTGGCAAACAGATACATTCTTTATTGGCATAATTGGCCTAATGTCAACTTGCCCTTAGCTTGGGTGAAATTTGTATTTTAATGATTCCTGTGGGTTTCCTACTGTATTGAGTGTAATACTGTACTGATACAAAGAGTAGATATAAAATATCAAGATTGTTAATTGATTATTTTTTGGTGGAATTAAAAATTTGTCTTGTTTTGGTAATGAAAAATGTGATGGAATTAAAGAGTTTATCTCATTTCTGTAAAGTAAAATGAAGGCGATCCATAATCTATAGATGTGTCAATATTGATTTTACAAGACTGGCATTATTCAGTCTGAAAGTCTCATCACCATTAACATGTAAGGACCTAGATCCCTAGGTATGATCAGATTAATTTCCTGGTTTTATACTGTTTTGTTTTGGTGTAGGTAATTTCGAAAACAAGAATATCAACATCTTGTATCATGTACTTTGACGATAAGTTGAGAGCTTTACATATAGAGAAAAAATCAATCCATTTCTTGGAGTTGGCTAGCTATGCATTTGGAGCAAATCTCTTCTGATGCTACACAAAGTAACAGTCCTCAGTGGTCGGATCAACGCACAACATTTCAATAATTGATTACATCGCGGCAGATCATGGAAATGAATAGTGGACAGTTTTATTTATTGTAGACGGCAGAAAAAGTTAATTCAGTGAAAATCAATGAATCTTGTTTTTCTTCATTAATGCATACTTTCAGCTTGACTGACTGGTAACTGTATAAATGTGTGTTGACTTTGTCTGTATTGAAATCCTTTTCCATTCAGTTCTAGGTTATGGTAAAGTGTACATGATTATCTGAACTGTAATATATTTTTTGATTACATTTAGTCTCTGAAGTATTGTGCTCAGTAAAGGTTAATTTCCTAGAAATAGAGTGTTGTATGTTAAATTATTCTCTATTCTTCAATATGTAATACAGTACATGAAATCTCTGAGGGTTTGGTGCACATTTAATGAATTTTATGTGGTATTTCCATGGAAATTATTGATGCTGAGATGATGTAAATGAAGAAAAATTCTATTTTTATACTGCAAGTAGCATACATGGGAGCTTGGAGTATTTTATACAGGAAGAGGGCTTTTAAGGCCTAATTACATCAATGATTCAACATCAGTTGTCCTAACTTGACTTGAGTGGTTACCAGTGAAGTATTTGTGAATGACAATGTATACAAATGACTCAATGTGGCTTTGTCATAGTGGCAGTTTTATCAGGCTAGGCAATGTCTTCAATTGTAAACATTGTCTGATATGCATTTAAAAAAGAAATCAAAAAAATCTGAAGTTTTGTTACTGAATACGAGAGCTACAAGAGTTACTATATTTAACTTATCTAAAGTGTTCATCTTTGTAATCTTATAGTATATTATTAGGAAATGCCCTTCACAGAGTGTAAAGATCCTTAGGCTGTGTTTAATATCTTAGATCTTGATGCTGTTATATATGTATATACTTCAGGATCAGAAGCTTTAATGGATGGATATGTTTATGGATGAATTGGTACAGTGTTATTCAACATAAAATTACTTACCGTTTGCTCTGTCAGCTAAAATACTGCTACTATATTAAACCTAAAGATGCCCCACCAGTATATCAAACCTAAAGATGCCCTACCAGTATAGTCAACCTAAAGATGTCCCAACAGTATATTAAACCTAAAGATGTCCCACCAGTATATTAAACCTAAATATGCACCAGTATATTAAACCTAAAGATGTCCCACCAGTATATTAAACCTAAAGATGCCCTACCAGTATATTAAACCTAAAGATGTCCCACCAGTATATTAAACCTAAAGATGCCCCACCAGTATATTAAACCTAAAGATGCCCCACCAGTATATCGAACCTAAAGATGCCCTACCAGTATATTAAACCTAAAGATGCCCCACCAGTATATTAAACCTAAAGATGTCCCACCAGTATATTAAACCTAAAGATGTCCCACCAGTATATTAAACCTAAAGATGTCCCACCAGTACATTAAACCTAAAGATGCCCCACCAGTACATTAAACCTAAAGATGTCCCACCAGTATATTAAACCTAAAGATGTCCCACCAGTACATTAAACCTAAAGATGCCCTACCAGTATATTAAACCTAAAGATGTCCCACCAGTATATCGAACCTTAAGATGCCCCACCAGTGTATTAAACCTAAAGATGCCCCACCAGTACATTAAACCTAAAGATGCCCCACCAGTATATTAAACCTTAAAATCCCCCACCAGTATATTAAACCTAAAGATGCCCTACCAGTATATCGAACCTAAAGATGCCCTACCAGTATATTCAACCTGAAAATACCTGACTAGTGTATTCAAACGACAAATGCCCCATCAGTAGGTCTTTGTCTGCTTTAAAGTTTCATCTCTTGACTGTTATGTAATTGTTTTTGTGATTGTGGCATTATAACTTTCAAACTTGCTTACTGCTCAAGGCAACATTTTAGGGTAACTATGGTGACAAGGTTTAAGACACTCTCCCAAGGTCACTGCTCAAGGCTAAATAATGCCTTTCATTTACCTAGCTCATGCTATTTTAGGTGAAATTATTTTGGAGTGCTGGCCTGTTAAAAGCCTGAAACTTGCACTTTTGCATTTGTAAAGATATTTTGCAGTTCTTAACTTCGGCATATCCTCAAGTTTTTTGAGAGAAGACAAAAACAATAATTACACTATGTTAACTAATTGTAGATGCATATTATTTTACACTTGTATTTGAACCAGCAACCTCTTACTCTTTATAGTATAATGTGACCGGGTGGGGTGTGCTGCTGGGTGTCTTCGGCAGTATGCTTCAGTGAGATAGCACTTTAAATCGGCAAAAGTTCCGGCCTATCACAAGGAGACTTAACACGAACATACCGCAGCCTCCCAAAACACACATACGCACTCACCACACTCATACATGTCGCACGCACGGGAGGCCGTCCTTAAATGACCTTAGATGTTAATAGGACGTTAAACAAAATAAACCAAACCAAACCAAACATGTATACACCCTTTCTCTAGACTGAAGAGGAATTTATCCTATCGCAAGCTATAAGTAGTACCTTGAACTTATGATATTATGTTATTTAAGTATTTAAAAAAATAAATTGTTTGATATGTTTCTTTTACATCAAAGTTGAAATTAAATATCTATGTTGTTAATTTACAGCAAACCCAAAAACATATCAGTATGTTGTGTGACAAAGGATGGCAAGTGTTTGTTGATTGGAACAGAAGAGGGCAACATTTACATGCTCGACCTACAGACATTCAAGCTCATGGAGCAGATCGTCTACCAAGATGTTGTCATGCAAAAGTAGGTTCAAGATAACCCCTTTCAAATTCCTATTGGTAATTTTCTTCAGTTTACTTGACATATTGTACATTTTTAAAGAACAATGGCTGGTCCTGTGTAGTTATTTACCGTTTGAGTCGCTACTATTGATGAGGTTGTTACAAGGTAATAAGTTTTGTCTATGAATGATATTGATTTCATCATCCTTTCCCTATTAAAACATATTCAAGATTTATGAAATGTAAAATGTGGTAGCAAGCAGTTTTAAATGCCCCCCCCCCCCCCCCCCCCCCCCCCCCCCCCCCCCCCCCCCCCCCCCCAATAAGGGGGGGGGGGGGTGGGGAGTTAAAATGTTTTTCAAAACCTTGTGGGTTTTAGGGTTTTAGTAGTGCTGCTTCTGAATTGTTAATATATAAATCGTGACATTTTTCTCTTGCAGTGTACCAGATGACTTCAAAGTTAACCCAGGTGCAGTGGAAACTATTGCAAACCACCCCACAAACCCCGACAAGGTGAGACAATCATTCTAAAAGCAAAACTAAGTTTTTGTCCATTAACAAATTGTACACTGGGTCGTAAACTTCTGTGATGAATTTCCAAGGACCATGTTTTCCAGTGAATATCAAACATTTCAGCAGGATTTAAATCTGTCTATAAATAAAATATCATTGATTTCTCCTAGTTTTATAAGGCATGAACTCATTATTCCACCATTCTCAAAGTAGTGTAAAATTTTACTGTGAGGCTAGTAAATGATTGTAGTAAGGTACATGATCATGGTCAGGATGCTGTAGTACCCTTTGTGGTCCACCTCATTATCCAGGTATCAACAGGTAGTATATTGATTGTCGACACATTGTTGCCTCACAGACAGTCCCCAGGGCAGACACATCGCGTAATGCTAGACCAAAAATAAACAATTGTCTGGTAGCAATTTCTGTAGGATTTAATCCCCAATAGTTTGGTTTGGAAATATTCCTATCATATTTATTGATTATGTCCTGCCAATTGTAAAATAATCTCACACCATCACAAATATCAATTCAATTTATGCTTTTGTAACCTTGGGAACTAGATTAAAATAAGAAGTGAGAATTAGGTGGTTATAGAAGTGGAACTTTGAATGTTATATTAGTTGTAATAAATATTGTGCTAAATTTAATTACATATAATATCTATTCAAGTATTATAAATAAAGCTGAGAAATGTGTATAACTAGAAAGTTGAAAATTATCCCAAAAAATTAACCATTTTATAAGGATAAACTATTACAGTGATAAAAAAATATTGTATATATATTGTAATTTTATCCGTGAATGCAATCAACAGGGGGTCTCTGATGGAAATATATATAGAAAATGTAAACTTTTTTTATAGAAAATATATGTTTTCAAGAATTATTTGTGTATTTAAATGATTCAAGAAAATCATGTTTCCAGTGGTCATCATTAAGTCTTACGATAATAATCTTGATGTAATGTCTCTTTAATTTGTCTTTCTACCATTCATACATTTCTTTTATCTTAATTCTGTTACCAGAATATTGCACAAGATGATTTAATACACAAAATAAACTGCCTTTTTCACTGATATTTGTTTGGTCTGTCAACAGTTCCTGATTGGCTACAACAGAGGGTTGATCGTCCTGTGGGACAACAAAGAATGCAATGCTGACCAGACCTACAACGCTACACAGGTGAGATAGCATCACACAATATTATCTATCCTTAGCTATCCGATTAAATTGTCTTGGGTGGTTGGGTGGCACAGTGGTAACACACTTGCCTTTCACCTAGGCGGCTGGGGTTCGATTCCCCGATCGGACGTGAAAAGGTATTGGGTCACCTGCCCGACAATGTGGGTTTTCCCCGGGTACTCCGGTTTCCTCCCACAGTAAGACCCCTCGCACGCTTTCATCTCCGGCCAACAAAAAAATATTAATATAAGTTAATATAACTTGTTTCGCATATTGTTGTAAAATGAATAAAGTTCACATTTTTTTTTAATTGTCTTCAGCTTCATGGTCTGTCCTGCTTCTCTTCCACATAGTAGTCAATAAGTCCTGTTCCGTGTAAATTTACAATCTCCATGTTCATTCTTGTGTCCCAGTAGAGATGATTTTGTGATACAATCCTCAATTGTGAATATGCATAGCTATTGCCATTGGACAAATCAATACACTCTGGCTGTCTGTCTTGAATATATTGAGATGACTTAACAGAAAGGTTGGCATTTTTAGATGCCTATGTGAATATGCTTTATAAATTATTTGATGAATTTTCCATAGGCAACAATCTAACTTCATATTCTCTTCAATTAATAAAAAAAACACATCATTGCAAGTCAAAAGTATGTTTCCCAGAAAAAAATATTAAAATGCATGATATCTGCAAATTAAGAAGAAAATTTAATTCTTACATTCATAAAAATTATTTTAATGAACCTTTGAACATTTTGAAGTAAACATATGTTTCTATATTTCCAGCAACTAGAGTCTGTTGCCTGGCACAGAAATGGTTCTGAGTTTATCAGTGCTCACATAGATGGTAGCTACATCAAGTGGAAGTCCACAGACTCCTCAGAGCCAAAAGAACCTGCTCTAACTCCTTATGGTAAGTTTCAACACCTCATTAAACTATTTTGTGCTAACATGGTTATGTACTTGGGCAAGACTCTTCTTCCCATATGGGGGCAACAATAGCTCAGTCGGTTAGAGTGCCGGCCACATAAGCTGAGATGAATGTGAGAGGTGTGTGGTTCGACGCTCCCTACACATAGCATTTTGTGTTTCTCAGGAAGCTGAAATACGGACTAGTCTGCTGTCGTGGTTGTGTCCTAGGGCAAGACACTTTACCCTAATTGCTCTGGATGACATGCGAAGTAAATTAACTGTATTTTGTTACTCGGTAAAATAACTAGAATATAGGTTTACCAGTCAAAGTTATTGTAAATATAATACCTTTGTTACACACCCATACAACCCTTTCATCCCTTTAATGAAAGATATAAAAATTAAAGTCTTCAGAAATATATATTTTAGTGCTTTGAAATTATGGGATACAAACAGGAAACACAGGTCTTTAATATTTTGATACTTGACACTTACAACCTTGACTTCTAATTGCCATATCAGCTTTTGAATAGGCTTCTCTATGTGTGTTAGGAAAAATATATTCTACTTCTGTTTTAAATGCATGAAATATTCATTCTAATATGAAACACACGATATTGTTATTCATATTGTAATTCAATGTGATTTGTTGTATGTGATTATGATACTAAAATGACAATTAAGTCACAAACATGATACCCAAGATTAGATGGTACATTGTAGTGGCCTATATTAAAAGGACAGACAAATAGCATAGATAGAATTGTGGTCTGAATCCTTCTAGTTGATACAAAGTTTTATGAAGTCTTGTGTTAGCAGATTAAGCTCATTGTTTTATCTGTAATGAAATTCAAAGAACACAATTTGATTTATAAATGTATCAACATTATGGGGAAAAAACCTGAAGCATTGCATATGAAATGCTTTGTACAAAATCCTTGATTAAATAATGTTTATAGATGTGACGTATGTATCCCGTTCAGTTGGGAGATTATTTTATTCTTCCTTGTTTTGCTGAGATTGTAAATCCAGGCAATGTTGTTAACCTCCTTTATTAGAGTTTTATACCAGTCCAGCACTCCATCCCCCTCAATCCACATCCACATGTATAAGAAATTTTGTTGTTTACTGGTGCGTAAACAGCATTTTTTTTTTACAGATATTTTGAATGATGTGCATTAGTGCATCATGTTTGAATAGCTAAAAATAAATTCAGTTTACTCACCAGTAAGCAGCACAAAAAAAGAAATTATATTTCTTGTATTGTTGCCCCCAAAATATTTAGAAAACACTCAGTCAATGCAAATATATTGGCATAATTGAAGAAGTGGACAGTTCTATGTTCTCTGAATCCATTCCTTGTATAGTTAGGTAATGTTGACAATTTGTGATATCCTGTATTGGTTGTTTTTCTTCCTTGTTAAAGCTAGAGGTTGAAGATGTTGCAATGGAGTTCTTCCTTTTCCCTGCATTATTTAGGGTCAAAATACAGGTCAGAGAGGTATTTCCATCCACAGATTTGTGTACCTTCCCTCTATGGCTGGTAGTTGATGAGGTAAACAGATAGTGGTATACACGGTAAAGCTGATGACAGGTGTGTAACGAGACACTTCCTTACCTGAACATCTAGGTAATGGTGTGGCCTAGCCTTACAGACATGCTTGACTGATAATACCGACATCCTGTCCTGTTTAAAACCCTGTAGCTGGAGATGTTCAACATGTGTTGTTTTGTAGGCGGTGGTCTTTTTAAAAAAATGATATCGTGTCTATTGTGGTTTTATGCCCAGTGGGTGGGCATGCCTTTCTTGAATAGGGAGTTTGTCTTTGATAGTAATTGATTTTAATCAGCTGGGAGAAATGTTCTTGTAATGACATTCAGCATGCTAGCACGGTAGAACTTCATAATATGAATCCAGAGGATCAACTGCTTTGAATGAATGTGGAGTTACAAACTAGCAGTATTGTCTTCCTCTTGTGGGATAATTGATACAACAGTTTTATCCGTGTCTTTATTATATTTTTTGAATAAGTAATTAAAGCGTAGAGGTAATTGCGAACAAAATATGAAGTCATTATATTTGCTGATACTTTACCCATCTTCTTTAATTTCTTGGAAGCTAACTGTTTGCTTTTTAATTTGTACAGCATTCCAAACTTAACATACATGTAATTTTCCAATGGAATTGAATTGTTTGCGAATCATTTCAGTTTTCAACTCAGTAATTTAGATAATGCTATTTCATAATTAGGGTAGAATAAAATGTTTGTTGAGAATGCTCAAATCAAAAGTGTTTTGACATTTGGATTTGTATTTTGCCATATTACCCAGTATAAAAGCCAGTATCAAATAAAAAAAACTTCAAGTGTTATAATGAAAAGGGGAAAGAAAAAGAATTTTGTTAAGAATATGCACACAATTTAAAAAATGCTAAAAGTCAAAGGATGGCAAATTTTTTTTATAAAGAACTCGGATAAATTTCAGTTTAGATTGAATGGAATTATTTTAAGATAATTGAATTAATAGAAGGAATACTTTGAGAAACAGGTGTTGTAGAACTGCTGAGTAACATGGTTGCCATGTGTATGACTCAGTGCATGTACAGCAGGGTAAGTGTTATCAGAGACCAGAGTGTCAGAGTACAAAATTTGCATTGGATTAAAAGAAATGCATATCAAAACTACCACCAAGGCTAATAAATAGCATGAAGCTGAAAGTACTTAAGTCCCTAATTGTACAAGGGTGCAAAATGTGAGTGTTAGATTACTCAAGGTCTTGCTGGTGGAAAATATGTTTTGTATGATATGTAAATAATACAGGGTGGAAAACAGATTTGGTTGCTATTGACACCAATAAGATAGACTTGGGTGTGCACTGTTTTGTTGCTGACAGGGACCCAGTCAGTGTCTAATGTGGTGTGTTATTAGACATGGCTGAATTGACGTTGTGACAATAACAGTTATGTTTCAAAAGATCTTTTTTTTTTCTCGAGTCCCTCAAACCATGCCTCTCTTTTGTTAAAAAGTATTCATTTAAATGAAATAAAAACCAATGGAATGTGAAATAAAGTTGTCTGAGAGAGGCAGACATGTGTAACGTTAGGATCTGTCTGTCTTGAGGTTGACAGGGTCATCAGATATCTTAACTGCTAACTGACATGCAAGATCGTTAAAGACTGTAGTGGCCGATTTCTGATTATATGTGATGCTGTAGATATATACCTGAAAAATATTAAAACACGAGTGCATGGAAGCATGGCTTGATTATGTAGGTAGGACCTACAAGTTAAGTGTTCACCCATGTGTACAAGTTTTGAGAATTTGCTTGGGAAATCATAGTGGAATTCGCTTTTGTAGATAAAAATTATTCATATGCAGTTTCAGTTTGATATGTATACATTGAGATCTGATTTTGTGACCTCGGACAGATTATTTACACATCCAAAATCATGTCGGTTGCAATTTAATGTAAAAAAAATATATTAAAAATGTTTGTATTGCAGAACCACAAAAAGGCCATCAAAATCCATAGAATCTTATTCTCCTACCTGTTTATAAATCAGTTGTGTATTTACATTTAGATGGGGCCGTGATAGCTCAGGTGGTTAGAGCACTGTCCAGGTAACCTCAGGTGAAGATCTGAGGTACATGGTTCGAGACTCCCTACCCCTGTCAGTTTGTGTTTCTCAGGAAGCTGAGATACGGACTAGTCTGTGCTGTCGTGGTTGTATCCTAGGGCAAGACACTTTACCCTTATTGCTCTGGATGGCACTTGATTGGCCTTCAGTATGTTGTTAGAGTGAGGTAGACACCAACTACTACAAGTAGACCCCACCTCAAAATGACGCAGACTGTTCACAGGGTGATAAACCCAGCAAACAACCAAGCATACTGTACAGAACATGCACAGTTGTTACACAATATATCCCTGTCTGTGTCACCCACTGACAATACCGTATCAGGCTGTTCATCACATGTAAGATAATGTTTCACTGGAGTGAGATAAAATCGTGTCAGAAAATGTCTATTCCTGTGAGAAAAGTATTGATTTTATGTAAAAGTAAAGTGTGGCAACATATTTCAGCATGTCTGTTAAACTCCATGTCATTTTTGTTACAATAAAACACAGATTTATCACCACCTAACTATGATGTGTCAGGGTAAGGACAGATTAGTGTCCTCATTCCTAATTGTAATTACTCTATGTTAAAGACAAATTTATGAAAAATGCAGTTTTCTCCTGAATTTTTTTCTACCGAATTCACCAATTTCTTCCAAAAATGGGACAAAAAGGCCCCATCCCATGAGTTTAAAAAAAACAACAAACTGTTCATGATATTTAGAAATCTTCTGCATGAAAACTGAATAGAAAAATAATTGATCAAAGTTTTTGCGTTCTCCACTGTTTTAAACACCACCTCTTGATCTGTTAGGAAGAAACATATTTATCCGAGTTACAGGAGCCATAGCTTAACAATGATAATATACATATAAACCTCACTTGTTATTTAGGATCATTATTTACTGTCGGTAGAAAACATCAACTTGTATTGAATTTAATGAATTAATGTCACCTTAGAGGTGATGATATACAATATTTATGTGACAATGTTGCTGTAAAAAGCCAACCCATATCTGTTGCGAAGTCAGTAAACATTATGCCATTCTCTTGTTATAAGCCCACCTCCTACTTTCAGTTAGAAGTTTTATGTCTTTGCCATCCAGTGGAATGATTTTAAAATAAAGATATATATGGCAAAATAAAATAATATGATAGATCTTGTTGATTTTCACCTTTGAAAAATTCTATATTTACAGGTCCATTCCCATGTAAAGCCATCAGTAAGGTCTGCTGGAAAACTGCTAAGAGGTAAGCATTGGTGTTCCTTAGAATGAGATAAAGTCATTTTCATTCTTGAGTCTTGAGATGAATTATCAAAAAAAAAAAAAAAAAAAAAAACATCCTCGAGAAATTTGAAATTTTTCTAGCTTTTCATCCTGTAGGTTTGAATAATCTATACCTCACTCAGTTTTAGACTCCAATGACATCGCTTTAGTGACAAGTTAAATTGTTTCTCACATTTCTTATAGATCTGATATCCAAAATATTTCTGTATGGTTTTCAAAATCAATTTCTCTACATCAATGCTTGATAGCCGAATGATCTGCTGTGATAATATCGACTCTTTTATCTTTTCAGTGATCCATTCATCATATTCTCTGGTGGCATGCCAAGGGCTAGCTACGGAGACCGTCACACCATCAGCGTGATGCAGGAGAATTCTAACAACCACATTGTGTTTGACTTCACATCTAAGGTGGTTGACTTTGTGACCATCACACGGGCTGATGAGAATGACACCAGTGAGGATAGAGATGGTATGCAGCAGTATGGATGTGATACAGGACAGAATTACAGTGTTGTTAGAGTTTATATTGCATGGGTGAAAGTATTCAGTCCCCTCCCCACCACCACATATTATGGCCATGTAAAATCTTACTCATGGTATTGTTTATCCACAAAAATAGGTTATTTTACCCAGACGCCAAATATTTTATCTGATTTCAATTTTAAATTAGTTACATCATTTGTTACAGGCTCAAATATTAAGATGAATTAGGTTTAATAGTTACATTGGCAAAATTTACAACTGTGATTTTGTTCTGGTTCTTCAGTATGAACATATTTGTGTGTTGAATGCCACCTTTTAGCTCAGTTTGTAGTTTTCAAGTTAAACCTACAGAAAAAAAGTTTATCCTTAGCTGAAACCAAAAACTAAAACTAAATATTACTTAATACTTTGTTTTGAAACAAAACACCAGAAACTAAAACTTGGTGCTGTGTTCAATGTCATTTGTTCCTGGAGCAATTGAATACTGTTAAAGGTTAATCTTGTTGTTCTGATCATAGGGTTTTGTGTTAGTGTTCATGTCTTTTTTTATCTGGATTTTTTGATAAAGTTCAAGTTGGTTTGAACCTATTACATATCAGATTACCAAAAGATGGAACAAATTTGCATTTGTACATCATAGCAATGTGGAGATATAGCAGTTTTATGTCTTTGACCACTCTACTTTAGACATATTTTGTTAAATCGACTAAAGTATGAAGGCGTCTTGATTCTTGTGTGTGTATATTACTGATCAATCTATTTTTCCTCTCTGTAACTTGATCACTTTTCCTTCACTGAGGTTCCCTATATAGATGCTGTGGATTTCAGTCATTACTGCGGATCACAATTCATAACATTTCTTATATTGTGTACCCCATTTTCTGCTCCCTCCGATGATATCTAACGACTCGCTATACATTTTGTTACAGAGAATGACGAGCCTCACACATTAGTTGTCCTGGCTGAAGAGGAAATAGTCCTCATCGACCTGGACTCCAACAACTGGCCAACATTCCATCTGCCGTATATGAACAGCTTACACTGCTCGGCTATAACCTGTTCACAGCATGTTGGCAACATCCCGAACCAACTCTGGCAGAAAATCGTGGATGCTGGAGAGGCTCAGATGGATGGCCTCTCAAAGAGAGTAAGTCAAGATCATGATAATGCCACAACAATTTAAAAAAGGCATTCAAAGTCATCAAAGTACGCATTTAATGTACAAGTGAATAATTATGAACTACAACCGAGGCAATTTTTAAAATTTGAACAGATTTATTGTCTGACCTCTGTTAATTAATGCTGATAATTCAATAGGGATATTTGTGTATAAGGTTTCATAAATTTATCATTAATTCATATCTTATATGATTTGCTTTGTTCTAATCTCCAAAAATTGTTTAATTGTTTTGTAGGATTGGCCGATTAATGGAGGGAAACTTGAAGGAGCAGAAGGGTCGACAAAAGACTTGATGTTAACTGGGTAAGCTGTGCAGCAGTGTGTGATAAATTGTAACAGAAATTTACGCTTACAAAATCTGTGTTTGTAAAGTGTGTTGTTACCTGTGTCACATATTATTTGCCTTTTTGAAGTATTAGTGATTAGAAATTAATTTAACTTCAAATTGAAATTTTGATCAATGTAAAAAAGTTATTTGCAATTTTCTAATATTTTCAGAACTTCTCAGTAAATTGGTGTCTCTGTCCATAAGGATATTGTGTAACAATGTTAAAACTTTTCCATGAAGTTTATTCCACCATGCAAATATCATTGGAATGGTTTTGATTTACAAGGTGTGAGGTTAGGACAGTGAAATATTGGGACAAATGTCTTTTATTATATGGTGTTCTGACATTTTATATGGCAAACCCTACAGTATGAATGTATTGGATTTGGTTTTCAGTCATGAAGATGGTACAGTGAAGTTCTGGGATGCCTCTGGAACCTCCATGAAGTTGTTATACAAATTGTCAACCTGCAGCATATTTAATGTTGACATCCATACAGGTGGTGACAGCAATGGCGAAGTCGAGGAGGAGTGGCCTCCCTTTAGGAAGGTATGAATGACTTATAAATTTATAGAGATATTTACACAAGATTAATCTAATGATACACATGTTGTGACTGGTATTGGCCAGGACTACAATGACTTTAATCATTAATGTTGTTAGGACATACGACCTGTGTGATTTTATTGACACTAATTGATCAATTCAGTTCTCAAACAATTTTATGCAGTCTTGCTACTTATGTGGCTGATGAATGTTAAACTGAATATTAAAAAAAAAACATCAGTTGTCTTGTAAATTCGTAACTGAAGAAATTTTAAATTCACTTTGTTATGCTGATATGTTTAATTGTTAACAACTCTTAATTATTTCTATGGTAGGTTGGAAACTATGATCCATTCAGTGATGATCCCAGACTCGGCATCCAAAAAATCTCGCTTTGTCCACTCAGCGAGACGCTAGTGATTGCAGGAACTGCAGGACAGGTGATCACCTTACAAATGGAGCGTGAAGACCGGGAACAGGAGGTTGAGACCGTTAAGGTCAACATTGTCAATGACCGTGACAATTTTGTATGGAAGGGTCATGAGGCTCTACCACAAAGGGAAGGTGACATCAAATTTGCATCTGGATTCCAGCCCACAAGTATAATGCAGGTTTACCCTCCTGCTGCCTGTACTGCTCTTGCCTTTAACTCAGAATGGCAGTTGTAAGTTTTTTATGAGTTTGATTCTTATGTAAAAAAATTCCCCAGAAATCCCTCGGTATTCAACTCGTCCGATTTGGCACTTTCTGCAAAGTTATCATTTTCTAATTATTTGAAAACAAAGTGGACAAAATGAAGTGGAGTTTCAATGGTCCCGTCACATTTTATAAACAAAAAATGTGTAGATTAAAGTACATGCCTGTCTCACGTCTCATTGTTTTGATTTAAACAGTAGCTCTTGATCTGATGAGTTGTATTACACTTCCAATCTTTTACATTACAGAGTGGCAGCTGGTACCGCCCATGGCTTTGGACTATTTGATTACGCCCAGAAGAAGGAAGTGTTAGTTCGCTGTACTCTTAACCCAACAGGTTTGTCTATTTTATCGAAATCTACTGCAACATTTTAAATTTTCTCCTTTGTCATTTTTTACCTTTAACAGAAGTCTTTGAAAATGTGCAACAAAGGTAATAAATATTTGACAGTTAACTTTCTATTATATTTTGGTGTTTTTTTTGCACTAAAATGCTGTTTCTTTATATCACGTTATTTCTACAGAATGTAGTGTTTATGTACAAAGGTAAAAGTGTGGTTAAGTATGTATGGTATTTGAATTGTTTTGCTAAAACTTTATTAACATGAAATATGAGGTGGCAAAGAACATGGGATGATCCCTGAAGTTGAGAAACAATTGGCAGATCCATAGATTGATCAGACTTATTCTGACTAGTAGGACCAATAATTAACGGTTGATGACATGTTTTGCAGACATGACTGGAACATCGGATACACCTATGTCAAGAAGGAAGTCCCTAAAGAAATCCTTGAGAGAATCATTCCGTAAGCTGAGACGGGGTCGCTCCCAGAGGCGTGAGAAAGTCAAGAAAGATGACAAAACGTTAGTATCTATTCAAAACACAATAATTTCTTTACTTCTCATCAAATATTAACCAGAATTGTGTACATGTAGAATAGAATCTCTAAAATGTGCTAGACTTGATCTTTGTTTGGGATGTACATAAAAGATGCACTGTTAATCTTTTTATGATTAAAAGTTTGCTCTTTAAGCAACAATAGTACTGGCTAATCTATATTTAATCTGTATTTATATGAAGTACAATGGTCAGGTAACTTCAAAAATAGGTAATCCCCTTTTGTTGAAATAGACTCTTGATCATTTTATGATTTGTAATGTGTGTCATGTTATATTTTAGTGAGGAAAAGACCACAGGTATAGAGGAAACTCCTGCAGAGGGCGCCACCAGTCGGACATCCCCTGCAGCATCACCTGAGCCACGACCGGTGGAGCGAGCAGTAGAAGCTCGCAGCACGGAAGACTCCATGGCATCTATGGTTAGATGTCTGTACTTCGCAGATACTTTTATCACACAAGGTGTGTTGGGTTTAATTTTATCTCTGATCAGTTTAAAGCACCAAAGGTGACATTTGACTCGTTCTATGTCCTATTCTGAATCAGTGTCATACCTTGAGAACTATGAAATGATTTTGCTCAAGTTTACACCATAGTAGCATAACTCCTTTGTATATATGTTTGGACATTTATGTTTGAACATACTTGCTTTTGTTTCTTAAACATTTCCTTTAACAGTTAATCATCATTGAGAAGATTTTTAGGAAAAAAAATTTTATGGACGTTTGAAATAACTTTTTTAGTGATTTGGTGATTGTTTTGAAATATTGTTTGATACTGTGATCTGAATGTTTTGTGTAATTTAGGTTCTGGAAACACACCGTCACTATGGGTGGGCACAAATGGCGGACACGTCTACATATACAGCATAAGTGTACCAACAGAGAAAAGGTCAGAGACAGATGTCACATCTCTACTAGCAAAGGAAATAAAGCTACGTCACAAAGCACCAGTCATTTCTATCGGCGTGGTTGATAGCCGGGCACGAACTCTTCCTGACCCACTCGAGGTCCAGCATGAGCGAGCCAAAGCTCCAGAAATGTCAGGCCAGCATTCCGTAGTTATTTGCTCCGAAGAGCAGCTCAAGGTGCGTAGACAATGTTTTGAGATATTGATTGATATACAGAAGAGAGCTTGCGTTAGATTGAAAGTTTCCAATGTGTTTATCATGAGCATCAACAATTCAGGAATTCGAAGAGATTCTAATGCATTTAACATAATCATTGAAATATTTCTATGAGATAAAATAGACATTGTTGTTGACAATCTGTTACCTTAGCTAACATGTTTGTTCTCTCAACAGATCTTCTCACTACCCCAGCTGAAGGCTAGGTGGAAGTTCAAACTCACAGCTCTTCATGGTTCCCGAATCCGCAAAGTCGCTTTCGTCACATTTAGAAGCAAAAGTGGTGAGTTATATGCATATTAATTGGGGAAAAAAACTCAATTTTTCCCATTTAATTCATTAATGTTGAAGCTGCACATATTCATTACAATCTTTGGGAACAAAGTGCATAAACATCACATAATGTGTTTTAATTGTGTGGTTTGCATTTCAGATGAAAATTACACCGAGAATGATATTGCCTGCCTTAGTAACCAGGGTGACCTTAGTGTATACTCGATCATGACACTGCGAGAACAATTAATGGCTTCAGCGCTACGCAGAGAAGATATCAAGTAAGAATGAAGATTTTCTGTTCTGTGTTGGTATTTCTTTTTCTCATTTGTGTGATTTTTGTGTTGCTGTCTGAGATGGAGTGGAGGTGAGAATAAAGCAGAACTTCAGCATTGAAAGTTATTATGTACGAGACCATAGAGTGGACATATCAGGATAAAGACAAGAAAGAGATTTGGAATACCTCGATCCCTTTTTTGTGAAACATGAAATTTGGATGGATGTTGAGAATTAAACCTGTTCTATAAAATTCCTGTGTAAAATAGAATGAATATTTGTTTTTTTGCAGTGGTATCTCATCATTTACCTTTACAAAACAAGGCCAGGGCTTTTTCCTGAACTCCCCATCAGAATATATCCGAGTAACACTGTCATCACGGTATGTGGCTGACTCCAACTGTGCAGTTGAGTTAAAGGAGGGCATGAGACCTGAACCAGAGCCTGAGCCAGTCGTAGAGGCAGCTCCGGTGGCTGAAGGGACAACAGAGGGTGCTGAGGAAGGTCAGACAGCACAGGAAGAGGAAAAACAAGGGTAGGTTACTCTCATTATTCAGAATAAAAAAGTTAATGAAACAGTAGTTTGACAACTTTATGACAAAATTATGTAAGGTAAGTATATATATGGATAACCAAGACAGCAAATTATACTCGTAAACATCCACTATTGCTTTTTGTATTCAATGGGATTCATTGCATTTGAATTATATATATCAGGAAGATGCCAACATCACTGATTTTTTAACAAGCATAATATCTATACATTTATTTAAAAAAAAAGTTTTTCTGGAAGGATTATTCTTGTAAACAAAATAGGTTTGAAGTTGTCTGGATACAAAATTGTGAGTTTGGCCTGATTTGCCACCATAAGACACAGTAATAGGGGTTGAGGTGACCTGTGTTTTGTGGTGTTGTAGGGAGGGCGAGAATCTAGCGAGTCAGCAGCAGTACAACAGTGGGGACATCGCTGAAGCTCTCAGCGACTCACAGTTGATGAATGATTCGCGAGCAGATACCACAATAGAAGGGGAGATAACTCAAGACAGTATACAAGTGTTAGTATCTTACTACTAACAACTAACACTAGGAATAGGCTCTGTCGCTTTTGTCTGCCAATTACTTTGTTACTGAAGCATTAATCTGTTAACCTGATGAAAGTTCTTGTGTAGTTTTCAGCTACTTGGTTTTCGTGGCATTCATCACTATAATCAAGATAGATTTGATACCACTGACACAAACTTTTACCCTATGGCTGCTTTTTGTGTATTTTGTCACGTATCTGCCCTTTAGAGAATAGATAGATGGACTATATGGAACAAACATGGATAAAGAACCCTGGAATGCTGAGTTTCCTGACACACTCTTCCTTTAGCATATCAACCTTCTACCACAAAGCTCATTAGGTGTATCCTATATAACCTGACATTTTCGTAAAGCTTTCTATTGCTTACTGGTATTGCACAATGTCTTTGTACCTATGGCTGCTGTTACATTTTAATAATTTGTATCCACTTATACTCTGATACCTATGGCTGCTGTTACATTTTAATAATTTGTATCCACTTATACTCTGATACCTATGGCTGCTGTTACATTTTAATCACTTGTATCCACTTACACTCATGATAGTATTCTTCATGCTTCATGTTGAAACGTAAAAATATGCATATTTTTAGCATGCTTTCTATCAGATTATACGTTGTTATATCATATGACTATTTCAGAAATGCATCCAGATTCCAGGACTGCACTACATGCAATGATAACAGTAAATTGAGCTTTAAATCATATGCAACTATGTATTGTCAATTACACATGTTTCTCCGACCCCCCCAAAAAATATTTTTTCTTTGTTTCTGTTAGCATCTCTTATACTGTACATGAAGAACGTTTTTAAGGTAGATTTTGAAATTTAGATTAAATTGCGAATGATATATATTACGAATGGATGTTAAGGTTTCTCTAGGTATTTGATACATAACCTGAACTTGACCTTCATTTACAGTATGGAGACACTGTCCACTGAGGTGACCACTGAAGTTCAGTCAAGTACTGTTGTCGAGACGACGACCACAACAGTGGCCGAGGTATCACACACGGCATCTTCCGTCATGGAGACAGTCACCTCAGTTACATCTTCAACCACAGAGGAAACAACCACACAAGGTATTTGAATTAAAATACTTCTTGCTGTAAACATGTTGCTAATTAAGGTGAAAAATAGCTTAAGAGATGTATTAATAAAATTATATATTTCATAATTATTACACTTCAGAATTGAAATGTGATCTGTGTTAACTCATTGATATGATGTATTTAAGATATATGGTTTTGTTAAAAATATATTTCATGATTTTTTAAGTAGATAAAAAACACATTGCTGATCTATTTGTACTTAAAATAATATCAGCTGTAAAACATTGTGAAACATGTTTGTAATCAAATCACTTATGTCAGGAAATGAAAGAACCTGTAAATTTAATTGATAAGCAATTTGTACCCCAAACAAATTTCCATGCCCAAACAAATTTCCATGTCGTGACGTTTTTACACCTACAGTAAATAACATAGATGACGACACGAAGGCGACACAACCTGTTGTGGAGGTGAGAGGCGTCCGTTGTACTTTCTCTTATGACATCCCACCATAGCACTAATCTCAGCGCTGTTTGGTGCCTCGAACGATTTCTTGTGGTGGTGGTGGTGATACTGTGATTAACACTTCTTCATTTTAACATTCCATCCAGTCTTTAGTTCTCTCCCACTGTCGTCTTTTGTTGTAGACTAATTTCATCGTTACACTTACATATTTTGAGTTTCTGTTGTATTTAATTAGAATTTGTCTTGCTTCATTTATTAACTTTTGATTAATTTGAGGTCAGGTACCTATATTGTTCCTCTTGTACTTGCTGTGATTTATGTCTAGACAAATAGTACTTAAATGTTTTAAGGCCAAGAAATTGACCTAGGGTGCTTCTTAATTTAAAAACAAAAACAAAACAAAACTTCTGAAATCTACAGCATTATGAGTAGTTACATAAATATTTGCGATAGATTTCTGGATGGTTAAGATAAACATTTCTGGATGGTTAAGATAAAGATTATGTAATAAGTTATATAATTAATAGATGAAGGTAGGTTTGAAGATGAGGCTTATCTAAAACAAAGTTGTGTGTTTTAACAGATTTATAAATAACATTTTATATACCAATATATTGCATGACCTCTGAATATTGTGTATATATGTATATATGTGAATATATATATATATATAAATACATACACAAGTTCATTGTACCAGGTGATTCGATATATACATGAATATGTGTCACCTCTCATATTACAATGTCCTCTACCGTATAATAGCACATAATGTCCTTAAAGTAACACATTTTTTCTTATCCACACAAATATATAAGGTTACTAATTCAAATGCTATAAATTACACGTGTTTAACCTTTAGCCGCTAGTTTTTTCTGAGAAAGTGAAATTCATCGTTAAAAGCCTTTCTTGCTAAAAGCATGAATTTCAATAGTTTGAAACACTTTCTTATATTCAGAAAGTATAATTATCAAGTGTTCATATATTAAAGCACCTTACATATATAAAAGTCATAAAATTGTTCTTTCACGTTAATTATGTATGATTGAGAAAGTTTTCATGTTTATGCAAATGTTCTTTAGAATAGTCATCATGTTAGTGAATATCCTCCAAATGTTTTATGATTTGTTCTTCATACTTTTTCATTGTCTTTCTGTCTAAGATGCTCACCATCTTGGTGTTGAATGAGCTGTGTGCAAGTGTGCTAGCTTAGGTGTTTTATGGAAGGGGTGTCATAAGGGAATGCTACTGCAGACATTTCTCTGGTCACCCCCAGTCATACAAACTGTAGCTGATATTTATTTTATATGTTAAAACTTAACATGGATGTATAAACTATTGCAGGAGATTGATACTTCAGATAAACTGAAGGAACTGAAGATAACCGAAGATGTAGATGAAACAGTGATCGCCAAGAAAGTCGCACAAGAAGCCGATACCATTGTGGACACTGCTGTTGCAAGTTAATTCCAGAAATGTCCCCCTTTGTAATACTCCCCTATAGGGAGTCAGAAATGTGGTATCGGGGCAGCTGGGACCAAGAACGCAGGCGCTTTTACAGTATTTTGCAGCACTGATGATAGTATGGATATTTCTGGTGATGATGCTGATATCAGGTGAAATTCTTTAGACAAGACATGCTAACATAGAAGCAGGCCTGTTCGATGACAGGCAAAACTTCCTTACTTCTGGACAGCCTGTGACTTTCAGTGTCATCAACGTAATTCCAAAATTAGTCTTGACATTTATAATTGCTCTGTTATGAAGTGTGGGCATTTAGTTCATCTAAGACTCATGATGACAGCGTGTGTGAATTCTAATTGCGTCAGTGACGGACATTGCTCATCTTTTGAACAAAAAAAAAACAGCTTTAAGGTAGGATGGTGTGGAATGCATTATCCATGTCAATGATTTCTGAATCTGATTGAATTTATCAGTATAATAAGGATGGAATACAGTCAGATTCAAGATGTTTCATCTTCCATACACTCATTTAACCAACCTTAAATTATTAACTTCATTAAAATGTTTTCTGTTTAGTTACTATGGTGATATAAGCAGTACTGATGCTATATATATTAATAGTCTATGTCATAATGTGGTTGGGGATATAGACAGCTTCCATTTGGAAACATAATGTAGTTTTGTAAGGTTCTTTTTGTAAGTGTTGCAAAGTTAATCACGATGATTGTAAATTATGCAAATTTTTATTTTATACGATTTCTTTTCGAAGCTTCATTGGTTAATGCTCTTTATATTTTATGCATTTTTATGTGATTAGTGCAATTTAAGTTTAAGAGTCCATAGAAATGTTGAGTCCTGGATAAGGCAGCATAAGAAAAGCAAAGAAAAACGATTAAATCAGAACATGAAAGCTGGAGGCATGCTTGTATCAGTATTTTATAGTTGGATTATTTCTAGCATTATATAAAACTGACCCCAGTTTTAGATGTGTTCTTAAAGATATTTCCTTCACACCAGCACAACTTTTGCATTGGGGGAAAAAATGGAAAATTCTTTGTTGAAGAACGTTCAGGAAACTTGGGTTAGGTCGAATTTAAAGAATACAGAAGCAGAATATTTCCATCAAATGAAATATTACTGTAAGCATGTTTTCAACATTTTTGAAGACATGGTAACAAAATAGAGATTTGTATGTGTTTTGTGTATAGATTTGTACAGTTTTAGATAAAATGTGATAGTTTATTTAGTGTGTTAAATTCTGTGCTAATATGTCTTAATAGCAATATTCTAACTTTGTTAAAAACTTAAACCGACAATGTAGTTGTACATGTTTTAAATGAAAATGTTTTGCTGTTAAAGTGACTACATTGCCAAGTTCCATATTTTATATATTAGAATTTCGAATCTTACTATACTTTAAACTAGATCTGTAACATATTTAAACAGCGTACATCAATATACAGTTAAAGTATGGGGTTGAGGGATATAGAAAGTTTCTGGATTACGGAGACCAGGTCTATTTCCCGAGGCGAAAATAATAATCTATTTATAGTATTTATTTAAAAAACAAAGTTTGCTATACCAATATTATTTGACGAATGAAATAAATAATTGATTTAAGAAATTTCAGAAAAAGTGATATTTATGATTGAAAAAAATGGATGATCATTTGATGATAGTACACTTAAATAAGTTAAAACTTCTTCATTTACATGCAGTGTGAAGATGTAAATAGTACTAACAGCGTTGTGTAACTTCTGGCTTGGGTAAGGTCAATTTCTCTATGTGTTCAGATAGTTATGGGTGGGCTGAAATGGTTGTGATGTTTTGATGTCAAGCTGACCTGATTATTGTTGGCATAATAGGGTGTGATGGTAGTTAGTCATTTATAGTCCTTAGGCAATATTAAAGTGAAAATTTGTGACTGGCAGGTTTCATTGGGTCCGTTAAGTGTGAACCCTGTCCTCTATATTGGTATAGAAAGGTTGTATTTGTGTGATCTTGGATGTGTTCCCCTTACCACTGTGAATTTTTTTTAATCCAAAGCTTAAGTGATTTTGACACTGTAGACTCAGAGTTTTTCATGTAACAGTCCAAATTGTACACATAGATAGATATCATTGTATAATTTGATTTTAAAGGAAGTGTCCCATTCACCAGTAACATTTGATTGAAGGGTTTCTTAGGTAAAATAACGTATGGTCAGCTTACTGTATTTATCTACATTACCATGTAACCTATACTTTAACAGATGACTATTGAACTTAACATGAAAAATTCGGTTTCTACAGTAAAATACCATTTATTTGCCTTATCAATTGTTAAATGCAATTTTATACATTTTTGCTCGTGCCTCGCTGTTTGTGACCCATTTAAGGATGGCGATATGCTTGTTAACGTTGTGATACCCCTGTGTTTTAAGGGTTTAAGGAATAGGGTTTATTTTTCTCACTAGTGTATTCATGTTAAATATTTCAAATGACCAAACTACCAAGATTTTTATCATGTTTTCCATATGATTGTTTTCCAGAGAGATTGCTTGTAAAGCTTTTTGATATATAAGTGTGAATATGATGACACTTTCTTCGTCTGAGTATGGTTGGTAATCATTCTAGAAACAACTGGGACTTTTTTTGGAAAACAAAGCCTTCATTATCCATTGATAAAAAAGTATTAAACACTGCTGTGAATGGGGAAAAAAGGATTTTAGATAAGGATTATACAGGGACACCATTTTCAGAGTTGAACCATAAGTATGTGATCAAGTGATGTTGAGTCTTTTCAAAGCCAGTATAACTAATAGCCATCTTGTATCATTACTATGCTTGCTTGTGTTGTCAGTAACATGGTAAGTGTCTGTGCATTTAATTAAATCACTCATACTGGTTGTAAATGAATTGTGTATTATTCATGTTATGTAATAATGGCATTATTTTGATTACAACCATCAAGATGAAAGCCTAATAAAATATTCCACCATAACACAACTCTGTCCATCTTTTTTTTTTTTTTTTTTTTTTTTACAATCAAACAACATTTTATTAAAGCAAAGTGTCCTTATAATGCATTAGATGAAGGTATGATACAGGCCACGTCCCCAGAGGATCATAGTCCCGGACTTTTACAAAATCGAATTTTAGAACATGATACCAGACATTTATATATGCCATATTGAATCTGTTATGAATGCAATATATACAGGATAAATTGTGCCTAAACAAGAAGGCATGACCTTTACAAATTGTAAATTATTGGTTTCAAATTTACTCGACTACTAAAACATTTCGAAGTTTATATAAAGTTTTGGTTTAAAGCCCCATTCCGGGAAAGTTTATTTAATATTTATTATTTTCTACAGAAAACATTCCTAACAAAGAAAAAAAATGATAAAAAATTGAAATTCGTCGTATTTATGGAGTTATTAACGGAATTCCATCGAAACGCTAAAATTTCTAGTGGTGAATGAGATATGGTAATTTCATATGTTAATGAGAGAAAGCGCCACCTATCGGAGACCTATTATCGAGAAGCAATATGGTGTCCAAAACAAAAACGCCAAAGCTCGTTCGAAAAAAAAACCCTAAGTGACTCTGAAAAAATAACGCAGGAAACAGCGGTATGCAACGGAGCATAAGCAAATAACACTTGGAAAGGAGAATACCCGTTGGAGAGCTCTGAGGGAAGAACCGAGTCTGAAATCTGACGAGAAATTGGCGTCGATCGTGCTCGATCACTGGTAAGTGAAAGTGAAAGTGGTAGCGTAGAAGGAAAAAAGACCATTTCAGCCGCAGTGATCGCTTTATTGTTGTCAAACATTTGTATGTAATAGCTAGCATCGAATATCTAATTGTCTGCAAGAAAAGAAGTGCATGATTCAGTGAGAAAAAAGTACGTTTTACTTACCGAGACGTTGCTGTCAGAACTCGCCATGCTGCACACGTTTGTTTTGGGTATCATACAGCCTCGTTTTCGATTTCTCTTCATTACCGTACTATTTTGGGAGTTTATAAATAGATTTGTACGCTCGGAATTTCCCGCGATTAATTAACTAATTAATTAGTATTCAACTCTAAAAATACGACGAAACAACATGTAAATAAGCATTATATTGCACACAGAAAAGTTTATTTATGAACATTGCTTCCCGGAATGGGGCTTTAAACAGTATTTTATTACCAAAATATTTACAACATATCGGTCAATATATACAACAATTTAAGTTCAGGGATCTGGCAACAAGAGTGCTCTTATTTGAAGCCATCTCCATAAAAGTTTTGAACAATCGATTTTGCGAAAGCTTACTGAATAAACTGTTAATACGCCTAATGCATTTGACTGAATACTACCAGTTACAGATGCTACATCGCCGACATTTTATCTCGTTTTGACATGATCTAGTGGTGAGGTGGTTGACGCTTGGTGGCATGGTACGTCACTGAAGGAGTGACTATCCTTTCATAACACGGAACCGCAATACACTCTGGGAGAGATTGCCGTAGACGGGGACAGATTGTAGGCTACTTCCCGCCATCATTGTTGATGTTTTCGGGATGGAGTCTGCTGTAAATGGCTTCCCGTCTGCATCAAATCCTGTTCTTGGTCTATAACAGAGACTCCAGGTCAGTCGGTCTCGTGACCGGGCTGTAGGGCGTGCTCCTGCATTTTCCCTTGTTCCAGGTAAGCAGAGATCTGTCACATGCATGTAGGAAACGGAACAGGTGGTACATGGAATCTTATATTTGTCCTCTTTCCTAGGTTTCTCATTTGGGGAAACCAAAAGTTCACATCAGCTCTTGCCAGGTTTGAAATGAAAACCGACTTACTCGGACCCTGATGTTAGGAATGCCCACAGTGGATCGTCTCGTTGTTTGTGCCTGATCTTTCTATCGCTACTTTATTACGGAAAGATAGTAATTAGAGTTGCATTAGTCACATTGGCCAAATAATGATCTAAGGTGTTGGGTTTCCTTATCTTTGTCTACGTGATCATTGATGACTTCGTTTGCACTGTTGGTGAAGGTTATTACCACGCCTAGTTTGTGCTGGAGATGGCCGTAGAACTCGAATGCTAAGTGCTGGTGCGATAGACGTTTATTTTCAGCGATCCGTTCAGATTCACATTTGCCTGTACATCCTACATCGGAAGATTGGCCTATCCTCTCCATGGCGAATTTGATTATGAATTCACTTTGCTAATCTGGTCTGTAATCATACTTCCGTTGTAGTGTTTTGAAACTAACTGAGTTTGATCAAATGTTGAAGGGTTGTTCGAACTAAATTAAATATTGCAATATGTTTCCGATGTGATTACATGTTAGCGTTTCAGTTATGTTTTAAGAAGTGGGGTTTGTTGTATAATTTGATTGTCTTAACAGTTATCTCCCTTGGCTTATCGCTTTGTGTCCTTGATTATGTAACGAGAACCCCGACGGATTTTATAATAAAAAGTATGGAGGAACACTAACATGAGTCGTTCCTAGATGCATAAACAAAACAGGGCTGTCATTTTTAAAACTAAATTTCAACTTAAGTTCTGCGACTTTTATTGAGCCGACATCTGTAAGGAGTCAAATTCAATCTCGTGCCCACAGATATTTGGGCCAATGGGCCTCTTGTTACAACAGCTCCCATTTCCATGAAAAGGTGAACGGTGATACAAACACGCATTGAAAATAGCGAGGCTAACGCCTGTATTTTATGCATTATTATGAAAATAATGAATTCCAGGTAACCAATACCATTGCTGTAAGTAACGATCTTTTTTTTTTTCAACAGATTTGGCACACCAATTTATGCCTTTCTATTTGAGATGTCTATTTTCTCGACCAAACTTTTGAATTGTCTTTTCAATTTTGTATTTCCAAATGATGTCCTTATTCATCTTATTTTGGTGATTTTTACTTTAATTGGTTTGGAGATAGAATGTCGGGCTTGTTATATTTGTGAAACGCTTTGAGACGGCTATGTTGCTGTGATATAGCGGTACATAAAACATCATTATCATTGTCATACTTCAGTATTTGCTCTTACTGTGGACTTAGATGAGACGAGGAAAATGTACGGTACATGGGAAAGGACACACCTAATCATAGATAACTACTAATATCGGTAAAATGATTTCACATTACATTTATTTGTCATATATCAAAACTACAAGAAAATCTAGCGATGTGACATGTAACAGGATGATAACATTTACAAACATAAAACATATAATAAGACATCCTTATTTACACCACAAAGGCTAATTATCTGTGATTTTTTTACATATCTGCGGACTAACATTCAATGATAAAACTCATTTTGACATTTTCGCTCATTTAGTTTGCAATGATGAAATATGAACCAGTGATAACAACAGTGACAAATAAAAAGAAGACGAAGTACATTTTATCAAAGATTTTCGCCGCCATGTGCCAAGTGATGAATTCCTGTGGTTTGTCGGGAATCATAGGCTCGTTGTCAATTGTAGGGTTTTCTTTCACTTGTGATACAGGTAGCATGTTAATTCTCTTTGAAAAGTCCTGATCCAAAAATTGTGTGCCCTTATTATCTAACCAATTGTATGGTTTACTGTCGGTTCCAGCAGGCCTGTCTAGTTGTTCGCTTGTGTTTACTTTTTTGCCTCTAAACACGTTTTGAGTGTAGAAGTACACTTTCTTTATCCATTCAGGAACTGGTTCATCGTCATCGTTTTTACTGTATATTCTTATTTGAAATATATTCACCGTTACTATGGTAACACTGATGCCAACCAATGAGAGTAGATAATAGGAAATGTAAGACATTGGTTGTGATGAAGCAGGCATCCTGTCACTCACCACCGTCATATACACAGTAAAGGCCAGTAACACTGTGATACTATACGAAGCCCTTTCTCCCGAGTTAAATGGCAGAATAAAAACGAATGGGTTCACAAGGGCCAACATGATGACAGGCATGACAACACTCACCAGGAAATTCATATGACGCCTCTCGAGAGTTATATAGAAATGCGCCATATCAAATGATCCCGACCAAAGTACTGTATGTGACGCTTTCACATCCCATTCACTATTCATATTAAAATAAGTAAACAGAAGAGTAGAAGAAGGTATCTTGAGCTTCACCTGTTGATTCGAGTATCCCCACGGGCTCAGTTGGAATGAACACGTTTGTTGGTCGAATGGGTATTTGTAAACATCTGGCGAACACGTTGCCATCAGCAGAGCACCGGGTATCCATGTCACATCACCGTTTGAAGTTACCAAGACTTTGAAATGTTTATTACTAATTGGAAGAAATGAATCTGCCGGGTTACATAAAAACATTTCCGGTAGCCATATTTTGTTCTGATGGAACGTTACCGACGTTGTACTTCCATACGAACTAGAATTCCATACCAAACTTTCGTCATTCCAGGAAATATACAAGATGACATTTATCGATATTGTTCCTGCTACTTCGTCAAAATCGTTAATGGAGATGACATCCATGTTGATGTTCACAGTAACGGCTTTTGATTGGTCCTCTACCGGTCGGAGGTCTATGGAATAATTTTGAAACAAATCTTGTAATAATAATGTAGTATTCCCCATTGTAGTCGTGTCGACAGCATTGCCACAAAGGACTATAAGTAAGAACGGGGAAAGGTACATCGTTAACCAACGCACACCTGTCTTACCACCCCGGTTTGCTGCAATGCCTCCCTCTTGTACATCTGATGGACTTAGTCACGGGCTACGTCTCTTGATACGAAACTGCGAGAAACACGATCGATCAAAGCAAATGTTCCTCTAAGTGGTGATTCAGCAAATATTTATCTCCTTTTTGTCTTATTAGCAAATATTTAGAGAATAGAGATCGTGTTCAGGTATTATTAGTAATGATATTGGATATGAAAATTTCACGTAATTGGAAGGATAATCAATTTAATGGGTACGATAGGCAAAAACTGGAATATCTGAAATCCATGTCGATAGACCAATTTGACAGTTAATGACAGAACCCGATCTTATAATGGTTTGGTGTTTTTGGATACTTGCTCATTTTTCGTTTCTTTTCACATGAACATAAATACAAAAGATATACATACTGTATATTCGATTTTCAAGAAAGGTGAATTGGGATACTGTAAAGCCTGACTTTACGAGACTGTATGGGACCAAGTCAAAGTGTCGGAAATGAGAGTGTGTTGGCAATAATAGTAGAACATATAACCGTTCTGGTGGATATGGTCCGAAGTGACAAAGTTAAAGTCTGTGATAGGTAAAGTCAGGTTTCATTGTACATGGTTTGAACGACTGAAGTTCAATATCTCTGTTGACTTTGGTGTGGATATCTTTCAACAGACTATTGACATACCCGTGGGGACAAATTCTGCCCTCCCTTTGTTTGCCAGTTCGGTTTTTGTTTTCAGAGGAGTGTAAATTGATTCATCTAAGAATATATCTGATCAGGTAACTGACATGATTTTCGAATTATTGACGTTTTATTTTAATTGTCTTAAAACTTGAAAATGCGTGAAGACATGAGATATATATTCCACTGCAGCAACACTCCTCGATCTTTGCTGGCAACTAAACTACAACTAACTGTATAATAAACGTAACTTTACGTATATATATATGGTAAATTCCCGATTTCCCAAAACACAATGTTTGCTTTGATTCGAAAATCATGGGTCTGGTTTTCTTAAACACGATTTTCAGGATGTATGCCGACTGCTGACTGAAAACAAACTTTCAGTGCACAGACATCATTTATTGGGAAAAAAATGTTTCCCCGTGCGATGAATGAAATGCGACATTTTCGATACTTTATATGCCTGAAGGTTCCTTTATCACCAATTCTCTTTTCATATTGAGATTCATCAGAATTTGACCTATATTTACAATGTGAATGTCATCGGTGAGGCAGAAGACGCATGCCTTCCGGAATGCATAATTCATTCTGCCATTTCCAAAGGTCTTCGTCTAAATCTATCATATTTTGCCTACGTTATATCGAGTTGGAATGACGGCTTAATAACACGTCAAAATTCTGTTTTCCTTTTTCAAATTTATAATAACATGTACATTGTGTGTATCTTAAGGCAATATATGAGTGAATAACACGGGTTAAAATACGAGTTCTTATTTGTCTGAATGCAAGAGCGACGGAACAGACAGCGATCGCATACGAGCGGTAGATCTTTTTTTCAACTTCGTTTATACTACGTGGACTAGAAAAGATGTTGGCATATTTATAACTTGTATGAACGCTTAATGATCTTTAAACATTGTTGAAAATGAAAACATTGTGCAATGTCACACTAACAGATATGGTCATCAACATAAAGTTTTCTGTAGAAGGACATTACAGGATTAAATAAGCGAGACAATCTCCGTCACAACAGGATCGGTTCTTTAATCACGTGTCTCTGCGTTTTTCGCCTTATATCATTGTAGACGACAGTCGTAGAGGCTGATCGTTTATTCTGTGCCTTGGCTGATCATAGACTCGGGGATAGTTGAGAAGTGATTGCAGGTGTATCGTAAATCTGACGTACGAATTGCAGGGGGTACGTGCGATGTTTTTTTGGGAATCGACATTTCACATGCAACGAACTATGCCCGTGGGAACCGTACTCCTGCGACTGTCTTGCAACCAGCGAACGCTAGCCGCACGACAAATGGATCTTGAAGAACTCTGCGATGTCGTTACGGTTGCTCCAGCGAATACACGTGGTCAAATCAGAGTAAAGGAGCGGTGCTGATAGATCAGACCTTGGATCGAGGAACTTGTGAAAATGCAAAAGGGAAGTTGTGGGTTTTTAATGCGCGTAAGCATATGACGCAACTTTAGTTAATGATGGATACAGGGAAACACAATGCCTCTATACTAGTATCCATACCTAGAATTACACTGTCAGGAGATTGTTTAAAATTATAATGTGCATTATATTTTAAATATATCACGGTTTAGATTCTACTCTGAGGACCTTTCTATGTAACTATTTAAGTGTAAGAAATGACATTAAAACGTTTCTTCTCTTTTTATACTGTGTTTCTCGTTTTCGGAAGACACTTAATTTTTCTACTCCAAGGCGGTCCACTGACGCGATATATATATAGTCCTCCGTTTCGTCGTGTTTTTTCTGCCTCGCTTACTCCTGTAATGACTTCTCTCTACCTCTGTCATCTTGTTAAATCGTTTCTGATTCGTATTGAGGAAAATTAACGATGACTTCAAATTCTTCTAATACTTTAAAATATTTCTTTGTTGGTGTCTTCGTTTCAAAGCGAACAAGAATAGGCCTGTTTCTATTGGCTGTGTCCCTGAACTCTGTTCTTTCCTGGTCGTATCGCTTCCCCTGGTCCTTCTTCATTTCATACACCGCATACTTCTAATAACTTTTCAATTAATTTGGTATCTTTTCCCATACGTTTCTTTCCATCATGATGGATTTGTTCCGGAACTCCAAAAAGAAGAATGTAGTTTCCTCTCTCTTTCATTTCTTTGAATTTAGAAACCATTTCTTCTCTAGTAGGTGTTGTTTTCTTAATTTCAGATTTCAAATTCATTATCACCTCTGTATTTAAAGCTGTTTTTCAACTGTTCAACATTATTTGATTGCATATCCCTTCTATTTGCTATTCAAACTGACAATGCGCATACTATAAACGACCGTGATCAAGAAACATTCATCTTTAACCTACCTTGTCACTCAATACGAATTGTACCATCCAAAACACAATAATCCTTGATAACATCGCCGAATTCGTCCTTCAAGACACCATTTTGAAAACAGCTCCCTTCAGCCTGTCCAGATTCTTTATTTACATACGGAATTGAAAGGTTGTGCGTTTATATAATCGACTGTCGCCAAGTGCAGTTTTTTGGGTCATCTCCGCATGCATTTTCACGTCTGTTGACAATTCGCATAATATCCCGAAAGCGCTTAGGCTATTTGGAGAGCTTCGTCTCACTTACGATATGTTTGAAGAGTTTCGTTTACTGAACGGTGATATAAAACTAATAATCATATATTAGTTTAAACGCGAGAGTCTCATGCACCGAATATGACAGCACACAAGAAATGCAAGCTATGTCAAGAATGTCCAGTCTGCAATCACATACATTAGTAGGTAAAGGCCTTTCATGCTTGAAAAAAAGGAAATGAATTTGCATACTCTTTTTTAAGGTAGAACAAAATGCTTCTTTTTATGACAAACTCTTATAAGGTTGCTGCAATCAGGTCAACAAGTAAGAAAAGTTCATCACGAATAATGCCACCTATATCTTTCTTTCTTCAGACCTGTTTATTCATTTTAACATATTTTTACAAATGTTGTCGTCAAATAGGAAGATCATACTTCAGACCTGTTTATTTATTAAACAGTCATTAGAGCGGAGGAGGACAGACATTTAAATTATTTCCATTTTGTTCATGTTTAACCATCAACTTTTCATTCTTTTCAGCTGTGTTGTTAAATACAATGAGTCCCACAATGTTAAATTTAATATTTCCAGACATTTTTTGAGTATAAACAGGGCTCGGGACTCGCATGTAGACTTGTCACTGTGTGATAATAGAAATATTGAGGATGAGTATCATTTTATTGTAAACAATTTCTTATTCAAATGTTTGAAAGGGTATTCTTTGCTTACTTGATTTCGACTGGTAAAATCTTTGTGTGAACAATGGCAAGGCGTTTAACGCATTGTAAAGTATTTCTTCGTTATACTGATTATCTATGTGATTCCACGCTACTGTATATCGTATATTATAATTATACAGGTTGTTGAAGAATTTTGAAGCATTAAGAGCTAACGCCAGAACACCCCCCCCCCCCCCCCCCCCCCCCCCCCCCAACAAACTTCAGGCTATTTTCAAGAAGCCTTCGAAAAATAAACTTCAAATTCTTTTAAACTAGTCAAGCAGTTGCACATGTTTTTTTTATTGAAGACGGGCATAACCATGCACAGTTATTACCCCGTTCAAGTTTTTAAATTGAAAAAGTGCAACCGATACTGTTTGTTCATGGCGAAGAAATTATCTATAACGTCCAGGTCCTGCATCGTTACATGCAATCTGTCGATTTCAACACGAAATTTTAACAACTACCGAAACTATGCAGTTGAAGAAAAGGAAAGGACGATCTTATTGCTGACATAAAACATTCTAATTGATTCGTTATCTCACAAATGACGTCCTAGCACCTAGAATAAAGTATGCCGAGATGACCCCAAAAAGTGCACATGGCGGCAGCCGATCAAATAACCGCATGACCTTTCGACCCTGAATGTAAAATTAAGAATCTGCAGAGGCTGAACACAGGTTTTTGCTTCTGGTTAGTATTAATAGATAAAATAGCCCCTACTCCTACTATATCAACAATTAAAGGTTGAGCTTCAATTCGTCTAAAATATCAAATGCACATAATTTCAGTAATGTACCTTGGATTAGAATCCTTAATATCAATGCACGTTATTCTTGTGTCTTGTGACAATGATTTAAAGATGAGAAGATGGATCAAAAGCGATCGGGAAAGCCGACGATGCATCGACTGTGGAATGGAAGTAGTCTGTATTTTTTAATGCGGTATGCAGGGAGGCAATCTGATTGGTCGAAAGCTTTATAAACAATACTAACTATAATTGTCGACCAATCAAGTTTACTTTCGTTCCACAGTCGATGTATCGTAGATCCTCGAGTGTTACACCTTGTTGATATAGTAGGAGTAGGGGCTAATATTTTTTTCTATCAAAACTAATCAGAAGCAGACGTATGTGGGCTGAGGGAGCAGTTTGAAACATGGTGTACTGAAGGACAAATTCGGCGATGTTTTCACGGATTATCGTATTTTAGATGTAACAATTAGTATTGAACGACAAGGTGGGTTTAAGATGAATGTTTCTTGATGACGGTCGTATATAGTGTGTTTTTAAGTCGATTGGAAGGAGTAGGGGTGCCGTTTCGCTTGTGACGGAGTTGAAATTATCACTTTTTCTGTGCAAGCGCCTGTGGTATGAAGCATGCGTTTTGATGGTGAGGAACGGCGTTGGTACTGAGTGTGGCATATCTTTGCGGGCATGGAGCGAGGTATACGAAGGAAAGTGAGGACATGTCGAGGGCGAATAGCTTCCTTCCTGCTGGTAATCTGAGGACTGGATGCGACCAAGTTACTGGCGTTCTGCGAGGAGCTCTTTCACATAAATAGTCTCCCCATCAGAGGAATCCCTTCAATTGTCATTTTGGTCTAGTATATAGAAGGCATCTATACTGAGTGGGTAGCAGGGCACACATAAAGGATCAATTGGGCATCATGCATGCACAATTTGAAATCATGCCGGTACAAGCGAGCTTGCAGCTGCATCGCATCAAAAGACGGAGAGAAGGGGGTCCAGGTCTTGGTATACCCGGGGTGGTTGAAGCCGGAGAGACGCAGACGATTTGGATTGTACGACCCGCTGGCAACTTCGACGTAGGTATCATGCAGCTGGCATGCAGGTAGCCAGCAGTGCCGTATGTTGTCCGGATCTAATACAGACCTGTCTGACAGCTCTCACATGTCCATCACGCGTCTGACAAGCAGGTCACACGAGGCACCCGGAACTTCCGGAAGTACCATGCAGTTAATACTCACCAAGTCTGTGTTGCCTGCCCAGAACGATGTGATACCGTATAGCGGGAACTTTTAGCGGGGCTTTAATTTGGCGGGTCCGTATAAAGATCGCCAAAATTTAACCCGTCAAATTTTAACACCGCCAAATAAAAAGACGCGAAAATTTCAATTTCCCAAATAGTTTCCTTTCCGACCGCCATTTACCTTTGATAACTCAAGAGAGTAACGACTTGTGCGTAACGTTGGTTGTTGCCTGGCAATTGTCAGCCAAAATGCCGATAGGTACATGTAATACGAATAGTTAGTGAACAACTACTCACGATATATGTATAGCAATACAAGTATGACATATATCGCATCATAATAATTTTTTTGTGAAAACAAAGCCATCTACCCATACCATTCAATGAACGGATGTTAACACTTTACCTGTAGTCTCATTGTTTAACTTACCTGTATACATATACACATCATACAATAGATGACCATGGCAATATCTTACGGTTGATTACATTCCCTTTGTCTGTTGCTTGTACATATACTCATATGTATGTTTTCGTCTGAATTTATTTGGTAATAGTTTCCGGTTTCGAGACAGAGGATCGATAATACACAACACACTTAATCAACATGAATTGAATGTATGGACATAACATAATTAGATTGTATCTCTATATATCAGTAGGTAATATATATGCTCAACGTCAAATTAAAACCCTAGATTTAAGGGAAATCGCTAAATTTTAATTCGCCAAAATTTAACTTTCAGTTTTCATGACCAAATCGCCAAATTTTATGACCGCTAAAATTTCCCTCTATACGGTATAGCCTTAAAATTCCGTGATACTTTCCTCATTTGTCTAAATCAATGACGTTTCCTTAACTGATATCATGATTTGGTTTGGTTTATTTTATTTAACGTCCTATTAGCAGCCAGGGTCATATGGAGACTGTTTTAATTAATTTATGATAATTATACATCAACACCCTGATATTAAGGAAGCTATGCTTTCGGTCGTACCTTTAACTGGTGAAAAAATAACCTCTGCGACATCATAACTTTCAGATGTCATTTTTCCTTGACAAAAACAGTTATAAAAGACACATGTAATACTTGAGTATCTGATTCTAACGGAATCGTCATTTATTAGTACAATGTATATCAAATTATATAAAAGTAAAACTCATTAATTTCATTGATATTCATGGAATTCTACTGGAACAAACATTCAACACATTATGCACAAATAATCAGAATAACCACCGTCACATCGGTTATCGCTTTAAAAGTCACCATATACTAAGATGGAAACGAAATACCAAGTCATTTGGTGTGAAAAAGAATGTTTAGCTACAAATATTTCTAGTAAATGTGTTCGCATTCTAAAGTTTCTGTCCGTTTTCTACTGGATGAACTGATGATACTCATGATCCACAAGGAGGCTATACGTGTTCTCTCTAACGCGAACTCACCTGAATGTTAGATTAGTCATTTTGACCGTGATGGCCGATTCAATTGACACTAACATTGATAAAATATGAAACGGTGGTAATGATGATGAGGAATAGAAACAGAGAGAAGTAAAACTTATCAACGATCTTCGCCGCCATGTGCCACGTGACTATTTCTAGGTTCTCTGGGAGGGATCATTGGTATGCTGTAAGTGATAGAAGTAGGTTCCTCTTTCACTTGCGACTCATGTAAGTTACCAGTGTAAAATAACTCATTTGCTCCTTTTGAAGAATCCAGAGCCTTTACTTGCGTTCCCACGTTGTCTACGTAGTTGCTACTGTCGGTTCCAGCAAATCTTTGTAGTTGTTCATTATTGTTTACTTTTTTGCGTCTAAACACGTTTTGAGTGTAGAAGTACACTTTCTTTATCCATTCAGGAACTGGTTCATCCTCATCGTGTCTACTGTATGTTCTTATTTGAAATATATTCACCGTTACTATAACGACGCTAATGCCAACCAATGAAAGTAGATAAAAGGAAATGTAAGACATTGGTTGTGATGAAGCAGGCATCCTGTCACTCACCACCGTCATATACACAGTAAAGGCCAGTAACACTGTGATACTATACGAAGCCCTTTCTCCCGAGTTAAATGGCAGGATAAAAACGAACAGGTTCACAAAAGCCAACATGATGACAGGTATGACAACACTCACCAGAAAATTCATATGACGTCTCTTGATAACAATATGATATTGCCCTACGTCAAATGATCTCGACCAAAGAAATGTTCGTGACGCTTTCACATCCCATTCACTATTCATATGAAAATAAGTGAACAGAATAGTAGAAGAAGGTATCTTGAGCTTCACCTGCTGGTTGGAGTATCCCCACGGGCTTAGTTGTAGTGTACATGTTTGTTGATCGAATGGATATCTGTATACATCTGGTGTACATGTCGCCGTCAACAAAGTACCGGGTGTCCATGTAACATCACCATTTGCCATTAACAGTACATTGAAATTTTCGCCAGTAATTGGCCGAAAAGCATCCGCTGGATTGCACAAAAACATTTCTGGGACCCATACTATGCTCTGTGGCAACGTTAATGACTTCGTTTTCCCGTACGAGGTGGAATTCCAAACCAAACTTTCATCATTCCAGGAAATATACAAGATGGCAACCACCGATATCGATCCTGCTACTTCGTCAAAGTCGTTGATGGAGACAATATCGAGGTCGATGTTTACAGTTACGGGTTTTGACTGGTCTTCTACTGGTCGGATGTCTTTGGAATAATTTTGAAACAAATCTTGTAATAATAATTTACTGTTCTTCATTGTAGTCGCCTCTACAACGTTACTGATTAGAACTATGGTAAACACGATAAATACGAACAAATCCATCCTCTGCCAATACAGGTGTGGTCGACTCCTACACTAAAGTAGTTGGATATCCCTTTCACCTTAAGAGTGGTTATAAAAAGAATAATCCTTGCTACCCGAATCTATCCTTTCTATCATATGTTTGTAATAAGATCAATTATTGGCAAATAAAACAAGTGGAAATTTCACCAATATTTACCCAATATATGATAAGTGTTTCAGTATAAATGTATGAAATGTACACAGATGACAACAATTGGAACTCATAGTCGATATAATGACAATGGAGAAACAAAGTGGGGTTCAAAACCTTGGTCTATTTGGACATTAACTTTATACTTTTGCTATATGATAATGCATTAAGTCTTATATAACGACATCGAGCGTTCTTGTTTTCCACCCTAAACGCCTCAATGACTCATAATTGAGTTTCTTTGTAGTTGATGAAATATGATTTAAAGAAAAGGGAATGATAGCTGTTAAAATTATTGAAATTATGTTAGAAAGAATGGTACAATTTTCTTTTGTTTCAGGTTGTTCGTACAATTGATATAAATCAACATTTCTCCAGGCATTCCACAAATATGAAAGAGTTAGAAATTATCGAAAAGCATGCAGAAACAAGTAGAATTGCAGGCATCAATACCAATTCTAGTAATTTGTGAATGTAAACAATAAAAACATTCGAACGAACAATTGTACGTTACCGTAGCCTGATTAACAATCTATGTTCAAGCCCATTTCCTTGTTACTACATTTCTGGAAAAGAAATATCACACATGCATTCATTTAGTTTCATTCAATTCGTGTTTTCTTTCATGCAATGCAACCAAGAAATATTCTAATCGAATTTTGATTGAGAGTTAGATACAGTAGAACCAAATAGAAAACAAATATTCGATATCATATCTACCTGTTGGAATTCCTATTATACTTCATATCTCTTAGTTATTTCGTCATGTGATCATGTTAGATATATTTGCCCTTGAAGCATTATCACGTTATAACCTATTTGAAGCTATAGGGTACACTGCTAAGTCATAATCGTTAAAAGAACCATGTTTTCGCCTTACCATATTATCTTTTATAAGTAGATGTGGAAACCCAATGTTCTCTTTCTGGTTCAGTGTGTACTCAGTGTGAACGTTTGGCTCTGGATAGAAAGGAAAAAGTGGCTCACCAATGCTCACCACTTTTGTCTTTTCTACTTCTTGCCAAAAATACATGAAGCTTATATCTTGAGACATTAACCATGTATTCTCTATATATTTGGACTTTCTTACTTACAAGGACATGCCAACAAGGCCGGGAAATCTGCATCAAGCATAACATCGCTCCTAAAGAGACCAAGGGGACACGTCCAACCCAGTCAGAAGGTAAAATGTCTTATACCAGGCATGATTTTACATGGGATGAATAGAGGGTAAAGGTTCTGATCTGTATTGATCATCGTTTTAACAATACTACAGTTTTAAGTAAAACACATATCTCTCATCCTGCAGAATACGAAACATATGCTAAACTTTTGTCTGCCAGCAGCCGACATCTATCGCGGAAATTGTGACACTGAAGCCACTTATTTGGTAGTGATGTGGGTTAAATGGTAGGGATGTACGTAATTCTGGTATTGATGTTGGCTATTTGATAGGGATGTGGGTTATTTGATAGGGATATGGGTTATTTGGTAGTGATGTGAGTTATTTGGTAGTGATGTTGGTTATTTGGTAGTGATGTGCGTAATTCTGGTAGTGCTGTGGGTTATTTGTAAGTGATGTGGGTTAGTTGATAGGGATGTGGGTTATTTGATAGGTATGTGGGTTATTTGGTAGTGATGTGATTTATTTGTTAGTGATGCGAGTTATTTGGTAGTGATGTGAGTTATTTGGTAGTGATACGGGTTATTTAGTAGTGATGTGAGTTATTTGGTAGTGATATGGGTTATTTGGTAGTGATGTGAGATATCTGGTAGTGATACGGGTTACTTTTATTTATTTCATGTCCATCTTCATTCCTATTGACGTTTCGTTGAATTTTTTTCTGACGATATTATGCCCAGTAATATGAATAAAAACCCGCAATTCTACATCGAATTCAATAAAGCGATGAAAAAATATGAACATGAAATATATTTGCATGGAGACAACATAAGAAGCACTGGGTAATGGTCTTCTGCTTCATCAACAACACCCTCTTTTGAAATTGAAGTAAGCACATTTATCATACTGCTTAGTTGTAAACCGTCTCTTTTAGTTTACCACATGATCTCGTTAACTTTCATATTTTGGCAACAGAATAACTAAACAGTACTGCTTTCGTTTTCATATTGCCTTGTTTAAGTACATGTTCTGGCACTGACTTCCAAGTACTTAGCATACAAAGGATTTGTAATGAACAATGTACATAGAAACTAGAGATAATTGACATGGTCATTAGATGATGAAAGTAGACAATAAGGACGCTGGACATAGGCTTTAATGTGTTATTATTTACCAAAGAAACACAAAAGACACTATGTAAATAGCCACTTTAATGTGATAGCAAAGCGTTAGGTGATTTACCAGTAATTGGCTATTACGTTTCTCTATTATTATCATATGGTGTTTGATGTCTGATTGTTGTCCCCTATGTATTTCATACCGATATATACTTATCATGTATATTGTCCATTATTGCCGATCATTACTGTTCTGGGGACGTTAAGTGTACATACGTCATTAGAATATTGGTCAGACACTTTTACATGGTATCTAATTACTTGTTCAATAAACTAACTTTTACGGTAAATATTGGTGGATTTTTCACCCAAGGAGATTATTATTTCATTACCCGATCAATACTCCCTCTCCAAACACGTGATATAAGGATGGGTTCTGATGATGGTTGAATTAAGACGCTATTTACAACCCAGCACGCAAGGTGCCAGTTGTGAAAAATATATACTTTTTGTATTTCTTGACTACTCCTGTGGTTTTGGTAAAATGGATATATTCCCCTTGCTTATCACAGTTCTAAGTAGCATAGTTGTCGAAGCGACTACAATAGAGAAGAGTAAATTATTATTACAAGATTTGTTTCAAAATTATTCCAAAGACATCCGACCAGTAGAAGACCAGTCAAAACCCATAACTGTAAACATCGACCTCGATATTGTCTCCATCAATGACTTTGATGATGTTGCAGGAACGATATCGATGGTTGTCATCTTGTATATTTCCTGGAATGATGAAAGTTTGGTGTGGAATTCCACCTCGTTCGGGAATACAACATCACTGACGTTTCCACAGAGCAAATTATGGATACCAGAAATGTTTTTATGTAACCCAGCAGATTCTCTTCAACCAATTAGCAATAAACATTTCAAAGTCTCATTATCTTCAAATGGTGATGTTACATGGACACCAGGTGCTTTGTTGACGGCCACTTGTACACCAAATGTATACAGATATCCATTCGATCAACAAACATGTCAACTACAACTAAGCCCGTGGGGATACTCGAGTCAACAGGTGAAGCTCAAGATACCTTCTTCTACTATTCTGTTCAATTATTTTCATATGAATAGTGAATGGGATGTGAAAGCGTCACTAACATATCTTTGGTCGGGATCATTTGATATTGCGGAGTTCTTTATAACCATCGAAAGACGTCATATGAATTTTCTGGTGAGTGTTGTGATACCTGTCATTATGCTGGCTTTTGTGAACCTGTTCGTTTTTCTCCTGCCATTTAACTCCGGAGAAAGGGCTTCGTATAGTATCACAGTGTTACTAGCCTTTACTGTGTATATGACTGTGGTGAGTGACAGGATGCCTGCTTCATCACAACCAATGTCTTATATTTCCTATTATCTACTTTCATTGGTTGGCATCAGCGTCGTCATAGTAACGGTGAATATATTTCAAATAAGAACATACAGTAAACACGATGAGGATGAACCAGTTCCTGAATGGGTACGGACATTGTACTTGTACACTCAAAACATATTCAGGCGCAAAAAAGTAAACACTAGCGAACGACTACACAGACCTGATGGAAGCGACAGTAAAACAAACAATGGATTAGATAACAACCATATACTTGATGTGGATTCTTCAAAACGGAATCATGACCTATTTTACACTAGTATACTACCTATGTCACAAGGTCAAGAGAAACCTACCACTGACAACGTACCCATGATTCCTGATCATCAACCGGAAGTAGTTACCTGGCACATGGCGGCGAAGATCGTTGATACGTTGTTGTTCTTTCTTTTCTTTTCTTTCACCATCGCTACCACCGTTTCATATTTCATCTGCGCCAATGTAAATTGAAGTGAAGCGTTACACTATAAAGTGTTCACATTACATTGGAAAGTGTTAGATAATTAAAGCAATCGGCGTATGCGGATCACAATTACCATTGGGACATCAACTCGAGAAATTTTATCATTTGAGTCAATATCAAAGTGTTACCATTCCATTGGATATATTATAGCTTGATATTCTATTGATGAATCAATTAACACAGCAGTCATTATTTCGGTACACTTTGCAGAATGTTTGTTATTTTTCTTCCTGTTGTTGTTTAAGATTATATAATGCACACCTTTTCTAATATCAGATCTGATTCTTTATCATAAAAAATCAACGAATGTCATGACGCCATAGTTTTTGTGAGTCGTGGTTAATTTTTCTGGTAAAATATGGTGTCGATAGAGATATTGCTGCAATATTATCGTACCAGTTAATCAGTTGGGTTTCTATATTTTCGCCTAACGGTATTATGCATTGTTCAATCCTGGACTGTTTGAAGGCGGTGTTAAAGCCGAAATTTGGAACTTTTTCTGATATGCATTCCATATCAGATGGAATGATCATTATTTATACTTAATTCATTAGCAAATTCACATAAGAAAGGAGTGTCTCGCTAATGTCGACTCTTCGTGACATTTTCGTTAGCTAACTTCATTGTCCTGTTGAGACGTAGAGCAGATGAGAAAGTTTGCTGCGTCCTCGCGATTCGGTTGTTACAGCATTGCTTTGTGGTAGGTAAGGCTGGAAGAACCGACAACCGTATTTCCGTATTAGAAGAACTGTGGTTTATTAACCACAACAGTGGTTGTGTGGAGTGTTGATAACGTTATATCATCTGGCCATATCTATCTCAAAAGTATTCCCCGAAGGTCGACAAACAGGAACAATCGAACCAATTCATCTGATAGTATTTGACATAGAAATAGAGAATACATGGTCAGTGTCTTAAAATATAAGCTGTATTTTGGCGAGGGTAAAGAAAGACAAGAAGTGGCGAGCCTTGGCGAGCCACTTTTGTCTTTCTGCCCCGAGCCAAAAATACAGCTTACATTTTAAGACACTGACCATGTATTCTATTTATCCTGCAACAGTCATTAAAATAATCATCAAAAATAATCATTTTTAAGTGAAACGGTGTCAAAAAAGACAGAAATATGTTCGCCTTTTAAACGTAGTTTCACTTTGAAGTAGGTCAGTCGAACTGACGCACGTGCTAAGATTCCAAAATACAGCTGTTTTCCGTCACTGCCGTATACAGCAAAAATATATACGGTGGGTGTATTCCGACAATGCGGTGGCAGTTGCAGGATAAAAGATACTAATATATTAGAGTTCAAATGAAGTGGAAACCTGTCGATTACATGTCAATGCAATGAACACAAATATGTCGTCATTTTTAATTATTATGAAGCCATACCTCACCCTTCCTGAACACCTGGTATCGATGGAAATATACATATATTGCATATGTATGGTGGTTCCGATGTCATTACCTCATTAGATTCACATGCTTGATTCAAGTTAACAAAACTTGATTGATTTTTTCATATCATTTGGTTTGGAATGTTAGACCTATGTTACAAATATTTACATGTATGCATTCTGCAGTATATATCGGAAAAGGCAAATGGAGGTCATCACAAATGTTTTCATAAATCGAACATACATTTTTATTGGGGTTACCGATATTTTGTCAAATACATTGTATTTTAATTTATTTCTTTTTGAAATGATTGATTCTTAATGCTACTAAATTGGTAATTACTCTGCCGTACACTGTCTCCTAATATGAGTTTGCGGTAACATGTAATTGTTTGTTCCTAGGATGAAAGACTTTCTCGAAGATTGATTTTGGTATTACTTTTCTAATATGATATAGATGAAATTATTGTGGAGTACGATGGTTACATTATGTTGAAATTAGTTTCTTGCTTCTACTTTGTTTTGTTTGTATCCCTATTTTAAAATAATTGCTGGACTAATTAATACATACTTAGCTGATATCGAATAATATTGCCAAGATATATGAGTACAGCAAAAAGAAAAAATCGATGCAAATGGCTATGCATAGATTTGTTTTATATATTATGATTTTTTATTTTAAGGTAATATTAAAAAAGGGTATAAAACGGATAGATGTATGAGAAGCTTACCGTGTGGAAACTTGACAATTATGACTCCAGCTAAAATGGAAGACAGAAAACATTATAACATATTGAGTTTGTTATATCTTATTGTCGGTGGTCTTTGTCGTAGATATAATGTTTCTGTTTAGTGCTATAGAGTTATATTTCAGATGTTAGTGGAATTCTTGTCTGGTATTTTTAGAGTATCCATATAATAAATTTTCATCAGTGGGTAACTTATTGGTTTACATTTATCTATTGGCTAGATCCAGGAGATAGTTTTCATATTTTGTCCTCGTTATTAGGGTTACAATTTACAGTTGATATGTTTATATGTCGATGTTCTTTGTTGTTATTGTTTGAGACTATTTACTGTACCTGTCTGTGGAACAACTAATTCATAGCAAACTGGTATTAAAATATTGTTCGTGTAACTTATCCTAAACTTCCAAAAGTGCAGTAAAATATAGTTACAAATGAACATGTTTTTTCTTTTTGTTTTAACGGCACGTTATTCCAAAGGAGCGGGAACATACAGCGTTACAATAGTAAAAATAGAAATTCAGTTTTGCTATCAGGTACTTATTTTGAAAGCTATGTTTTTTTTTTATTAAATTATATTAAGATTCAATCCTAAACAACACCCTAGTTGTCCGTGTTTATCAGAAGTATCTATTCGAGTAACGAATCAATTGGAGTGTAGGTATACCTGTTAAACATTGCATTATGTCTATGACCTGGCATCTTGCCAGCTAGCAGAGTTGAATATTTAGAACATAAACCATACGCAAGTGATCCCTCTTTGCAGGCTTTATCAAAGTGTGCACAGAACGTTGATGAGCAGGAAACTGTGGATGTTTAAAAGGTAATCAAAACAGCGTTAAATGTAAGATATGATATAATCGATTTATGAAGTTATTTATGAGACAATTGATATTCTAACAGGCCGATTGACATTTGTAAACACGACCAGATATGAGAGATTCTATATCGAAGACCATTGGTAGTATAAGTAGTGAAAATTGAGAGTTATTGTTGGTGATATATTTGCAAGGAAGGGTTCATCAGGATTTATACATGCATTGATATCAAAGGGAAACACTCGTTGGGTTATTAGAAAAAAACCGGAAGTAAATAGGATATATATTTGTAAACAAAGAGAGATAATTCACAGCACGCATGGTGTTGTTTATTCAAGCTCTACCCAGAGTTGTCGCTTCTTACACTCACAGTCACCATCTAATCTTTTACAGTTCTAAGTTGTCTTATCATGTTTACTCTTTAGCTTTTTATGGTATATCATTTTTATTTATCCAATTATCCAATCCATCACTTGACGATAAATGCCGATGGTAGCAATACCACCTCAAAGCACACTAACAATACATGTAAATAGCAACGTCTACTTTATAATAATAAAATATTATTTACAAGCTTATTTATTTTAGATACAAAAAAGTTCAGGTTTGTTAATATATTTGTTAAGATTGTGTTAATCAAAATACCTGTAGTATTTTAAGCGCTTAAATGTGCTTCACTATATTTATATATAGTCATTTTTGGCTGACTAATTTTTCTTCCGCTCACCTTTGCTGATATATTTCATACATATAATTCTACGAATTGTAATTATTAATTGGAATTTTTCAATTAGCAAAATCAACATAAAGAATGTGAGCCAATAAATCACCACACATATTTTTTTCTGGTTTTTATTTGATACACACGTTTATAATGAAACTGAGCTCTACAGCACGGAAGTAATATGTAAATTAAATGTAAATGGTAATATGAATGGGAGGAAGATCAGCACTCGGATGGAAAATGTCAATCAAACAAAGTACTTCAATGTATATTTACAGCGGAGGCCAATATGATATTATGATAAATGGTCATGCGATCATCAGTCACTTGTGTTCATCAGTCACAAATGTTGCCCCGTACGCATATCACACTGGGATGTATATACATTAAACCGGTGGGTGTATCTAATCCTATTATGAAAAAATAGTTGTTTTGAAGGATTCATAATTGTCAATATTCGAAGATTTATTATTATCATTATTTTCTTCTTGAAAGATTTTTTAAGATAAGCATAATAATATATACACGTATACTGTGTATCCAAGAAGAGACCGATTCGCAATTTGCTTATATTACTGAATTCAGACACAACTACACACATACCTTACATCCGTTATCAAGTATCGTATGCATTCGTACAAAGGCAATTTTTAGTTAATTCACACATACATGCATTATTTAGCTTCAGTAATAACATATTAATCAATATGTATTATTAATCGTTTATGCATTATATATACAGTGTACATACAGTATTAATTATCATGTTACATTCATGTACATTCAACAAATACATAAGTAAATAATTCGAATAAACGTGACAAATAAAGAGTACAAGTAAAACAATGAACATAAAGAGAAAGAATAACTTTCAGTACATTAAAAGGTAAAAAGATTGTGTAACCCTATCTCATTAAGGGAGTTTTCGAAGATGTATTGAATAAGATTTGATACTTGGCAGTAATAATTTAATCAAGTTAATATCATAGTCCTTTTCATAATTTCCGACAGAATACTTTATAAATACTTATAAATACTAATTAATTCAATTTTATAGATTATTTATTAAATCAATATATAAAAATGTGTTATTCTCTAGTAAAGCACATGCAAGAGGTATCGTGAAAACATCCTTATCTTCTGATAATAACATTATATATATCAAATAAAGTATTTATTTCTCCCTAAAACTGTCACAGCCCAATAATTTATAGTACACACAATTTCTCAAGGGTTTCAGCATATCAGGCATTTTTGAACAATACATATACAAGTTATCTGCCAATAAGCTATCGTCTAATAATATATAAAATACATGTTAATAAAATTAGAACGAGACATATATGTAAATGTGCAAAAAAGAAACATTTGATTTAATATAATCTTTAAAAAGGTTTGATAGCTACATTCTTATTTTCCTACAGGCAAATGACTGCAAATTCGATCCAGCCCATAATATTCCTGTCTCATGGGGCTGGTCCTTCGTTTTATATGGATGCCGAACAGGCACCGATGTTCAAAGGTTTAGACAAAAATTCCAAAGCAGCAAGAGTTTTGAAAAGCTTTGTGTCTGACAATCATATCAAACCTCCCAGAGCCCTTGTTGTGTTGAGTGCACATTGGCAGGAAGAGACCTGTTGTATCAACACAAATGACAAGCACTCCCTGTTATACGACTATGGCGGGTTCCCACCAGAGACCTACACACTTGAGTGGCCAGTAACTGGGGATCTGGATGTTGCCAGGAGGGTCAAGGAATTACTAGAGGCAGGAGGAATCGAGTGTAAGGAGGAGAAGAAGCGGGGATTGGATCATGGTGTGTTCGTACCCTTAAAACTAGTGTTCCCGGCGGCTGATATTCCAGGTACGTTATCGAGGGTAATATATCCATTTACTAAGTAATCAATGTTAAAACACAGTTTTGAAGAAAATGGGGACGCAATAATATCATTTTTGAACAACATTTACTTATATTGTTTGATTTAATTGAGAAAACGAAAACAAATTCTGTTTGATTTTGTTCCCTGGATTTTAACTGGATCTATGTAGTCACTAATTTAACCATCTCAGTGTTTTTCAAAAGTATTGCAGCAAACTTAACTTTTGCCGACCTACCTGTTTAGCGTGAAGACACAGGTTCACCATCAAACTGAGGCTAAGCGGCAAGGAGTTACAAAAGTTATTTCATATGTTCTCTAATATCATCCGATCACTGGATTTTACCCCTACTAAGTCTTTAATCAAAATAATAATTATAATTCAAGTCACTGTTATATGAAAGTAGTTATTGAGAAATCTTGTATGAAGATACATGAAAGGACGCGATTGGAGGAACAAACATTGGTATGAGAAAAATGACCCTACACAACCCAATGTACTGTTGGAATGATAATATGTGACATAGGGGAAACTACTTATTTTTATTCTGCATAAACTCCCAAGTCCAATTACCACTTGCTGCTATCATTTACTCCATTCTTACATAGATGTAATGTTAAGTAAGTCTACCATACGCTGTGCCTAAAACACTATCAACCGTACCCAAGACAGCTTAACAGTATCGAGCAAAAACTGGAATCAATCCATCTTTTGAACATATATAAGAGATATATCGACTTATTTTCCATTTCCTCATATATACAATGTTTCAGGACCACTTCATATTTGAATACAAATTTTCTTTTTTTAATTATTTAAAACGTCACTTTAATAAGTCTTAAATGAACCAAATTGTTTTGTTATTATGTCGGTATGTTGTTCTTATGAACCTCCTGGTTCTAACAGTGAATTTGTTTCAGTTGAGTGAATGTTTAGACATGGGAGAGCACTCTGATGATCTGGCGATTTTGTATTAACTCAATGCTAAATCATCCACACAAAATCGAATGTGTTAATTAACGGGTAGCATATATTTTAAAGAAAGATAACGTTATCAATTTCCCGAAAAATTATACAAGCGAAAAATGCTTAAAATATTATTAATGAAGATTTGAAATGTCAAATGACAATTTTTTTTATTGATTTCTTTTACTAGTGATACAAGTGTCGCTCCTTAATAGCCTGGACATGAGTGAACACCTGAAGATTGGAGAGGCATTGTCGGACCTATGTAAGGAAAATGTACTGGTGATAGGAAGCGGATTTGCTACACACGGGGGATTGTCTCCCGAGGGGTTAATGTGGGCAGAGCCGTTCAAGGAATGGATTCATAATGTGTTGTCTAACTCAAAATACAGCGCTAGTGAGAGAAAAACTAAGTTTCTGGAATATAAAAAAGTGAAGACATTTTCGAAGGCACATCCTACCAGTGAACATTTCATCCCCATCGCCATATGTTGTGCAGCAAGTGGATATCAGGCAGCAGAAATTCTTTTTTCGGAATTTTCTGTAGGATGTTTGTTGAATGATCAATACAGATTTCCAGCAGCAAAATAGGTCTAAAGCTTGTGTTATCATACACTATTCATGCCATTTAATAGCATTCCTAATTCATTGTCATATTGCTTTCTTCAAAATAATCTAACTTTGATAACATTATTTACTCCATAAACCCCCTCCCTACTTTATCAAAATGGATGCAGAGACAAACCATAAAATCATGACTGGTGTTAAAGTTTAAACATTATTCAATATTGTATCTGATTTTGGCTATTTTGGTTAATAATTAAGACTATCATTTCTCATATGATGCAAAGCCCATTGAAATTTCATTTTAAGCTTTAAAAAGCTATTCATTACTCAAACATTTTATTTCATTTGCCATATATTCCAATTTCTACTCAAGTTGGACTCAATGAAACTATCAAACTTAATCTGTTTCATTTGCTCATGAATTTGACCAGATTAACACTGATCAGTGCGTATGAATACATGGTTAAAATCCTTCCGCGGAACGATTTCACTATTTCCACATTGTTGTTATAAACATGGAATAATTATTAAAATTATCAAATTTATAATGTATTCTTGTATTTTATAAAAGACCAGAGATGCTAAATACTTCTATTTTGACAAAATAATGCTGTTTTTAATCCTAATATTGCGGACTATTTTACTCGACCGACTAGACTCCTCGGGCTTTTCCCCATTTGGACTTGCATAAGCTTCGAGACATTAATATCTAGACCGACTTTTTATTCGAAAAAAAAAAAAACAATTGAAATATAAGGATTGAACCTTGATTTGGTCGATTTCATGGGGTCATGAATTGAGTTGCTCTTGAGACAAATTCAAAATGAACTTGCTTTGCAGTTCATTAAATTTGTCTCAAAAGCAATTCAATTCATGACCCCATGAAATCGACCAAATCAAGATTCAATCCTTAGATATTGGTTACAATGTATGATATACATGAAACCGTATCGAAATGTGCTGATATATACACATAATCGTATGGACTTTGTAATAGGATTAGGAGTGTGTACATTGCTGTTTAATAAAACATTATGTTGTTTGTATTGTTGAGTGATTATACATGTCCGGAACATGATTGATTTTGCGCATTATATAATATTAATTCTTTACTTTAGCATAAGACGATTAGCGGAATACGTCTTTATGGAATATACAGTACGCTCCGACGCTTTAAAGGTGACGTTAATCATATCTGTAAATATTTGATCGGAACAGTATCATATAACCAAACCAGATAACGACCTTTGGACAGAGGGGACTGTTTAGATTTATAATATGAGAGTATAAGAGCATATTCAAACCTTAAATGGGAGAACCCAAATCCGACCGGAGAAAGTCGTTTATTTTTATCAAGTTATTACTTACTCCTAAGAACACTAGGGATCAAAGGGCACATTCGATAGACCAATATAAGGCTTCACGGAGTACAGAATGTGAGAGACTTGTAAAAAGGCCAAATGTGCTTATTCCATTAGAGTGTCAGTTGGACAATGAAAGTAATCTGTGGCCGGTACCAACATAATTATAAGCTCAAAAAATATCCAATTTTTATGTGAAGCACGGTTTGTGATTGCTTATAAATGGCAACAGAGATCTCTACATGCTAGGCTAATATTTTTGTTTAGTTAAAACACACTAATATTATAAATGTGTACTGATGTTGTTTGTATATAATGCCCTGTCCGTTAATGGGCATTTACACAAGCATATAACACATGGATATATCATAAAGTAAACAATCTGTATATATATCACATTCCAGTGATTTTACCGAGCCGTTTTGATTGTTATCAGATATACGAGAAAAAATCATAGTGTGCCAGTTCCGATAAAAAATCAAGATATGAAATGTTATTGAATAAAATATGTTTTAGCTAATAGAGCCCAGATATAACTGGTTCAATATCATATTATAAGTGTTCTGACTGGAATAATATCGGTGTTTGTGTATGATATATTTGTGATTTGTTTTTCACGCAAGAATCAACAATACCACGCGTCATAAAAAATGTGATAAAAGGCCCTACAGCAACATCCGTATACGTCATATAAAATGTGATAAAAGGCCCTACAGCAACATCCGTTTCCTTATTCACAAGGCATGCTTAAGTATAACATCACATTATTAGTGGGTGGATAAGGAAATACATCAATGTACATTCTAACTATCTAAATATGTAATTAAGTGTTGTTCCGTCCAGGTTAATAGAACTTCGGTCATTGGCCTTACTTTATTGAAATTAAGAATTACATATCTAGTTGATAGTAACATATTACCTATACAGAAGAAGTAAAGCCATCCATACAAGATCAACCGTATACTTTAGGAATTGTCACCATTTCATCGTGTCCTCTTAGATCACAACATAACTTTAAAATAATGAAATAAAGTAACGAAAGACATATGGGCCTCTACAGTTTCCTGATTCATCGTTGATTTAAAAAAAAAAAAAAAAAAAAAAATAGGAATGTTACACAGTTTTGGTAAACCATCTTAAAACTCTTTCATCTATGCAGAGTATCTGATCATATCTGGGTTTTGACAAGAAGATTTTGTTTTAAACTTCAGTCAATTAAATCCATTTTGACTCTGCCAACCAGTCCCTGGGCGTCAGTTAGGGTCGATTTATGAACACCATCAGTCTGCCATCCAATACAGAAAATTCTAACAGAATTATTTCAATTGGCAATTAAATAAAAGATGATTAAAATGTCATTTTCCTATATAAGCTACAGAGGAAAGTTTATCCCCTTCCAAGGGGGAAACGAGAGACCCAGGATCATGAAATTTACTATTTGTTAAAACACCTCAAGACTCATATATGAAGGGTATTTCATGTTAAAGTATTTGCATGGGTATTCAGTCTAATTAAAATCTAGATATGGCCATCCTCACTACGTTACATGAACATCTAACGACATCGCATAAGGGGTTTACATTTAATCATTTCATTGCATGCATTGCTGAGCAAAGAACATATCAGTCTTCACGCAAGGAAATAGAACATTCCAAATAAGATTGAAAAGACAAATCTACAGGTTTCAAATAAATGGCGACGGAAGTAAACATGAATAAAGGTCAAAATTTAGATCTGCATGGAGACTCCCAATAAGTACAAATATAGTAATGTAACCATGGTCTGTTGTAAACAAGGATGTTATTAACATAAAGAGATACACGATATACACATGTACAAAAAAGTATATTCATTACTTTGCCAAATACAGAAAGAGAACTACTACTACTATGAGGTTTGTTATATATTATACGCTGTCTATTGTTATATATTATATAAATATTACATTCTTTAGCATGTGACAGTGGATATTGTCAACCCGAGAGTGACAATGGGATTCCGAGGGTTGACAATATCCACTGTCACATACTAAAGAATGTAATATTTGTTTTATTATCCCGAAAGTCATAATGATAACAATATCCTAATTAAAACTCTTCACACCAATCTTGTGTCTGAATATTCATTTAATTAGCAATAAAGTATAATGTTACCGAAGCAAAACAGTTTCTTAAATTTTCCTTAAAAAACATCTTTGGAAAACACTTCAAATGTGTTTTCCTCCCCAAGGAACGGTAGAAAGCCTTCACGCTGTGTGTTTACTATTCTTTGCGTGTTTTTTTCGAATCCTCCATATCCTGCTCTGAAACAGGAGCGAAAGAGCAAACCTCGACCTGTTGACAGTTTGTTTCTGCTTTTTACAAATCTGTTGTAAATGAGCGCTCCGTTGATATCGTCATAGAAGTAAAGCGTTCTAGTGACAGTATTTGAGGCGGTGATGGTTAAACTGTTACGCAGCTCATGTCTCATTTCAATGTATTTCAGAAGGGAGACAGTATCTTTTGTCTAACTGTCTCTTGACAAAGCAAATTCATGGAAGTATTAATATACTTTGCCTGATGCTAGATATTACAATTTGTCTGATGTTATATATTTTGCCTGATATGCAATGTATATGTACATATTGAAATATTTGACGGAGATATTGTAGATCGATAAAAAGGGTTTTTAACCTGTTTCAATTAGATCCCATTTATAAATCCGTTTGATATATACATTCGATATAATAGCGACTCGATTGAAGCACGATATACATACACATAAAACCTATTCGTAATAATCTCTTCGTGTTTATGGAGATAGAACATAAAATCAGACACGTCCATTTATGTTAGCATGTTGATTGTACATTTATAGCACACCACATTATATAAATGTGAAGATGACTATCTAATGCTTTGATAGGTACGGCACTTTATGTGCGTCATCTTGTATAATTGCGTTCTAAAGTTGGATAATGATTAGGGTAGATTGTCGATATAAATACATATTTATATGTGCATTCGACATGAAATCCAACGAGAAAAATATGTATGACGTTAGTCAAGATACACGGCGTGTGACTATCGTCACAATTTGTAAACATCAATAAGCTTTTTTTCCGATTGCGCATATCTTAGACGTGAATGCATTTAGCTATAAAAATGTTGCTGGTATTCAATTAAGTAGATGAAATTTGGATTTCGAGAAAACTAATTAGAAGTGATCTAATAAAAAAATTACGTGTCCTCTTGTGGGTTTGTAATATCAAAATATGAGTATACTGAATGGACAAAACATTCAGAGTGGTAGGTTGAATATATATTAGGCGTATCTATTGAAAAAAAATCAATAGTTTGGAATACAAAATGAAAACCAAACACTTGTGTTTATTCGTGGTTTCAATTAAACCTAACATCGCCTGTGAACCCCTTCTATATTCCTTGTGTACATAACGAGTTTGTCTTCCTTGATATCAAGGGAATGAATTCGACTTTTATAACATTCGGTTTTTTCCTCGATAAACGAAATACCAGCCGGTCATGTTTTGTATTACAATATTTTAAAATAGTAGTTTTTGATAAAAAATAAAAACGTGCCTTCTTTGTCTAAGTAACGTTCTAAGTAAAACTTACAAAATGTACACCAGCGGAAACAGCGTGTGGAGTTTTGAATAACTCAAAATATCTTTTTATCTATCTTTAAATCTCAGAAATTTGGCTTTGGCTTCTGTAAAGTACCATCTTCATTATCAAACGGGGACTCCTTCCCTTTCTTCTTTTGAGAAGTTTCTATCTTTTCTATCCAATATAAAAAATATGTAATTTTACTGCACTGTTTCACTTCCCCAATCCAGATTCTGATATTTTGTTGACCTGTGTTGAGTTTCTTCCGTTGACTCCTATGTATCAATATCTTAGGTACTTAAAATCCTTGACGAGTCCTAGAAGGTTAAAACAGCTGTATGATAATAGTGATAATATACATTATTTATAAAGTGCACTAACAAATTTGTTAAATGCGCTTCACATTGATATAATGATATAATAGTACACAATATTTCAAGTGTTACACAATGCAAAGAACATATATAACCTTTATCGACATTATGGACGTCTGCAAGAGACTCTAAAAAGCACACACAAAAAGTTAGTTTTAATCCCCTTGAGTTTGGTCAGGGTTTTGGTCTTCTTGGTGACAACTGATAAGCTGTTCCACAAAGTGGCCGCTTCCTTTCCAAAGCACCGGTTACCATAACCTCAGTACGAGAGTCAGCAACGCATAACAAGGATTCTGTCTCTGATCGTATGTACAGTGATCATGACGGCTGGTAGAGAATGGCAAGTTCCTGTAAATACTCCGAAATGGTTACATTTATTGCCTTGTATATATACATCAAAATCTTGTACTGTGACCTGAAATACACAGGTAACCAATGCAATGAATAAAGCGCTGGTGTGATGTGCTCCCTCTTTTGAGTGTGGGAAACCTGAGGCATGCTGCAGTGTTCTGGACCTTCTCCCGGCGGCTAATCAGTGCATCAGTTACAACAAAGAGCAAAGCATTGCCATAGCCTAATCAAGAAGTACCAAACGAATGTACCAATATCTTGCATGCAACTGTGGTCATGAACTGTCAAATACACCCGCTGTTTCTGATTTGGTAATAACAGGACAGCGTTTACCTGTTTCGCCATGTTCGGACAGTTATCAAAGTGTACCCCGAGGTTCCTCACAACTTGGACTGCCTCAATTGTTTGGGCACTAACCTTTAGCTGGAGACCTTTAGTGTGCTGACACTTATGGGAAAAGACTATTAGTTCCGTCCTTTCCTGATATAGCTTGAGCCAATTGGAGTTCATCCAATTACTGATATATAAAATCTGGAAGACACCGAAATCAACTGGAATACACTAGGAAACCTTCTCAATTCCTTAAGACAGTCGGTCCACCACGGCGTGAAATCATGCCGTCACTTAATTTGCATAGCTAGAGATCATGTCATAAGAACGACACAAAGTATTTCATTACGGAAGGAAACACTGGTTACTTCGATCATCAAACTTAAGTTTCTACTTCAGTTTACTATTTCACTAAAAAATACAATAACATAAAATAAAAATAGCATGGCGGCGATAACACACTTACTTGATATTCTCATTATTCACGTGATATTAATCTTCAGTTACTCATTACGTCACTCGTCCGTTTGACTCAACACGTCGCCCGCCGAAACGTCGTTATTGTGGACGTTAACCCCGCTAATAATAGCAACACTACGTCTACGTAATAGGGACATCGCTGATGTAGGTTTTGTATTATATTAAAAGTAAATCATTATTAAGGGATAAAGTAAAGAAGGTTAATGTATGTAATGCCATACGTGTAAATTGCGGTTAATTTTATAAGATTGCTCATAAATGATGTATTTGGTGTCATAAAATCATGGAGCTTCACCCACATCCTGGTTTCTCTTCAAATTAGATATTAATCAGGCATGTTTGATAAAAAAAACTCTCTCACAGACAGTATGTATGTACTTTTCTTTTAGTATCCGGTATGTATTCTAACAAATAGCATGCTCACTTAATCCCATTGACAAATTACACACCTGGACATCCCTTATACTTTGGGAAAGTGTTATCGTATAATTTGTAAAATAAAGAAATTATTATTAACAGCGTAATAGGGAAGACCCTTCATACAACTAATGGTTATTGATAAAGTGGTTGTAGTTTAAATATAACATAGTCTAGGCTTCATACGTTTTGCATTTTATTGACGAAATTGTCCAATATAATGTATCTAGCCTTCATACGTTTTACATTTTTTGATGATATGGCCCATTAGTAAGTATGTAGGGTTCATACTTTTTACATTATGTTGATGACATGGTCGATTAGTATGTATGTAGACTTCATACTTTTTACATTATGTTGATGACATTGTCCATTAGTATGTATGTAGGCTTCATACTTTTACATTATGTTGATGACATGGTCCGTTAGTATGTATGTAGACTTCATACTTTTTACATTATGTTGATGACATGGTCCGTTAGTATGTATGTAGGCTTCATACTTTTTATATTATGTTGATGCCATGGTTCATTAGTGTGTATGTAGGCTTCATACTTTAACATTATGTTGATGACATGGTCCATTAGTATGTATATACAACTGTAGGCTTCATACTTTAACATTATGATGATGATATGGTCCATTAGTATGTATGTAGGCTTCATACTTTTACATTATGTTGATGACATGGTCCATTAGTATGTATGTAGGCTTCATACTTTTTACATTATGTTGATGACATGGTCCATTAGTATGTATGTAGGCTTCATACTTTTACATTATGTTGATGACATGGTCCGTTAGTATGTATGTAGGCTTCATACTTTTTACATTATGTTGATGACATGGTCCATTAGTATGTATGTAGGCTTCATACTTTTTACATTATGTTGATGACATGGTCCATTAGTATGTATATACAACTGTAGACTTCATACTTTTTACATCATGTTGATGACATGGTCCATTAGTATGTATGTATGCTTCATACTTTTTACATTATGTTGATGACATGGTCCGTTAGTATGTATATACAACTGTAGGCTTCATACTTTTACATTATGTTGATGACATGGTCCATTAGTATTTATGTAGACTTCATACTTTTTACATCATGTTGATGACATGGTCCATTAGTATGTATGTATGCTTCATACTTTTACATTATGTTGATGATATGGTCCATTAGTATGTATGTAGGCTTCATACTTTTACATTATGTTGATGACATGGTCCATTAGTATGTATGTAGGCTTCATACTTTTTATATTATGTTGATGCCATGGTTCATTAGTGTGTATGTAGGCTTCATACTTTTTACATTATGTTGATGACATGGTCCATTAGTATGTATATACAACTGTAGGCTTCATACTTTTACATTATGTTGATGACATGGTCCATTAGTATGTATGTAGGCTTCATACTTTTTACATTATGTTGATGACATGGTACATGAGTATGTATGTAGGCTTCATACTTTTTACATTATGTTGATGACATGGTCCATTAGTATGTATGTAGGCTTCATACTTTTACATTATATTGACGACATGGTCCATTAGTATGTATGTAGGCTTCATACTTTTTATATTATGTTGATGCCATGATCCATTAGTATGTATGTAGGCTTCATACTTTTTACATTATGTTGATGATATGGTCCATTAGTATGTATGTAGGCTTCATACTTTTACATTATGTTAATGACATGGTCCATTAGTATGTATGTAGGCTTCATACTTTTTACATTATGTTGATGACATGGTCCATTAGTTTGTGTCTAGACTTCATACTTTTTACATTATGTTGATGACATGGTCCATGAGTATGTGTCTAGACTTCATACTTTTTACATTATGTTGATGACATGGTCCATTAGTTTGTGTCTAGACTTCATACTTGTTACATTATGTTGATGACATGGTCCATTAGTATGTGTGTAGACTTCATACTTTTTACATTATGTTGATGACATGGTCCATTAGTATGTGTCGAGGCTTCATACTTTTACATTATGTTGATGATATGATCCATTAGTATGTATGTAGGCTTCATACTTTTACATTATGTTGATGACATGGTCCATTAGTATGTATGTAGACTTCATACTTTTTACATTATGTTGATGACATGGTCGATTAGTATGTGTCTAGACTTCATACTTTTACATTATGTTGATGACATGGTCCATTAGTATGTGTCTAGACTTCATACTTTTTACATTATGTTGATGACATGGTACATTAGTATGTATGTAGGCTTCATACTTTTTACATTATGTTGATGACATGGTCCATTAGTATGTATGTAGGCTTCATACTTTTTACATTATGTTGATGATATGGTCCATTAGTATGTATATAGGCTTCATACTTTTTACATTATGTTGATGACATGGTCCATTAGTATGTATGTAGGCTTCATACTTTTTACATTATGTTGATGATATGGTCCATTAGTATGTATGTAGGCTTCATACTTTTACATTATGATGATGATATGGTCCATTAGTATGTATGTAGGCTTCATACCTTTACATTATGTTGATGACATGGTCCATTAGTATGTATATAGGCTTCATACTTTTTACATTATGTTGATGACATGGTCCATTAGTGTCCGTCTAGGCTTCACACTTTTCACATTGTCCTGATGGTATATGGGCCATTTCAATTGCTATTTCACGGTACTATTTGTTTATAGGATTAAGAAAGTATATTCTTTTGCATGTGAAAGATTTTCCTTCATTATAATTCATTTAAAGTGTTGTGTATATTTGGTACATGTAATGTATGATAGCCTCCTTAAGCCATACTGAAGAAATTCAGGTTATTACTGTTACGTATGATAATTACTAATTAACACCTGGTTAGTGACTGCCATGTCTTGTCAGGTATTTCGTCATGTATGATTAAACAATACCACGTGACACCACGTGTAAGTAGTGTATAGCACGTCGCTAATCTAAGGCTCAGTCGCATGTATACACACATACATAATGTATTATGAAGTTTTATAGAAGAGTTTGTAGATGTTTATACACAAAACTGCTAAGGCATACTTGACAGCTTGTGTTTACTGAAGCCAGACCATTTCACTCAAATACTTATCAACTAAAATGACAACACGGTTGAGTGCTTCTCCTACGTTAAAAGGCACTGTAATATATATACAATTTACGTATGCAAGGAAAAGAAATGTGGACGCAGCCAATGTTTAAGCAACACTTGTTTCGTAGAAGTCGAGGCTTTTCTGAGTGTTAACCTCAGAACTGTGGAAGTGAACGGGATCAACTCAGGTTTATTATCCAGAAACAGGTAACGAGGTCTTAATATTGTAACGAAAATGTCAGTAGAGTATTATATGATTATTTTGAGTTATGAGTACTGGTTTGTTAGCCTGTCAGTAGAGTATATGATTATTTGAGTTATGAGTACTGGTTTGTTAGCGTGTCAGTAGTCTTAAGTTGTTTTAGTAGGAAAAAAAACGCATGTCGACTATCCTCTGTTATAATGGTGTAGTACTAATTGATAGAAACCCTGATGTATTAAAACATGATTGTACTGTTTTACCTGGGAAATGAATCCTCCTAGGTAACTAATGTTAAGGACAAGTGTGACTAGGTGACGTATAAAGGATAAATAGCATTGTAAATCAAGTGGATGTATTTCTCTGTATTTAAATGTTGACAATGCGATAGGAACACGTTATATGTAGCTTTTAAACACAGGTACAGTAAGATTGCTATTTAAATCGAAACTAATTGTTATAAACTTGAGTATAAAATGCTAATGAAGTGTTTATCCGTTTCCCCTAGTAAGAAATGTTACGTAATCCTAAACCTAAAGATTAAGCAGGTTAGACAAAGCCTCACCGATACATTCAATTTATATATGTAACACACATACGTTACACTATGTAATGGAGCGAAAAGCATTTAATTGTTCTATATTTTATATGGTCGTCCACTACAAAACACAAAAATCAGTCTCATTAGTTCTAGTGACTGTAACTATACACAGAAATCACTCTCATCAGTTCTAGTGACTGTAACTATACACAGAAATCCGACTCATCAGTTCTAGTGACTGTAACTATACACAGCAATTAGTCTCATTAGTTCTAGTGACTGTAACTATACACAGCAATCACTCTCATCAGTTCTAGTGACTGTAACTATACCCAGAAATCACTCTCATCAGTTCTTGTGACTGTAACTATACACAGAAATCACTCTCATCAGTTCTAGTGATTGTAACTATACACATAAATCACTCCCATCAGTTCTAGTGACTGTAACTATACACAGAAATCACTCTCATCAGTTCTAGTGACTGTAACTATACGCAGAAATCACTCTCATCAGTTCTAGTGACTGTAACTATACACAGAAATCACTCTCATCAGTTCTAGTGAGTGTAACTATACACAGAAATCACTCTCATCAGTTCTAGTGAGTGTAACTATACACAGAAATCACTCTCATCAGTTCTAGTGACTGTAACTATACACAGAAATCACTCTCATCAGTTCTAGTGATTGTAACTATACACATAAATCACTCTCATCAGTTCTAGTGACTGTACCTATACACAGAAATCCGACTCATCAGTTCTAGTGACTGTAACTAAGCACAGAAATCACTCTCATCAGTTCTAGTGACTGTAACTATACACAGAAATCCGACTCATCAGTTCTAGTGACTGTAACTAAGCACAGAAATCAGTCTCGTCAGTTATAGTGACTGTAACTATACACAGAAATCACTCTCATCAGTTCTAGTGACTGTAACTATACACAGAAATCACTCTCATCAGTTCTAGTGATTGTAACTATACACATAAATCACTCTCATCAGTTCTAGTGACTGTACCTATACACAGAAATCCGACTCATCAGTTCTAGTGACTGTAACTAAGCACAGAAATCACTCTCATCAGTTCTAGTGACTGTAACTATACACAGAAATCCGACTCATCAGTTCTAGTGACTGTAACTAAGCACAGAAATCAGTCTCGTCAGTTATAGTGACTGTAACTATACACAGAAATCAGTCTCAACAGTTCTAGTGACTGTAACTATACACAGAAATCAGTCTCAACAGTTCTAGTGACTGTAACTATACACAGAAATCAGTCTCGTCAGTTATAGTGACTGTAACTATACACAGAAATCACTCTCATCAGTTCTAGTGACTGTAACTATACACAAAAATCAGTCTCATTAGTTCTAGTGACTGTAACTATACACAGAAATCACTCTCATCAGTTCTAGTGACTGTAACTATACACAGAAATCACTCTCATTAGTTCTAGTGACTGTTAATTTACACAGAAATCACTCTCATCAGTTCTAGTGACTGTAACTATACACAGAAATCAGTCACATCAGTTCGAGTGACTGTAACTATACAAACAAATCATTCTCATCAGTTATAGTGACTATAACTATACACTGAACTCACTCTCATCAGTTATAGTGACTGTAACTATACACAGAACTCACTCCCATCAGTTCTAGTGACTGTAACTATACACAGAAATCATTCTCCTTAGTTCTAGGGACTGTAACTATACACAGAACTCACTCTCATCAGTTCTAGTGACTGTAACTATACACAGAAATCAGTCTCATCAGTTCTAGTGACTGTAACTATACACAGAACTCACTCTCATCAGTTCTAGTGACTGTAACTATACACAGAAATCAGTCTCATCAGTTCTAGTGACTGTAACTATACACAGAACTCACTCCCATCAGTTCTAGTGACTGTAACTATACACAGAAATCATTCTCCTTAGTTCTAGGGACTGTAACTATACACAGAACTCACTCTCATCAGTTCTAGTGACTGTAACTATACACAGAACTCACTCCCATCAGTTCTAGTGACTGTAACTATACACAGAAATCATTCTCCTTAGTTCTAGGGACTGTAACTATACACAGAACTCACTCTCATCAGTTCTAGTGACTGTAACTATACACAGAACTCACTCCCATCAGTTCTAGTGACTGTAACTATACACAGAAATCATTCTCCTTAGTTCTAGGGACTGTAACTATACACAGAACTCACTCTCATCAGTTCTAGTGACTGTAACTATACACAGAACTCACTCCCATCAGTTCTAGTGACTGTAACTATACACAGAAATCATTCTCCTTAGTTCTAGGGACTGTAACTATACACAGAAATCACTCTCATCAGTTCTAGTGACTGTAACTATACACAGAAATCAGTCTCATCAGTTCTAGTGACTGTAACTATACACAGAAATCACTCTCATCAGTTCTAGTGACTGTAACTATACACAGAAATCACTCTCATCAGTTCTAGTGATTGTAACTATACACATAAATCACTCTCATCAGTTCTAGTGACTGTACCTATACACAGAAATCCGACTCATCAGTTCTAGTGACTGTAACTATACCCAGAAATCACTCTCATCAGTTCTAGTGACTGTAACTATACCCAGAAATCACTCTCATCAGTTCTTGTGACTGTAACTATACACAGAAATCACTCTCATCAGTTCTAGTGACTGTAACTATACCCAGAAATCACTCTCATCAGTTCTTGTGACTGTAACTATACACAGAAATCCGACTCATCAGTTCTAGTGACTGTAACTATACACAGAAATCATTCTCATCAGTTATAGTGACTGTAACTATACACAGAAATCCGACTCATCAGTTCTAGTGACTGTAACTATACACAGCAATCGCTCCCATCAGTTCTAGTGACTGTAACTAAGCACAGAAATCAGTATCGTCAGTTATAGTGACTGTAACTATACACAGAAATCAGTCTCAACAGTTCTAGTGACTGTAACTATACACAGAAATCAGTCTCAACAGTTCTAGTGACTGTAACTATACACAGAAATCAGTCTCGTCAGTTATAGTGACTGTACCTATACACAGAAATCAGTCTCATCAGTTCTAGTGACTGTAACTATACACAGAAATCACTCTCATCAGTTCTAGTGACTGTAACTATACACAAAAATCACTCTCATCAGTTCTAGTGACTGTACCTATACACAGAAATCACTCTCATCAGTTCTAGTGACTGTAACTATACCCAGAAATCACTCTCATCAGTTCTTGTGACAGTAACTATACACAGAAATCCGACTCATCAGTTCAAGTGACTGCAACTATACACAGAAATCACTCTCATCAGTTATAGTGACTGTAACTATACACAGAAATCCGACTCATCATTTCTAGTGACTGTAACTATACACAGCAATCGCTCCCATCAGTTCTAGTGACTGTAACTAAGCACAGAAATCAGTCTCGTCAGTTATAGTGACTGTAACTATACCCAGAAATCACTCTCATCAGTTCTTGTGACTGTAACTATACACAGAAATCACTCTCATCAGTTCTAGTGATTGTAACTATACACATAAATCACTTCCATCAGTTCTAGTGACTGTAACTATACACAGAAATCACTCTCATCAGTTCTAGTGACTGTAACTATACACAGAAATCACTCTCATCAGTTCTAGTGAGTGTAACTATACACAGAAATCACTCTCATCAGTTCTAGTGATTGTAACTATACACATAAATCACTCTCATCAGTTCTAGTGACTGTACCTATACACAGAAATCCGACTCATCAGTTCTAGTGACTGTAACTAAGCACAGAAATCACTCTCATCAGTTCTAGTGACTGTAACTATACACAGAAATCCGACTCATCAGTTCTAGTGACTGTAACTAAGCACAGAAATCAGTCTCGTCAGTTATAGTGACTGTAACTATACACAGAAATCAGTCTCAACAGTTATAGTGACTGTAACTATACACAGAAATCACTCTCATCAGTTCTAGTGACTGTAACTATACACAGAAATCACTCTCATCAGTTCTAGTGACTGTAACTATACACAGAAATCACTCACATCAGTTCTAGTGACTGTAACTATACAAACAAATCATTCTCATCAGTTATAGTGACTATAACTATACACTGAACTCACTCTCATCAGTTATAGTGACTGTAACTATACACAGAACTCACTCCCATCAGTTCTAGTGACTGTAACTATACACAGAAATCATTCTCCTTAGTTCTAGGGACTGTAACTATACACAGAACTCACTCTCATCAGTTCTAGTGACTGTAACTATACACAGAAATCAGTCTCATCAGTTCTAGTGACTGTAACTATACACAGAAATCACTCTCATCAGTTCTAGTGACTGTAACTATACACAGAAATCACTCTCATCAGTTCTAGTGATTGTAACTATACACATAAATCACTCTCATCAGTTCTAGTGACTGTACCTATACACAGAAATCACTCTCATCAGTTCTTGTGACTGTAACTATACACAGAAATCACTCTCATCAGTTCTAGTGACTGTAACTATACACAGAAATCACTCTTATCAGTTCTAGTGACTGTAACTATACACAGAAATCACTCTCATCAGTTCTAGTGACTGTAACTATACACAGAAATCACTCTCATCAGTTCTAGTGACTGTAACTATACACAGAAATCACTCTCATCAGTTCTAGTGACTGTAACTAAGCCCAGAAATCTAAGCACACTCCCCTTTGCTTTAGTAACCGATAGAGCATTAACGGTACCAATGCTAAATAACCCACATGGACTCATTCAGAATTGATTTCGTGAATGATCTATTACTTACTATTGTTTTAAAAGCAAATTCGATATATTCATTAACCCATTCGAATCTTCAAAACGATCATCCCTACAAAGCACGTATCTGATATCTTGATTAGATAATGGAACACCTTTTTATAATGAGGCAATATAAACAGGTGGTTGTTGTCTCCTGTTGTCAGTAAGATCTTTGTTAGGGAATACCTAAAACAGGCGTCACGTAGTCCGCTATTCGTTATTACAACATTAACAAACCACTTTTCAGGAGATAAGAAAGTAGTTGTATTTTAAATGAGGCGACTAAAAGGGTCGTCTCTCAAAAGGATACTATTGTTACAAGTAAGCCTGTGACTTTAGGAGCTAGTAATGCTCACTACTTCACGTCAGATTATTATCATATTAAAAAGGTGGAATAAATCTAGTATTCTAAACGTTGTATTGTATATCAGTTATGATAGTTTGTGTTTATCCAAATAATTGTGGATTAGAAGTGCATTGTATGTTATGTTTAAGAGGTATGCCGCTTCCCTCTTAATAACACACATGTAGAGTAAACACGTCCTCCTTATTGCGTGTCTACATATTTATAACTACTATACAGACTGCTGTATAGTCCATTACAAATGAAAACATTTTATTGCGTCAAGCTGATTTCGTAATAGATCTACACGTACCCCCAGGTAGTTTGTCAAAAACCTGTCCTCATCATGGTGTGTGTATTATAGGGAAGGCTAGGATTCTCTGATGCAACTGAAACTTATGATAAAAAACGACTCTGTGTTCAATTACATTTAACTGATCGTACACATTGACGTTCTTAGTGGGAGATATAATGTTTAAAGACAGGAAATATCAAATAAGATAATAGCACTTTTTACGACAAATGCATTAAATGATAAACTGTATTCCCATAATTTCGATATAGATATAGAGACATCTGTTTTGCCTGCGCCCATAAAATGTCAAATCATATATCATAAAGCTATGTCAGATTTGTTACTTTTTTTTCAAATGAGTGGGGAAATAAAATGAACTGAAATACACAACGTGGCATCTAGCTGACGAAAACCCAAATTGTTTTTGTCAGTATTAGCTTGAATATATCTAAGCGTTAGTAGCCGGTGTCATATTTGTAATTGTGCCTGTTTGTCGTGAAATTTTCCGGTCGTTATTCGCCATAGCAGGTTTCCAAGTATACATTTTCTGTCATTTTGAAAATGATTTTGAATACTAGTTTGGTCAATGAGTGTTGATAGTATGGGTCTCATTTGCTAAAACATATTTCATATCTTCTTTAGTCCCTGGGTGAAGCGAAAATGTCTGTGAGTGAATGCCAACCCGCTATATTCCTTTCCCATGGTGCTGGGCCTTCATTTTACATGGATGCCACAACAGAGCCAAGGGTAAAAGGTTTGGATAAAGACTCCACTGCGGCAAACGTTTTGAAGAGCTTCGTAACGGACCACAGCATAACCACCCCAAAGGCTCTTGTAGTTTTTAGTGCCCATTGGGAAGAAGAGATATGCTCGGTGACATCACCTGAAAATTATTCTTTGGTTTATGACTATGGTGATTTCCAATGGCCTCCCGAGACGTACGAGGTACGATGGCCTGTAACCGGGGCACCCGATGTGGCAAAGAGGGTCAAAGATCTACTTGAAGCAAGAGGAATTCCGTGTAATGAAGACAACAAACGAGGACTAGATCACGGAGTATTCATCCCTTTAAAGCTGGTGTTCCCTGAAGCCAATATCCCAGGTAAGGTGGATTCGAAATTAAGACCATGTACATTTGATGATATTTATTTTATTTGATATGCAAATCACACAATTACGAATTACAAGAAGCGTTGGTTTGTATCCATATTTCAACATGAGGTAGGTTAGATGAAAAAATAACTATTGTAAATTCGCCATGTATTGTGGTTTGTGTGTAAAACTACAACTACATTATATTTGCTCTTTCAATAACAAAACTACTTCCTAGGTAACAATTAAGTAAATATTAGATACAAATACAAAAAAAAATTATCAAAAAAGTCGAAAGAAATGAATAAAGAATGCACATTTTTATCACAATAATTTCGTTTTCCTCGTGTTTTAGTGGTTGAAGTATCACTGTTGAAGAGTTATGACATGGGGGAACACCTGAAGATTGGTGAGGCGTTGTCGGACTTGAGTAAGGAAAACATTCTGGTGATAGGTAGTGGGTTCGCTTCACACTCGGGGATGTGCGAGTCAAATCTACCTTGGGCCGAACCATTCAGAGAGTGGCTTCACGACCTGGTGTCCAACCCCAACTATAGCCCTAACGAACGGAAGGGACAAGTTCCTGGCTTGCTCTGAAGAGAAGTCATTCTCAAGTGCACATAAAACCCCAGAACACTTCCTTCCTATAGCGTTATGTTGTGCAGCAAGTGGATATCAGCCTGGGACAATTCTTCATTCTGAATTTACGATAGGCAGTCTGTTGTACGACCATTACAGATTCCAAGCTAAGTAACTCACTTGAATACATCAGTGATCAAATCGGACATTTATCGAAGTGGATCAATTGGTGGAATAGATAACATCGTTTACAGTGAACACCGCTCAAGTCTCATCTTCCTGATATGGATGATAATATAAGGATACATGCTTTGGAAAAGGTGATCGACAGATGTGGTTTATCCCAACTGACTATTTACAAAATGTTTAAGGAACGTTTAAAATGATTGCGTGTTAAGGATAACAATTGTCACAACCAAAGTGCAGATACTGTGATGTAAATAACAAAGTACAGATAATGTGTTGTTGTTTTGTAAATAACAAAGTGCAGATAATGTGTTGTTGTTTTGTAAATAACAAAGAGCATATAATGTGTTGTTTTGTAAATAACAAAGTGCAGATAATGTGTTGTTTAGTAAATAACAAAGTGCAGATAATGTGTTGTTGTTCTGTACATAACAAAGTGCAGATAATGTGTTGTTTTGTAAATAACAAAGTGCAGATAATATGTTGTTGTTTTATAAATAACAAAGTGCAGATAATATGTTGTTGTTTTATAAATAACAAAGTGCAGATAATGTGTTGTAAACAACAAAGCGGTTGCGGATTGTTCAACTCCGTATGGAAAATTTTAGACGTTTTTTCAACAGTCGGCAATAAAGAATGTTTCACGATTAATTTTACAGATGTATGTATAAGATGTAACGGACGTGCATTATGGGTACGCCATTTACATATATCCCCTTGAAGTTTATGACTGAGCATACAAATTGCCCAAATTATGATCCTATCTTTGCCGAGTTATCAAAACTGGGCGACTACAACACAGGACAACTAACAAACATCGCGGAATGCGCTAGTTTACCCAGGTACATGGGCTTTCAACTTGCAGATAAAATATTTGCATCTGCCCAAACAAAATAGATTGCTACTGAATTTAACAAAACCAGTACCAGTTTGTAGAAATGTTTGTCTTGCTACAAATCTTATTTAACATTATAATAATTGATCCCTAATTTCTTTTATCCGTGGATTTATTGAAGAGCACGGTACCAAAATACCATCAATCCATATAATACATGGAAGTTTTGCATGTGGACTTGCGATTGGAAAACAATGATTTTTTCTCGGAAATAGAATTGTTCTGTTTCCTTGGATACATTCATTGACATAACTGGATTTTAATTTAACACACATTTGGAAATATAGGCGCATGTGTGCTCACTGGGTCTAAAAGAATTGTTGAAACTGCTTTACAAGTCACATTATATACATGAGCTGTTTCGACCTTTGGAGACAGAGGGACGGCCCCAAAGGGGAACTTAGCTAGGTTTTTTTCTTTTTTCTTTAAACGCTACTTCTCTTTAATGCATGTGTGGATAACAACCAAATTTCGTCTGAAGTATCATTGGGAGAGGACAATAATAATTAATACAAATCATGCTGGTTCGACTCAAGGGGACGGGGCCCCTTAATGTCAGAGTGTATTACAACTATATTTCGTCTGACGTATCATCTGTATCGCTATAAATATATATCAGTACGTCAGAGATTTCCAGTTTGGCTATAATATGACCGAGGAAAGGAGCAATAAATCGTGGTGTCCCGTGAAGTACTCAACTTTGGCGCTAGCGATGTTGCTGTCTTCCAGTTAATTGCTGTGCGCATAAAGAATGTTTTTTCCCTGAATTATTCAGTTTTTCCAGATGTGATGATTACAGGTTTGCTGTCGTTTCTCACAGATGTTGGAACAATGTTGAATGTTTCACAGGCCATGCAAGATTTTGCCTTGATTATCCGTTTTTGTGTGGAAGTATGATCGAGTGTTCAGGTGATATTTTGTCCTTCTATAACTTTGTACAAGTATACGAGACGTTGGTGTTTTCTTCTGGTTTGGAGTGTTGGAAGGTTTAGATCTTGTAGCATTTTTGTCATGCATGCGTCCTCTCTGGATTACGTCACTTTGTTATTAATCTTGTAACACGCCTTTGTACGCTTTCTAGTTTATTGGTCTCATTGGAAGAGGGCAATCCTAATTCATATAAATCACGCTAGTTTGACGCCTTGAACCATAGGTTGGGGTCTTAAAAAGAAATTCGTTGTTTCAACCAAATTTGAACTGAAATACATCACTGAAAGAGTTGGAATCATTTCTGAAATACGTAAGGCTTGTTTGAACTCATTGGACAAAGAGGAGAACCCCAAAATGGGGAAAATTAGCTCATTTTTTTTTTTAACTTTAAATGATTTTGATTATTACAAAAGCCAGTACTTTTTTTTGGCTTTAAATGATTTTGATGATTATAAAAACAAATACTGTAGTTACCAACTACTTACCAGAAAACAGATTCTAAGTGAGATTTTACTGAAAAAAGTGGGAGTATAACGGCTTTCATTCTCCTTGCTGTAGGTATTTGAAGTCAGATGACCATTTAGGCCCATGGGCATTGTTTCCGAAGACGACTTAATACAAACTTTGCTACCTGACTGTATCGTTAATAATTAAGTATTAAACAGTGTTGTCTGTAATGAGACTGTGAAGGTAACTCGGTACACAAATTAAAAACAACAAATTATTAGATTTTCTTTTATTACCATTTCACTTTCATTTTTTTCAAACGTACATCAATTTCTTTTCAGTATTATGATAAAAAACATTTTCAAAACCATAACAATGATTTGTATTTAAAATACAAGTGTATATATACATGTATATATACATAACAGATATATAATAAGAGTACCATTGGGCACATCTCTTAGGAAAAGCAACAACTACATGATCAATATGCAATGGAGTATGCTCCGACGACAAGTACAGAAAGTGTAATGAATTTATCATCCTCTAAATGATGTTGTAAACATATAGAAGTTTGAATCATTTAACAATGTAATATATTAAATAACTAGGTGTTACATTATATTGTAATATTCTCTGGCCTGCCAATAAACTAGGTGTCAGTTTTAATATGTTTAACCTAATTGTTTATTGACTTTTCAGTTGACCAAGACAGTTTTATGGAGAAAATTGGATGTTTTACATATTGGATCTACATTACATATATATGTTGTGTCAATGTGTTAATATATTAACATTCAATATTGCCCCTAATTTTAAGTGTACAAAAACATTAATACATCTACAGTGTAAAAGATCATGATATTATCATGTCTTGTATTACCAAATCAATAAAGGATTAAATTGTTACATAAACAAAAACCAGAATTGTAAGTTCATGTCTAAAGGTGATAGAATTTAAATGTGTTTTTTTTCAACTACATTTTTTTTTCTGTAACATATAACATCTGAAACCAAGTCTGACTGTAGCAACATCAGACTGTAACATGTACCAAGTCCATGGCAATCCCTCTTGGCAAACTACTGGATCTACCCTTGAAATGTACTCATTTGCAAATACAATGTACAGTTATGGTTATATTTCAATGATATTATTTTCAAACGCCTCATTTAATTAATTCATTAAATTTTCTTTAAAATTTTTTAAGACGTTTATAGTTTTTGTACCTCAGCAGTGTGTAAATGTGTTATGTTTGAAGGGAATTCTAAAGCTTATGGCATTCAATCTTACAACCATATTGTGTAAGAATTCACAAACAAATACAGCAGGCCACACTATACCCAAACATGCACGTACATATTGTTAACATATAAATCAAGTAATATGGTAAATAATCTAATTTTTACTTGATTTGGCATTATATACCTTCTGAATTTTGAAAAAAAAGGTGATATTTTCAAAAATGGAAATAACAGAAAAATAGTCAGTTTTCGTTACATGCAACTTGGCTGAATTTGCTTGGGATAAATGTGTACCTATTTTTTCAAAGGTATTTCGGGCACACAAAATTTCATGCAACTGGATTTACTATATTTTTGCAAAGTTGACATCAACTTGGCCAACAAGAAAAACATTAAGAAATATACAAATAATGAAATAGACAAAAAAAAAAAAAAAAAAATGAAATTCTCAAGAAATAAATGTACCGTATATGACCTAATAAGGGTGCCCCTACCTTTTTTCCAAGGAAAAAAATCTGTGACTGAGTGTCAAAATGGTGTTCAAAAGTAATAATTCATGTGAAATGTTTTCCTACTTTGTGTGTTCAATTTTCTTCAGCAAATTAAGTCACTGGAACACAAGTTTTCGCCACATTTTGTCTATTCCTACAGACGTCGGTGCAAAGCGCACCCGAAACTAAACACACATTCAAATTATAACTTACCATCTTTATTTGAAGATAAAGGAAAAGATTTTCATTCTTGTTGTTAACTAACTTTTTGTTCAGAACAGAAAGCTAGTAAAAGACATTGTAAATCAATTATTAGGTCAAAGAAAACAATGTCTGATATGATCTGGGAAATCACCTGTGTCTATAAATAGAACACAAAAGAGTTCCATTTGAACATACATGATGGAACACATGCTCTCTGGTCTAAAGATCAGCTGGCATGGTTTACAAGTTTACAGGAATATTCAATTGATTTTTAAGCTCAATATATGATAATGAATAGATATCTTCATCTGGAATATTTTTTTGACTGAATATTTTACTGTTTCCACAGCCTTGGGTATTCTGCTATAAGGTATAGTCTGTTTCATAAAAAATCAGAATGTCAATAACCCGTGCCCTGCGCCCTTATTAGGTCATATACAGTATTTGATCAAAGTAGTTAAAATGATCAATGAAAACATATTTTTGTATGTACACTTTATAACCTAGATACATTTCCCAAAATGACTGCTCTTTAATTTGTTAGTGAAATCTTATGGAAATTAGAAATGATAATACTTTGACATGAACAACAGTTCAAATACTATGTACAACTATGTTTTGGTACTTAAACAAGGAGCAATGAATCTCTAATACACAATCACTGTTTTGCTGGGTTTATCGCCCGATGGACAGCCAAAGTCATTTTGATGTGGCTTGCAGTAGGTGGTAGCTACCTCACTTAACAGCATACAAGAGGTCTGCCACATGCCATCCAGAGAAATAAGGGTAAAGTGTCTTGCCCAAGGACACAACCACGACGCAGTGCAGTCTGTTATCTCAGTTTCTGGAGAAACTTAAACCACCTGGGGTAGGGATTAAACCACACACCCCGGACCTTTACTCAAGGATGTCAGGATTGCTAAATATCATCATGTTCTGAATATAGGAGACAATGAGCAATATATACAAACTTCACTATATATACAGTAACCTATATATATACAGTGACCTATACAATATCTGATATGATCAGTGACCTATATATACAGTAACCTATGTAAAACATAATCATGTATATACCATTGACAAGGCCATGTTGTTGTAAAACGTACACAGTCGTAGCACTATTCTGTACAGCCAGTGGACACTGTGACTTATAACACAGTGGCACTCCTCAGCCATCTCCTATGTTAATGTTCTCTTATGTTAATGTAGAGTCAGACTTTTTGAATTCAGTCCAGAGTCTATTAGGCTGCCCTCAGATGATATGGTTTTCTCCTTCCGGACATCTGTTTAATCAGATCAAATGAATTTTTTAACACCACATTTTGAAAATATTAAGCAATTATAGATGTTTTTATTTTTCTATTTCGAAAGAATCAACAAATTGTTTGCCTTAGTCTATGCATATTTGTGATAAGAGTGTCTGGGTGAGATAAGAGTTTGACAGCATCTGTCCTATGTATACATACCTGTGGTTTCGGGGTCTGGGTGAAATAAGAGTTTGACAGCATCTGTCCTGTGTATACATACCTGTAGTTTCGGAGTCTGGGTGAGATAAGAGTTTGACAGCATCTGTCCTATGTATACATACCTGTGGTTTCGGGGTCTGGGTGAAATAGGAGTTTGACAGCATCTGTCCTGTGTATACATACCTGTAGTTTCGGAGTCTGGGTGAGATAAGAGTTTGACAGCATCTGTCCTGTGTAAAGCCATAAGTGCATCTTTCAGTCGCTTTACAGTTCCACCACATTCCTGTTCAATTAAAAAAGTGTTAGTAATTAAAATAAATCCTTTGTAATTTCTGAAAGAAGTCTTACAAGGCAAAGTATTTCAAACAATTCATGGTCCCCCAACTCTGTCTAATCTTTGATATATAAACTAGAAAATGTCTGTAAGACATAAATGTTCCCGTTGCCACTTGACACCGCAAAACACAGTTTGATGAGGATTGCATCAGCAGTTCCTCAGATTAGCTAGTTACATTGCATCGGACGGGATGGACATGGGTAACACTATATGCCCCTCTATTTCATAGCGGAGGCATAAAAATGAACGAAAGGTCATAACTCTGTAAATTGAGATATTTTTGATGTGGTTAAAGTTGGGTTATTTGTCTGGTGTGAAATTACCAAACCAATTTAAAACAGCCTGTGGTAGTTTGTATTCTAGATAAGTATGGAAAACATGATGGATAGACTGACAAACAAATGAGACAACTAAATAATACTCCATACTTCATGTAATAAGGGGGAAAACAATGACATCCTATTTTTGAGAATCAGGATAGAAAAGTAACTGGATTTATTAATTATGAGAGGATAGCAACATCAGATTATGAAATACTAAATAATAATGTGACCTCGTAGTAAGTGAAGAGGATGCGGGTAGGACTGTGTCCTGTCTGGCTGCCTGAGATTAGTTTGCTGAAGCCAAGTCTGTCTGCCAGTGAGCGCCAGTCTTGTCCCTCCCTGTCAGGGTCCAGCAACTGGGAGAGCTTCACCCTCTGTGGATATGTGATGCTGGCCATGTCACCTCCTGTCACAGATAAAGACACGTTTAATACAGGTACACGTAACCAGATGTGTTAGCAAATTGTCTTCAAATAAGTTTGAACCAGTTGCTGTGTTCCTTGATGATGTAACAATTCACAGTTTTATATTATGTCTGACACGATTGCCTTTTCAGCATAAATGTTTTTTTCAGGATGCATTTTATTGCAAAGTAATAAATTGATCTGTCTCAATTAAATACTTAATCCTAGTACAGGGGTCAATCAAGGCCTCTCTCCTACCATCACATACAATAACACCCTAGGACTCACCAGTACGGGTCCACCCTCTCTCCTACCATCACATACAATAACTCCCTAGGACTCACCAGGGGTCCACCCTCTCTCCTACCATCACATACAATAACTCCCTCGGACTCACCAGGGGTCCACCCTCTCTCCTACCATCACATACAATAACACCCTAGGACTCGCCAGTACTGGTCCACCCTCTCTCCTACCATCACATACAATAACTCCCTAGGACTCACCAGGGGTCCACCCTCTCTCCTACCATCACATACAATAACACCCTAGGACTCACCAGTACGGGTCCACCCTCTCTCCTACCATCACATACAATAACACCCTAGGACTCACCAGTACGGGTCCACCCTCTCTCCTACCATCACATACAATAACTCCCTAGAACTCACCAGGGGTCCACCCTCTCTCCTACCATGACATACAATAACACCCGAGGACTCCCCAGTACGGGTCCAACCTCTCTCCTACCATGACATACAATAACACCCTAGGACTCGCCAGTATGGGGGTCCACACTCTCTCCTACCATCACATACAATAACTCCCTAGGACTCGCCAGTATGGGGGTCCACACTCTCTCCTACCGTCACATACAATAACACCCCAGGACTCACCAGTACGGGTCCACCCTCTCTCCTATCATCACCCGCAATAACACCCGAGGACTCACCAGTACGGGTCCACCCTCACTCCTACCATGACATACAATAACTTCCGAGGACTCACTAATACAGGGGTCCACCCTCTCTCCTATCATGACATACAATAACACCCTAGGACTCACCAGTACGGGTCCACCCTCTCTCCTATCATCACCCGCAATAACACCCTAGGACTCACCAGTACGAGTCCACCCTCTCTCCTACCATCACACACAATATCTTCCGAGGACTCACTAATACAGGGGTCCACCCTCTCTCCTATCATGACATACAATAACACCCTAGGACTCGCCAGTACAGGTCAACCCTCTCTCCTACGATCACATACAATAACACCTGAGGACTCACTAATACAGGGGTCCACCCTCTCTCCTACCATGACATACAATAACACCCTAGGACTCACCAGTACGGGGGTCCACCCTCTCTCCTATCATCACCCACAATAACACCCTAGGACTCACCGTCGGTGATGGGACCTATACTACTGAGGCCAGTTTCCTCCTGTTCACCTTTCACCAGGGACAGGGAGGTGAACATCTCAGCTGTTTGCTCATATTCCCTGTTGTCAGCCTCCTCATGAATCTCACTCATACTTGTATAGGGGTGTCCATACAACACCTTTAGAATCTACAACAGAATATCAATACAGGATGATCAAACGATTGTTCACTTTTTTCACAATTACCAAAAGTTTGGTGTAAAAGTATGCATCTTTGGCAGAAATGGGGAAGTAGGCTGTAATGGTCTCTAAGTGGTTAACCTCTTTTTAGGAATCCTTTTTTTGGCTACTTAATTATATCTTTGGAAATACTAAAGTGCACCACAATATATGTCCATTGAATGCCATAGTGTTACATACCATATTGCAGTAAAATCAGATTAGAACCACATTATGAGTGGTTAGATGGCCTTTTTTAACACTCATAATTTATTACCATGTCAAAGTTAATTTTCAAACAGTTTAAGGAATACAAGCAATCAGAAGTTAGCCTCCAACTCATTAAAGACAATCATATATCACGATTATAAAGCCTTCCTAGTTTCAAAGAATGTGTGGGAGGAGATCTCCGGACAAAAATCAAACTACTGAAATTTGATGGGTGTATCATAATAGATAGTCTTGAATATTATTACCTCTTTACAGTATCTAGGACCTAGAGTTAGACATAACTGTTAATAGGGGACAATAATACCAAACATTTGAAACTAAACAAAATGTTTACACTTTTAAACATTATGAGTCAAATGCATGAAATAAGAGTATGGCACCTCCGACAGATCACAATAAAACATTCTGCTATCTGTTTATAAAAGGCAGAGCACAAACAAACTGCTTGTTTCCCTAACAACCCTAACATATTTTGTGTTAACTGAATTTTTTGCTACGATTATTTTGGAAGCAGAATTTAAGTTATCAATACTTCTATTTATTTACAAGTTTAATGCCCATTACAGCCTTCTAAATATTTATTTACCTAGTTATGTATACCTTCCCAATCATTTTTAAAAGATGTTTTTACTTGGCCTAAGTATATCTAATACTACATTCGGTTAAAATACCTATATATGTAATAGCCACCTTATCATTGTCCATTGCAAAGTCCTCTGCTGTACGACCTCGCTGACACTTGTCCTTTCTTATCATCTCATCTTTGTCTTTCTCATCCTCATTTTCATTCTCTGAACTCTCATCTTCGTAGTCCATGTTCTCAATTTTTGGGTCAGCCCCAGCTGCCATCAGGAGGGCTACCATACCAACATTCTGCCGGCCACAAGCCACATGAAGAGATGTGTTGCCATCAAAACATGTAGCATTGACTGCAGCTTTGGCCTGAAATAAGAAAAACGGGACAACATGTGTCAGGGGAGATAACTGAAGTTGTAGCCTAAAACCAGAAATCTTCTTTTAGCCAGGGAAAACAACTCAAATCCTATGTTTTATACACTAGGGGTCCATTTCATTCTAGCGTACCTCTTTTATCTAATAGTACAGTGTAATGATAAATTTTCTTTATAAAATATTATTGTAATATAATATTGCTAGCCTTGTTGTGTAATGATCAAAATAATTGAAACGTTAGTGATGGGACATAATATTTAATAAATTTTGTCAGTGGTGTCGCCTAACTGACTGGGAAGTACTAGCAGGAACCATAGATCCAGCATAAAAGGCCAGAACTAAGAGTGTCCTAGGTTTATATGAAACAACAGATTTTACTACTACAGTAAGTTTGCTTTGCACAAAATCATTAAAAAACTACATTTTAGCTTTTCAAACACCAGTTTTCTTCGCTGAGCAAGAGTCAAATGAACCGAGTTGAAGTCTACAAACAAATAATCATAAAACTTGAATGCTGATAAGTACCTCTAGAAGTAGCCAGCCAGCAGTAGCGAGGTCGTCACTGCCTGCTGCGTAGTGAAGGGCTGTTCGACCACTTTTCCCATCAGCCATGTTCACATCAGCTTTGCCCTTTATTAATAGTTTTATGGATGTTAAGTCCTCTTTTTGGGCAGAAATATGGAGTGGAGTCAAACCTAGAAAATTATCACAGTACATATATAAAGGTAATATTTCATAACATCAAGTCCAATCCACAGAAAACAAGAAACATTGTCAAACAAGAAATGGTTACTCGCATTATTCCCCCCGCTCAGTTTCTACAATAAAAAGACAGCAAGCAAACAAAATTTGTCACATTATGAAATATAACTTGACACATGTTAATACATTTATTGTAATAACTTTCTGCTATAATTGTCAAACTAGCATTGCTGATTTATAAGGCTAATTACTTATGTTGAATTATTCCTGTAGATATGAACTGCTCTGAAATGCTCTTGATTTAGTCTTCATATCTATTATTACTTTTTGGAAAGGTATGAATTAAGTCAGTAAAATTATGACAGCATTTGAATTTGATTAGGAATCCAGCCTTGTTGATAAGTACCATCAATGTTCTTGATGTCAAGTTCTGGGAAAGGTCTCTGCCTGCTGACTCTCGGCCGGATATATTTGAGCATTGCTGCAAGACACTTGTCCTTTTTGTAAAGCGAGGCTAAGTGAGCTGCTGTGTTACCATGACGATCAAGAACAGTGGGTTCTCCTCCTGCCTTGAGAAGGGCATCAACCACTCCTTCCTGGCCAGTTATCACAGCAAGATGCAATGGTGTCTGTAAATTAGTTTTATCATTCTTATTATTAACTGATTTTAAGTTTAATATCATAAATTTTGAATAGAATTTTGATAATTCAGATTATTGATTAAAGTATTTTTTAACACAAGAGTAGCCGTGGAATTGATGAATACTCTCAAAAACAACTTTATTAGAGGTTAATTTTGTATTCGGTCATATTACTCACAAATACTTGTAAACAATATGTTAAAATTTGAGAGTTTAGAAAAAGGAAGAATAATGTTTTTTAACACTACAAATGTATTGTTTTGCTCTAGACAGGAAATCTTAACTAAAAGCAAAAACTCTGTAAATAAAGGGTTGTGGGCCATGAATCTAGTACACTGCATGCCACCTTGGTGTAACTTAAGTACACACTAAGTTTCATGATCTTGGCTTATTTGTGGTCAAAGTTATGCTGCGGACATGAAAAGGATAGACAGAAAGTTGGACTGACACAGCAGCAACCAAAACACTTCGGGGGGCTAGCTAGTAATTGATAATAGTATTTATCATCATTATAAAAAGTTAAAAACAATCTCTCAAAATCAGTTGTCCCAAACACATATCTTTAATTTTTGTTTATACAGCTTCAGTACCTGGAGTCTCCTATTGTGGACATTGATCTTGGACTGAGCATTGGGCAAAGTTTCCATGACATCCAGTAGGTTGTGGACGACCTCCAGCTGGTGGTTGATAATACAGGTGTGTAGAGGTCTGAAGCAACAACAATGTTTTAAGTTAAAATCATCAACCATTTAGGGATGTATTACATGATACATATAACAAACACATGTATTACATGATACATATAACAAACACATGTATTACATGATACATATAACAAACACATGTATTACATGATACATATAACAAACACATGTATAACATGATACATGTAACAAACACACGTATTACATGATACATGTAACAAACACACGTATTACATGATACATGTAACAAACACACGTATTACATGATACATATAACAAACACATGTATTACATGATACATATAACAAACACATGTATTACATGATACATGTAACAAACACATGTATTACATGATACATGTAACAAACACACGTATTACATGATACATGTAACAAACACATGTATTACATGATACATATAACAAACACATGTATTACATGATACATATAACAAACACATGTATTACATGATACATATAACAAACACATGTATAACATGATACATATAACAAACACGTGTATTACATGATACATATAACAAACACATGTATTACATGATACATATAACAAACACATGTATTACATGATACATGTAACAAACACATGTATTACATGATACATGTAACAAACACATGTATTACATGATACATATAACAAATACATGTATTACATGATACATATAACAAACACATGTATTACATGATACATATAACAAACACATGTATTACATGATACATATAACAAACACATGTATTACATGATACATATAACAAACACATGTATTACATGATACATATAACAAACACATGTATTACATGATACATATAACAAACACATGTATTACATGATACATGTAACAAACACATGTATTACATGATACATGTAACAAACACACGTATTACATGATACATGTAACAAACACATGTATTACATGATACATATAACAAACACATGTATTACATGATACATATAACAAACACATGTATTACATGATACATATAACAAACACACATCATAGATTTGCATTCCTGCATGACTGAACAAGCAAAAAATACTTATATCCACTAAAACATTTCTGGTTCCACAAAAACTATGGAAGATACTGAACAGTGGTGATATGGACCATGTCCCCATCCTCGTCCGCAATACAGGTGAGATACTTACATGTCCCCATCCTTACCTGTTATACAGGTGAGATACTTACATGTCCCCATCCTTACCTGTTATACAGGTGAGATACTTACATGTCCCCATCCTTACCTGTTATACAGGTGAGATACTTACATGTCCCCATCCTTACCTGTTATACAGGTGAGATACTTACATGTCCCCATCCTTACCTGTTATACAGGTGAGATACTTACATGCCCCCATCCTTGTCAGCAATACACGTGAGATACTTACATGTCCCCATCCTTACCTTTTATACAGGTGAGATACTTACATGTCCCCATCCTTACCTGTTATACAGGTGAGATACTTACATGTCCCCATCCTTACCTGTTATACAGGCGACGATTACTTATCATCCCAGTCCTTGTTCAGCTAATAAGGTGAGATACTTACATGCACCCTTACATTGATACAGGTGAGATACGTACAGGTGCCCAATCCGTATACCTGTTACTACAGAGTGTAATGATTACTTACATGTCCACTCATCCTACCTTTTACAGGTGAGACGATACTTACATGTTGTCCCCATCTTTGTCAACATTAGGTCGGTGAGATAACTGTACATGTTACAAAATCAAAAGTCTACCATTATACAGGTTGAAAACCCTGTACTCTGACTGACCGGTGGCTATGGTAGGCATGTGTCTCTGTAGCTGCATACAGCTGAATGGCCTTGGCCGTCTTTTTTAGCCAGTGTCAGGGATGTCGTCCAGTATTAGGGAAACTGCTAATGATTAGTAGTCGTTCCAAAACCTACACGGAATAGACTTTCAGGATGGTGGTACAATAGGTAACAAACCGTTTTGCTTTTGTCGGATTTTGAGTTTGAATGTTGCGTGCCTTAGGTCCAGTACATCTACAGAAACTTTTTCCACAAACTACAAATTTGAAATTTCTCTGTCTTATCTTGTAGACCTATTGGAATTCTGACATTATTACAATAACTAATACATTATTTCAAAGTATCTAAATAATTAAACAGGAAGATTCCCCACTTAACAGGTAATGTCTGGTATGATTATAAAACAAGGCCAGATACAAGGAAAGGATAAAAAAGAGAAAAGGCAAGTTTTGGAATTATTTTATAAAGGACAATGATTAAGCGTCTGTTTAGTACGAAAAAAATTGAATATAATGCCAGAAAATAAAACCTACCATGTACACTTTTAGTTGTACGGGAACCAGGATCACTGTGGAATTTGTGCACGCGTTTAACAGGTTGATGAACTATTGCTGGACTTTCCATTTTGACCATGCCATCAACCACATCATGTCCACTAACGGTCAGTGGAATCTGAGGTGGACATGTTCCCATATCCGCACTAACGGTCAGTGGAATCAGATCCGAATATTTTTCTATGATCTCCCTGTCATCATGGACAGTTAGTGGAATGCTTGGAATGGGTGAAGTCTCTCTCTCTGAGCCTCTAGTCATAAGGTTAGGGTTCATGTACAGGTTGGATGGAGCCATCAGGATCTGACCCTGGTACTGGTTGTTAGTGTACATGGTCGGTAGTTGAGTTATCTGTTGTGGCATATGAGGCATTGATATTTGATGACCCTGGGACATCCCTATTTGGTTATTGTGGGAGGTAGCCATGTACGTATTTTGGGCAGATGTTTGTGGAACTGATGTATTTAGGGTGTTTGGCATATACATGGTTTGTGGTGGAGTCATGTTAGTGTTAGAGGGCGTGGTATAGGCTGTGGTCTGGGGTATCCTAATAGGCATGGTTTGCGGTAAAGTTTGCTGAGGCATCTGCATACTGCTGAAATAGGGGTTAACAGCTTGTTTCGGAGGCTGACATGCTAATGTGACAGCTGGTGGTGTATCAGTTTCCAAGTCATCATGGGGGGTGATGCGTTGTTGTACAGGATTACGCCTTGCCTTAGCCATAGTCCTTCTAGACAGAGGAGCATCTGCCGAAGTAAAGCATTTAATACATAATCACAATCATATAGGTAACAGAAATAAAATCTCCTAAAATTGGCATCAATGTAAAATCAACAAATAATGGGTATTTATTAATTTATCAAGAAATTGCTACTGTATTTTAACAAAATACACTGTACTACCAACAATAGTGTCACAAACAGGAGCATAGATATTTCACCCTTATGTAATGTGACATGACACAACACATAATAGGGATGCATACTTGGTAACATTATGGAATTGCTATGTGGAGATGGTGTACATCCAACTTTAAATTCTTTAGAAAAGTACATTCATTTTATATACTGCCTTTTGATAAAAAAACTGCATATTTTGAATAGAGAATGTTGGGTGAAATTTGATTTTTTGTGAACTAGGTCTGCAAAATATTCAATACAATAATTATTGATGGAACTTAATAAATATCATAGAGACACAAGAACATGTCATGAATAATATGTGTGCAAAGTTTTGTTAAAATGCATGCATAAAACTGGGAGGAGTAGGCAGTACAATATTAGTACTATGAACAGACGAATGGACACACTGATTCCAATACCCCCTCGCCCAAGTTTGTTGTAGGGGGTATAATAACCATATCTAAACCTACCTTCATCTTGGTTAACTGTTGTGGGCATGTTTCCTTGGCTATCAGACAACGAGTCTACAACAAACAATTCATCCTCACTTTAGTAATGGACAACACACTGGATGGAAGATTAAAGACTACATACTATATTACATTGAGAATAGCCAGAAATCTTGTAGAACCATCCTTATACACCCACTAGTCCAATTAAAAACCGTCATTATTGGGGTAACTAATACCTCTCCAACCCCAGTTGCCGTTTATACATCAACAGCCTTAGTTCCAGTCCCAATGAATTCAGTATTTTAAGCATAACATTGCCCCTCGACATGTAAAATTAAAATACTCATGCACAAACACATGTATCAATCATATGCACATTTTTAAAGAAATCTATCCAATTCAAACAATATCTAAATGTCAACTTATTAGAGGCCAATATTTATTTGGTCCCAATCACCTATCAAGTATCAAATTTGTTGAAATAGGACAGTTTCTAAATTTCAACCAATAAGAGGCCACTATTTTCTTCAGCATAGTTGTCATGGCAACAAAGCCTACACAGTGACATTTGGCATCCCCTAACACCCTTGTACATCAAATTAGGTCAGAATCAGTCATAGACTACATTTCAACATATCAAGGCCACTTTTTTTCAGCTAGGTTGTCATGGTAACAAAACCCATACAGTGATGCCCAGCATCTCCAAATACCTATGTATAGCAAATTTGGTCAAGTTCTGCCAATATCTACATTTTGACCAATCAGAAGCCAGGACTGTGTTGCCATGGTAATAGCTTCGGAAACACCTAATATGTGCAACTATAGGCTTTGTTTAGTTACACCATTTGACAGATGCTGAATACAAAATTAGTCAAATGAACGAAGAGCTATGGCCCTTTATCATTAAACCTGTTTATACTGACCAGTTAATTACCAAGCCACCCAAAATTTTGAAGAAAAAAAAATTGCATACACATAGAAATATGGTCCTTTATATTAGTATGAAGTTTCATTGAAATTGGTTTTCAAGTTTAGGAGGAGTTCTCAGGACGGCAGACAGACAGGGTGATTCCAATATACCCCCAAACTTCAATGCAGTAGGTATAAAGTCTCTATAATCCAATATATTATCTTAACAGTATTTTTTTTACCAGGTTCAAATTCTCAGTTCAGCAGAAATTTCACAGAAAGTGAAAGTAGATTACATGTATAATTTATTTCTATAATTTTTTTCAGGGTATCTATTTTTGGTAATTTTTCTTAATCTTCAAACTCTGAATTTGAATTCATAAAGTTTCCTAAGAAGTAAAAAACAAGATCTGATTTTTTTCCTACAAACTGACTATTTTGTTCACATTTCTATGTCAATCTGTCAGGCCACTCATAATATTCTCTCACTTCCATTGACTGCACCGAAGAAGTTGCCACTGCCTCCTCGTTGTTTATCGCCGCCTCCAGAGCCAAAGTTACCACTCCCTGGATATATTGGCAGAGTCTTCTTTCTCTTCTTACGAATGTCATCCATGTCTATAAATCAAAAAGAAATCAGACTTTTTAAAGAAAATGCAAGAAATCTAATGATAATAATAATCTGGAGTCTCATATCCAGTGGAACTTAACTCGAACTCAACGGGACCATGAGAAAACTTCGAGTTATCTGAGTGTTCGAATTAAGGGAGTTGTCATTTTTGGTGCAAAGTTTGGTCAATATTTGTCAAGATTATATAATCATCATAACTCCACTCTGTCCTCTGCTCTGTCGCTCATCAGTTAAGTGTAAAGACCGGTCAATACATGTAAATGTATATGTAATATTTTGTTCTGTCACTCGTAGTTTGGTGTAGTTTTGCCGATATACAGTCTCGATAAATTTTCTTTCGCTTAGTCAATTCAATAACGATCTGATGTAAATAACATATGTCATGTTTGCAAAAGGAAAAACGATAAAATGGAATTCAACCGAATAACAATTTATTGATGGTATATCAAATAACCGTTTAAATTTAACACAGATTATATGTAAAACGTAACAGAACCATTACCTTATATTGGACATATAAAACACTGTTTGATAGTCCTACTTATGTTTTACCGACAACCACGCCATTTCTATGTGCAGTTTAATATTTAATAGGCACCGGTGACTGTTTCATTTCTACACCTGTAAAAACATCAGCCGGGTAGATCTACCGGTGTGTCAGAGATTAGTTCCGCTTGAGCAAGCGGGTAGATGAGTTGTTGACTATCGTGTGTACTATTATCGGCGACCGCCTTAGGAAATTACCTGATGTAAGTAAAACAGTCCTTTTTATCACCGACATTTATTGTTATAAGATTCCACCGACAATTTCTTTAATGAATTAGGGCCAAATTTTCACTTCATATTATCCCAGTTTTTCGGGTTTTCCGAATTTGAGTTTTCCAAGTTTTTTTTTACTAGGATAAAGAGATAATTCGGCCGGGACTGACAAAGTACATTTGTACTTTGAGTTAAGCGGGTATTCGAGTTTTCCGAGTTCGAGTTAACGAAGTTCCACTGTACTGCTATATCAAACCAACATGGCCGCTTCAAAGTGGTTCACAAATTATCATCTATGGTTATTAGGCTTTTAGCAACCAGCCAATGTCTTCCTTAGCTCCCTGGGGGAGCATACAGTATACCTGTAATAATACAGAAAAATATCCCTCATGCTATTTTCTGATTCTTGAGGATAGCAGGTTATAAGCCTGAGCTTGACCTTGACTTGAACACTTGGGTACAGGTGATAAACATTTGTAGTGATGAGACAGTAACATATGAGGTTTCATTAAAGTATCTCTTTAACCAATTTAAACACATTTAAAAGCCATGATCTTTGTGCGGTCCACTTTATACATCCAAACAATACCTATTATAATAAGTCCAAAACAAACTGTTCCCTTCCTGTTGCCCTACAAATACCTTTAATCAAATTTAATATTGATAAATTAACATATGGCAAAGACACAAAATGACTATGTAAATGTTTAATGTTAATGGCCATACATTTTGCAACAATTAAGATCACAGAACATTAGTGTCTGTAGATAAACAGGCCACTAGAGGGTCACGTTACCATGCTAGCCCAGCGAAGTGTAAATGTAACTCTGGACATTGAGGTAAGTACTTAAAAGACTAACCAATTACCTGACGTGTTTACTGAAAGTAAACTTACCGATGTTCTGAGGGTAGTAGGTAAAAGACTTTGGATCACTGCTTTCAGAATCTGACTTGCGTTGTAACATTATGAGAACATTTACTGCTCTGTCTATCGTTGGGTCCTTGTAGGGTGGGGTTTTGAAGACGATGGCATACTGGTTTGTAAAAAAAAAAGAAGTTAATATTAATTCAATTTTTTCATTAACTTAAACAATAGTTAAATCGTGAAAGTATCATCAACAACAACAGCACTCAAACAATTGTATATGCTTTCTCTGTATAGACTACTGTACCTGACAAACTAGCTACTCTCTGAAGGTGAGATGTTTTCCACACAAGTGTCACTTGGTGGACAACTTATTCAACACAAATCATCTTAATCATTGTCATAAATTAATAAAAACAGTTGTACACAATTATCAAAAATATTTGAACTTTTCACAGACAAGAATCTGATCAAGAACTTTATTTAGTCTAACGAGTAGCAGATTTTGAACAAATCTAAGAGAATAAGATAATTTATAAGAATAGGTTCATACTAACCTGTCTGTGGACATCAAAAGGCCCAAAGGTCCCATACGCCTCCCAAGTCACTTGACCCTCCTCATCTTGCTCCACAAATCTTACCGAGATGTCGTCTAAGATTCATGATAAGGTATAGATAAAATGACTTTCTAACTGAGGTATATATCTATTAGGTTTTAGATCAATTGAATGAAAAGACATTGATTGTAGTTAAATAACTAGGATAAGCTACATTTTTCTTTCTCAGTAGATCAGTCAATGAATCTTGACATGAAGCATCAAGCAGAGGATGGAATTTAGTGGACATATACAGATATAGCATAATATCAGTTTTCTGTTATCAAAAATGTACCTGATCTTAGTGAGGACAAACAGTGAATGGAACAGTGCAGCACAATGTTGTTTTCTACTGCATGGTATTATTAGAGGACACTAACATTGTTACTATGATATTCTTTGTACTATATTGTTTTCTTCAGTTGTAACATTAGATGGTATATGATGTTAGTTTATGTAAGGACACAAAACCACTAACAATCACACATAAGTACCACCATGTTCTGTGTGCTAACATACTTTTAACCTTTGTATCCAACATATGACAGAATACCAAGTTACCTTTCTGTACTTTTTCACACAACAGAAACACCTCTTCATTTCCAGTACAACAGCCCCCGTATTTATCCATGCGACAGATTTTGAGGGCATTGGCTCCAGGTGATTCTGTGAAACAGAACAATAATAAGTTAATGAAATAATTTTTAAAACTTTTGAGTATATTTCCTACAAATTTATCAGTTGTCCTTGTATTTTTATTTCCTTTGTTTCAAATATTCTAAAATAGTTCTTTTATATGAAGAATCACACTGCTGGCAAATACAACTAAAGGTAGTCCCTTTGAAGCACTGTCAACTAACTTAATCTGTAATGCAGAATGGCCTTGTTCCGCATTAATTTGGAGGATACATATTTTAAGCGTAAAGTTTGTTATCATCAAGATATCATTTATTTTCACTATTGGTGGCAATGAATAATCAAAGTACTGGAAGTACTGTAAACGAACATTATTGTTTAATGCAAAATCAGTAATCTTCTAAGTTTAAAGTTGATAAATTTACTGATATTGGTTTAGGAATTAATTGCAAATAATTTGAAATGTTTGCAGCTGTTCTAATATGATTGAACACATGCATGTTTCTGTAAGGTCCTAATTGAAATTGGAAGTTTGTTGATCTATCTTGGATGGATGAAAATAAAATATGTCTTCTTTCTTTCGGGAAGGCATCATCAGTTATAATACAGCCAGGACTCTGTGACCTTATTGATGCCAACTTCTAATATGCACTAAATTTAGGCTAGTTCCATCGTTAGTTTAGCATATTTCAACTTAATATGATGAAACACACATAAAGAACTACTGAAAACCAAAACCAGAGCTGCTAATCAAGGCCCGCATTAGGAATGTATCCTATTGAAACTGTACTCAAGCAGGTATGGTACTTCAAAACAAAAAACTTGACTCTTTTTGTTCAGGAATCATTTGATGTTAATAAATCTTTATATGAATAGATATACTTCTGGTATAATTACAGTATTGTACACAATGTGATAAAGAATAACAACCATATAAAGACTATCTTCATCAAATAATTCAGCAAACAGGAAAAGAAAACTTCAAGCTTCATTTTCAACTTCAAAGCTGATAAAGGTTACAGTCCATTCGATGGGATGACACATTCCCTATTTATTGTCCCTTTCCAATGTTGATCATCCAATCATAGTGAACCACATAGTTCAGCAATGTAATTGCACAAATCACACCTTTATGTGGAGAGAACATTTTTTGGGGTGTTATAAGATTCCATAACTGTATGCAAATTTGTGAATCATTCCATATCTATATCTATATATATACCGTACGTGTATATATTTACACATATCAAAATTGGAATGACACAGGAGATTTGCAAGTTTAAGTTCACCATCAGTCATGGGAGGTTTATGTGAAATGTTGTATTTACCGGGGTAATTAGTAATTTTGATAATATATTTATGAAGCTCTATTCTGTACTTTCTACCAGTGCTTATATTAGAGAATGGACACAATTATATGTTCTCCAATGTCAAAATTAATCATATGTAAAATATTAGGGGTTTATTTGACCGAGACGTATTTAAATTTTTTGTAATCATTCGCCATTCGAGGCCTGATTGCCGTCATAGTTAAATTACCAAAATGGACCTGAAATCAATATTTTTAAAAGAGAATGATGTGTGACTTGAATATTTCATAAAAATAATTTAATACATCGTTTATTAACTTCATTCAGATCTTCAGACACCACATAATTTGTGAAGTCATATATAGAAATATAGGAACCATTTTGTTATTGATTTATAGTTCATACAAGTAAGCACTAGATGTAAGCAGTAAGTATATGTACCGCTATCTACTGGCATGACTTTGAGTACAGTAGACTACACTCGCTTTGTGGATATTGACAGGATAACATATATTTACATACTAATTCAATTTTAGAATTGTAACTGAAATATTGTAACAGCATGGCACAAATAGTCATCTGAACATTTGTTGTATATTGAAAAAATACTTAAGGTAAATATTAACTCATTTGCTTGACTTCAATTTTCAGTTTATCAATTCATTGATTACTCCGTGTTTGAAGTACGGTGTAGTGAGAATTTCAGTCTTGATCATGTCTTGATGAAAATTCTAAATTAACAAATTATTAAAATGAATTTTGTTTGAAAAATAACACAAGTTCCACAGCAATATTATATAGAGTATCAATCACAATATATCAGAAGTTATAAAACTACAGATAACAATTAACGGCTGAATATCAAATTAAGAGAATATCACAAGTATTTTTGCATTTGTTTTTTAGATAATCCGGATTTCCGTCTTTAAAAAAAATTACCTAGTAGACGTAGTGCATAGTAAACGTAGCCATGTAACAGCTGATTTAATCAGATTGACTTAACATGAACTTAACACCGTCTCAGTAGTTCGTCACAATCGAAAATTTGGTCGTGAATTCGGTATTTTGCAAATTATTTCAAAATACTTCCAGGTAAATGAAAAAAAAATTCTCGTAAAAATATCGATTTTGGGTCCACTATCGGCCATTTCGGTAATACAACTCTAACGACAATCGGGCCGCGATTCGCAAATGAATAATTAATTTAAAATTCGGTCAAATAAACCTCTAATATTTTATATATGATACAATTAGGCATTGAAGAACATATATATTGGTCAATCCTCTGAAAATAATGCCAATTTATATTATAATTAAGCCCCATTTTTCTTCGTTTTGGTATTTCCAAGTCCGCTTCACGTGTGGTCCGTTTCAGTAAATATTCTCGTCTGTGCCGAAATAAAAACAAGCTATATAATTGTTCATTTTAAACATGACAACTGCCAACCACACGTATCCAAAATGTTATTGTTGATATCATCTGAATATTGCCGTAAGAAATCTGTCACTTCGATTGTAAACCCCCTGCCAAAGTCGTGGAAGAATCGACCAATCAAATTGGTTTAACTTTTGATTTCCGTAATCTTGCAGTTACCTCCCTTACAACAGTAAATATGTTTCAAGTATCGCCTACAACAAGCAATCCCGTGCACATAAAAAGATATTATCATTTGTATTTGATTTATTGGTCATTTTCGTCAAAGGAAATTGGTATATGGAAATCGATGACAACGTTAACGCTATGACCAGTCACCCTGACCACAAATGCCACCTAATTGTAAGTCTATACATATGTACAGTTCTTTCTCGCAAACACCGTTAACACGTACAGTAACCTATAGTATGATACAATGTATCGTCTCGTATGCCGTTATTGATATATTTCTTTCTCTAAATTATAGAAATACACACCTAGTTGATAATGATGTAACATTCTAGAATATACATATTACACATTTAAGTAAATCGCGGACATATTTGCAGACCTATGCTATAATGTCAGGCCTTTTTGGAATGAACACGGAAGAGCAAAACTTTCTAAACATCCGGAGACGATTGCGCCTGCGCAATAGTTGTTTACATAAATATATTGACCTGGAGTTATTCGCAAAGTTCAGGTTCATTTAGTTCTAACATTTCGCTAGCGTTATGCATTTCTCAAATCGTATGCATCTTCAAAACATCTACTGAATATATTTCCACATTTTCGGTAAAACTACTATATAAAACGAAGATGTTTTTGCAGGTAAATTATTTGAAGCGTAAGGCAATGGGGGCAGCCATATTTCATTGAAACAGACAGTAGATGGCGTATTGGTGAATGTGGTTACCAAATATGGTCATATTTCTCAGTCTAGTTCTTGATTGCAATAACCGAACATTAATGTTCGTTTAAAAACTGTAACTGTACATTAATAAATATAAATATTAGTGTAAATCAAGGCCCATTCCATAAATTCCACAAAACATGTATCCAACTAGTGATTTGTTTTTGTGAACAAAAACATGTTTCTCTTTCCTCTCTTACTAGGCATTGAATATTTTTGCACTCAAATGATCTTTGACCTAAAAATGAAGATTGCAATGACCAAATTATCAGGTATAGTACACTGCACATCATCTGTGAGTGTGTATATATATACTGGTATATTTTTGAAGTTTCATCAAGATATCTTCAACAGTTCAACAGTTTAGATGTTATGACCCAGACAAAATTAACACTTGTTTGATATTTTCCCCCTTCAAACAGTTCTACAATTTGTCAGTGTGTGAAACAGATATCCAGCAACTATCATAAAGACATCTTTAACATTTTTAAAGTAATTGCCTGGAAAAGCATTATTGAAAAAAATTGCACTTATTTGACCTTTGATGTTGAAGTCAAGGTCACAGTGACATACCAGTAGTACAATGCACACCAGCTGAAGCAATGCAAGTACATATACTGCAAGTATTGTCTAGACATTTTCAACAGTTTAGGCCAGTAATGGCCAGAGAAGAAATTATGAGGAGAACCTGAAGAAGAGGTACTAATGCAATGTGTCCTTCATTTTGAGGGAAGACCTTATTTCACTGAACTAAAATAAACAGAAGATTATAATACTTACTGCTATCATATATAGGGTTGGATAGAACAGAGGGAAGCAGACGACTAAACATTCCATTTTCATCTCGTAGGTAGGCTTGGAAACACAGCTTCACAACATTTAACTGCATTTCCTTGGCAAGTTTCTCAGATTGTACCTTAGCCTGGTTAACATCTTCCACTAGATTAAATAACAATCATAAATTAATTTATTGGAAATACTTGAATGACCAAAAAGACATCAATCAAATTTGAAATGATGTGCTGACATAACATATCTATGCAGTACACTTACACTTCATATACAAACTGTACATGTAGCTGTTTTGTATGTCATGGTTAGGAATGTTCATTAAAGGTGATTTTACTTCCAAAATCTCCAAACAAATGTGTGATGAATCAAATTATGATCAGAATAATTCAGTGGATGGAAGCACATGACTTTTAAAGAAAAGGATATATACCACACAAATGGCAGACAGAAGTGTGATAAGTTTCAAGCTTGCGTACATACTGTGAACTAGGCCATCTGTCCACATAACCTGGTTTGAGTCACTCAACTGAAGTCATGTTTCCCCCCTCATTGTAATTACATCATGTTATCACTTAACGTAAGATTTTAATATCATAATTACTCTCATTAGCATAGTTGTGTTACGAACAAATAATGGATCAGCAGTGATTAGCTATAGGTTCCCACAGTAACAACACATTTCCATGGCATCACATTAAGAGACATCATAAATGGAATGAAAATATTGCCATTCTAAAAGCTAAATGATCCTGTAAAAACTCTTCTTCCAAAAATGTTTGCAAATTTATTGGTTATATGACAAACAGAATCTTACATTTGCTAAATTTGAAGTGAAATGTTTTTTGTCTTGTTTTGTGAATATGGTATGATTAATTAATGTATGATATTCTACATACAAATAACAGAATCTTACCTGTAAGGTCTGCCTGGGCGTTCAGGTCACCTAGTTTGACGAGTTTGTCAAGTTTAATGGACTCCAGGATTCTCTGTTCTATCACATCTGATGCTTTCCTTCTCGTCACATGTTGGACACACAGGTTGGGAAACCTTCATCACATCAAATCATACTTCATTATTTTTACTGTGTTTCTCTTCCAATAAGCATGGGACTCAATACAAGCAGACTTGTAGTAAAAAGGGGGGCTTATTTAATACAGGTCAAAGAAACAGCATTTGTTGTTAATGTTGAACAGCAATAGATAAATGGATATTTATTACAGGAGAGACATTATGACCTTTGTGCTTGGAAAATACAGTTTGGTAACGGAGCATGCATTATAATTTAATCATATCAATTTACAAGAGTAAATTATATAACTCACGTCAGAGAGTTTTGTCCACCTTTTAATTCCACAATGCAAGTTCCTTCATTACAGTTTCGCCCCACCAGTTTATGGGCGTGTGGACGAGGGATGACCTCATCTGTTACCAAGGTAACCACCACACGGGCGGGTCCATTGTAATTCTTGATCTATAACAATTTGAACACAATGACTTGTCATGACCAATAGCAATGCCACTGTACAAGTATTTTTAAATTGGTTAAGATATTTTGTGGTCATAACATTCAGTCTCAAATTTTCCTAATGTCTACTAAGAATACTGACCTTGATAGCAGGGTAAGTCTTGCGGTATTTTTCACTTTTCTCTCCCTGTAGACCTCCATGAGATGGGCCCTCACATTCATAACGAAATCGGAATCCACGGGGTTGTGGCTGCTCTACAATCTCAATATGAGGTTCAGATTCTGTAAAATAATAATTTTATTTGCAACAGACCAAAGTTTACATGCAACTGATTAACAAAATATTAAATGATTAATATAAATGATTAATTAGTAGTATAACAGGTACTAATTTATCAGATTCACTTGTACTATCACTGACAAGATGACAATCTATACTGTTGTGATAAGCTGTTTGATGCAAAGGGTATTATACATGACAGCACCATTTCATATTGCATTATAATGCACTGGTAAGAAACCAAAAACATTGATAAATTGGAACTCTTCTATCATCACATCTGACAAAAGATAATTCCCAATTTTTTTTGGTTTGACAGTGTTACAGAAAATAGTCCAAAATTATACTGGCAGTTGTTCAAGTGTTCATAATGTCATTTCATCACAACAATCTGTTAGTAGTATCAGAAAAAAAATATTCAAAGTATAACTACATTGTAGATAACATTAAGATCAGCATTACTAACATGTAAAACTCATTACCAACATCAACAGTAGTCAACACCATGCATAAATAAATATGATTGGTCAACAAAGAACAGGTGCTTGAATTGGTTACTCTTTTCCTTAAAAGGTGAAACTTCAATAAGACTACAGCTTCTTACAACACTACACCGTTCATGTACAACAATCAAATTAAGATGATCATGTACTCTAGTACTTGTAACAGACACTTTTCTTGAAATAGCTTTATTTTTCTAAATGTAAAAGGGGTCAATTCATGAACCTGTGTTATGGTGAAGTCTATTTTTGGATATACATGTATGTTTAGACTGACCGTCATCGAGCACCATCTGGGTAATTTCACCATTGGTAATCTTGTTCTTTTTCACTTGGAATACAATGTTTGGATCGCTTTCAATGGAAAATTCATACTCGACTGAGTCAGAGGTATCACCGTCGGGGTCACTCATACTGGTCCTTCTTCACTCACTACAAATACAATTAATATCATAAATGATCATGGCAACCACAGCAAAAAACTTGACAAAGTGTAGAGAAGGGGAGGGGATAATTGAGCTAGCTAATAGATAAATAAGTCAACTAAACGATGCAGCCTGTAGCATAATTGGTAGACCACAAGAGAAGCAGGACTCTGTATGTGGACAAAATAAAGCTTGGATAAATAGTGGCATTAATAATGTTATTCTGGATCTCGTATAGAGTCTTTTTTTTAGGTGAAAGCATGGATTATTTCACTTTTAAAATTATTTTCATTGTTATTTTTTTTTTTTTTTTTTTTTTGGTGTCTATATACATGTATACTTGCAATTGCTAACTTTCAAAATTCCTGCAAGGGATCATGGAGATTGTGAGATTTCAAATTTTCACACCTCAAAAAAGAACAGTCACTTATAATTATCACTTCCCCTTTTAGCAAGCTGATCTTAAAACTGTTGGACAAGTAATTGAATGTTTAAAGTTTAAAATTGCACTGATAATCTCTGTGTATTTATGGTAAAAATTGTGAGTATTAATAATGAGGAGGGTTGGCCATGGCATGTGTATGTATTATTTAGGTTAATTAAATTATTTAGAATACTGGAGCACAATACAATTTCAGCTGATCTGGTGTACCAAGCTGTAGGCTGATAAAGAATTATTAGTCCTCAATGAGGATGTATGGTATATATGTGTGTCTGACTTTATTTATGACTAATTATGGGGTACTGTGATTAACAGGAAAGAGATTATCTAGTGTAGTATACTTAAAAAAGAGACTAAACCAACATCCAGTCTTAGGTCCACTAAAGGGAACATTTTCTATAGTTGAACCCTAAAATGTTTCTGTAATCCTACAACTATAATAGGTCTATACATTGTACTAAGCTGTCAAATTTAAACTACTCCCATATATTTGAATGCATGTGTGCTCACCTTAAATATTGTTTATGACAAACAGCTAGAAATTCAAACAGATGACCTGTTTGTTACCAAAATAGTATCCTTCAGCTTCGGTATACAACACTCTACCAATTGTGCTGACTGACAACATACAAACAGCAATAATTCAGAATGTCTCATCGTCCTATAGCTACTTAAAATTGAAAACCAGTTGTTGAAGTCAGACCACTCTATTACCGACGACTAGTTAAAATAGATTATAACAATATTGGAGTAAGCTACACAGATTTTATAATGACAGTTGAAAGTTTTGTTTACAATTACCTTTGACGTCAGCTCATGATTAGCTAATTATTTAAACAAAAACAACTTCTGATAGAACCCCCCCCCCCCCCCCCCCTTACATAATTGTGTTTTTAAAGTGTGAATGCTTAAATCTTGTACCCCGATCGTCCGATATGCTAGTCTTGCTTATACTATCATATGAGTAACCGATAAGTTAAATCCATAAATCGATACTAGTCCTATTCGTTTAACAAAACAATCAACCCCATGCAATGTTACGGCCAGCACAAAATGTTCTATTCACTTTGACTGGCAAGGGGGAGGAACTTCTGTCTTTACTGATAATCATAATATTTAGTATCATATCTTGTCATAGAGCAACTAAGAACAAGACATCGTCTGTTTTTGGTGTAATGTCTGATTATTTATCGCGAAAACACGCGAACAAGTTGTTATAAACCAGTTCATACCACCTTTCATGACCAGGATCTATTTTTGGACACCCGTCGTCCATTTAAGATTTTATGGAAAATCCTGGATATATTTCCTGTGATATGATATGATATTATTATTGAACTTGTAGTTTTTCTACATCGCATTCTCATACCTGTTGATACTCTAGATACTGGCACATTCCCGGAAATCTGTCTAAGCATTCAGAAAAATATATAAACCAGTCAGATTTCTCATCAGTCAGTCGTCAACAAGCAAGATGGAAAATCCAACGTGGGGATTCCCCAGAACCAGTTTCATTGGTTAATGAAATCACGTGACAAGCAAAGTGTTTTTTTTTTTTTACTTTTCGCGTCGTTGGACGAGGGTGAAACTACAACATACTAGATTATACATGATCCATTTTTAGCCAAAGAAGGACATTTGTTATTGTAGGTTGATTGAGAAAGTTTAATTGATGAGACTTCATTAAATATCTATATGTTGCCACTTGTTACACGGACCGAAGAAAGAAAGGCAAGCAGGGGAGGTAATTCTGAAAACAGCAGCAGGTCCTAGTTACTAACTCTAATATTAGGCCTATGCAGTAGACCACTAGGCCTTGTAATCAACGCAAGTCTACAACAGTGATGATTTTCGTACATTGAGGATACTTTAAAACGATTCTTCCGCTAACAAATTTATCAAATAATAAGGTTGGATTGGACTTTACTCCTTACGTAACAAAGATGTTAGATCTAGATCTAGATCTATTAAATTAAAAAAAAAAAAAATGAAATGAAAAATAATAATAGCCAGGTCTAAAACAAAATGCTTCGTAACACTTAAACCAAATTAATGAAATGGAGTCTTTTTTAGCTAGTGGCCAATAATTTATAGCTATGAAATTGAAGGAAAAGAAATGGCATACTTTCAAAGTTTCTAAATTGTACTAATTTCAAACAATTGGATCTAGCATACTATACAGTAATAGTTTTATTTAAATATGTGCATGACCTGTTGTAATATTAACCGTTACAAAATGGAAATGACCAGGGACATATTGATACATGTCTCTGGAATGATTAACCACTTATCAGAACTTTGAGCTTTATACAGTTGTCTGGACTAAAACAGTGGGTTGTGGTATTGTGGTTATTTCCCTTTACCCATAATCCGTGTTATTAGTGCACCAAGAGGAGTCCAAATGGATCCTGTAGTTACTTGGATTAAGAGTTCCTGCTGGTTTGTTCCCTAGCTGTTTGTTTTGAGAGTATTGTTTGTGCTATCATGAAGTAAAAGACTGTTTTATCTTTTTTCTGTTCCGCACATTTGACAGTGATAGCAGAACTTTATAAGGAACTACATGTAGATAGAATCCACATTCCTAATATTTCTATCAATTAGGTTATTGCAGCTAAAATCCAGAGACTCGAACCATATGTCTGTTGCGGGAGCTCCTCTTAAAAATGAAGAAAACTAGGAAATGTCTGTAAGACATAAACACTGCCACTTGACACCCTGAAATACAGTTTGGTGAGGATCAAATCAGAAGTTCCTGAAATTTAAGCTAGTTGCATTGCATCGCTGGGACGGGACGGGACAGGAGAAAAATTAAAAATCAGATTTAGAAAATTTAATGAAATGTGTGAGTGTGACATTCTGTTGTTTTGCTAAATAATATTCAATATAATAAAGGGTTATTATCAATTTAACCTTGCTTTTCATCATAACAGATTTTGTTTTCCTACATAAGTGACATCAGTGATCTTGTTTATATTAATGCAAACTGAATCTGTCAAAATGAAATAAAAGTATGAATATGTTGACAAGGGAAGTAACTCATTGCCGGATAAAAATATTCTTCCTTTTTTGTTCCCTCGATAAATAAAGAATATGTTTAAATTAAAGCATTATTAGGCAAAGTTCACGTATGCTCGATATGTAAACAACGGCCATGTGTGTAGTTTATGTGCAGTGCACGTTGTTATAGCCTCATTCTCGGCTCCGTGACAAGTCTCGCTATAAATATAAATGCGACGAGTTATTTTTATACACTGATGTCTCAAGGACTCCCCTGGTCAAGCGTCCAGGCCAGTGGTCATTTTAATGTTGGGAGAACGTGAATGAGCATCTTGGATTGCCATTAATACACGTGTGCAACTAGAATTTTAGGTTGTTCGGGTGTATGTGGCTTTAGATAAAAGGAAAAATACCATACATGCATGTAACTACTGATAGATATAGAGGTTACACAACACATTTAATCTTATTTTACCATATTTTCAGGAGTTAGATGATTTATGAAGTTAGACCAATGTCTGTGTTTTCTGCATATCATCTGGCTGTTGTCCACTTCTACATATACTTCATACGCCCATAGATAAGGATGAGACAAGTCTAGCTGTCCTGCAATTTATGTGATAAATTTGATGTGAGGTCAAAGATGATGTGACATGGTGTTATTATTGAAAACACAATGAATACCCTGCATTTTTTTTTTTTATCATTTCTTTTAAATAGCACCAGGAAAAATAAATGTCTACATTATTAATGGTTTTGTGTCGAGAATAGACACCTATATATTAAGTATGTTTACCTGAGTGACCTCCCTTGTAAGATTACAGGTAACAGGAGATTATGGTGTAGTCTACCTCTATTGTCCATTGTTGATACAGGAGTAATGGTAGTAACACCAGTTTATCAGTTCAACTGATCTCTGATCCCTCCCCAAAACTGCCAGTTCTATCTCCCCGACCTCATGATCTATAGACTTTTATTGACATTAGACAACAACACTATCAAGTGTTGTGGATTATAGCCCTTCACTGGATACTATAGTGAAGATTCCTGCCAACCCGAAGTTCAGGGCCATCCTTTGGACAGAAATTACTTTTTGTAGAGCCCATGGTCAAATGACCTTTGATATATGACAGCTTTGATAGCTTTTTTCCTGATTTTATCATAGTTAAATGAATAAGGTTAACAGGAATAGTCATATTTTTTTCAATGATTTTGTTTCTCTGATATTATCGGGAGACTGTTGGGTTGAATTTAGTTAAATAATTAGATATGTCACCTGTTAAAATACTACAGCTGCTTCCTACAGACTCAGCCAGGGAAAGTTCACTTTAATACAGACTCGGCCAGGGAAAGTTCACTTTAACACAGACTCAGCAAGGGAAAGTTCACTTTAACACGGACTCAGCAAGGGAAAGTTCACTTTAATACAGACTCATCAAGGGAAAGTTCACTTTAACACGGACTCAGCAAGGGAAAGGTCACTTTAACACAGACTCAGCCAGGGAAAGTTCACTTTAACACAGACTCAGCAAGGGAAAGTTCACTTTAACACAGACTCAACCAGGGAAAGTTCACTTTAACACAGACTCGGCCAGGGAAAGGTCACTTTAACACAGACTCATTCAGGGAAAGTTCACTTTAACACAGACTCAGCCAGAGAAAGTTCACTTTAACACAGACTCAGCCAGGGAAAGTTCACTTTAACACAGACTCAGCCAGGGAAAGTTCACTTTAATACAGACTCAACCAGGGAAAGTTCACTTTAATACAGACTCGGCCAGGGAAAGTTCACTTTAACACAGACTCAGCCAGGGAAAGTTCACTTTAACACAGACTCAGCAAGGGAAAGGTCACTTTAACACGGACTCAGCAAGGGAAAGGTCACTTTAACACAGACTCAGCCAGGGAAAGTTCACTTTAACACAGACTCAGCCAGGGAAAGTTCACTTTAACACAGACTCATTCAGGGAAAGTTCACTTTAACACAGACTCAGCCAGAGAAAGTTCACTTTAATACAGACTCAGCCAGGGAAAGTTCACTTTAACACAGACTCAGCCAGGGAAAGTTCACTTTATAATTAACACAGACTCAGCCAGGGAAAGATCACTTAAATACAGACTCAGCCAGGGAAAGATCACTTAAATACAGACTCAGCCAGGGAAAGTTCACTTTAACACAGACTCAGCCAGGGAAAGATCACTTAAATACAGACTCAGCCAGGGAAAGTTCACTTTAACACAGACTCAGCCAGGGAAAGTTCACTTTAACACAGACTCAGCAAGAGAAAGTTCACTTTAATACAGACTCAGCCAGGGAAAGTTCACTTTAACACAGACTCAGCCAGGGAAAGTTCACTTTATAATTAACACAGACTCAGCCAGGGAAAGATCACTTAAATACAGACTCAGCCAGGGAAAGATCACTTAAATACAGACTCAGCCAGGGAAAGTTCACTTTAACACAGACTCAGCCAGGGAAAGATCACTTAAATACAGACTCAGCCAGGGAAAGTTCACTTTAACACAGACTCAGCCAGGGAAAGTTCACTTTAACACAGACTCAGCCAGAGAAAGTTCACTTTAATACAGACTCAGCCAGGGAAAGTTCACTTTAAAACAGACTCAGCCAGGGAAAGTTCACTTTAATACAGACTCAACCAGGGAAAGTTCACTTTAATACAGACTCGGCCAGGGAAAGTTCACTTTAACACAGACTCAGCCAGGGAAAGTTCACTTTAACACAGACTCAGCAAGGGAAAGGTCACTTTAACACAGACTCAGCCAGAGAAAGTTCACTTTAATACAGACTCAGCCAGGGAAAGTTCACTTTAACACAGACTCAGCCAGGGAAAGTTCACTTTATAATTAACACAGACTCAGCCAGGGAAAGATCACTTAAATACAGACTCAGCCAGGGAAAGTTCACTTTAACACAGACTCAGCCAGGGAAAGTTCACTTTAATACAGACTCAACCAGGGAAAGTTCACTTTAATACAGACTCAGCCAGGGAAAGTTCACATTAATACAGACTCAGCAAGGGAAAGGTCACTTTAACACAGACTCAGCAAGGGAAAGGTCACTTTAACACAGACTCAGCCAGGGAAAGGTCACTTTAACACAGACTCAGCCAGGGAAAGGTCACTTTAACACTGACTCGGTCAGGGAAAGTTCACTTTAACACTGACTCGGTCAGGGAAAGTTCACTTTAATACAGACTCAGCCAGGGAAAGGTCACTTTAACACAGACTCAGCCAGGGAAAGTTCACTTTAACACGGACTCAGCCAGGGAAAGTTCACTTTAACACAGACTCAACCAGGGAAAGTTCACTTAAATACAGACTCAGCCAGGGAAAGTTCACTTTAATACAGACTCAGCCAGGGAAAGTTCACTTTATTACAGACTCAGCCAGGGAAAGTTCACTTTAACTTAGTTAGTACAACAGTAGATTAATAAAGAGTCCGTTCATCACTAATCCCAAATGATACCATGAACAATAGGACATAGAGTCACCAGTATTTTGTGTTTAAAGGACATTCATATGACTTTTATTGGTACTTGTGAATATTGTACAGCATATATAATGAATTATGTCATGAGTTCTTTAGTTTCCATTTTTGTTGTCCAATTTCTGGTTCCACATTTCGCTGTTGTCTGTCAGGAAAACTCTAGTCTCTCTTCTTATGAGATTTCCTCTTATCAACCAACCTCTGAATTGGATCTCCCTAAAATACCACTTTATACCCCTAAGCACACCAGTGCTGTTTAATAAAACACTTCGGTGAGGATTCCTTCTCCCTAACATCCTAGTTCTTATAACTCAGGAATCCCTCCTCTAAATGAAATCTCCTTCCTCAGAGGTTGCCCCCCTCACTAACACCTCTGTGAGAACTTCACTCCCCTCAAAACTTGTGTCTGCAATTTAGCTTTAAAGTTTCAGACATGATATGTATATGGCCATCAGCTTCAACTGAATGCTATTTTGACAGGAAATAAACATAAATAAATAAACATTTAAACTGACAGGAATCCCATGCATTAAAACAGCTGCTGAAGCTGAGAGCATGGGATGTTTGCCCTTTCAGGTCTGCAACAGAAAATTAAATTACATAAACTAACTCTTATAAATCATTGGAAAAAGAAAAATGAGACAGATTGTTTATTTACAACTTCCTTTGCTGAGTGTAACTGTCCATTTGGTTGATGATTTGTGTATTCAAAACATTGTCAAAACACTAAACTTGCTAACTGATAGACTTTTTCCCATGATGATGTGGTTATTACACCAGTTGCAACGATTCTATGCAGGCTGACACACAAATACACATATACCTCCATCAAATATTAAGGCCAGATAATGCTAATTCTTTGTAAAATGTACATTTTTAGCCCAATATCATCAGATGGGGCGTTCTCCATTTGCTCACTTTTTAAAGTTCAAAGAAAAGTGTCGTTATAGGAGAACAAAGGAAAACCAATTATAGTCTGTTCCATTTTAATTTTACCTGTGTTTTACCTGTAGTCATTTACCTGTGTAGAAAGTGGGGAAACAGAGATATATATATCTGTTACCTGTAAGACTAATATTACATTAATTTCATTTTATGGAAAATATTACACTTCAAATCCCTTCATTCATACATGTATAAGACATATTTTACATAACATTACAATATGTTACTTTAAATACATTATGCGAAACATATCAATACATTTTAATTAAACAATTCATGATATGGAAACAATTCATTTAGAATTATTATTTTTTTTTATAAAAGACATATCTACATTTATACAACATCTAAGATACAGTAAATGGCAATATTATTAATGTCATTACAGTTCATACACGAGTTTCTTCAGTGATTTTTATCTTTACTCCAAGTGAAGAAGGTTTTCTCCATATATATTGCGTGAAGTGGCAGAGTACTTAACATCACATTGGTTTACTGTAAATTGGTAATTGTTTGGCAACACAACTATTCAGTCATTAATATTGCTGGACATTGTCACATATGATCATTGTAAATTGGTTAAATTTTATTGTTAATATAAATAATGATAAAATCTTTTATTTAAGATAATTAGTTCATTATAAATATATAAATGCAATTAATATATATATGTTTTTGTAATTAATTGCATTTATTTTTTTTATTAATAAGTTTTTCTTTATATGTTTAAGTTACCATCATTATATAATCAGGTAACAGGTGAAAATCACAGTTAAAAAACACAGGTAAATTTAGGTTAACTACTCTGAAATACACTATAATTCTTGTCAAAACACGTACTCCCCTCATTATAGGATTTTCAAAAGTGGGCAAATGGAGATACAGCCCATCAGATACATTGTGGGCGATTCAAATCACCCTTCCTCTGTTGTCCTATCCCTGACCCATATGCAAACAATCCTTGTTATTGCTATTTTTTAAGAAGTAGGGAGGGATATTTCTCAAAAGGATTCTCTTGATCCCTAGTTGTGCCAATTCAATTTTTAGTCTGATCAGTAAAACAAAATGGCTGAAAGGCAGCCAACTTGGATTTCGACAGTTGCTATTGATATATTTTAGAAAGTTCTTTTAGATTTAAGGAAAGAAGGAAAAAGTAGAGAAAAGCAGTAGAGAAAGAGCTTTGTATGTTACAGATAGTGTCTTGCATAGAAGCTATTTTTCTAAAATGAATATTAGTGCTTGTTTTTTTTTTAATTTCTGACCTAGTATTTCAAATCATATCCTTGAGTTGTGACCAGGATGGTTGGTTGAAATCAGTTCTTTGTAGTTCAGCACAAGATCAACTTCTGTTATTAATTCGATATCAGGGCTGAAGTGGTCGCTCACCTATGTTACATCCAATATCATTTTGTTTTATACATGTGACGGTGTATTACCTTAAAAATCCATGACTGGAGAATGACCGGGTAGTCCCAGCTCACAAACCCTGGCTTCTCAGATGTTATACGATTTATATTTCCTGTTATTGAAATAAGACAATCAAAATATCATGTATGTCATTTAGATCTTACAGATACACTATAGTGTACATCGCTTAAAAATATACAGTTATTAACCGTCTAATAAGGTCTATACATGTGTTTATCGACCCAAGAAAAATATTAACTGAAGACCAGGGGAGATCATTCAAAATTTATTTCAGAAAAACCAAATCAACCTTGCATTACCAGTTGATATACAGTATCATTTTATTGGGAAAAATGTGATACATTCCAGCCAATCAGGAAGTGTTAATAATTATGTTCATCTCGTCATAACTCTCGTCACATTGAAGTGAGGGTGGGGATGTGGCATTCATTCATGTGCTCTTATAACTTCATTTTTAAACATATTTTGATAAAACGTCATGCCCTGGCACAAGCATGAGAATACCTCGAAAAAGTGTGTGTTGCAGAGTGCTAAGGTAAGGACAAGTTCACTGATTACTATTGATAGAAAACCTTTGTAAGTGCTTTTGCGACTTTATTTTTTAACAGATTCTGATCAAACTTCAGTTTAATAGTCTGTAAGTATAAGAATAACTAGAACAAGTTTGTGTTTCAGGGTGCTAAGGTCAAGGATGAGGTCATTGTTACTATTTATAGAAATCTTTGGTCATTAATTTTTAATACATTTCAGTCAAACTTCGTTATTGGTTAAGCTGGAGAATTATACCGCAAACAAGTTTTGCGTGTCAGGGGGCCAAGTTCAAGGACACGGCCACTGTTACTATTTAAAGAAAATCTTTTATTCTCCCTTAAGTGATATCTTTTTAAAGCAGATTTTAATTTGACCAACTTCATATATGGGTCAATTTGATGCGAATTTCCTCAAATGAGTTGGCCTCAGGGCTGATAATTACAGGATATTTCAGCAGGTATGCTTTGCACACGAGGGTATAAAATTTCTTGTGATCTAGCTGATGCCTTATTTTGTAATGTAGTGTAATGCTACATACATTTAATGAAATTTAGGTATATTTTGAATCAATAATTAAAACAAATATTATAATTTATCTTTGTATCTTTACATTATTACAGATGCATTTAAAGTCACAGATTTATGGACCTGAAGGTTTGAAGATGTGCTGTCGCAAAGGGAAGCAATTCATTACACACAATGCTTCCCCTGGTTAAGGATGCCATAAGAAGGTAATACAACATTTCAAACAGAATAGTAATTATCACTATTAAAGCAACATACTCACGAAAGAAACAGATATCAATGTTTATATTTTGAGCTTTTTACAGTTTTCAGACTTGATACATACCTAACAGATTATCGTGAATCAGAAATTGAAAGAAAATGTGTATTTATGAAAGCATATGGGTAATTCCGAAAAATAATAACTGTGGCTGCCGGACCAAGTTTCTCTGAAAATTAGTCCCACAATGCAATGGCAGGTTTTTTTCAGTCCATACAATATGGCGGAACGCCAAACGCGTGGACCTGCAAAAAAAAGAGGCAAAAGTGAGTGAAATCGGCAAAACCCGAGTATTTCCTTAGGAAAGGAAATGATTCGTTGGAACTTAGCGGGAGAAGAAAAGGGAATAGACTCAAATTCCGATTTTGCCGGATGTCTATTGGATTGCTGGTTAGCTTTTGAACATTTTCAACTTCACCGATCTGAAATTTTATCGATGTTTTGCTGTATGCATATTGCTACATTTTGAAACTAAATATTTAAATGTAAACTATGTTTATTTTGTTCAGTTATTACACGAATATTCTGTTAATATGTTTAAAACAAAGCATTATTAGGCAAAGTTCACGTATGCTCGATATGTAAACAACAGCCATGTGTGTAGTTTATGTGCAGTGCATGTTGTTATAGCCTCGTTCTCGGCTCTGTGACAAGTCTTGCAATAAATGTAAATGTGGCAAGTTATTTTTATACACTGATGTCTCAAGGACTCCCCCCGGTCAAGCGTCCAGGCCAGTGGTCTTTTAATGATAGGAGAGCGTGAATGAGCATCTTGGATTGCCATTAATACACGTGAGCAACTAGAATTTTAGGTTGTTTGGGAGTATGTGGCTTTAACTTTATTAAGATAAAATCAGATGGAATAGTAATTATCACTAGTGTGACTTTATTAAGATAAAAGCAAATAGAAAGGTAATTGCAGTGTATCACTAAATTGTGATTTTATTAAGTTTAAATCAAATAGAATTGTAATTACATGTATCACTATATTGTGATTGTAGTAAGATAAAATCAAATAGAATAGTTTTTATAACTAAAGTGTGACTTAATTAAGATAAAATCAAATGGAATAGTAATTTTCACTCTAATGTGACTTTTCCTAAACAGAAATATTTCTTGTACAAGTATTAACTTATCTATAAAAATTCTGTATAATTTGTGTAATAAGAAATGCTTGCTGTGTATTGTAAATTTGGGTTGATATGTTGTTTAGAAAAATGTGTTGTTTTTTTTCCCATTGCCATATGTAAATATTCATTTATTCTTGGCACATGTATAACTTTTGTTTATGATAACCCTACAAACTCAGAACTTAATATAAGCTTAATTCCCATAGCATATATGATCAATGCTTTTCAGCCTATTTGTAAGTAATCAAGTAAACAGTATTCAACCAGGTTTACTGCGGCAACAGGTCTGGGGTCATCCAAAAAATTTTATATTTGAACTTCAAATATATGCAATTTGGTCATATTTGTTCTATTCAACTATCAAATACCACAAAATTATCTGGATATAAGTCAATGTTTATGCATATGTGCAAAGATTGAAACGTACTTGTGAGTAAATTGGACGATGCAAAAGGTTTAAAGAATTCCTCCACTTAGCTACACCTATTTTGGAAAATGATGTGCAAGAGAATTATCTTTCTGCATTGAAAAACAGGAGTTTTGTGTTTAAAAACTTAAAAAGATCTGAATGGGACATGTTACGTAACATGTATTGATTGTTATGTACTTGTGTGGCACTTTGTAATGAAGTATGGGGCACTTTAGCTGTCGGATCACATACAAACGATATATGGTGTCTGTGTTACCAAGAGACCTAGCATGGTAGGCTGTTATTTTATAGTATATAAAGGTTTATACCTTAAACCACAGACATGGATTACATAGGTAAACCATGAGCTGATTTATAAACAAAACATCATACGACACTGTCGCCTGTGTGGGACCATACTATCGTACTATTGAATCGTCAAATCAAATTGCAGATTTAAAGGTTGAAGAATAGGGACTGTATGTCTAGTTGCTCCCTCTCCTCCCACATGTTCTGGGTAGATACAAGGGAGTGTTGTAACTCTGAATGGCAGACAGTGATTGATTAAAACCAGTCACAAATATAAATTTGACCTTAGTACATGTATAGAATGAGACATTTTCTCTCTATGGTACTGGTTAAACTTTTTATGTAATTTTAGAACTTATATCAAAAACTAATTTGTTTTTAACATGTTCAGGTCAAAATATTGTACGGTACACAGGCATTCTTCCATGGTTTACCTAACAATAGCATATACCCACAATCATTTCTTAGTTAAAACAGATTGTTCCACTTCATTTAACAAATGGGCATTACAAAATGTTATACCGATTATCAATTATAACCAAAACCGATTTCATTTAATTGATTATGAAATTCCATAATTGGTGAATTATATGAAATTACTATGTATTAATTTCTATTGATTTTAAATTATCAGTCATCCCCTTGAAACGATACTTAAGCTTTCATTATCAGAGAGATTTATCGCTAATTGGATTTCTAGTATATCACTACGTAATGACAATATTACAGTATCAGGTGGCTGTATTATACCAAGTTAAGTATGACAAGCAACTCATATATACACTTTCATAGGAATGTGTCTTTTGATTAGATAGGAAGGTGGTTGGATTCATGAGACATATACTGTATACAGTTGGCAATGGCCCTCCAGTACTTACTGAAGGATTATATGATGGAGTGATGGTTGGGAAGACTCATTGTTGGATACAAACAGTTGATGGGGAAGACTGTGACAAAGACCAGAGTAAATGGAGGAAAGAAAGTCAGAATAGTTTAGGCCAGATACTGATAAAGGCCATGGAGAGGCATATTATTACATACACTGGGGTACCTTCTAACGGGAATCAGAAACTGAGAATATTTTTTTTTTTAATTGTGTTTTTACACCAAATGACTATAGATTTGTTCACCAGTAACTATAAAAGTTATGTAATCATCATAATGTAATCAAATAGGTTGTTAAACATAGCATTGATTTCAAAAGTACGTTGTAATTCACTGTGTTTGATTGACAGTAGACCCCCTGTCACCTGTCCATACACCTGTAACGAGATTTAGACAGGTAAATATTCCATTAAAGCTGCAGTTCTGCCTCATTAACTCCGTATGAAAATGTTGTAAACATACAAACATACATTCCACACTGCATTCAAACAAAAACATATCTCATGGTGCACCAGAATTACAATGGTGCCCATTTCAGCAACTCAATACATGTACATGTATTAGAAGTTTTGAATTGTTTGTCCCATGATGGGGTCAATTTAGGGGGGTTTGTACCTGGTTTGATTACATTGGGTATAATCACTTCTTGTCCTGGACACGTTGGTCTCATATCGTCAGATTTTAGGTAGATAAACTCTTAAATCCTTCCAGATAATGACAAAATACTTATTTATGGTTTGCAATTTGACTGGCAAAAATGTTTAAAGCAGCAGTAATTACAAAGAATCCATCTGTGACTTAGGTTGAGTTATTTAAAAAATTGTTCAAGATGAATTGATAATACGCAACCATAGACAGAAGTGTCACAATTCATTTCAATAAAGTTGTTAAATTTTTTGAAGCAAAATGTTTTAAGGAAAGAACATCATAAAATAAGGCTGAAATGGGATCTTTTTTTGGCTGTACACTAAACATATAGTCAATACCTGGTACATGTAATATGATAATTTGAACTTGTTCTTTTCAGTCAATGACGCCCCATATTAATGGAGCAGATGTTTTTGGCTAATATTATACTGTGGGAAATCTAACATTGTTTCTTCAGCAGAACAATTTCCGTTCAGATCTTTCATGATATGCTATATCTTCCTTCTATTTTCCATCATATCTTCATCATGCTGGATAATACATTTGGTGGTATATGGTGAAACCAACATAAACCACTAAAAAAAAAAAACCAACATTAAAGAACCACTCAAAAACCAAACCATCGTATAACCACTCAAACACCAAACCATCGTATAACCACTCAAACACCAAACCATCGAATAACCACTCAAACACCAAACCAACGTAAACCACTCAGACACCAAACCAATGTAAAACCACACAAACAACAAACCAACATAAAACCACTCAAACACCAAACCAACGTAAAACCATACAAACAACAAACCAATGTAAACCACTCAAACAACAAACCAATGTAAACCACTCAAACACCAAACCAACGTAAACCACTCAGACACCAAACCAATGTAAAACCACACAAACAACAAACCAATGTAAACCACTCAAACACCAAACCAACGTAAACCACTCAGAAACCAAACCATCGTATAACCACTCAAACACCAAACCATCGTATAACCACTCAAACACCAAACCAATGTAAACCACTCAAACAACAAACCATCGAATAACCACTCAAACAACAAACCAATGTAAACCACTCAAACAACAAACCATCGTATAACCACTCAAACACCAAACCAATGTAAACCACTCAAACAACAAACCAATGTAAACCACTCAAACGCCAAACCAATGTAAACCACTCAAACACCAAACCAACATAAAACCACTCAAACACCAAACCAATGTAAACCACTCAAACAACAAACCAACGTAAAATCACTCAAACACCAAACCAATGTAAACCACTCAAACAACAAACCAATGTAAACCACTCAAACACCAAACCAACGTAAAACCACTCAAACACCAAACCAATGTAAACCTCTCAAACAACAAACCAATGTAAACCACACAAACAACAAACCAACGTAAAACCACTCAAACACCAAACCAATGTAAAACTTCTAAAACAACAAACCAATGTAAAACCACTCAAACAACAAACCAATGTAAACCACTCAAACACCAAACCAATGTAAACCACTCAAACAACAAACCAACGTAAAACCACTCAAACAACAAACCAATGTAAACCACTCAAACACCAAACCAACGTAAAACCTCTCAAACAACAAACCAATGTAAAACCTCTCAAACAACAAACCAATGTAAACCACTCAAACAACAAACCAACGTAAAACCACTCAAACACCAAACCAATGTAAACCACTCAAACAACAAACCAACGTAAAACCACTCAAACACCAAACCAACGTAAAACCACTCAAACACCAAACCAATGTAAACCACTCAAACAACAAACCAATGTAAAACCTCTCAAACACCAAACCAATGTAAACCACACAAACAACAAACCAACGTAAAACCTCTCAAACACCAAACCAATGTAAACCACACAAACACCAAACCAATGTAAACCACTCAGACACCAAACCAATGTAAAACCACTCAAGCAACAAACCAATGTAAAACCTCTAAAACAACAAACCAATGTAAAACCTCTCAAACAACAAACCAACGTAAAACCTCTCAAACAACAAACCAACGTAAAACCACTCAAACAACAAACCAATGTAAACCTCTCAAACAACAAACCAATGTAAACCACACAAACAACAAACCAATGTAAAACCACTCAAACAACAAACCAATGTAAAACCACTCAAACACCAAACCAATGTAAACCACTCAAACAACAAACCAATGTAAACCACTCAAACGCCAAACCAATGTAAACCACTCAAACACCAAACCAACATAAAACCACTCAAACACCAAACCAATGTAAACCACTCAAACAACAAACCAACGTAAAATCACTCAAACACCAAACCAATGTAAACCACTCAAACAACAAACCAATGTAAACCACTCAAACACCAAACCAACGTAAAACCACTCAAACACCAAACCAATGTAAACCTCTCAAACAACAAACCAATGTAAACCACACAAACAACAAACCAATGTAAAACCACTCAAACACCAAACCAATGTAAAACTTCTAAAACAACAAACCAATGTAAAACCACTCAAACAACAAACCAATGTAAACCACTCAAACACCAAACCAATGTAAACCACTCAAACAACAAACCAACGTAAAACCACTCAAACAACAAACCAATGTAAACCACTCAAACACCAAACCAACGTAAAACCTCTCAAACAACAAACCAATGTAAAACCTCTCAAACAACAAACCAATGTAAACCACTCAAACAACAAACCAACGTAAAACCACTCAAACACCAAACCAATGTAAACCACTCAAACAACAAACCAACGTAAAACCACTCAAACACCAAACCAACGTAAAACCACTCAAACACCAAACCAATGTAAACCACTCAAACAACAAACCAACGTAAAACCTCTCAAACACCAAACCAATGTAAACCACACAAACAACAAACCAACGTAAAACCTCTCAAACACCAAACCAATGTAAACCACACAAACACCAAACCAATGTAAACCACTCAGACACCAAACCAATGTAAAACCACTCAAGCAACAAACCAATGTAAAACCTCTAAAACAACAAACCAATGTAAAACCTCTCAAACAACAAACCAACGTAAAACCTCTCAAACAACAAACCAACGTAAAACCACTCAAACAACAAACCAATGTAAACCTCTCAAACAACAAACCAATGTAAACCACACAAACAACAAACCAATGTAAAACCACTCAAACAACAAACCAATGTAAAACCACTCAAACAACAAACCAACGTAAAACCTCTCAAACAACAAAACAATGTAAACCACTCAAACAACAAACCAATGTAAACCACTCAAACAACAAACCAACATAAAACCTCTCAAACAACAAGCCAATGTAAACCACTCAAACAACAAACCAACGTAAAACCACTCAAACAACAAACCAATGTAAAACCACTTAAACAACAAACCAACGTAAAACCACTCAAACAACAAACCAACGTAAAACCACTCAAACAACAAACCAACATAAAACCTCTCAAACAACAAGCCAATGTAAACCACTCAAACAACAAACCAACGTAAAACCACTCAAACAACAAACCAATGTAAAACCACTCAAACAACAAACCAACGTAAAACCACTCAAACAACAAACCAATGTAAAACCACTTAAACAACAAACCAACGTAAAACCACTCAAACAACAAACCAACGTAAAACCACTCAAACAACAAACCAACATAAAACCTCTAAAAAAACAAACCAATGTAAAACCACTCAAACATGTTAACCCTTGTAATACTACCCCGGTGTCAGGTAACCTCAACAGGTGTGGGTAGCTATTTATTTTCATGTAGGTTGGCTGCAATATGGACAAATACCAACTAGCACAGAGGGAGATAATCACACTGGCACCTAATGTAAAAACTAGCACAGAGGGAGATAATTGTCTATGCACAAAATATAAAATATAAGGAAACGTAGAATTAAATCTACTGTGCTTCCATCTTTTGAAACTTGTGAGACATTGTTGACATTCTCTGGTTGAGTTGGTAGGAACTTTTGAGTAAGCGTAGTCCTTCAGTGAAAGCTACTTTATAAAGAAATGTTTGTACAATGTAGTTAATTCACACCACAATCAATGTAACGTCAATATTGACATTTTAAAACGTTCCACCTTTAAAGTCGTCCGGTTCACTGGGGTTAATCAGTTCAAGAAGTCGTACAAAATATATTGATCCTTTAATACTTTGATCTCCATGAATCTTAACATTGTAATGAGATTAAACACTGTAATAAACATGCCTTTTAAAAATCGGTCAGATTACTTTAACTATTAATATAAAATATCTTGAGTGGTGTTTTGATGTCGAGACAAAGATAGCATCGCTGGTGTATGGTGGATCTATGAGCAATGAAATGGGGTTGATGTTGTATTAAGGACATGTCCCGTAAGTCAACAAAGGTATGTACAAGAATTATAAAAGGCCAGCTGTATTGCTTGACTGTTACTATCAATACAGTAAGGTCAGTTAAGGACAATGGTGTAGTATAACAGTCATTTTATAGTGCCATTTCACTGAAATGCCATGCTGCAAGCATATCTGGGGTTACACCTCTCTGGGTCTATTATACTAATAAAACAGGCTAATTATGTCTCATTGTGCATCCCTGTCAGTACTTTAAGTGACTCAGGGATCATTAATTTACTAAGGTAACAGTGACCTACTTTTCTTCAGCAATCCTCATCACAAATGTATCACCTGCATAAAATGTGGTGACTCCAAGTGAAATAGGACAAGTGCTGTTTTCTATAACAACTTTTAGAACAAGCGAGGTTAGAGGTTTAAGTTTAAATTCCACCATCACAAGATGTACCAACACATCAACTCTGGTAACTCATGCTGCAGACAATTTGTTTTGAGATCACAGTAGACACAGTGGACTTATTTTGATATATTGGCATTCCTTCATACCAAAATGTCATGCAATTTGGTAACTCCGTCTGAAATGTCAAAGGGGATTACAACAGACAGACATACAGAAATAAAAATGGATGCCGGACAGACAAATTAACCTGGGTCCCTTTACCTCCTTCTCTCTTTCTTATTTTAAAGTCCTAAAGGCCCACTTTTCTCTTATGGGTGGTACCCTGCATATACTGTAACTGCATATCTGTAAAAGTCAATTTTCACTGGCATAATATGGTAATTGATCTTTTGATAACTTGATGGAAAGTGAATATTAGAGATAAATTCAGATGTTTGATATATATGCATGATGGCTTCATTTTCTGAATGTAAAGAAACCGAAATTGAATAGAATGTTTAAAATAAGATTGACTGTGATGTCACTTAGTGTATATCTGAGAAATATCTCGTATGTATTAAATCTATAGGGCAATCTATCCCTTTCCATTGAAAAGATAGTTTCATTTATTAATGGCAACCGGTGTTGAAAATTTAGCCATTTAAGACACTATTGAGTTCTTTGATATCTCTGAACTCTACAAAAATGACATAAATGTGTGTGTTTGGTCTTTTATTAGAGTACAGTTTTTCTATGATCAAAGATTAACACACACAGTAAGCAGGATATGTGGTGATGACTTTACAAAATTATCCTTTTTCATAAAAAGTGACAGATAATTTTTTAGCTCACTGCCCACAGTAGTTCCCTAGATACAAGAGTCTCAACCTAGATAATTTGTTAGGAACTGCTTTATTCCTTAGATATAACGGTACTGTGATGTGTCACAGACAGATGGACAATCTTAATTGTATATAATTTTGTCATTGACATCTAAAGTTCAATGAACAGACCAGGGCTTTTGACTCTGTTTAAAACTTAAATTAACGTGAAAGTGTAAACTACCTAGAAAGATGTATGAAAGGGAAGGTAGTCATGACTCATGGTTTCGTAGTTAATTATCAAAATTAGGGGTCAGTTGGCTGGTTGTTCATGTGTTCTGATCAGAATGGATTAATGACCACTTTTATTAATTAATAACTTACTGGATTTTGATTTCCTGATAGGTGATCACTTAATGAATGCTTTCCAAATCATATTTGAAATCCTTTGTGTGAAGTTTAGCATGTCTTAATGAATACGTGTTAATGTTTCAAAATATTTACTTTTTAAAAAAAATTCTTGTAAATACAAGTTTGAATCAGTTTGCAAATGCTCTCTCCGTAATGAATACATACATGTATAATAAATCCTGAATGTCTCTGTTGCAGTTATTTTTTTAAATAGCAGTGTATGATCCTCCAGACTTTTTTAATAGCCCAGAGTGATGGAGGCTTACTTATCGCCCTGTTTCTGAGTTTCCCGACTGACACAGGCACAAATTGGTCATAATATGCCTAATTTATCTTTCATCTACAAAACTAGTTATGATATAGATACATATTTGTCCTGTGACATTTCATCTCATAAATTATCTTCATTCCAGAAAAAACTGATATCATAATTGTGATAAGTGTTTCGTCCTTTCATAGGGAGGGAGGATGGGTGATGGGGGCAGATGTTTTTATAGCATTACATCACAGAGCACAGCAGGATGTAGAGCAAAGATGGATTTTGTAACGTAAGTTATACGAGATCTCTTGTGCATGGAATGGTATCTAGTTATTAAACAACAATAGAAACAACATATTAACCAATGAATCACAATGCCACAAACATAAAAATGGAATTTATCACTTCACATAAAAAAATGTATAAGACACACCCCACAATTATAAAATTGTAGGCATAATCAAACATGTCTCGCCTTTCGGAAATGGTCCTCTGAATTTTGATATGTAGTTTATCTGAACTATGTGTCCCCTAACTCCTCTCCTTGGGATAATATCAAGTCTCCAGTGTATAAATTTATTAGAATAAATAAAGTTATCTAACATTGTGCCCATGCTTAGTGACAATTCCCCCCCCCCCCCCCCCCCCCCCCAAGGTTTTGAGTCGGAGGTTATGTGTTGTCCCTACAGTGGGGTTATTGCATATTGAATAAATAATTTGTGATACAGGGTTAAGGTATACATGTATATATATTTGCTACCCTAATTCACATGATGCATGCAATTTGGGTTAAGAGTTACGTCCCTTCTTTATTATTTAGATAGAATAGAAAATTTTAACAAATCAAGTGAGAAAATTTTACAAAAAAAAACCCATGCTTTTTAAGGTAATGATAGGATTGTGAATTATTTCCTGAAGTACTGAAAACATCTGTGGATCCACCAATCACAGACAATCATATAAATTCTTACTGTCATTATCGGCCCCATACACTCCAAACACAGACTCAATAATCACACACTGATAAGGTTTCACAATGTGAGATAGGAGTGGACAGCTAGTAATTAACATGATGATTTAAAGTGTAAGTACATACTGAAGAAAACCAATTGACCTAATAACGTGTCAAATTTCTCTGGTTGAAAATCTTACTGGTAAAATATATTTTATTGTAAAGATGCTGAATTGAAGTATTATTGGCCAGGGGTTGTAGGATTTGGGGAATACTGTAACCCATTATGAAATTTAGGGGAAATGAAGGGCAATAGTGTCTCGAATTATTCTTTAAACTTTTAACATGTTAGAGCTATTCTTTGCTATAATTCTTATATACATATGATGTACATTTCATCAAAATTTGGGGGATTTCCCCTATTTTATTGGATTTTTCTTGATGAGGAATTTGTTTTTATTCAAAGGGGAAAACACTATCATTGGGGGAATACTACCTAAATTCAGTAATAAAATCGGTCTAGATTAACTTCTGTTAGCATATTGAAAAATCAACTGGAATTGTCAATGTTAAAATTTTTGTTTATGAAAATACTTTATATTTTTTGTGACCAATCTCTCTACAAAATAGATTTAGGATAGAGTTTTAATGATTGTATGTCCTAGGTAAAGAAGATTTAACACATCCAGGAAAGATAAAAAACAACAACAGTGATTATACAAAAGATAAACTTTTAGCTCGGAATTGAGAGAAGGTTGACAATTATTTGCTGTAGATAGGTATCAGTCAATTTAATGTCTGTCCCCCATCCTACCATTACGACATAACCACCTCAGTGGCGGCCTATTTGATAGGATGTACTCCATCCTTCACATCAAAACTATTGAAGATTTTTCTGTACCAAAATAAATTAAAACCATCTGTTTGACACTGTTATTCAAAACACTTGTTATCTCTCCAATTTTCAATTTCTCTCAACGTTACTTTAGCATTCTTTAATAGATAACTCACATATGTATCCAATTCCCTGCTGTTTGTGTTGGAGATGTGCTGACTAGGTCTGAAGACGTGTTAAGGTTATATTATATGTTTTGAACGTCTCTTTAGCATTATTGCTGTTAAGGATGCCTTTCATAATCAATTGTTTTGTCAGTGTTCGCCAGACCTGTGTGAAAGTTCATGTCTGTGTAATTTTACAGAAATTTTCATATATATTGTCAAATTATACAAAGGCTTGGAGCATTATTTTACTGATTTTACATCTCATGTGATCTAAGGTTCTCTTATAGAGAAGCCAGTCACCTTGACGATTGTGCAGCATTACTATGCCTGGATAAAATCAAGATATCTTCACCATTTTCTAGTTCTTTATCATACCTTTTTAGAAAGTTATCTCCAATGATGTTAATGGTCGTGGTTCAAGTGGGGGATTCTTTCTGTAATGGTGCACAGTTATTTTTGAACTAGCTTTATAGCCTTTAGTGAATGATATCAGTATTGTATAGCAGTAAAACTCAGCCTCTCAGGATTGAACAAAATCCTAGTCCTTTTGTCTAAGAGGTCCTTATCTCCATTGGTATTTATTTATATAAAAAATAAAAACAGAATTTGACAATATTTGGTCCATAATTGTTTTAGTATTGAGAAACTTATGAAAGAAACCATATGTTCCACAAACATTATGTAGAAAAAATTCAAATAGATAGATAAATTGATAGATAATGTGTATATAGATAGCATTGTCCTGTTGCTGCCCTTAAACTTCAGTTGTATGAAACTTCAACTCAAGACATAACCTGTAAGAAGGACAGTATTTCCACTGAAAATTCTTTGTGTGCATGGTGTTATAGAATGGATCTACTTTGATATTCAAGTGTTTTTTGTTTTACCTTTTCTTAATAACATATACAATCAGTATTTTATAGCAGTGAATTTGCTAATATAAGTAAACTTGATCTCTTAAATTTATTATTATTGTAAGTCCGCAATATTTACAAGATGCATAAAATTAATTGGATGAAAATAATGTGGTACCCAGTGCATGATTAAATGCAGAATAGCAGTTAATGGTCCAGTATATTCTGTCTGTCTCCTAACAGAGGTCAAATGTAGTGCAGGATGTATCTACCAGTAAATTATAGCTATGATGCAACGTTCCAATCTAAAGCTATAACTACAAGATTAACCAGTGATTAAATGATGTGCTCATTGTAGACAGTCTAGCTAGAGAAGGATGGATTTTTAACAAGGACTGTAGACAGATAGTACTATAGTTGTCTCCCCTTACTGACCCTTGTTAACAAATTGGGCTTTTTATCTTTCAATTTAGGATTACAAATGAATGGTATGCTGATCATGGTGATGACGAGTTTCTGCTGGCAGACACTGCTGGTTCTTTATAATGATAAGTAGTCTACCTTGAAGAGGAAGTTTCAAGTTATACAGCAGTGCTATATAATCTGTGGGAGTCCAGATTTACCCAGTTTGGTCCTCATGTGAACCATTTTCATTTGTCACAGTCCAAGGATTGACTGGTTGGACCAGAGATGTCCCTTAATTTGTGAAACAAGGAAGGACCTTGTGATCTTACTGATGTATTCCATGGGCTATCACTGTAAACATCTGATCAGGTCCATCTGACAGGATTGATATGCCAAAAAACGAAGTTCACCGGTAATTTAACATGTTTAAAAGTTTAAAAATTGATGAACTAGTTGTCAGCATAAATTAATAGGACCTGTTTCATATTCACATGTCTTTGTCTTAAAAATCTTCAAATTACAAAAAATTTAATGTACTATCATTAGAATAAATACGGTATATGTTTCAATGACATTTCCGATACAGTTAAATTAGAATTAGACTTAATTGTTAAATGATACAATGTATTGTAGAGGTGCAGAAATTACAACAGGTCTTATTTCGGTATATTGATTCCTAATGTTGACATGATCATAAAAAATATTTTGACATAACATGATTATTATGACTCATATGATCAACTTATGACATCACAAGATCATAATTGTGACATCACATGATCATTATTATGACATCATATGATCTACTACGAAGTTTAACATCTAATTTTCAGGTTAAAACTTTTCATAACTGAACATTAAAATATTGGCATTGATATTGAGATTGACATCAGAAGTTTTCCTGAAATACCAAAAATGTGGAGAAATTGACCTTTTATGGCTATGTGGTATAAAAATATATAGGAAAATACTGTTTTGTGAGACAGGCCAGAAAAACAGATGGGATGTAACAGGCCCATTGGGTCTTTTTCAAGCAGGTGATGATTTTGATAGACTTCCCTTAGTCATGTAACCATTGGTCCATTACTAAATACATGTATTTGTTAAGTAGAAAACTGTGAATGCTTTCAAAATCAAATCAATAACTCTTGCACCATTCAGAAAGCTTCCCCAGACTTGGACTAAAATATGGAGTATTTAAAATTACACTATCACTGGGCTAGGTGACAGTTATAGATTGAAATTGTTTAGATATTTGAAACCTTTGATGTTCAAAAAACAATTTACACATGTCATATTTCAGAAGTGATGATGTTATTAGTTTGTTTGAAAAAATATCAGCATTTATATGAATGACTTTGTGACAGAGTGAAATGGTTTTTTTAGTGACGTTATTTAGATATTTCTTCTTCAAGTCATTTAAAATGTGAAGTAGCTTTGACATTTAAATTGTATGTGATTGACTATATGTATCAAGCAATGAATGTTTTAAGATTTTTAGTGTTATTTATGAATGTTTCAGAAAAAAAATTTGGCTAAGTTTGCAATTATTTATATTTACACCAGGTGTCGGTGGTTCAGCAAATTGTAAACATCTGTAAAATGAAAGTGTGTCTGAGTGATTTCCAATCCCAATTGAGTGTAGATTGGGATTGACATGATTGTATAGTGTACCATCAATGAAATAGGGACCGCCTTTATATGGTAAATGTTATAACAGTCAATGCTAATGATATTTGGAAAAGTCATGCCACTAAAATATTAGTATCAGTTTCAACTATGACTGACAAACTAAATTTCTGAGAAACAAGGGAGAAGCAATGCCTGGATGAACTAATTATGTAATGTTTTGCAGAGACAATGACTGCAATATTACCAATATTTGATTCTTTGAGATGCTTTTTAGCTCACCTTGTCCGAAGGACCAAGGTGAGCTTATGCCATACCGTAGCATCCGTCATCCGTCCGTCGTCCGTTTGTCCGTCTGTCTGTCAACAATTGACTTCTTCTTCAAAACCACAGATCAGAATTTGACCAAAGCATCCATATGGGGTGGGGACTCAAAATTGTACAAATGGTGGGGCTGACCCCCCAGGAGTCTGAGGGGCAGGCCAAAAGGGGTCAATTTGGCTCTATTAATATAAATGACTTCTTCTATGAAATCAAGTTACGGATATTGCTCCTATTTGCCTGGTAGCATCACTATGGAGTGGGGATTCAAAATTGTACAAATGGTGGGGCTGACCCCCTGGGGGACTGAGGGGCGGGGCCAAAAGGGGTCAATATAGGTATATTGATATAAACAACTTCTTCTCTGAAACCGAGCAATGGATATTGCTCATATTTGCCTGGTAGCATCACTATGGGGTGGGGATTCAAAATTGTACAAATGATAGGGCTGACCCCCCAAGGGCTTCTTCTCTGAAACCGGGCAATGGATAGTGTGTACCAGGTACATGTAGTGACAGGACTGCTTGTGTACCAGGTAGAGTACATGTAGTGATGGGACAACTTGTGTACCAGGTATAGTACATGTAGTAATGGGACAGCTTGTGTACCAGGTATAGTACATGTAGTAATGGGACAGCTTGTGTACCAGGTATAGTACATGTAGTAATGGGACAGCTTGGGTACCAGGTATAGTACATGTAGTAATGGGACAGCTTGTGTACCAGGTACATGTAGTAATGGGACAGCTTGTGTACCTGGTACATGTAGTAATGGTACAGCTTGTGTACCAGGTATAGTACATGTACTGATGGGACAGCTTATGTACCAGGTATAGTACATGTACTGATAGGACAGCTTGTGTACCAGGTATAGTACATGTAGTAATGGGACAGCTTGTGTACCAGGTACATGTAGTAATGGGACAGCTTGTGTACCAGGTACATGTAGTAATGGGACAGCTTGTGTACCAGGTATAGTACATGTAGTAATGGGACAACTTGTGTACCAGGTACATGTAGTAATGGGACAGCTTGTGTACCAGGTACATGTAGTAATGGGACAGCTTGTGTACCAGGTACATGTAGTAATGGGACAGCTTGTGTACCAGGTATAGTACATGTAGTAATGGGACAACTTGTGTACCAGGTACATGTAGTAATGGGACAGCTTGTGTACCAGGTACATGTAATAATGGGACAGCTGGTGTACCGGGTACATGTAGTAATGGGACAGCTTCTGTACCAGGTGCATGTAGTAATGGGACAGCTTGTGTACCAGGTACATGTAGTAATGGGACAGCTTGTGTACCAGGTACATGTATCAATGGGACAGCTTGTGTACCAGGTACATGTAGTAATGGGACAGCTTGTGTACCAGGTACATGTAATAATGGGACAGCTGGTGTACCGGGTACATGTAGTAATGGGACAGCTTATGTACCAGGAACATGTAGTAATGGGACAGCTTGTGTACCAGTAATACGCATGTAGTGATTAGACTTATCAGTTTAGGATAGTTTTTTTTTTATTCTGATTAAGTTATGATGTATTTGTACATATTATTTAGATAAATCAGTCTGTAAGAAGAATTGAAACATTTATCGAGATTTGAATTGTTCTCCTTTTTTTCAGGCAGTCACAATGAACGGAAACAGAATACATGGGATAGATTTCTGGCTGCTTTGTCATATTGGCAAAACTCTTTCTCACCTGACAGGTAATCTATCAAGTAGTTACTAATGGAGGGTATCGGAAAATCTTGATATTTTTATCGTGGTATTTCTTTGTTTACAATTATTTTTTTCATGTTATTGGAAATATTGTTGATATCCATATAGACCTTTAGAGGATACAGGCGTTTAGCAGAATAAAGTCTAAGAGGCTGTATGTGTAAAAGTGTAGTAGCTGCAGCTAGTAATTATAAGAACAAGTGGCTCTATAACCTGCTATTCTGAACACTGCTGAACCACCAACACCTGGTGTAAATATCAATAATGGAAGTCTTAGCCAAATTTTTGTTATCAAAAGTCAGTCAACCATGGGTTGAGGTTTAGGCCCAGTGGTTATAGTGTGGTTTAGTGGTTGTTTCCTCCCTGTCTGTGATTTACTGTTGATTCTGTAGGTCCCACGTGTATAGGAGGGAGCACTGACTACAACAGGCCCTTTGGAGGGTGAAGGTATAAGAGGAAGGAGTGTTTGTCCAGTGATCCCTATCTGGTGTAAGCATGTCCAACACCCGACCTGGAGTGACCATTGTCCACTAGTGACCCTAGTGTTAATACACCCTAGAGGTCGGCTGTGACACACTGACCTGTTCTTAATTATTAAAGGGGTAGCAAGCAGAGAGAAGACCTGTGCTACAGCCGATCCCTGTACAGGTCACAGGTTACTGGTCAGACTGTGGAATACAACACCATGGAGGGTTGGTCAAATGTACATAACATGGACACTGGTCATTTACATGGATGTTGACAGGCTCTGTACAAGATTCCCCCTGTCTCGTTGGTAAGTAGGCTGGATTACTATGATCTGTAGTATAGTACAGTTGTGTGTGTACAGGGTTATCAGATAGGGTTAATGTTGTGGCCCCTGACTGCCACACAACCTGTACACTGTAGGCAGGTGTGTCCAGCACCATTCACTGATATCATTTTTATTATTGTTCATATTCATGGTAAGTCCATGTGTACTAACTATTATACCATGTATACTACCACTGGAACAGGATTTTACACATATGTTCACTGAAGGTCTTATTAATCTCTTACTCTACACACTTAGACCAAGATTTCTGTTTAGTGTAAACCCATACACAGATGAAATGATAAAGTGTTTGAGTGATAGGAAGCTGTTGAACCTTGTAAATACAGCATATACAAAATATTGTCTTACTGATCTGGAAAATTGGTTATGTAATGGTATTTCTAAGGGAAATATCAAATGTATAAAATAAAATATAACCATTGTTAAGCCCGTCATATTTAAAAAATTAACTAAATGTTTTGTGTAGAAAGATTTTGTAATAATTTTCCTTCAGAACATAGAGGGGTCTTAAGTTATAAGCAGTGTATAGGATACCTTGATACATGGTGGAGAAGGATATGACTCTGTATAGTGAACATTTTCACATCTAATCAAGTTATTTAACTTTAATGACAAATGTGTTTTCCACTCTGTACCATCCTATCACCCCCAAAAATTGCAAGCATGATTATATTGATCAGAAAGAATACTGAGTGGGGAATGGAGATGAGGATGAATGTGGAACACATAAATATTGGTCAAATTAAACAGGATGTCGGAATGCACAGGTATTGCTAGATGTTCCTTTAGAAAAGGAATAAATAGAGCATTTTGGATAATAGTTTCAGAATAAGCAGGGGTCAAATAAAACAGGTTTGATATGGTCAGTTTGTTAATGAAATTCATACAATGTAAATCTAAATTTTAGCAAGGCCTTTGGAAGATCATATATTGTTATACGAGTACAAAGGGTTATCAACAATCGTGTTAAGATTGGATAACAATTATGATCATGCTGTGGATTGATAGAAAACAGGTTTATAATTGGGTCCTAACCAAGTTTAGGTCAACACTTTTTTTCCCCCTGAAGATTACAGTTTAAGTAGTAAAACTGCCTGGTGAAGCCTACCATCTGTAATGTATAAGCTATCCCTTTTCAATGTCTGTCCTTTGAAGAAAGCCCATGTTACACGATAGACCATACATAGTTTGTTTGAAGTCCCAGTAGATTGAGATATATACGGTTTTATTACTGTTTTGCCACAGTTATCTGGTAATAATGCATAAAGTCATGACTTTTTCAGTATGATAAAAAACATTTCTTCTTGGGTTTAATTTTCTTAAAATACATTGTGTAGACCATTTATATATTGTCACTGCAACCATGAAAGAAGTTTGAAGATGAAAACATGTTTTTATGTTCGGATTTGGTGTCAAAGGTACCATTTATTAAAAGTAGTTCCCTCAGCGCTGTAATTAGGACACTTGGAGTCTAGTAATGGGAACAATATGGAACATTAACAGCCAATTTGGTGGCAGTCTGATAAAAACTGGAGCAATAACCACATTTGTCTGGGGTAACCTGTGGTTTAATGATGTCACAGATAGGGAAGGGGAGAAAATTTCAAGGATAGAATGAAATAAGGAAAAAAATATCTAAAAACTAGAATTATAGTTCATTTGATAATAATCATGAAAGATACCTCAATTTTGCTTCAGAAACAGTGTGCTGTCATTCGTCTGTCAATCTGTCTTTCCATATCATTCCATCATTCTGTCTGACCACATCACAATTTCTGGACAATAACACATGTTCAAGAAGACCATGCAATCAAACTTAAACTTCCATCACTGCATCCTCATGAAAATACTACTTTGGGATTTATTTTTGGGTCAAAATGTCAATTTAGGTCAAGGTCAAGGCCAATGTCACTGTAGAATAATTAATATTGGTTTCTGGACAGTAACTCATGTTTCAAAAATGGACCTATTAAGATAAAAATTTACAAACAAATATTCCTTATCAAAAGTGCTCAGAAGGTCAAAGGATAGATCACTTACTATAAATAGAGTTTCCAAACTCTTACTCAATTAAGTAAACATATCAAGTTAGTTCCTCATGAGTGCTTGCATGGGATTTCTTTTCTGCCTCTAAGCGCAAAGTTCAAGGTGGCTATAAACAGTAAATTGGTTTTTTGATGATAACTCAAGTTCAAGTATGCTGATCAAGCTCATATTCCTTATTAGGAGTGCTTGTTTGGGATTTTTTTCCCCCTGCCATTTCAACTTTGAATTGAAAATGTCTTTGTCTTTGAAATTCAGTAGAAGTACATGCATGATCAAGTACATGCATAATCTTCCTACTGACTACAGGCAACAGCTAATTATCAGCTATATATATCATGTTGATGTTGATGTCCTTCAGAAAGGCACTATGTGGTGCCACGAAACCTGTGCTTCACAAGTTTCTTCATCAAAGTTGTATAACGTTATATACATCATTTTCTGATGTATGGAACTATTATAAACGTGCTTTATCAGATCAAGGTATATGTGCTGAGACCTAAAACCAGGTCATCTATATTTCATAACTGTTTAACTGTGTTGGAAACTGAATACCAAATTTAATTTGAAAGTAAATTTTATCATTGATTGAGAATAAAATGTTGATAAAAGCACTTAAAGATGGCAGACTGGAAGAGATGTAGTTAATATATATATATAACTCCGGTATTAATTACTGGATCGATTTTAAAGTCACATTGGCACGGGGATGTGTTCTCCCTCTGCAGAGTATTTAAAGCTCTCATTGCATTTCCTGTTCTGGTTCAGACGGGGGATTTAATTGAAATAAATTTCTAGTTGTCACAATTATAATTATTTTGTCAATTAACTGACGTTATACAAAAACTGACAGTTTCAGAAAAAGAAATCTAAATGTGGTTACGATGTTTCTCCAGTCGCTTTGTGAGGTTTGTGTGATATTCAACCACAGGTGCCTGACTCATTTTATAAAATAATATTTGGTTTGTTTTTGTTTAACGTCCTATTAACAGCCAGGGTCATTTAAGGACGTGCCAGGTTTTGGAGGTGGAGGAAAGCCGGAGTACCCGGAGAAAAACCACCGGCCAACGGTCGGTACCTGGCAACTGCCCCACGTAGGTTTCGAACTCGCAACCCAGTGGTGGAGGGCTAGTGATAAAGTGTCGGTACACCTTAACGACTCGGCCACCGCGGCCCCTATAAAATAATAACATATAGAGTACATATAGAATAATAACATATAGAGTACATATAAATGCATATATGTACTCTATATCTTATTATTTTATAAAACGAGTCAGGCACCTGTGATTCAACTGATTCAATATCAGAATTGGAATACACTTGTGGGGGATTCCTTTGTTTATCTGACAATGAAATGACCAGTGATCACTTGTTAATTGTATTAATAGATATGAAGGCATTTGTCTTACATTGTCATTTGAGAATGGTCTACAACATGCCTCTGAATACAATACTATAGATTACATGTTATCAAATGTTATTTTATTTTCCTGAGGTTAGCCAACCCCATGACTTTGAGCCACCTGGGCTTATTACAGGATAAATTTGGTAATTGACAAGAAACATTTGTTACCTGATCCTACTGACACAGAAATAGAATGTTCAGGATCAGATCTGCAACAAAACTTCCTATGTTTTATTCCACTTGAAACAATTAGTCTGACAGAAATGTTTAGTTTTTGGGCAGTATTAAGTGTTAATGTTTTTTATTGTTCTGCTGACACATATAGAGTTATTGAAATTGTCTTATATTTCAGTGATCTTGATTTTTTATATCATCAGTTTTTATTTTTGATAAATTTGACATAGTTCTGGCAGACAGAGTTGTGAAAAATTTGACTGTTGAGCACAGAATTGTTCAGGCTGTGATTACTGAACTCAGCAGTGTCCAATATAAGAGGCATAATTGTCAACCAGAAGTGTAACACTCTAGCTGACTGGGCAAGGTTCACATGTCATAATGTAATAACCTGAGGTTTAATTCATGTATGTGAAAATGTATAGAACTCCTGCATTTTTAACTTTAAATGGCGTCTTCCCAGCAGAAGTGATCCGTAATGACTTAAGTAGATAAAGTTGATCAATCCCACCAGGGGGGAGGGTTCTGATAGCATATAACTTTATATATACTGAGAGGTCTAGAGTGAATGACAGAAGCGTTTTTATGCTTAATAGAAACTTTTTAAATATGTCTCATACATCATAATTAAATACTTGAGAGTTACGAAAGCTGTCAGTTAAAAGTTGTTGTGATATGCTAGGTGGAACTGTAACACATGCGGACACTACATCTCCATATTTCATTGTAGCAAACACAATATTGTTACATGTACATGCAGTTTTTCAAAGCACATGCTAGCTTGTTTATCAAAGATACCAGGGATTTCAATATTTGAAGGTTCATGTAAATAGTAAATCAAGTGAGATTTTACCAGAATAATGAAATCACTATTCTGTTGCAATTAAACAGATACTAACTTGACCAATTGTTAATATGTATCATGGCAGCGCTCATGGCTATCCATGGGTCTTGATTTTAACATTTAATTTAATCTACCTGTTAATTTTGGCAAAACATGTGTAAAATGAAAGTTTAAGGAGAACAAGAAAAGCTTATGTGGATCAGACATATTGTGCAAAATAACCATATCGTTATGGTCACAGGTGTTTATAGCAGGTAGTGTGAGCATTTGGTTGACAAGATTTGACTTTATAAAAACATAAAAATTGATTCTTTTTTTTACCTTGAAATGCAAATGGCAGCTGTGAATTAAATAAAACAATGATGGCATATAGAAAGGCATTCCAATCGTCAAAAATGCTCTTATAAGACACAATGAAGAACTCTGATCATAGCACGTAACCTGTCGTTAGGAAAAATAGTTCAACCGCAGAGTTTGAGGTAAAATATGCAGATTTCTGGAAATAGCCCCAAACTCAACATTTTAACTATATGTCTCAAAAACATTCCTCTTACTGTTTATCTTACAGATGTCTAATAGTATCTTATATGGGGATTTTTAATAACTGAAATGCCTCCCTATATGCCATATTTGTGCAATATATTTCACAGCCACAATTTGAGAGGGAAGACTCTCGATCTTGAACCATAAATCTAAACATTAACTATCAGTAACATCTTTATTTATCATGTTTTTAAAAAAACATTTGGTCCAACTAGAAACTAAGATTTTATATACTTTTCTTAGTCTTGACAATTTTGAATGTGCAATCCCCCAATTGAAATTACAAACAGTTGGCAAGTATGCAGAGTACTATTTATATTCATAAATACATAATCTCAATGTTATTCAAAGCCAATTAGACAACAGAGAAATAAATATTCTTAAAATATATTTGAAGTGCATATATGTAAGTGTCAATTTTATTGTTCCTTTAATAACGGATTATTAGTTGTTTGAACCTCAGACTTGAGAACAAGCTTTTGTCCTGACATAACACCAGAGACTTTAAGGCATCTGTACAGGTCAGGGAATCAAAAGGTGGTGTGTCTGCTGTTATCACAGTGTAAGAGGTGACTAATGTGAAATCTCCTGCAGAATTTGCTTTATTACTGCCCTCTTCTCCGGGACATGACAAAAATAAGTCTGCTGCACCAACAGTTCACATCTCTCTCTCTCCCTCTCTATATACATATCAGTAGAATGTGAATGGGTGAGATGTCATGTTGCTGTGACCAGATATGGCATTTCAATGTGTTTGCACTATAAATTTGTCTACCAGTGTCTTGCTAGATGGAAGGCACCTCATAATTGCCCTGGAGATGTAGCCTTACTTTATGTCATGAACTCAACAGTTTTAGTTACTATCCATGTCTTTAAATTTTTTTTTTTTGATGGCCAACAATCAAGCTCAAGTGTCAAAGGTCACACACTCTGCCTCTTTTGAAAAATGAAAAAAGTAATAATTTATCCATAAAATTGTATTAATGTGCACTGTTTATTCACCATGAGGTTGGGGGTATGTCAATGTGAGTCGAGCTCACTTTGCTTTTATTTGTGCATATATGATATCTAACTGCAGTAGAAACTTAACATACTGTCTTTTGACTGACAGGTGTGTTTTAGAAACTGCACCATTATCTGTGTATACATCTTGATTGACAGCTATGATTTACCTGTACATACAGGTGTTGGACAGACATAGGACACTTGTTAAATGGTCTACCCTATCAGGGTAATGAAGCGTCCTTATCACAGTGCTATCCTTGGCAGCCTGGTGACACCAGTCAATGAGAAGTCTACATTTGGTATTGCTGTATAGTTTAAATAACCAGGAGGATATCCAAATTAACTCCATTGGTAATCTGAATTGGAACGCTATCCGAAAAAGTTGGCAGGATCGTCTGGAACTCAGCCCATTAGATGTAAAACATAGAACATTAATTAATTCTAGGTTTATTAGAACAGGATAAACTTGTTCACACAAGGAAGAGATTAGAAGTATTACTGGTGTGAAATATGTTTGTATGACTGATAGCTGTCAATCAACTGTCAGTGGGTGGAGATATTGTTAGTTTTCAGAGCAGTAGTGTCGGATGCTGACTATGGGATAGGATGTACTTTCGGATAGGATGTACTTTGAATGCGGTGGCTGATATGTTCACTGGGTATGTAAATTTATACCAATATACATCAGTCCTGTACAAGCTTTATCAATTTATGCAATCTAATTAATCTAAATATAATTTTAATGAAAATCTGATTAGTGAAAAATCAGAAATGAACAAAACAATCATTGATGAATAATTACGGTAATAAAAAAATGATTAATGGAAATTGAAAACCACTACAGGAATGAAAACTTATCAAAGAGGACTCAATGCTGTAATTATATTTGTCTTTTAACTTGTATAAGAAGTTAATATCTTCATTCGTAAAGGAACCAAGTACTAGATTTGACAATTAATTGCATTGTTTAAAATCTTATTTTTGAAGACTAGAGCCAGGCTGTCTTATGATAGGCAGAAGAGAAATAAGAAAAGTAACACATTGTACTTGTGTCTGAAGATTCTTTGATGATGATAGGTTACCGTATTACCAATGTTTATGCTGCCGCTCCTTGAATGATTTGTGTAGTTTTCTGAACAGAAGGATTTCTTTGTTCTCAAATTAGATCACATAACTGGTTTATGTCCATCTTGTCAGCATAAACTTGTTCTGGTGAAGATTGTCTGCCTCACCGGTCCCTGGTAGCTGTTATTATACTGGTTAGTCTTGGTAGGCTCCATGTCTCCGGGCGAAAACACACCTGCACCTAATGTATAGCATACCTTTCTTTTTTGTCTTTTTCTTATATGTCTAACCCATTTTCCATACTATTGTCCTTGCTCTTTATAACAAGATTACTTTTCCTTTCATCTATAATTTGTTTTGCCTCCTGTTTCAAAAGAACCCTGGTTTGTTTTTCTTGGACTGCAGTTGTTAAGAGTTTCAGTTTTGGTTTCATTTGACTTTTTTAAACAGTTTGTTTATTTTCATGGTTTACAAGTCAATAGATTAAGGTGATGCACCTCTCAGCTGTGTCAGTAGTGAACAGTGATGCTATTTGAAGGAGTTTATGTTTCAGGAAATTAGGTCCTTCCATTAGAATTTTTTTTTATTTAGGTAGACAAAATTAATAGGTGTATTTATTTAGGTTAAATAACATCATTCTGCTTCCACGTTCAACAGAAATAATAAACATGGTTATCATAAGACTATATATATAATGACGACATCAAGATATTATTTGGCTGCCAATTTTTATCTGAAACATTAACTCACAAGGATCCAGCTGAACAAATACAAGATTTGTTAACTTAACAGTGAAATCAGATTTCAAATTTATTTAATTTGGATCTTAAGAATAAATTCAAATGTTATCTTCTGCAATACTTCATTTATGGAGAATATCAGTTTCAAAAGTTTCAAAACTTTTCATCAAGTTTAAGGTACGCAGTGGCCGAGTGGTTAAGGTGTCCTGACACTTTATCACTAGCCCTCCACCTCTGGGTTGCGAGTTTGAAACCCATGTGGGGCAGTTGTCTGGTACTGACCGTAGGCCGGTGGTTTTTCTCCCAGTACTCCAGATTTCCTCCACCTCCAAAACCTTGCATGTCCTTAAATGACCCTGGCTGTTAGTAGGAAGTTATACAAAATAAAAACCCAATCCCAAGTACAAATATAAAGCATTTCAGTCAAACACATTAAATCGGTGAAAACATAAGTCTGTACACTACCATACACATTATAGACTTGATCATTGTTTGGGTTATCTCCCCTCCTTTGTTATATTTAGGAATTACAATGTATTACATTATTATCAATGGACATCATATGTTTGAAATTGTTTTAAGTTCATTACAAATGCAGTTCAAGTATTCTGGTGTTGGAATTTGGAACTCTTTTGAAAGGAGATTCATATGGCATAAAAAAGTAGCATTTATACCCAGAAGTATTTGCGACACTGTTTACCTTATTTCTCGGTCAGATGTTTTTGAGACAGGATATAAGTGAAGTTTTTGTTTGTATGAGAGATTTGGATAGTGTCAGATTCAAGATTAATCTAAATGGGAGTGTGAGTTTGGAGGAGGGATTTGGAGAGTATTTGTTTGCACTGTAGATTTAGAGTGTACCATGATTAATGCTCAACAGCAAGAATATGTACACTACAACTTCATTCCATTTGGGACGATTTGTGGCAAATTGGGCTTTTTACAATGACACCATTCCTTTTAGCCTGTACTAATGGCATGCCAAGGTGTACAATAACACGTGTAATACTGAAGGGTAAAAGATTTGATCTAAAGGGCAAATCTTTTACCCTTTAGTATGGAAATGCAATCGGTCAAATAATAACAAAAACAAATTTTTGTCCATATATTAACATTTTCTACCATTAAGTATGAGAAATCTTCATTTATTCTGAAGGTTAAAAGATTGGTATATAATGTCAAATGTTTTTTTGACCTTAATGGAAATGTTGTTTACCATTGTGACCCAATCGTATCTATTTACTAGGTAACACAGAACCATACCAAACTGTTTACTCGACATTGGATTTCCCACCTACCGTATATTTATACTTGTGGTTAAAAGTTAAAAGTTATTCCTTTACTTGTTCCATACATAAAATTAGAAGAAAAAAACATAATGAGTATAAATATTCAAACAATGAAAATGGTGAAGTCAAAATAAGCATGTTTGCAGATAACTCCAAATTATTTATAGGCACAAAGAAGAATTTGTCAAGATGTTGGGTTGACAGAGATTCAGGGCATCAGAAAATAACCATGTACCTTAAATCTTAGATGTGAGGGTGAAAAGAGATTCAGGACATCAGAAAATAGCCAGAGATGTCAGAGTGCCAGAAATTCAGGGCATCAGAAATTACCACAAGCCTGATATGTCAGGGTGACAGAGATTCATGTTATCAGAAAATAACTACAAATCTGAGGTTTTAGAGTAACAGAAACTTGGACAGGAGATACATACACCAATGTTTATTAACAAATAACTACCAGAGTTCATGTGTAGCTCCTTCTGACAGTGGAAACGCTCCCTACCTGGGTTTTTTGAACTCACACGGCTGGTACATTCCTGAATGTAGGACACACTTTGTATCTACCATAAGATTGACATTTCCAATTATGCATTACAAACATGCATCTAGCAAGATTATGGGGTTATGTGGTCAATCCATGAGATTATATTTCTTGTTTTGATTGTGGCAAAATATCTTGTGTTGAATTTTAAGCCATTATGGAGTGGGAGAATAACATAGGTGATTGGACCACTTCTGTTTTGCTGCGATATCTGGGCAACAGAAAAGCTTAGCTGTAATCCCCTAGATAATTACTGTGATAAATCCGTGGAATCACAATGGCCTCCTCCTGGAGGGTCCAAGTTTATTTAATCCAGTCAACATCTTACTGATAAATATATGTTTGATACATGTAATCTGCATATTTCTGTGACAAATGTGATGTGAACTTACCCGACATTGAATAAAATTGTAATAATGAGATTGATTGATTCCAACATAACTGTTTCCAATATTAGGAGCCATTAGTGGTATGACACCTCATTTAAGGGCCAATTGGCAGGAAGTCAACCATAGCAATGTTTTAACGCTTATACAACAATCAAACAAAAATTAAAAATTGTTCCAGGATTTAGAGGTTATTGGTTGCAAATTAATGGATATCATACACAATTAACAAAAGAAGAATATGTTATATAAGTTTAGAAGGAAATACATGTTTGTATCTGTAAACTTGCATTATCCTTGACATTAATTTGCACACATTATTAACCTATCAACACCAGGTATTTGTCCTGTAAACCTTACTTGTTTTGAGTTATCTACCTTGTATGGGAGTTACCTACCATGTATGAGAGTTACCTACCTTGTATAGGAGTTACCTACCTTGTATGGGAGTTAACGACCTTGTATGTTAGTTATCTACCTTATATATGTGTTATCTACCTTATATATGTGTTGTCTACCTTGTATGGGAGTTATCTACCTTGTATGGGAGTTACCTACCTTGTATGGGAGTTATCTACCTTGTATGTGAGTTATCTACCTTATATGTGTGTTGTCTACCTTGTATTTGAGTTACCTACCTTATATGGCAGTTACCTACCTTGTATTTGAGTTACCTACCTTGTATGGGTGTTATCTACCTTGTATGGGAGTTATCTACCTTGTATGGGAGTTATCTACCTTGTATGAGAGTTATCTACCTTATATGTGTGTTGTCTACCTTGTATGGGAGTTATCTAGCTACCTTGTATGGGAGTTATCTACCTTGTATGGGAGTTATCTACCTTGTATGGGAGTTATTTACCTTGTATGGGAGTTACCTACCTTGTATGGGAGTAAACTACCTTGTATGGGAGTTACCTACCATGTATGAGAGTTACCTACCTTGTATAGGAGTTACCTACCTTGTATGGGTGTTATCTACCTTGTATGGGAGTTACCGACCTTGTATGGGAGTTACCTATCATGTATGAGAGTTTCCTACCTTGTATAGGAGTTACCTACCTTGTATGGGAGTTACCGACCTTGTATGGGAGTTATCTACCTTGTATGGGAGTTATCTACCTTGTATAGGAGTTACCTACCTTGTATGGGAGTTACCTATCATGTATGAGAGTTTCCTACCTTGTATAGGAGTTACCTACCTTGTATGGGAGTTACCTACCTTGTATGGGAGTTACCTACCATGTATGAGAGTTACCTACCTTGTATAGGAGTTACCTACCTTGTATGGGAGTTGCCTACCTTGTATTGGAGTTATCTATCTTGTATGTGTGTTATCTATCTTGCTTTGAGTTATCTTCCTTGTATGGGTGTTATCTACCTTGTACTGGAGTTATCTACCATGTATGAGAGTTACCTACCTGTATAGGAGTTACCTACCTTGTATGTGTGTTGTCTACCTTGTATTTGAGTTACCTACCTTGTATGGGAGTTATCTACCTTGTATTTGAGTTATCTACCTTGTATGGGTGTTATCTACCTTGTACGGGAGTTATCTACCTTGTATGGGAGTTATCTTCTGTGAGTCGATCTATCTTCCTACCTTCGATGATATATCTTAAGAGGTCAAAGGGGCTCAGTGTGAGAGGAAATTGAAGATGAGCACACTAATTATAACCACTGTGCCAACAATCACCTCTTTTTCTCCCGAAACATTCCAATAAACATTTAATTGTATACCCGGTAACTGTTATATAAGGCATTTTGTATGAAGGATATATATATATATACTTACATTTATATTACCTGTGAAATTCATGGACAACTAATCAATGATAGTAGACTTGTTGGTACACAGGTACCAATGTAGCCTGGAATCATTGGTGAACCAAAGGATAAATTCATGTTAGATGTGCACTCTTAAATTACTACATCCAACATGCAAACATTTGGCAGAATTTCACATGTTTCTCCATCACTGAGGCTTGGCTGCAGTGGTGAGGTGGAGCACTTTGATCAGAAGTCTACTGCTCCTTCTAATTGACACTCTCTAAGTGAAGATCCCTTATCTCATGTTTCCTTTGTAGTTTTAGCTGCCTGTAATTGTTGGTGTTTAGTGTGTTGGCAATGGCATGGAGACCTGTTGGATGTGGAAAGTGTATTAGATTGAGACAAATTGGAGTTTAATGGGGTAAAACTTGGCTGTTCCCAATTATGACAGTTAAGTAAATCAGTGATTTAGGTGATTGATGAGTTACTGTCTTGTAGTGTATCTCTGTATACAGTGAAAGATTACAATGGTTAGATCTCTTTAATTGACATTTATATCACCAGGTATTCTCTCCATCATTGGTCCTCTTTATGGCATTACTACTTGTCCACCATGAGGAAGTTATACCCAAGATGTGTGATACCTCGTTTGAGTATGAGACATAAATGCAGCCTGATAAGGTGAAGTTCCAAGGTGTGTGGTTGGATTGTCACCTATTATAGGATGATTGAACAAAGTCAACATACTCTTTCAGTGAGGTAGGCACCAGCTACTTCCAGGAATGACACTAGTTGTTCATCCGGAGATAACTAGCACATATTTATAGCATCAATAGATAACATAAACAACATATTTATAACATTGATAGATCGATTTGACCAGTCATGTTTAATGAGGTACACATATCTAGAAAAAGGCTAGCCCACTCAAGACTGGCACTGTCTGAAAACCTTGAATGTAGTAATTTTTTATTCTTTGTATATGTCTGTTTTCTAGAGTTACAGTATAAAGGGAGATAAATGAGTATTGTGATGCAGCTGGGGAATTGTGAACAAAAAATATACTGCTGGTATTCAGTCAATGGGTTAAACTTGTCTCTCTTAGTGGCAATTACTGGTCAAATTTAATATATGTCTGGAAGGAGAGCTATCAAGGGGCTCACTTGACCACTGTTCGAGCTTCCTGTTACCCTGGTTATGTGTAGAGGTCACAAGTTCAATCTGTATCATGTCAGATGGCTAATGTTTTTTACCCTGGAACAGCAGACTTTTGTCCTAATGTAAGCCACATGCTATGTCTATAATGGAAACTGATAGGGATTTCACACACAACATTTATATGGTTTGCTAAATATCTGAGGACTAATGCATTCCTAAAGACTGATATTGTTAAATGAGATGCTCTTAGATTTACTAGGTTGTTGTGAAAAGTTTTCTTAGCTTAAAATGTGTCTCTTAAACTGTGTTTAGTCATAATAGATAAATTTGGAAATTATTTACATAATTTTTTAGGTCACCTGAGACTAAGTCTCAAATGACCCATTCTAATTGCCTTTTATCCATCGTTGCATGTCATGCATAATGTCTGTAACCCCGGTGTCATGTGGGATTTGTATCCCCCATAGGATAAGTACCCGGATACTAAAACAGGCCATAGGATTAGTATCCGGGTACAATATTTGGCCATAGGATAAGTATCCGGATACAATAAATGGCCATAGGATAAGTATCCCCCCCATAGGAATTGTATCCCCCCCTAAAATTTATCATAAAGTAATAATGTAAGAATTTTGAAAATGTTTTTTTGACCGTTTAACTGCTTTAAAAGGTTGGAAAATAAAGTATTATCATATAATTTCATTTTTTTTTTCTCTTTAACTATTCAATAAAATTGATAAATTATTTCAAACTGTTAAAAATCATTTGAATTGTTGATCAACCCTGATATAGTCACTGAAGCAGTAATAATTAAAACTTAATATAAAGTCTGCCCTGTGTCACCTGGGGAAAGGTAAACCTGTTAGATGGCCCCAGGGAATATCTGTCATAGTTGACACAGTGTTGTTTTAATCATTATTACCTATCACCTGTTCACCTATGAAGATGTTGCAGTGGGGTAAAAGAATATATCATTAAGTCATTCTTAAAAAGAACCTGAAACAACCAACATGAACTTTGAATTCATCAACCAAATCACAGATTTTCTTCTGGGTCCCACTGAAAAGAGGAAATGAATCATGATCTATGTGCTGTATAAAGATGTGTGATTTTAAATCACTAAAGTGATCATTACTTTAAATTTTGAGTTTCATTTCTAGTGAATTAAAGAATTGACTTGTTATTATGTATTTAGGACATTTTCAAATGACACAAATATATGTTCTCTCCAAAACTGTTAAAAATGTTCATGGTCTGAAGAATTGCATATAGATGCAATGAAATAGTGATAAAGACGTGTTATCAAGTTTTTCTTTTTCTTTAAGTATTACTTCGTTCGTTAGGATCATACTCAACAATTTCATCATATGTAATAATGAATCAAAGTTAAACATACATTGCACACTTTATTTGTTAAATTGTGCTGACTGTTGAATTTATCTAGAAAAAAATACTTGAAAAGTCGGTGATAGGAACAGAAATCATCAAAAACTGCATTAACAACTGATTTCTGTCTTCTTCAACTGGAATAATTTATTGTTTTCAATCAGACAATCATCAGTTAGAACAAAGATTTTATAAACATGTATGTGAATGAATAAGTGTGTCTGAATACATACAGTTAATATTCAACCTAATCAATATTTTATAAGGATTTGTATCACCCCAACTTTATGTCAGTTAAACTGATTTCTATAGCCATAGGAATTGTATTCCCCCAACTTTATGTCATTTAAGCTGATTTCTATAGCTGTAGGAATTGTATCCCCCCTACTTTGTCATTTAAGCTGATTTCTATAGCCATAGGAATTGTATCCCCCCTACTTTATGTCATTTAAGCTGATTTCTATAGCTGTAGGAATTGTATCCCCCCTACTTTATGTCATTTAAGTTGATTTCTATAGCCATAGGATTTGTATCCCCCCTACTTTATGTCAGTTAAGCTTATTTCTATAGCTGTAGGAATTGTATCCCCCCTACTTTATGTCAGTTAAGCTTATTTCTATAGCTGTAGGAATTGTATCCCCCATACTTTATGTCAGTTAAGCTTATTTCTATAGCCATAGGAATTGTATCCCCCCCTACTATATGTCATTTAGGCTGATTTCTATAGCCATAGGATTTGTATCCCCCCTACTTTATGTCTGTTAAGCTGATTTCTATAGCCATAGGAATTGTATCCCCCCTACTTTATGTCAGTTAAACTGATTTCTATAGCTGTAGGATTTGTATCCCCCCTACTTTGTCATTTTGGCTGATTTTTATAGCCATAGGAATTGTGTCCCCCCTACTTTGTCATTTAAGTTGATTTCTATAGCCATAGGAATTGTATCCCCCCCTACTTTATGTCATTTAGGCTGATTTCTATAGCTGTAGGATTTGTATCCCCCCTACTTTGTCATTTTGGCTGATTTTTATAGCCATAGGAATTGTATCCCCCCTACTTTATGTCATTTAGGCTGATTTTTATAGCCATAGGATTTGTATCCCCCCTCCTTTATGTCAGTTATAAGCTGATTTCTATAGCCATAGGAATTGTATCCCCCCTACTTTATGTCATTTAAGTTGATTTCTATAGCTGTAGGAATTGTATCCCCCCTACTTTATGTCATTTAAGCTGATTTCTATAGCCATAGGAATTGTATCCCCCCTACTTTATGTCATTTAAGTTGATTTCTATAGCCATAGGATTTGTATCCCCCCTACTTTATGTCATTTAAGTTGATTTCTATAGCCGTAGGATTTGTATCCCCCCTACTTTATGTCAGTTAAGCTTATTTCTATAGCCATAGGATTTGTATCCCCCCAACATTATGTAAGTAACAAGATAGGCACGAGCATGGTCTAACAGTATTGCGGCGGTATACTGTAAATCACTTAGGTATATTTCGCGAGTACTAAATTTCACGAACTCACATCATCCGACTTATATACTTTGTGGATATATAATTTCGCGGATATATAATTTTGCGAATTCTGACCTCAAAATGACTTTAAATTTACGAATGACGTAACAGGTTGGCGATATTTCCATGTTGGTAGCCATTTTGTTTATGAGAGTCATGTGACGGTACAAGAAAAGTCATGTGATATCGATGTCTGTCTATACTGAATTGTATGTACCGTACCTGTATACGCCTCTAAGGCTATATACAAGTGTCATGCCCGTTCATATATAGTTTTTCTGCATTATTTAACCGACATGACCACGCCACAGATCTCCAATTTAAACAAGAGGCCCATGGGGCTTGTATCCCTCACCTGGTTGGATTTGACCAAACGTCAAAATAATGTTCATGTTCAATTTGTTAATACACATACTCTCTAAGGGACTGAAAGACCCTACAGATTATTTTTACAACATAATTGTGTTTAAAGAGACTAATTCCCTTAGGGTGGGGAAAGACCCTTGGGCCTATTTTTACATAAGAATTGTGTATATCCCTTAATGTCCAGCGATGCTATACATAGTTATGGGATGATGGGTTACAGTAACCATTTATGCCAAATCTGTTCTCCTTTCACCAAGGATGTTTCTGACCAAATTGGGTTCAAATCCATTAAAAACTTAATGACTAGTAGCGATATAAAGACAGATCTCTATTTCCCCTATTTGGCCCCACCCTTCAAGCCCCTTAGGGGTCAGAGTCAATATTTATATAAACTCTCTTCCCCCCTTCCCCCAAGGATATTCCGGACCAAATTTGGTTCAAATCCATTCATAACTTTATGATAAATAGCGATTTAAAGGATAAACCCCTATTTTCCCTGGGGGTTCATAGTAAAAATTTATACAAACTCTGTTCCCCTTCCCCCAAGGATGTTCCTGACAGAATCTGGTTAAAATCCATTAAAAATTTTATGAATAGTAGCAATTTAAAGACTAATCTCTATTTCCCCTATTGGGCCCCGCACCTCAGACCCCTGGCGGGCCAGACCAACCGTTTATACAAAATTGGTTCCCCTTCACCCAAGGATGCTTCAGACCAAACATGGATCAAATCCCTTTATTCCTGCAGAAGAAGAAGGATTTTAAAGAATTTGCTATATTTCCCCTATTGGGCCCCACCCCTAAGGCCCCTGGGGGGCCAGACCCAACGTTTATACAAAATTGGTTCCCCTTCACCCAAGGATGCTTCTGACCAAATTTGGTCAAAATCCACCGAGTAGTTTAGGACTAGTAGCGATTTAAAGGAAAAGTTGACGGACGGACGACGGACGCCGCGCCATGCCATAAGCTAAAAATAGTAACCAAAGATAATTTGCCAGTCCCAATTACAGAAACAGTGAACAAACATGTAGAATCAAGTGATGTGAAGTACGACATACATGTATGTAAGCTTACATAAACAACAGCGCGGGTAATAAAGTACGACGTCTTCCGGGTGACCATCCGGGATCTTCGGGACGGGACCTTCTGCGCTTAAATGAACTAAATCGTCGTCTAGAAGGTATTGTAGTCGGAGTTCAACTACAATATTAGTGTTCAGCAGGTTTTTTGTGTGTGAAATTTTGGTGTTTATATAAAAATACACTCTAGATATATACTTTAATGGCGATGTCTGTTCACCAACTAAAGACTGGTAGATTAAAAATGGAGGCCACTTATTCTTGTCATTCTTATATAAATATTCGCGAGGGATTTGAATTCGCGTTTGACTCTCCTCACGAATTAACGCGAAAATAAATCCCACGCGAAATGTAAGTGATTTACAGTACTCATATTGCTAATATTCTATGTATAATTCTATACTGAAACCACCTAAGGGTCACATCTTTTGTTGTGCAAAAAATAACATTTTGTTATCTTTATCTATAATGTTATCTATATTGCCTTTTGTTATACTAATACTATCAAAACAGGTAAACTAGCTATCTTGTTACTTTGATAGAACATGAGTTTACCCACCCGTTAGTGTTAGACCTTGTTTGTACCTATCTTGTTACTTTGATAGAAAATAAGTATGCCCAACCGTTACTGTTAGACCATGTTTGTACCTATCTTGTTACTTTGATAAAAGATGAGTATGCCCACCCCACCTGTTACTGTTAGACCATGTTTCATTACACCCCCGCAACGAAGTTAGGGGGGTATACTGGAATCAGGTTGTCCGTCCGTCCGTCTGTCTGTCGACACATGTTGTCCGGACAACTCCTCCTAAACCGATGGGCCGATTCCAATGAAACTTCACACAAATATAGAAGACCATGTGTAGATGTGCATGCCACTTTCATTTCCTCAAAATTATGGCTGCTATGGCAACTGGTCACTATATTACTGGGTTATCTTAGTTAGCCTCTAATAAACAGTTCCATTCAAGGTCACATGGGTCAAATAGGCTATAATCTTCAAACAACTTCTTCTCAATAACCAAGAGGCCCAGGGACTTGATATTGGGCCTGTGGCATGCTGGGGTGAAGAGCTACCAAGTTTATTCAACTTAATTACATTGACTTTCAGATGGGTCAAATAGGCTATTATCTTCAAAAACTTCTTCTCAAACACCAAGAGGCTCAGGTACTTGAGGTTGGGCCTGTCTGTAGCATGCTGGGGTGAAGGGCTACCAAAGTTTGTTCAAACGCATGACATTGACCTACATTCAAGGTCACAGGGGTGAAATATTTGTAAATCTTGCTATAGCCAAGAGTCACCAAGACCCGATATTAGGCCAATAGTATGCTAGAATGAATGACTAGAAATTTATTGAAATGAATAAACCTACTTTACTCTGATATTTTAATAAATTGGTTATCAGCATAGTATCTGCATGTAGAAATGACCTCAATCAACTGCAAACTTGCTGTAGAGCCAGGTCAGTGATACAGGCCCATTGGGCCTCTTGTATCAGGAAATCACAATTTTGACTTTCATTTGTTTGATTTCTATTGGAATTCATTCTTTTCTATTGGAATTCATTCTAACTTTGTTCAAATTTTTTAGCATGGGATGACAGCTCGATGGTAATATCATTGTCATCAGGTGACCGTTTAGGCCCATTGGGCCTCTTGTCTAACATAAAGTAGGGGATGACACAAATCCTATGGCTATAGAAATCAGATTAAATGACATAAAGTAGGGGGGATACAAATCCTACGGCTATAGAAATAAGCTTAACTGACACAAAGTATGGGGGATACAATTCCTACGGCTATAGAAATCAGATTAAATGACATAAAGTAGGGGGGATACAATTCCTACGGCTATAGAAATCAGCTTAAATGACATAAAGTAGGGGGGATACAATTCCTACAGCTATAGAAATCAGATTAAATGACATAAAGTAGGGGGGATACAAATCCTACGGCTATAGAAATCAACTGGAATGAAAAAGTATAGGGGGGGATACAAATCCTATGGCTATAGAAATCAGCATATTTATGTTAAAGAAAGTTATGTTAAAAGATAGATTATTTTTGTTTTGTTAATATTGTATGTATCCAATTGATCTTGTCAAGTTGTAAATGGAGAAAACCATATTTAAACGAACCAGCAAAAACTTAATTTTTTTTTTTTTTAATTATTGATGTAAAAATCCATGTCTTTCTGGAAATTGGAAAAAATGGTATGTATATATATAACCTTTAATAAATCAAAGCTATTATTAAATATTCATTTATATCACACAATACTAGGTAATAACTTATATTTATAGATTATATATAATAATAATTAATACTACAGAAATATGGACAATATTATAATAGTAATAAATGTTTAAATAAAAAAAATAAGCCTAAAACTTTATGAGGTATTTTCTTTAAACCAAACCAAATCCTAATATTTATAAGTTTAAGACTTTTTTAATTAATGCTTGTCACAACACACATCATCCACATTAAATTCACACCTGTCAAGTCCATGGCCATCCTGCTGATTGTGTGTACATCACACCCTGACCCCATGCATGACTGCTCACCACCCCCTCCCTAATTGTCTTTGATGACAATCATTTATACACCTAAGTGTAAGAGTCACCAGGTATGCAGAGAGGAATACATATATAAAAGTGAACAGGGAACCACTGCAAACTGTATATATCATATTTGCTGTCACTTGAATTGACATGTCATGATTAAATAGATAAGTCTGTGTATAAACATACACCCCTGCAGTCCATTCTCCCAATACCTTAAAAACTCCTTTAATCCTCTAATTATCAAAAAAAGAGTTCATTAATACTTTCTAGTATATAAATTCATTGTATTGAACACACATATACAGATAAGGTTTCATATGAATAGGGGGGATACTTTTCCTATGGGGGGGATACAAATCCTATGGCCAGTTTTAGTATCCGGATACAAATCCTATGGGGGATACTTATCTTATATGACACCGGAACCAATTTCAGTGAAATTTTGCAGAAATATATTGCAGAAAGGTCAACCAAAGTTGTGAACTATATGGTTACGAACACTCAAGGGACTGAGGGGTGGGGGCAAAATGGGTCAAATTGTCTGAACCCTCAAAAATCTTCTTCTTCTCACAACCCAAAAAAGGTAGAATATAATACTTTTCATAGATAGAAGAGTCTGGCTTTACCAAAATTGTGAATTTCATGACCCTAGGGTCTCGCATTTGCCTCGGGAGAAGGGGTAAAATTTACTATACAGTTGTCTATGTTCGATTGGAATTCATCCTAACTTGGTTACAAGGTTTGGGTGAGTTTCATGATATGTACATGTTGGCCCTGACTGACCCCATGGGCTGAAGGTTGGGGCCAAAAATATTTTTAAACTCAGGTGAAAGTTAAGGCCCATGAACCTCTTGTATTGTGTAAAGGTACACAATTGATGTAGACAAATGTTTCTTTACTGGCATTAGGGACATCACAATGTAGAAATGTGTGTGAGAAAGAGTTGTTCTTGACTTTCCAGTTATGTTTTTACATACCAACTGTTCTTGCAAATTTAATATACCATATACATGAGAGAGACACAACTCATATTATATATGAATGCTGTAAAGTTTTAACACAAAAGATAACTATCATTTTAAATTCATTTTGATTTTTGTATTTTGATATATTCAGTTTTAAGTTTTTTCATCACCATCAACAGGAAAGAATACTTTTCATTAGATAGTGTACTGGGAAACATGGGTTGATTGTCTGTACAGTTTTAATTTACATCCTGTATTTCAGACAGAGAGGGGGTTCTACATGATTGATGCAAGGGCAGAGTATTTAAAGCTAGACATTTCTGTCTGATCCTGCTTTGATTAGATATGTACTTGAAATTTTCCAATGATTATATTTCTAATTTGAAATGCACCAGCAGCATGGCAAAACATTGGCTTCGTTGAAGGGTTTCCATACCCCTGAGCAGTTCAGATCGCTTGCAAGATATACCTTGGCATATACACATCCGTTTGAGATACATAAACAAAAGGAAATGCATGAAAAACCTGCAATTTCTGCATGTTTTTCAGAAGAGTTGTGGGAAATGTAGCTCTGAGGTTTTCAAAGGGCAAAGGTCAAGGTTACCATGTGTGATCAGCCAATCAAATGCTTCCTCTTTCGGAGCCTTACGAACCAGATTTGTGTGTGTCTCTTTAACTTTTGTTGACATTTACGAGTTAGAACATTTTTCTTATGGGAGGTATTACACAAAAGCCTGCCACCTATAATGTTGTCTGGTTTTCAGGATTTCACATAAACTTTCAATTGTGTAGAAACTGTACGCTCCTAACACTGTATTTACAGGCTTATATAGACAAGCTGGATATCAAGCACCTGTAGAAAATCCTGACTGTAGGCTTTGTTGAACCATCAGTGTCAGATATTTTGTAATAAAAGTCAAACAGTCTTTTTCATATTGAAGATAAGTTCTCAAACAAATGTGTATATTCAGGTTGACTAGTTGTCTCTGAAAATAATCTAAAGATGGGCGTTTTCAAATAAGAAAATTGTAAAAATAATGATATAAAAAATGAGATCTGGATGATTTGAGGACTCCCTCACAACTGCCAATAATTATTAGATGGGTTGGACATAAGTCTTCTTATATTTTTGTAACACAATTATAAGATTGAAGAGACTAAATGGTGAATGTTATTGTTATAATGTAGAGAGAAAATCTATTAAGGTGACATTATCACAATATTATCAAGTATAGCCCAGAACTTTATGTAGAAGGGGGTCAGAAAGGTCACAAACGTCACAATGCACACAAGGTCACAGTGCATCAGGGGTTACAATAAACACATTCAGAGGTCACTGTGTCACAGTTTACACATGTAGATTAGTAGGTCACTGATTTACTGACAGGGTCACTGTATGCATGCAAGTAGAGGTCAAATATTATAATGTTCACATGCAATTATAGGTCAAATATTACAATGTTCACATGCAAGTAGAGGTCAAATATTACAATGTTCACATGCAAGTCATAGGGTGATCACTGTGTTCTTGTGCAGGACTCATAATGTTCACATGGAGATGTAACAGGTCATAGCTGGGTCACTGTACACCACATGTAGTGATCATTACAGGTTTAAATGTATACATGTTGACATTAGTGTGAACGTTATACCTCAATTCTCAATCATTGACTGAGAGATGACTGAGAAATATCTGTATGGGATTGGGGTAGAATTGTTGGAATTTTACAGTACACAACACCCTTACTATCTTGATGGACATAGATACGGATAGGGAGATCTTGGTTACTAGATAACAACATAGATGGTAGGTGTGTTTGGGTAAAAGGAAAGATCACACCATCAGATAGAAAATATCACTTAATGAACAATATATATCAGATCTTTGTTCTTATGACCCGCCTTTACAGTAGGAAGTCTGAAGACGTGATAATTGATAATTTGACTCCACATTTGAATGTAACCATACCTTAGAGATATCTGATATATATAGTTGTCAATGTATTTCCTAGTGTGCCCTAGTATTACATGTTTGTAATTATTAGGATTTTTAAAGATGTTTTCTATAAAGGTTATAAAGAAGGGTAGTTATGGCTTTAACAGTGCTTCTTGAAATGTTCAGAAAAAGTTTAGGGGAGTTACAATTAATTTTTTTTGGCTCGATAATCATGTTACTGTATCCAAAGTATATCAGTTAACACTTATCATACAGCTTTGTTTATGTTGATAATAATATGTGTCAGCACAACATAAACCCTGTCTTCCCATTAAAGAGTGCTGAATCCCTTGACATCATGTAATACCAATCCATTTACTAAATGTCAGTGTAATGTTATCGCATGCTGCTGGTATAAACAGATATATTACATAACTTATAATTCATGATAGTAAAGGGCTGGAATTGTCATGTTACACATCTACCAGAGTATCTTCCATGTTTTTACCCAGTGTCCAGATCACTCAATGATGTTGGTTCTTCATAAAATTCAGGAAAAGATTTAACTCCATGCTGGAGGGCTTAAGCTATTATCTGATTCGTTTGAATCTTTTTACATGTGTTGTGCAATATTTTTGGAGGATTTGTAAGTTTAGGATATTCACCTTAATGTGTCTTCTCGGCCTAATGAAATAGTTTAATGCGATCAGTGATATTTTATTAGCCCACCATCATCAGATGGTGGGCTATTCAAATCGCCCTGCGTCCGTGGTCCGTGGTCCGTCCCTCCGTCCGTCCGTCCATCCGTAAACAATTCTTGTTATCGCTAATCCTCAGAAAGTACTGAAGGGATCTTTCTCAAATTTCATATGTGGGTTCCCCTTGATGCCTAGTTATGCATATTGCATTTTGAGACCAATCGGAAAACAACATCGCCGACAGGCAGCCATCTTGGATTTTGACAATTGAAGTTTGTTATCGCTATTTCTGAGAAAGTACTGAAGGGATCTTTCTCAAATTTCATATGTAGGCTCCCCTTGGTGCCTAGTTAGGCATATTGCATTTTGAGACCAATCGGAAAACAACATGGCCGACAGGCAGCCATCTTGGATTTTGACAATTGAAGGTTGTTATCGCTATTTCTGAGAAAGTACTGAAGGGATCTTTCTCAAATTTCATATGGAGGTTCCCCTTGGTGCCTTGTTATGCTTATTGCATTTTGAGATCAATTGGAAAACAATATGGCCAACAGACCGCCATCTTGGATTTTGACAATTGAAGTTTGTTATCTCTATTTCTCAAAGTACTGAATGGATCTTTCTCAAATTTCATAAGTAGGTTCCCCTTGGTCCCTGGTATTGCATTTTTGGACCAGTCTGTCCTGAAAACAACCTGGCAAACAAACAGCCATTATCGTTAAATCTCAAATTTCTTATATAGCTAGGATTCCCTTGTTTAAAAAGTACTGGAGGGATGTCTCAATTTGCACAGATTAGTAAAATGAAGGGAAAAGTAGAGAAAAGATCAATCTGACATGGAACCTATGAAGATCATTCAATGGTGGGCGCCAAGATCCCTCTGGGATCTCTTGTTGATATTACAGATTCAAATTGTAGAATTTTAGAGCAATCATTGATAAGTCTTTATCAGAATGTCTTCAGGTTAAGTTATCTCAGGGTTTCCATATGAATGTTGGGCAGAGATAGAGACAAATGGATCTATAGCACATAATTTATCAGCCAATAAATTTTCTTTCTTTTTTTACTAAATGTGCCAAAATTGCATTAAGCCTTTGTAAAATAATGTATTAAAATACTTCACTTCGACTGAATTCCTCCTATTAAGGTGTATTTATCTTTATCAATTAGTCTTACCGGAATCTCCTTCTTAATGTATCTTATGTTGGTAGTGGTTATTGCTGTAGTTCTTGTCCAGACTCTTAGACTGGCCACCAGCCCTTATCTTTTTGTTACCGGTAAAAATTGCAACACTAAATTCTAATGTTAGATTATCTCCCCTTAGAATCAGACATGTCCTTGAAACTAAAATCATGAAGCTCAATTTCATTTATAATGTTGATATTCTAAAGACAGGGGGCCAGTCTACCAGACACTCTGCATCTCTAACAGTCCTATTTGTCTATCTGCTATCTCATTTACAAGTTAAACCCATTCCATCTCCAATTACAAATCACACAAACATACATTTTCCTGACAAGATTCTGTGATAATGCATGCATCAACATCAGTGTAAATCAGGAGTTCTAGCAGATTCCATGGCAGATCCTTGGTGATGTGAAAACAATGAGTGGGCACACACATGGATGTTAGCTTATCACCCTGTTGACATGGGTTATTGGCATCCTGGACAGTTGGCAGGGATGGTGGAGAAAGTGAGCTGTGATTGGCTTTACTGAAAGTTGTGTACTTTCTCCAGACACATGAAAATATACATTGATGATCAACATCTACAAACATGGTTCACTTTTGGGGACAGGTACAGCAACAAGGGTAGTTCATGGAGCAAAGTATTGGATGATGAGGGTAATTAAGGGCAAAACAAGTGGAATTGGTGCAGTGTTTAGTGTAGACAGAGCAAAGCAAGAAGTATGATCACAGAATCAAAGGCAAGGTATGGGTACAGCATTGAAGATATTACACATGGCACAAAGTGTCTGGAAGCATGCAACTGGTACAGCATCAGTCTATCTCGCATACATTTCGTTTTTTTACTTGATTTTGAAAGAATTTTTAAATTGTTCTGTCTCACATTTGTATTCTTTGGAGATCTTTATTTGTCACTAGTTTGCAGTTTCATCAATTAATGATTAATTGATAATGGGGAACCCCCAAATCATAAAAATGCATTAATGAATGTTGATCAAAATATATTACATGAAGTGTGCTATAAGCCTGGAATCACTGGAGTCATGCATGCTGTGGGTACATAAGTACCAGATCATGGTGTTCTCTCAATGCACAGAAACAAGTGATGTTGTACTATTTTATTGATGTCATCAGAAAACTCTGTCTGTTTTTACTTGTCAGGACATATCATGAAAATGTTCTTATTGAGTTTTCAGCTAGAATTTCTTAGCAGGAGTTACGAGGTGAATGTATTTGAACTATTCAAACTTAATATATATATGGTTTGGGTTGTAAAAATTGTTCTGTAAATGTAGGATGTAAAGGACCAGAAATCGACTCAGTGGTCAGGCTGTGGATTTAAAGGTCATTAAGAGTCCAGACTACAGCTCTGAGTGGTCAGTATACAATTTATGTCATGGTGGCCAATTATGACAGGGAATAAACAGAGTACTTTGGCACTTGCCTAGATAGTGTCACTAAATATCAGGTCACCCAACACTGTGGCCAGCAGGCTGAACACAGAGGGGGTATTTAATGCACAGCAACCAAGCTAGGTACCTGGTATATACACGGAGAAACTGCATGGAGAGGTGTTTGGGTCTAGGCTTTTGAGTAAGTAAGAAATATTTTCTATGATCAACTGATTAGAAGCATCAGCTCATGTCCCCTATTAATAACCTGCAGGGATCAAATATCTTGTCTGATAAGCCTTCAAAATCATGGCTGTCACTTAAATTAAAAAGGCAATACTGATATGATTTTTCTAATTCTAATTGCCTTTTGCCCATCATCCATCGTCCATTTACAATTTACATTTTCAACTTCTCCTACATAACCAAGAGGCCTAGAGACCTGATATTGGCAATATGGCATGCTAAAGTGAAGGGCTATCAAGATTGTTCAAATAAATGACCTTGACCTTCATTCAAGGTCACAGTGGTCAGATATTATAAAACCTTTTGAAAATAAAATTCTCATTAAGCAAGAGGCCCAGAGAACTGATATTGGGCATATAGCACGCTGAGGTGAAGGGCTATCAAGACTGTTCAAATGAATGACCTTGACCTTCATTCAATGCCACAGGGTTAAATATACTAAAATCTTTCAATGATTTCTTCTCATTAAGAAAGATGCCCAGAGATCTCATATTGGGCCTTTAGTATGCTGCATTGAACCACATTGACCTCCTCAGATTCAAGGTAACAGGAATCAAATCTGCTAAAATATATCAAAACTCAGGGGGCTGTAAGGCCAATGGGCCTCTTGTTTTTGTATAGTTTTCATACTTGTATTTAAACACTATTTTGGCAATGGATTTTTTTTCAAATATTAAACACTATTTCCTAAATTTTACCCTTTTGATTTTGAGACTGAAAGAAAAAACAAAATGGCTGACATGCAGCCATCTTGGATTTTGGCAGTGAAAGATTTTTATCGCTATTTCTTGAGAGATATATGATGGATCTTTCGCAACATATGTAAGTTACCCTTGGTTCCTAGTTTTGCCCTTTTGATTATGGGATTGATAATTGATAAAGAAAACAAAATGGCTGACAGACAGCCATCATGGATTTTGGCAATGAAAGTTTGGTATCACTGTTTCTTGATGAAGTAGTGGAAGTATATTTCTGAAACTTTATGTGTAGGTTTTCCTCCATCCACAGTTGTGCCTGTTCAGTCTTGAGACTGATCAGGAAAACAAAATGTCAAAGTTTGTTATTGCTATTTCTGGACAAGTTCCAGAAAACTATTTCTGAAACTTGGTGTGTAGATTCCCAGCAGTCCGTAGTTGTGCCCATTCAATTCTTAGTCAGGATCCAGAAAATAAAATAGCCAACAGGTGGCTATCTAGAATTTCCATAACTGAAGTTAATTCAAATATTGCTTATTTCTTGAGATGTACTTGAAGAATATTTCGCAAACTTATTGTTAAGGTTCACTTAGGTCCCTAGTTGTACCAATTCAATTTTAAGTCTAATCGAGAAAAAAATTTAAAAAAAATTGGCTGACATATATATGTAGCCATCTTGGATTTTGACATTTAAAGATTTTTATCCTATTTGGTGAGAAATACATGTATTAACTGGAGGAATGTTTTTCAATCTTCATATACAGGTTCTCTTTGGTGACTATCTAGGATTTTGACAGTTTTCAGACTTCATATGTAGGTTTCCCATGCTATCAAATGCTTAAAAGGAAGGAAAAAAGTAGAACGTAGAGAAAAGAACAGTCTTTCATAGGACAAATGAAGATTATTCAATTGTGGACACCAAGATCAACCTGGGATCTCTTGTTTTTATTTCTAATAATTTATAATGCCAATATCATGTTGATTGCAGAATGATTTAATGTTTTATCAAGTTGATCATGGCTAATTTCAAGTTGATATCAGGTGAGTTGGCACTAACACTGCTTATTAAATCCCTAATATGGGGATTTCATATATGAGATACTGAGATCTTGCTAATTATAAATTTGGTATGTCAGTAATTTTTTGAGACCCAACTTGTATATAACCTATACTGGAGAGACCATATCTGATCTAAGGTGGACAACAAAGGTCTGGCTTAATTGCTATAAAACTTGATAATAATGACCAGCAGTGGGGTATGTTAATTACAGGGCTGTACTAAATGTCATTAGGCTTGCAGTCTAAGACCAACAGTCTAAGATCTAGAGTGGCTCTACTACATCCTAGGGCACATCTATATCCTGTGTGTAACCAGATGGAATCAGCAAGCATGCTAAATGGTTATGCTGTGGCAGGAGAATTGCAGTAGAGTTGGTTGTGCCATTAAATAGTTTACAACAGTCATGTACTACAGTGATGTAGTAGTAGAAGCTTTATTACACTATGAAACACTGGACATTCCTACTGTCTTCATCTGGAAAATTAGTCTGTAGTGAAAAGGAAGTATTGGTGAGATTTAGTGTATAGGGATTCCAGATATTCCTGTGGCTGACTGAGATTCTGTGGGAATGGCGGGAAGTGGAGAGGGTATTGTTTGGGTGTTGATCCACAGCTGTCTGACATAGTGATAGAATGCTGGCTGCTACAGCCAGGGATGGGAGGACTGCGGAGTCAGTGCCAGAGAATAATGTGAAGTGAGGCCAGCAGTTGTAGTGCAATCTGGATTAGCACTTGTAGGGCTTGTTATTGTATCAAACACCCCTCTCATCCCACAGGTAAGCTATACTGTACAAGACTTTTCTATGTGTAGTTTCACTGGCCCTCTTTTCATACCCTGTGTCATGTTCCATTTTACTGTAGTAATGTTTTCATGCATAACCTATTGTTCCATATGGTCACCAGCCCCCCACTGCCCTTGTGTCAAGTTCAGTCTTGCCCGAGTCCAGCACCATGTCATGTTCCATTTCACTCTGGTCATGACTTGTCATGTTCTATTTCACTCTGGTCATGACTTGTCATGTTCCATTTCACTCTGGTCTTGACTTGTCATGTTTAGTTTCACTCTGATCTTTAAACTTGTCCCGTTCCATTGAATAGGATCATACTGTTTGTCATGTATCATTTTACCAGGTCTTACAAATTGTGTCATGTTCCATTTCACTCTTGTCATAACTTATATCACATTTTATTTCATTTAGGTCATAACTCATCATATTCCATTTCACCAGGTCATAATTCACAGCCACTTGGGGACAGCACTTTATAGTGTCATCACACTGAAATGACATATCTGGTAACCTGGACACAGCAGTATGTGATTCCACTTGTCACACCTTTCTAATCACATTTAAAGTCAAGCTGAGACCACTTATTACCATTATTCTGGTGAAATTTAGCCATATTACACCTGAATTTACAGAGTGCTGCCCTGTGTGTGCTCTCCAATTTCATCCTATTGTTTTACTATCAAAATTACAGGTAACAATTTGTTTCAGGAAAACATGTAAGGATGGGGCGTATTTAAATGTAGTATGTATATACATTAATATTCTTGAGTAAATTTTTGTTGGCATAGTTAGGTAAAAATTGCTTTAAGGATTTTAGTGTAGTTTGATTAAGGAAAGGTCCTAGGGGGTAACATGTTTTTAGATGAGAACATTTTAAATTGCACTAGGGAAATTTGATTGGGCTGGAGTGCAAGAAAGTTGGAGAAGATATGGGTTTATATAGTAATAGAATATTCTGAAGTTCTCTTTTACTCCGGAGCATTATTTTTTTAGCACTGCATTGATACAGTTGTATCCTACGCAGAATTAGTCCATATATTCGACCATATCATGAAGCATATATCCTCGACATCATTAGGAACTTGGTTAAGTAGATGTGTACATACAACACATGTTTTTCGTTGCCAAATATAATTTTCACATTATCCTCCTCTAGTATATAACGACAATACAGATCTTGTTGTACGTTCTCTGTATGCTTGCTCACTGGTTCACTGTTTATAAAATAAATATCCTGGCAGTGTCTATGGTTGATTAGCCCATCAGTACATCCCATGGTGAGGGTCACATATGTTGTACTTATTATAAGGTGTGGTATAGTTTGGACCATAATGACCCTAACTACTTGTATATAACCTATATGTTATAGTTACCTGTAGTAGTTTGGACCATAATGACCCTAACTACCTGTATATAACCTATATGTTATAGTTACCTGTAGTAGTTTAGACCACAATGACCCTTAACTACTTGTATATAACCTATATTTTATAGTTACCTGTAGTAGTTTAGACCACAATGACCCTAACTACCTGTATATAACCTATATGTTATAGTTACCTGTAGTAGTTTGGACCACAATGACCCTAACTACCTGTATATAACCTATATGTTAGTTACCTGTAGTAGTTTGGACCACAATAACCCTAACTACTTGTATATAACCTATATGTTATAGTTACCTGTAGTAGTTTGGACCACAATGACCCTAACTACTTGTATATAACCTATATGTTATAGTTACCTGTAGTAGTTTGGACCAGACTGACCCTAACTACTTGTATATAACCTATATGTTAGTTACCTGTAGTAGTTTGGACCACAATGACCCTAACTACTTGTATATAACCTATATGTTAGTTACCTGTAGTAGTTTGGACCAGACTGACCCTAACTACTTGTATATAACCTATATGTTAGTTACCTGTAGTAGTTTGGACCAGACTGACCCTAACTACTTGTATATAACCTATATGTTATAGTTACCTGTAGTAGTTTGGACCAGACTGACCCTAACTACTTGTATATAACCTATATGTTATAGTTACCTGTAGTAGTTTGGACCAGACTGACCCTAACTACTTGTATATAACCTATATGTTAGTTACCTGTAGTAGTTTGGACCACAATGACCCTAACTACTTGTATATAACCTATATGTTAGTTACCTGTAGTAGTTTGGACCAGACTGACCCTAACTACTTGTATATAACCTATATGTTAGTTACCTGTAGTAGTTTGGACCACAATGACCCTAACTACTTGTATATAACCTATATGTTACTCACCTGTAGTAGTTTAGACCACAATGACCCTAACTACTTGTATATAACCTATATGTTATAGTTACCTGTAGTAGTTAAGACCACAATGACCCTAACTACTTGTATATAACCTATATGTTAGTCACCTGTAGTAGTTTAGACCACAATGACCCTAACTACTTGTATATAACTATATGTTATAGTTACCTGTAGTAGTTTGGACCACAATGACCCTAACTACTTGTATATAACCTATATGTTATAGTTACCTGTAGTAGTTAAGACCACAATGACCCTAACTACTTGTATATAACCTATACATTAGTTACTTGTAGTAGTTTGGACCACAATGACCCTAACTACCTGTATATAACCTATATGTTATAGTTACCTGTAGTAGTTAAGACCACAATGACCCTAACTACTTGTATATAACCTATATGTTATAGTTACCTGTAGTAGTTAAGACCACAATGACCCTAACTACCTGTATATAACCTATATGTTAGTTACCTGTAGTAGTTAAGACCACAATGACCCTAACTACTTGTATATAACCTATATGTTATAGTTACCTGTAGTAGTTTAGACCACAATGACCCTAACTACTTGTATATAACCTATATGTTATAGTTACCTGTAGTAGTTTGGACCACAATGACCCTAACTACTTGTATATAACCTATATGTTATAGTTACCTGTAGTAGTTTGGACCACAATGACCCTAACTACTTGTATATAACCTATATGTTATAGTTACCTGTAGTAGTTTAGACCACAATGACCCTAACTACCTGTATATAACCTATATGTTATAGTTACCTGTAGTAGTTTGGACCACAATGACCCTAACTACTTGTATATAACCTATATGTTATAGTTACCTGTAGTAGTTAAGACCACAATGACCCTAACTACCTGTATATAACCTATATGTTAGTTACCTGTAGTAGTTTTGACCACAATGACCCTAACTACTTGTATATAACCTATATGTTATAGTTACCTGTAGTAGTTAAGACCACAATGACCCTAACTACCTGTATATAACCTATATGTTAGTTACCTGTGGTAGTTTAGACCACAATGACCCTAACTACCTGTATATAACCTATATGTTATAGTTACCTGTAGTAGTTTGGACCACAATGACCCTAACTACTTGTATATAACCTATATGTTATAGTTACCTGTAGTAGTTTGGACCACAATGACCCTAACTACTTGTATATAACCTATACATTAGTTACCTGTAGTAGTTTAGACCACAATGACCCTAACTACTTGTATATAACCTATACATTAGTTACCTGTAGTAGTTAAGACCACAATGACCCTAACTACTTGTATATAACCTATATGTTATAGTTACCTGTAGTAGTTAAGACCACAATGACCCTAACTACCTGTATATAACCTATACATTAGTTACCTGTAGTAGTTTAGACCACAATGACCCTAACTACCTGTATATAACCTATATGTTATAGTTACCTGTAGTAGTTTAGACCACAATGACCCTAACTACTTGTATATAACCTATATGTTATAGTTACCTGTAGTAGTTAAGACCACAATGACCCTAACTACTTGTATATAACCTATATGTTATAGTTACCTGTAGTAGTTAAGACCACAATGACCCTAACTACCTGTATATAACCTATATGTTAGTTACCTGTAGTAGTTTTGACCACAATGACCCTAACTACTTGTATATAACCTATATGTTATAGTTACCTGTAGTAGTTTAGACCACAATGACCCTAACTACTTGTATATAACCTATATGTTATAGTTACCTGTAGTAGTTAAGACCACAATGACCCTAACTACTTGTATATAACCTATATGTTATAGTTACCTGTAGTAGTTAAGACCACAATGACCCTAACTACCTGTATATAACCTATATGTTAGTTACCTGTTGTAGTTTTGACCACAATGACCCTAACTACTTGTATATAACCTATATGTTATAGTTACCTGTAGTAGTTAAGACCACAATGACCCTAACTACCTGTATATAACCTATATGTTAGTTACCTGTAGTAGTTAAGACCACAATGACCCTAACTACCTGTATATAACCTATATGTTATAGTTACCTGTAGTAGTTTGGACCACAATGACCCTAACTACTTGTATATAACCTATATGTTATAGTTACCTGTAGTAGTTTGGACCACAATGACCCTAACTACCTGTATATAACCTATATGTTATAGTTACCTGTAGTAGTTTAGACCACAATGACCCTAACTACCTGTATATAACCTATATGTTATAGTTACCTGTAGTAGTTTAGACCACAATGACCCTAACTACTTGTATATAACCTATACATTAGTTACCTGTAGTAGTTAAGACCACAATGACCCTAACTACTTGTATATAACCTATATGTTATAGTTACCTGTAGTAGTTAAGACCACAATGACCCTAACTACCTGTATATAACCTATACATTAGTTACCTGTAGTAGTTTAGACCACAATGACCCTAACTACCTGTATATAACCTATATGTTATAGTTACCTGTAGTAGTTTAGACCACAATGACCCTAACTACTTGTATATAACCTATATGTTATAGTTACCTGTAGTAGTTAAGACCACAATGACCCTAACTACTTGTATATAACCTATATGTTATAGTTACCTGTAGTAGTTAAGACCACAATGACCCTAACTACCTGTATATAACCTATATGTTAGTTACCTGTAGTAGTTTTGACCACAATGACCCTAACTACTTGTATATAACCTATATGTTATAGTTACCTGTAGTAGTTTAGACCACAATGACCCTAACTACTTGTATATAACCTATATGTTATAGTTACCTGTAGTAGTTAAGACCACAATGACCCTAACTACTTGTATATAACCTATATGTTATAGTTACCTGTAGTAGTTAAGACCACAATGACCCTAACTACCTGTATATAACCTATATGTTAGTTACCTGTAGTAGTTTTGACCACAATGACCCTAACTACTTGTATATAACCTATATGTTATAGTTACCTGTAGTAGTTAAGACCACAATGACCCTAACTACCTGTATATAACCTATATGTTAGTTACCTGTAGTAGTTAAGACCACAATGACCCTAACTACCTGTATATAACCTATATGTTATAGTTACCTGTAGTAGTTTGGACCACAATGACCCTAACTACTTGTATATAACCTATATGTTATAGTTACCTGTAGTAGTTTGGACCACAATGACCCTAACTACCTGTATATAACCTATATGTTATAGTTACCTGTAGTAGTTTAGACCACAATGACCCTAACTACCTGTATATAACCTATATGTTATAGTTACCTGTAGTAGTTTAGACCACAATGACCCTAACTACTTGTATATAACCTATACATTAGTTACCTGTAGTAGTTAAGACCACAATGACCCTAACTACTTGTATATAACCTATATGTTATAGTTACCTGTAGTAGTTAAGACCACAATGACCCTAACTACCTGTATATAACCTATATGTTAGTTACCTGTAGTAGTTTAGACCACAATGACCCTAACTACTTGTATATAACCTATATGTTATAGTCACCTGTAGTAGTTAAGACCACAATGACCCTAACTACCTGTATATAACCTATATGTTATAGTTACCTGTAGTAGTTAAGACCACAATGACCCTAACTACCTGTATATAACCTATATGTTATAGTTACCTGTAGTAGTTTGGACCACAATGACCCTAACTACCTGTATATAACCTATATGTTATAGTTACCTGTAGTAGTTTGGACCACAATGACCCTAACTACCTGTATATAACCTATATGTTATAGTTACCTGTAGTAGTTAAGACCACAATAACCCTAACTACTTGTATATAACCTATATGTTAGTTACCTGTAGTAGTTTAGACCACAATGACCCTAACTACTTGTATATAACCTATATGTTATAGTTACCTGTAGTAGTTTGGACCACAATGACCCTAACTACCTGTATATAACCTATATGTTATAGTTACCTGTAGTAGTTTAGACCACAATGACCCTAACTACCTGTATATAACCTATATGTTAGTTACCTGTAGTAGTTTAGACCACAATGACCCTAACTACTTGTATATAACCTATATGTTATAGTTACCTGTAGTAGTTTAGACCACAATGACCCTAACTACCTGTATATAACCTATATGTTATAGTTACCTGTAGTAGTTTGGACCACAATGACCCTAACTACTTGTATATAACCTATACATTAGTTACCTGTAGTAGTTTAGGACCAGAATGATCCTAACTATAAACTTCATTGCCTTATTGTATACTGTCAGCATAGTAAACTGACTTCAGTTATCACCAAATCCTCATATAATGTAAAAAAAAAAATGGTCAATGGATAACAAGATTGTACTGCATTTAAACATGGTGCTATACACTAAAATATGAGATATAGAATCTAAGCACTTCTCGGTTGATCAGCATGCTCAGTCTGTAGACTGAAGTGTGATACTTACATATTTAAGGTCTTTATTTTCATCATCCACTTTAAAGTATAAATGAAAAAAAGCTTACATACCTGATTTGCCAAAATCATTAATTTATTTGGCATGTGTTTGATTTTTTTTTTAGTGTAAAACGTGATAAGAACAATTTTACAAGGGGTTCAAGTCATTATGGTTGTCATCATAGGACCTTGAAGGCCCTATGTACCTTACATGGTGTAGCCCAAACATCACCTGATGTAACTTACCATATTTAACGAGAAATATAAGCCTTAATGCCTAGAAATTAGTCAAATGTCTATAGCAGATCTTTAAAAATTCAAACAAATGTTATATTATTGTCTTGCAATCCTGCCTTTCACTTTATTTGAGTCACACATGTGTTGACATGCTGGGCATATTTTAATTGGTTGAAATTTTTTCACAGCAAGTTTTGTATAGCACTTAATTTGAGACCGATATTGTAGATCATACTAGCATTTCAGGTGACACTTGGTTTGAACACATGAGAATTTAGTCACTGTTTATTTTCCTTCCACAGAAAACAGCTAAAAAAAATTTCTAACATGTAATTGTATATATATATATGTATATAGCAGAGTTTTTTCAGATGTACAAAACAATAGAATCTACAGATGTGAGCGATTATTTGAGCAATTAGTTGTTATGAAATGTTCAGTGTAGAATGGTTATTGTCAGCCATCATGTCGGCTCAGAACTATACTAAATATGTTATCTGTAGTTTATGGAGCCATGTGGAATTTATCATGTATTTATGGTAGTGCCCTGGTAAATTGTCTGCTCTAGGGCCCTCAAATTTTTAAGGCTGGATCGACTTAATTATAAGTTAGTCATTTTAGGTGTATGCAAACAGGTTGATATCAGAATCAAAATGTGTACATGTATGATGATTTAAAGAAATGAGACAAAATGCAAACCTGATTCATTTTTCAGAGATTGATAATGAAATTAAAAGACAAAAATAAGTTATCAAAAAACTATGGTCTAGTTGGGAAATAAGATGTAGATATATCCGGAAGAACATTGTTTTCAAATGAAAATATACTGCAAGAGTGATTTGAAGCAATATTATAATTTTATTCTATCCTCAAAAAAAAAACACCAAAAAATCAAATTTTTACAGTACAACCAAAATCATCATCCATTGGTAGAGTAGGGGTGGACCTGTTACATAAATTGAGATGCCTTATAATCAAGCAGTGGCTAGAGCAGGCTGATTAATTTCTTTTTTTTTCTCGAGCAAACAGAGGAACAAAATCTTAAAAATCATACTGTACTAATATAAAATATGGAAATGTCAGAGAGTGTTTTTTTGCAAACTAAAACTAAATACAAATATATCTGTAAATCTGATGTTATAACAATATACATATATTTGTTATAGCAAAATAAAAAAAAATGCAAACTTAAAGTTACATTTACAAAGTTGTATTTTCTGTAAGCTGATGAAGCTATCAAAAATGAATTCCTGATAGAAAAGTTGGAACATTAAGGACTGTGTTGACCCAGAGTGACCTCCTAGATACAGCTGGCCTGTATGGGGGCAACAGTGACATATTGATTGTTTTCAAGGCTGATAGCACCAATACAGCCACCATTTATCTGGTGTGCTGGTTAATTAATCAGATTTCTCGGTAATTTATCTCGATCAATTAATGTGGTGTTTACATTAAAGCTTTAATAGCCATGTATACTGTACATTGTCAAACTTCAGCATGTTTTTTGTAGAGCTGAAACAGAATCCATTACAATATACAGTTTACTTCCAGTTAGACTGGCCCTGTCTCTAAAATATCAAAATGCGACTGATTCTAGAATTTCAAACTATGTGGAAATAATCTAGTATTATAATTCAGCAGGCAGCTTTGCGGCTGGTGGCATTACATGTGTCTTTCCATAGTTTGGTAATCTGAAGTAAAGTATCTTAAAATGCTTTAAAGTAAGTCAATCATTGTTCCATAATTTTAACAATAACATCTAGTGTATTGATTATGGATGCAGTTTTGTTTGCTGCACATAAATACTTCTTTAAACAAATATTGTGGGAAAATTCTTTGTTTATATATTAACTGTAACATAAAACATAGTTTTGTTATGAATAACCGGAAGTATAATATCCCTGTGTGTATTACAACTTAAAGTGAGGACATCGGGTCAGGAGGCCCATTGTGTCACCATTCAGGTGTCCATTTATAAAAAAAAAGGTGAGGACATCGGGTCAGGAGGCCAAAGGTCATCATTCATGAGGTCCATTTATAAATCCATGATTTGCTTACATGAGTAATGATGTAACGAAATAACTCAGAACATTTTTCAATGGTTAGTTCTGCTGTTGAAAATGTCAAACAAGTTGAACTTTGCACCATTTACATCAAAATGCAGATTAATACAAACAGTTTTTAACTTTGGTTTTGTAAAAGATAACCAAATGGTTGTTCTCACATAAATGTGGAATGTGAGGGGTCCAGGTAGTTATCTAAGGATGAAATGTGATGTAATGGTTTTGGCAGACAGTACTGTGAAGGAAGGAAGAACCCCCACAGACGAGATACACCAGTCAATGTTTCAGTTATCAATCAGACATAGGAGTCTTGTTATCTCTGTACAGGACAACAAGAGTCACTATTATGCTGTGGGATACATATTAATATTACCACAGATTATAATATTTATGAATGAAGTTCCTCTTGAAGCAAAATGTTGGAGCATAATATGTAAAAGGATGAAGTGTGTATGAAGTGTGATCTCACAGCAGGAGACCCTTTAACACAATATTACACACATTTTTTTTTTTTTTTTTACAAAATTTCTGACAGATTCGTTTACACTGGATGGTGCACTGTCCAAAAGGCACTGCAATTTAAAAGCAATAAAGTCAATGAGAGAATTACTAGTGAGTTTTAGGTTACAGGGGGACCACACAAGAAACCTTAATGTGCATTGTACATCAATGTGCATCAGATGTAGATGTGGGTCACATTATCCAATACACCATGTGCATCTAATACCTCTCTGTCTTAGGTCAGTTCCCTCTGATCTTGTGTATGGGAGACCAGTACTATTATGTTACAAGTCAGATATAATATGGGAAAATTCCTTAGTTTTTAGTCCTATTCAAATAACCTCTGGTCTTGGTACGTTGGTGTCCATTCCTGCCTTCGACTGTCAATAAACAATTCCTGTTATCACTATTTCTCAGAATTTTTTATATTAAATTTTTCATATTTCATAGGTATAGATTCCACTTGATCTCTAGTTGTACCAAGATCACTCTTGGATTTCTTATAAGCCCACCATCATCAGGTTCCATTTGTTCTTGTTATCAGATTATTAAGAGGAAAATAAGAAAGAAGGCAAAAGTAAAGAGGATCAGTCTGACATAGAACCAATAAAGATCATTCAATGATGGTGCCAAGATCCCTCTAGTAATGTAATATAATAGTACTGGTCTGCCATGCATAAGATCGGAGGGAACTGACCTAAGCCAGAGATTTATTAGATGCAGATCCCTCTGGGATCTTTGCTTAGTGATGTCTCTACCAATTGTGTTAAAAAATAGCCAAGATTCAAAGTGGAAACTTGCAAACTCTGACAGATGCTTTACCAAGTTTAAGCAATTTGATCATAGCAATACATGTATATGGAAATTGACGATGTCCACACTTCCTTGAGTTTCATAATTAAGTTTTTACATCCAAAGAGATTTACAACCCCAGATTGAATCCCCTCACCAAATACATGCATTATAGCAACATGAATTGGTCACCTGTACCAGTTTGTCACCACAGGGACCTGACACAAATTTTCAACCTGCAGTTAGGAATTCATGCCAAGTCCCTATTTTTTTCATGACAGATCATCATACGTAATGGACAGAGAGCGTGGATATCCACCCTATAAATTGTCACCAGTCATCAACCCAATAGAGATAACCTTAAGAAATTAGTATTCATTGATATGTATCAATGTAAATTAAATTACTTTATTTATCTGACATCAAGACATTCCATTAAAAACAGGTTTATTTTTGGAGTATAGATATAACTATTAAGCGGCTCAACACACCAGTTTCTGTTATATAGTACCCTAGTGCAGAAGTACTGTAACAATTGACAGTGAGGCATACATTTAAGTTCCCAGATACTTAAGCTTTACAAACTTAATCTCTCTTCAGTTCTGTAATCATACTGAACATCCGACCACTTCGTTTTCCCCGTGTTATATAGGATGTAAGCCATTTGTTTATCTTCCTTATTCATATGTGTCAACAATTAGGAATATTACACCAGTGTCGGGTCACTATGAAGTAAGTACTTATCTTGTGGTTGTATATTACATTGGTCCTAGTAAGGATATGGGATTAGGATTGAAATAATCAGGTAAATTAGTGTTTTTATTATCATTTTGAAATGACACAAATTGTTATTATTGGTACAGTATTTGTTTTACATGAGGTAGGTTGAGATGAGGAACTTGTGGTCTAACTAAAAATGTATCAGAAAGTACTAAATTGATTTAATTTGTTGCAAAAAGCAAATGTAGGCATAATGGTGCTGATTTCATGAATAAAAAACCCCAAAATACTAGCTCTAAATAGGAACATTTTTACTCTGTGGGACACAGCCAGAATTCCAGTTATCATATTTATCCTCAAATAAGCCCCTGCTTGCAAAAAGCCCCCTTCATCATTTAATGAATAATAATCTAAAGAGTGAACTAAGCTAGCCCTCGTCAAACATCAATACTGAACATTTACACTGGAGGAGGGGGCTTATATGAGGATTACGGTATGGTGATAATCCTAGTGTGCCAATAATTTGGCATTGCCATGCTTTCACAAGGACACAAACAAGAACATACCACAGCCTCCCAGGACATCCACACAGAGGAGGCTGCAGTCCTTGAATAATCATAGATTTTGATAGGACTTTAAGATATGAACAGGTTTAATTTATAACAAGACAATTGTGTTAATTGCTTGATAATTATGGTATATTGAAATCTTGTCATCCTTACAGAAATCAGATTTTTGTCGTTATTTTAGAAATTTTGATTTCTCTACAAGGATCTTCTAGGGCTCTATTACAGAATTCAAGAGATAGAGAAATGAAATCAATGTAATAGAGAAATGAAATGTAAGTCAACTAATATACAGAATATGTGGCACTGAGGACTTAAAATAGCAAAGTAGAATTTGAACTATGCATTACGTACATTGTGTAATTGTTTGCATGTACTCTTAGATGTGGCAATCCTATGACATTTCAAACAGAATTTTATACAAAAAGTACCGGAGGTACAATGTGTGATTAGTGTACAGATAGATAGCCCTATCTCAGGTGTGTGCAACAAACCTGATCCATCTTCATTTGATGTAAACAACTCTTCTAGGGCGACATGATCCCATCACACCTACACTGACCTCGAGCCGGATATTTAAATACCAACTACTCTGTAGGATTGGTGATCACAAAATTAGTATAAAAGGGACTTGATAAGTTTTACAGAGAAAAATTCGAATTATTCCTGTTAAAGATTTGGGATGATGTTGACAGATTATGTTGACAGATTATGTTTGTGTGTGAAAACAATCAGGTTGGATATATTAACAAATTCATAATTAGTGTTTTAATAACAGGAAAATATCTGAAAATTATGAAGTGATACAGTAGTAAAATATCTGCCTTGGAATCCTATAACTTGTTTATTTTTCTTCGTTTTAAGGCAAAGTCTTCTCAATGCGGTATGCCCCAGAGGCTTATAGATATGTTTTATTAGACATACTCTACAGATTTTATCACAGATCAATGTCTTCATTTGCTGCTTAAATCAGAGTGATGACTTTGTTTATTTTAAAGGATAATGTTTCTGTAGGTTTATGAAAACATTGTGTATATAAAATTTGATTTAATTTAAACAATGTCAAGTGTATTGTAAATGTCAATACTGGTTTTAAAGAAATAATATAGAATGTAATGTATTAAGAGATTATTTGATTTAAAAAAATTATTTATGCCATTTCTACACATATTGTAGACTTGACTGATATCTATCAATTTGCTTTATGGTTAATCTTATCTTCCTTTATGTACTTTACTTATCTCCCTTTGTAACTGACTTATCATTGTCCTTTGTGTACTTGCAGGTTTGGCCAGGTAGTATGATGGAAGAGCAGGATGACCATATATTAAACGCAGAGCTGATGCCGATTAGCCAAGATGAAGATGATGCCGCGTGTTCTCCTGTTGCTGTTTACGTTGTCAGCCATGACGATGGTGTTTATCGCCAAGTGTGGGCTGTACATAGACTCTCAGGTGGATCCCAGAGACAGGTCCCAGCAACAGACCCTCAAAACACGCGAACTCTTCAGTGCTGTTATCGAGGAAAACGAGAAACGCCACCAGGCCAAAGTTGAAGAACTTGAGGCTAGAATACAATCTTTAAAAGCTTCCCTTGTAGAAGAGAGATGGCAGAATCAAAATTTAACAAAACGGGTGCATATTCTGGAGGGAGAAAATGAAACAGTTAGAAATATATCGTTTTCAACTGCAAATGGTACAAGTTTTGCCAATTTTATGAAGCAGAATTTACAAACTGCAGAGATACTTCATGGGGTGGAAATGAAATCAGAATATGAAGTGTTCTCTTTTAATAGGTTTACTATAAATCGTATATTTATGGTGGATCCGGGGCTGGGGAAGCGTGTGGTGGAGAAACCTATTGGGTTTAAGAAGAAGGATCTCTTGGAGGTTATATCATTTGGTGTGTCTGCATTAAATAAGGAAAAGAGTCCAACTGCTCTGAGGAAATATACAGCTAGTGATTTCATTGAGGGTGTGTTTCGGACAGAACCAACCACTGGTACCCACTACGAGTTGTTTTACAGAAATATTGACACATCTGGAAGTGGTCAGTACTCCAAGGTCATAGTGATGCGACCTTTTGGACCTTTGATTCCGGTCAAATCTGACTCTATCAGCACACGACAGAGCTGGATCAACATGATTTTGCCTCTAAAGGGAAGGGTTGACTCCTTTGAACTCTTTATGCGACATTTTACAGAGACATGCATCATGAAGGATGAGAAAGTCTTCCTGACCATTGTCTACTTTGGCCGGGAAGGCTTAGAACAAGTCCAAAAAATTGTAGCATCTACCATGGCCCAATTTGATTTTAAAAACATAAAAATTGTGAATTTGGATGAGAAATTTTCTCGTGGACGTGGACTGCAAATTGGTGCTTTAGATTGGAAAGGTGGAGATGTTGTGTTGTTTATGTGTGACGTTGATATAGTATTCACAGTTGACTTCCTCGAACGATGTCGGCTCAACACAGAGCGGAGAAAACGGGTCTATTACCCTATTGTGTTCAGTTTATATAACCCACATGTTGTGTATTCACTTCACGATCAAATTATCCCCCCTGAAAAGGACCAACTCATGATATCAAAACAAACTGGCTTTTGGCGGGACTTCGGTTATGGAATGACTTGTCAATTCCGTTCAGATTTCATGAAGATCAAAGGTTTTGATGAACATATTACTGGATGGGGAGGAGAGGATGTGGCCTTATACAAGAAATATGTACGTAGTGAGTACATTGTGGTACGAGCTACAGATCCTGGGATATTTCACTTATGGCATGAGAAAGTGTGTGATCCAAACCTTAGTTCTGACCAGTATCAGGGCTGTATCAGGTCCAAGGCCCTGAATGAGGCATCTCATGCTCAGCTTGGTCTTTTGGCCTTTAAGGATGAGGTGGATATTCACCGTGGTTATAAACGAAGAATGGGGGAACGGGTCTCCTCATATCTGTCTAAACAAAAGTGATTTTTTTTCTCTAAAATATGAAATTCTATAATTTTCATGCTCATCTTATAACCAACAGTGTTTTTATCTGTTGAGGTTTGTCTCGCTCTGGAATAATGGATAATGACTGATGCTTTGAATTCAGCTACAAAACTTCTTCATTTGGTTAGTTAGATTAAAGATTTAAATGAGAATGGTTGATATGGTGGGTAATGTGACATTGTATCAAATCTGTTACCATTTTAATAGCTTAATTAATGACATCTATTTTTCATAATAATTTTGCATTTGGAAAATAATTTGCAAGAATTTTGTCATCAAAATATGTTTTATTCATAAAAATTCTGTGTATTCAAATTTTGCAACTTCTTTTTAAGTTTTTACATGGGAAATCATTGTTTGTATTTAAATTCTGTTCATTTGCATATATTAAGAGGCAGCTGGATTTTAAATGGTACAATGCAATTTGCATTGTGGATTGCCTAATTGATATTATTTACTGTAAATGGGGTCAGAATTCCTTCGAGCCTCACAATTTTCATTATCATAATAGTTAGTGGTCCTTTAAGTTGATCTACACTACTTGAGGACAAAGTTTAGTTGGTCGAGTTGTTTAATACATCATCATTTTTGTTTTACTGAGGAACCTTGTTAGTCTGTTAGTAGTTCCATTATGAAAAAAGTTTTCTTAAGAAATGAATTGAGAATATCAAAATTATTTCCCATTTTAGATCCAGTTATTTTTATGAAATAAATTTCAATGTTTAATTTAATAATAATGTTGTATATAAGAAAATGGATTTAGAAAAAAATTCAGCAATTGAAAACGGATTGTTTTATTATATTTCTGATTAGGACACCAAAGCTCATATTACATGTCCAAAAAGAGTCATTTCAGTACACCACATAATGGTCTCAAAGAGTAACAAAACAAATTTTACACACAGGAACAAGGTCTAGTTGATTTAAGCTTGATTTACAAGGTTCTTCTGTACAATAAACAATTTGACCATTACCTTTTTTACAATAGCTCTCAGTGCATTAGTAATTTACGAAAACAAAGTAGCATTAGAATCAAAATCTTCCTCTATTTGACCTGTATTTATGTGATAAATCTTAAGTGCTATGTATATAACAGTGATTGATTGGTTGTATTTTGACCAATTAGAATTATGTTTAAAACTTTCATATTTAATGTCTATTTGTCCTTAATTGCCATGTTTATAAGTCCCAGATCAAATGATATTTATGGAAATTTAAACATTCCATGTCATTTCTGTACTGTCAACTCAACAATACAGTTCTATTATCAATTAGCAATGACCCTCTAAACAATTGACAAATCAGCATTGACTTCACATATACTTGACCAATCAACACAGACTTTACAACAGTGCTTGGTCTGTTCATTAGTTTTTCATATTAATCATTCTATGTTTACTGTTTCAGTGACATTTGATTATTTGATATTGGAACTGTTGCATTTGACCTCAATATAGTGACTACCTGTGTATGAAATTGTTATGGCATGTTGGAACCTGTCAATTATGACCATACTTTTTTTTATAATTTTATCATGACAACTTAACATGTTTATCTGACAAAAAGCCTGGTACAAGGTAGACACAGCTAGGTCTTGTGTATGATGGCATGTGAACACTTTGTATTCTGAATCCATTACTATTGACCTGTGATACTTAACTTTTAGATCCGGCCTATAACGACCACCTCTATATGATGAAACCTGGCTAATCTGAATTCCCTTTTATTGTTAGATCTCAGCCTACCTAAATTCTTGACTTGGCCTGCAGGATCATGAAAAAAATTGAAAATTAAGGTTTTGCTTAGCCGATCATGCAGGGCCTCGTGTTACATTATCTGTTATTGGCTAAGTCAAAACTTAGACAATTTTAAACTGAACTTAGACAATTTTAAACTGAAGTTTGTCTCATGATCTTGGAACCAAATCCAACAATGCATGGAATTAAATAAAATTTGAAGTGAAACCTGTGATATAAATACATTTTAAGAGTTTGCTTCCTCTTGGCTGTATGTAGATAGGTCACCATCTTTCCCCTTCCAGCCCTGCTGATGAAGGCTGCTATAGACATGTCATAATTGGTACTACAGAGACATGTACCTTGTTCTAGATCATGCAATGTATTAGTTCAAGCCATTTGTGTACAAGGTTACAGAATCAGTTTGTTAGTACTGATTCTCCTTCATTGGTTTCTATGTATAAATGCATGTATATGGTTCATATATACTAGTTCAGATGCGTGTCCATGTGTTTTAGCTCAGGTGTTCTAGCTCTTAACCAAATACTTTCATCCAGTCTTCGGTTCACATGGCCTTTAGAAGTTCATGAGTACTAGTCCACACCTTCATGTATATGCTAGTTGATAGTTGTCGACATAAATGCATGCCAAGGAAAGCATTAGTATGAGATTGTACACATGCCTTAGAGAGATAGAGAGAAATAGAGAGAGAGATGAGTAAATGGATGACACCTGTTTTGGAGAATTGTAATTGAAACTGCGTGATTGTAATTAATGTAAGTGGATAAAACAATGTTTTTTTTTACAATGTAAGCATTTTTGATGATTTTTGACGAGAGCAATTTTGATTTGTTATTTTAGAAAAAAATAAAAGTAGAACGAATCCTTGTTTCATCTTATCTGTGGAATAACTAATACTGATTACCTCAAAATCAACAAATGAAACCAAAATGTGATGGATACGAAGGAAGCTTTTCATAAAGGTATGTTATTATAGTGCTATAAACGTAAACAATGGGAAAGGTTTGTGGATCATCCATATTAATGATTTATTATTAGTAATGATGTAAGAAGACAATATAAAAATAATAGATGCAAATTCAATTATTTACATGTATACATTTCTGAAGCCTTATGTAATGACCTGTTATGATAAAAAGTAAACTTCTAGACGGATCTCATTAAGGCCAAGGGCAGTGAGTGCAAGAACAGATTTAATTTATACCATAATTAGAACTGATTTGTCTGTTAGCTGGATTATACTTTTGACAAGGTTAGCTGGTGTAAACATGCTGCTCAGTCCTGGGATGTACTTGGTTAGAAAGGTCAGCTTTTATCTGGAAAATAAATCTCCTTAGACTTTGAATAAGCGCTAATTAAGTATTTTTCACCCAAAAACTTCTGGTTGCAATAAGGAGACCTTATCTAGAAGGGGAATATGTCAACTTCAATAGTAAATGAATGGGTAGGGGAGGAGTGGAGTTCCTCCGTAATAGAAGGGAGGGGGAATGAAGTGAAGGAGTAAAGAGGGGAGTTCTGATATGGGAGTGATAGTGCTACCAGGGGTTATGTAATCCTTAGGATGTAAAGGGTCTATAACAAGGAGGGGGCTAAATAATATGTTACGCCCTCAATTTCATAGGAATGACAAACAGATTAAATTGAAATATTTGAATGAAGTGCGTTAGTTCACATATAAAGACGATAGAAATCCAAATAAATACAAAATAAATCGAATTCAGTTTGAGTTTCATCACTTCAGTTGAATGTTAGGTTGGACACCTTGTCCACTATTGCGACAGATGTTTGAAGGTCATAGTTGGTTAATAAGGAGTCGTCTACCGTTTGATATGGGAAATCTATATTAGTAACATGTTTTCTTGTAACGAACTATTTCAATGTTACATTTCCAACATCTTACTTTATCAAGAACAAGACAAACATTTTAATTTTTCAATGCATACCGTACCGATAATATGTCTTTGTTAGGCTACATACAATCACAGAAACTATCAGGATCGTGAGGACCACCAAATCACAGAAACTATCAGGATCGTGAGGACCATAAAATCACAGAAACTGTCAGGATCGTGAGTACCACAGAATCACAGAAACTATCAGGATCGTGAGGACCACAGAATCACAGAAACTATCAGGATCGTGAGTACCACAGAATCACAGAAACTATCAGGATCGTGAGGACCATAAAATCACAGAAACTATCAGGATCGTGAGGACCATGAAATCACAGAAACTATCAGGATCGTGAGGACCATGAAATCACAGAAACTATCAGAATCGTGAGTACCACAGAATCACAGAAACTATCAGGATCGTGAGGACCATAAAATCACAGAAACTATCGGGATCGTGGGGACCACAGAATCACAGAAACTATCAGGATCGTGAGGACCACAGAATCACAGAAACTATCGGGATCGTGAGGACCACAGAATCACAAAAACTATCAGGATCGTGAGGACAACAGGTTCACGGAAACTATCAGGACCGCGAGGACCACAGAATCACAGAAACTATCAGGATCGAGAGGACCATAAAATCACAGAAACTATCAGGATCGTGAGGACCATGAAATCACAGAAACTATCAGAATCGTGAGGACCATAAAATCACAGAAACTATCAGGATCGTGAGGACCATGAAATCACAGGAACTATCATGATCGTGAGGACAACAGGTTCACGGAAACTATCAGGATCGTGAGGACCATGAAATCACAGAAACTATCAGGATCGTGAGGACCATGAAATCACAGAAACTATCAGGATCGTGAGGACCATAAAATCACAGAAACTATCAGAATCGTGAGGACCATGAAATCACAGAAACTACATGGGTCGTTGTCAGGACTATGAAATGGTTTCATATTTTAAGATTACAATTTCGCAATGAGCACAAAATAAATAGATTAACTAAGCTAGGTGATACCAAGAACGGCAGATGCCTAGACTTAACATGGATATGATAGGAAGATTTCCATTCCTTCTATGCTGTTTGTGACAGACAGGGATGACACACAAAACTGGAGGGCGCTGATGTGCAAAGCTTTCATGGACGAAATAATGCATGGATCCTAGCTGCATTGGTAAATACTTAGTGAACGAATTAGCGAGGCAGCACCACAGAATGTCTACAGCTCAACATATCCCAAAAAGGGAAGCCTCGACCGTAGTTAAAATCAACATGACAGATAATTGACAAAGGCATGATCATCAGCTGGAATGGCATGAACAGTTGTTGGTTACATACACCTACGTACACAAAAGGTTTTACCTTGATGTAGGTTAAATCAGGTTACCAGAACAGTTTATAACATTGGTGTACCAATGTGAACTTCTCCCCTCAAACTTGGCCCTGAACTTGAGTGAAGCACTCAGAAAGATATTAAGTAAATCCTCTGGTAGATAGCTAGTAATACCACAAAGCTGCACAAGCATCGGTTTCTACATCATATCAGTCATCACTTCCCACCAAATATAATCATTTGGCGAAGAATCCAACTTGTCCTAAGAAAAACCATGGTGATTTTTCCTTTTGACGTCTCTCTGAACCTTCTACGCTGATTCAAGGTAGAAGTTGGGAGATGGCACATACAACGAGAGATGATATCTAGTCTATGGACTAAGGAATGGGACTTTATCATAAAAGAAAATTAATTATCTCTAGATGTACTTGATGTAATGTGTCTTGTGTATTTACTACGTTTACGTACAATGATTTTTCTATCAATGCCTCTTTCCAATAGGCCGAGAAGATTTTATCTCGGTAATACTGTAAACACTGTAGCACTGTAGATACAGATATGGGATGAGATTAAGTAGACACTTCCGAGGCCAGGTCCCAACTTCAATCTAGTCGAGGTTTAGACTCACTTGGTCTGTAAGTAGCACGCATCAGTGATGAAGAGAGCTGATAGGGTTACGTAAACCATATTGAAACCCTTATGTAATTGAGATAATGAATGTTGTAGTGATATCCTAGTGATGTGCCTCTAGTATTATATATACATCAGAAAGAGGAAATGTAAAACTATAGTCAACACTTTTTTTTTTACAAATTTTGTCCGGTGTAACGTTGAAACTGGACCCCGATTGAAAATTGACCCTCCTAGGTCTATTTTCAATGTTGAATTTGGGCCCGGAATGCCATTGAAAATGGGTCGTGTCGTTGAAATATGACAGCATCTAAAGTCAACTCTCAACGGATGGTCTGTGAAAATTGACTCATGAAAATTGACTGTTGAACTTGACATAAAATGCACGGGCTCTTTGATCGCCTTTCTCCATGTAAGCGCTCTTTTCTGAGTAGGTATTGGAATTACTTGAGCTACCAATTCATCGTCCTATAGTAATGTATTGTCCGTTCGTCCGCATATTTTGTTTCAACGAATAATTTTGATATTGTTTAAGCATACTCTCGATATTCTGACTTAGTTGTTAATACGGGAGTTTCGAGATAGTGGAAATGACGTAAAATTACGCGGTTTGAGTACGATATTCCCATCAAAATATGACGTCACAATCACTGGATGGTGGGACAATCCGGGTGAATCGTACTCAAGCCGCGTGATTTTACGTCATTTCCACAATCTCGAAACTCTTGTATTGTTTGCTGTAAACGCTCGTTGTTTATGACCTTGGAACCATGTGATTGGTCCTCAAACTTCCTATTGTATATGTCAACAATATTCGAATGTCGTGTCCTGGCATTCCATTTGATATACAGGCTTCTGCAATCTCTAATAGTCCAATGTATTCCCATCATCTGTTGTTTTTACATCGATTTTTTGACATCAGAAATCAAGAATTCATTTTGATTTCTTGATATTAAAATTTAATCGATTTTTCGAGAGCAAACCTTTGTTTTGATATATAAAAAGAACATCTGTCTGATATCAAAACATATTTTAGATACATGTACCAGAAAACGGCAATGCATATACTTTAGTCTATTCTGAAACCGGACACAACATTGATTTGGCTAGATTATCCTTTCATAAACCCTCAATGTTACTAGGAAGTCATATTTAACGAGATGTAACTATAGAACACTGACATATCAGAATGGACCCCTTAATGTGGCCGCTTATGTCCCCCATAGTCACGAAATACGAAATGTTGAATGTCGTATGTCAAGCTGCACGACATTCAAAATCTGAATGTCGTATGTCGTGCTACACAAAATTCAAATATGAATGTTGAATGTCGTATGTCAAGCTGCATGACATGCAAACGTTCCTTCGTTGTCTACCGAAAATATCTTGACCATGTTTCACGGAAATGATATCGATAAATGAATAGCTTATCGCTAGACCTTATCACTTACATTCACGACAATGCGACATGTATACATAATGATCATTAGCGTAAAAAGTAATGCAAACCAGTTCATAATAATGAATTATTGTCTTATATAGCATCAATCTGTCTCGCCACATCCGCAAAACGATGGCATCAATTGAGTATTGCGGACCATTCGTAACATCGAAGAGTTTAGTTAGTTATAAATTTTTAACGTCCCTATGATAATGAGGGCAGACATCGACATGGGCGTTTTCCCAAACATTAGAAACACTTTCATTTCTCCATATATTAACCAGCTTTTGCTTTTGATTTTGTGCAGCATCTCCTCCCGATTGTTATAATCTTTAAACGCCCATTTCAAATCCACGATCTGACTATCGCTATCTAGATTTTCAAAATGTGTAGTACAGTGTTGTCGAAGCGGAACTATCATACTCGTCCAAGGACTTGTTGGGTTCGCAAATGAACTTCAAATGCATATTTTGTTCACGAAGTTGATCATTTAGGACGATAATAAAAGATGTGTGCTTTTTATCCCAGTACAAAGGGACTGCTGGTCTGACCTGTTTCCTGTGAACATCATCAAGCCATTTCATATTTCCTGATCTCTAACACACACAGCCCGCTATGTAAATATTATGTTCGTGGCATCGTTAACACATTCCGGTAAACATTCGTTTGATTCCCCGAAATAATAAACACGGGAGACTTTTGATGGAGACACCGAGTTTACATTATTGACCTGTTACAGGATCAGGGGTTTGGAACCTAAACTGTGTCTTGTCATATAGGACTTCAACTTTATCACACGAACACGTTCAAATGCATGGCATTACAGTGTCTTTGATTTAACGAGGAGTGAAATTTTTAGAAAAGAATCGGAAGAAAATGGACATATCATTTTCAGAACGCGTACCTTTCAGTAATGCCTATGCATCTCGGAGACTCACGAAAGATGTCGTCATCAAGACGAGTGGTAACAATGAAAAAAATACAGTATGCTACAACTATTACTGAGCAACATTCTCCCTTTGTCAGGGAAATAAATGATATATACATAAAATAAATCAAAAACAAGTTACACTAGACTATACCCATGTTTTTGTAAACACTGATTATCTTCGCAGGTGTTGGTACTATTGATGATCAGGTCACTGTAGGTGAACACGTACTGTAATATAGATAACACATACAGAATCATAACTTGCCCTGGCAGGCTGTTTTCACATTTATCAAACACAACCAATTGATCGACAAGGACCGCCGTCCACTCAGTAAGCCCATCTGTTGGGCAAGCGTCGTTAGAATGGTGACACGCGAAGATAAAGTTGAAATAAAATGTCATTGGTTGTAAAAAGTAATCGGTGGAAACCTAACTTCCCAAATCGCGTAATAAAAATCCCATTTTTTTCTGTCAGGTTTGGTAATTTATTTCGTTTTTATTTGTGAGATCCTGTGTTCCTGTTCATCGTGACGCCGGTATCAGTTGATGTGATGATTCACTCTCGAACGTTCCGACGCCTCTTTCCTTAGGTCCGGCGTGCTGATGTATAAAGGGCGGGACGGTCTTTCTAAAATAAGATATATTATGGCTTTTTCAGGTAATGAAGGAATTCCTTCCGATTGTTTCCTTTTCATTTCCGTAGCATTTGGTCTCTTAAATCATTTCTTTTGAAGTTTAGCAACATCAGCACTGTTTCTTCCTCATGGCGAAGGGAGTTCGAGTTATCTCCCTTCAATCTAGTTCAAATCTTTTTTTCATATAGTTAGTATATAATTTACCTCCGTGAAATTGATAACTTATTCCTTATTCCATTACTTACTTATTCGATTCCATCATTACATATTCGTTACTTACTCCCTATTCCTTATTTCATTCAGGAAGAATTGAATATAATGTTCGAAGAGGTAATGGGAACGTTTAATGATAAGTATAGAACAATTTGAAGTGCTAATTAGTAAAGGAGAAGCGAATATGTAATGATGGAATCGAATAAGTAATGAGAGAATCGAATAAGTAATGAGAGAATCGAATAAGTAATGGGGGAATTGAACAAGTAATAAGGTATGGATACGGAATGGAATGGTGGACTGGATTATGGGAACGTTTAATTATAAGTTTTAAACCATTTGAAGTGTTAATTAGTAAAGTGGAAACGAATATGTAATGATGGAATCGAATAGGTAATGGAATAAGGAATCAACTTCACGGAGGTATATGATTTATATAGCTGTAAACATGATTTCTCAAGTATTTGTTAAAGACATGAACATCTACTAGTTCTCCATTTGTAACATTATTTCGTGAACTATGCAACACAAAAAAACCAGAAACAACAACGTAAAATAACAAACAAACAAAATGTTTTGTTTAATTTCTTAATTCTTTAAAATGATGACACTGAAGAGAAGAAGAGAATGGCGATAAAATGACGACCTTGTTGCTGTTGACTTTATCAAGCGGGTTCAGTTGTCTTGTTGAAGGACCACGAATGTCCGTATCTGCATAGGGGTCAACGTAATAGTGGTATTGTCTACTCGGAGAGTATTGTCCGTCGATTTCGCAGTATCTAAGTAGAAAGTACATTGAATAGTAGCATCTTATTCTTCTTAATGACCCCTCAAGGAGGAAGACATGTTGTTAATAACGTAATGCATATTTCGAAAAAATAAGGTATTAAGGCTGACTACGTAAATAGGATTTATCGTCAGTACCTCCTTCTGTTGTATTTTAACATTCACAACATCATTATACAACAACTGTTAGCACCTTTAATATAAAGTAAGGAATATAACAGTACATCCCGAAAAATTAACTACACCATGCAGCTGACATCATATTATTGGAATCGGGTTTGTGCAGTTTGTGTTCCACCTTGATCAATTTTGGAAGTTTTAAGGATCTGAGAATATTCTTCCGAGTTGTACACGAGCTTAGTGACATACTTTTAAACAGTAGATGTATTGGAGAACATTAGACGGTTTAATTGCCATATGATTTATACAGTTTGGATTACTAGAATTCAATGCCTACCTTGTTTGTTGACAATGATATCCCAGCCCATTCTCCGTAACTCTGACAAGGGTAGGTTGGCTCCTAACGTCACCTCACTTACGATATGGATGCCGAACTTGAAGAACTGATTCTGGAATCAAAATGTGAAATTTGATTTGGTGACAGACACGCTAATTTATGTGTCATGTGTAGATTGCATGTTTTTCACGTGAACGTCATTTTACTATTTTATCGCCAATATATGAGAAGTTGTGCATGATGACCATGCTTTTTTACGGTAACATTATAATAACAATCTCAGCCGAGAAGCAGGACAGTCCTTGGATATTACTCTCGAATTAACACGTACCAACAATACTTTTACTATCTTAAATGGATAAATACTAGCTTACTCGATCAGTTCATATAGTTAAATACTTCAAAACTAAGCTCAGGACATGGATCAGTTTAAATAACCGATTTGTAAACCAAATGACTTGAATAGATGTTATAGTTATATTTTAGAAATCCAGACCAATTGTTTTCAATAGTGTCTGACCAATGCGACCAAATTCACGAATTGTTCGCTGTTTTGCAATCATCAAGATAAAAAAAAATTCGAATTAGAACAAAGGACACACTGAGACTATTATGCTGATTGTCAAATAAAATACATCAATCTGAACAGACAATTTATAGACATGTAGAAAACGTACTCAATGTTGCTAGTGGTACCCTATTAATCACACTACTTTACTACATTTTCAATGTAGAGATATGATTAGGGACATCGTACCAGATCGAGAGTAACAGGCTGGGAGAATACAGGGTCCTCGTCCACCTCATACAAGTGTTCCAGTCTCATGAGGAATCCCATATCCTCTATAGGATCCACCCCAGGTGTTCGCCACGTCTCCATGGTCAGTAGATGGACGTTTTCTGGCAAGGCTGTTTTCATTGCACTCCACTGAAGTAAGTGTAACAGTTTCAAGATTACTGAATGTTTCGTATATTTTGTCATCTTTTTATACGAAGTAGGAAGTGAAATATAATATACATATGTCCCGTTTATATGGGTCCATTTTGTCCAGAACCATGCAAGTATGGATGGCCTGACATAAAACAATGCAGTTTGAGTATTTTACCATTAACGAAAATAGATATTTTGACTTATTATATCCGCATATCTTTAATTATCGAATTTTGTTTTCGTATTTGAATATGCTGTACTTAATTATGATCACGTCAATTACAGTATATTTTCCCATAACATATGTATTCCCGATATGTTTGGGGCGAAATCTAGGCGAGATCGCTCTTCAGCTCTTGATATTTGACATCAACATACGCTTCTATCTCAATAAAAGTATTCATTTTATCATTTAGTTAATGTAATGGGTCCTCTAGAGATCTGGGTGGATTATCATAGGTCCCCTAGATATCTGGATGGCTTGTTATATGTCTTCTACAGATCTGGATGGCTTGTCATAGATCTCCTACAGATCTGGATGGCTTGTCATTGATCCCCTAGAGATCCGGATGGCATGCCATAGATCCCCTAGATATCTAGACGGGTTGTCATAGATCCCCTAGAGATCTAGATGGCGTGTCATAGGTCATCTAGAGATCTGAGTGGCGTGTGATTGGTCATCTAGAAATCTGGATGGCGTTTTAAACTAGTTTTCTCTACATTGGTAATCTCAATATGCTACTTCATTTTCATCAATAATACACCAGGTCCTTTTCCGGATATTGTTTTCTGTGATAAAACATGTACGATTCAGTAGCTCACTTGAACACCCCAGTTCTGTATCCACGTCTCCTGTTCGCCATTTCCAATCATAAAGGAGAGAGATGGCGCCATATACAACTGAAGAGCCAGGTCTCTGTGACACCTGGCCGACTTAGCTATGGTCTCGAGGAACACATAATGTTTTCCTGTCAAGAAACAAACATAATAAATATGATATATTTTAAAAACCACATAGCTTCATTTCCTTCTGATTGAAAAATCTTCACGACGCAAGAGTGATAAATTAATTACGGATTAACAAAATAGGATATATCTATTTTGTTCGTAGTAGACAAAGTACATATGTAATAAAAAGGATTGTGACGATATACATATATATTTACATTTTGGTGGCAAAACCACGAAGTAAAAAGATTTGCAGTCTTTGTGAGCATAATTGGCATCCAAAACGTGACATCAATCCATGCCGCGCATGAATATAATCATATAGCTCTATGAAAAAAAAAAAGCCTAGGACTACGTCGTTTTTTTTATATTAATTAAAAAGTATCAACATTTTTTTTATACAATATTGTTACACAAATAATAAAAATAATTGAACAGACTGTGCTTTTTTCGTATTATTTCAATGCATTTTTTGTTAGCCAATCTGTATGTGACAAATGAATTTTGAAAAAATAGGCTGTTCCATTTGTCGAACCCCATTGACGAAGTCGCTGAATATTGGCATTTTTTATGCTTACTCAATTTTAATTTTCAAAAATAGCAACAACAAAAATAGGTCTAGAATGTAAATATAAGCATTAAATTGTTTTTTTGTGTGTGTGTCTATGGTCGATACAGATGCCAGAGCTTTGCAAACAGTCGTGTCATATTGTGCTAGCGCCAAAGACACCAAAAAAAGACAGTTTAATCGTTAAATAGATTAATTTAATTGAAAAATAAATATAATTAAATCAATATAAAAGCTACTTTTGTTTAAATGTAAAACTAAAGTAGCGATTACATCGTTTGATGTTCGGTTGTTAAAATGCAACAAATGCCTTTTTTCGAGGCGGTCGAACAAATGATGCTTTTGAATGTATTTTTGGTAAATACTTAATATCCCTATAATGTGATGGTACCTCGTATGATTAGACCGCGCCCGTCTGAGCCAGTCTCATTCAGTGGTTCCCCTACTCCTCTATGGTCGTCAGCCAAGAGTCTACGGTGTACCTGCAGTATAGTGTGGACGAATTTAAGTTGTATCCCAGTACAGGCCATCTGTTTTCCATCGACAAGCGAAACGTATCATTGTATAAATTTCTCGTTTTTAATTTACATTAAAGACTCGTATAAACTGCCATGATTGGAATTTTGCTATACGTACCATCAATTCGAGGCTTCCTGGTCGCAGACTAGCACCACCTTGAGAGCGATCAGTCAGCACAGTGAATTGCATATTTCTTGCTTCGTCCTATATAAGGTTATAATATTTATTGAATGCAACACACTTCTTGATTGTTTTGAATCCTAATTTTCTTTTACTCTTCTTTAGCGCATATTTTTCTGTAAGGATATATTCTGGATTTTGTTCTCGTGTTATAACACTACGTGTGGTCGCTTATAGTTTGCGTTTTAAAAAACGATCATATAAAAGTAGAAATACCCGTATGAAGATTCTGCTGTTTACTGGGTAGTAGTTTCCCGCCACATTCTCAGTCGGGTTCAAAATCCAGGTGTCGCGATGATTGTACCTAGACCCAACACCAACAATAGGTTACCGTAATAAAACACTGTCTAAAACCAACATTTTTTTAATCCAACGAAAACGACTGTCGTTTATAACCGTATTTCAAAAATTATACAAACCTAAAAAAAAAAGTTGATATAACGAAGTTCATTTTGTAGTTCACTATTCTAAGGTTTAATCAAGAAACTGGAAAACGTGCTAGATATCTACCTTCTTTGTAGTATTTCTCTGCCGTTGGCGTCCGTGTAGAAAGTATCAAAGGAATTAAGGTTGGTAGAGAATCGAGATATCACTTCCTTACCGTAACCGTCACTGTTGTGGTAACGTGAACAATGAATTAAAATATGAATTAAACAACAAAGGGGAGATTACTATATTACAATTCGCCAATAGGTACACATGGAAGTGGTATCAATTCCCATACATGTGAATTCAATTCATTAATCATCAGTTTATAATCATTTCCAGTTTTTTTATATAATAAAGGTCAATCATATTCACGATCCTGCTAAAATTACAATGTACATGTAGTAACAATAGCTGGCAGACCTACTTTATAGGAATTGGGCCAATGGTCCACTCAAACTCGGCATACTTCTTCTTTTCATATAGTCTCACAACTTGTGACACCCAGGGACTGAACTGTTGGTGCACCTCTCGAACCATGGCGTCTCCCTGTTGATACAGGCACACAGGAGGAAAATATTTCGTCACCACATCACCGATATCATAAAACGTGTTTAACCATTCTCTGTAATATTTGATACTAATTGTCATGAACACTACCAAATTGAACATGTTAAGACCTCTTCCATCCAATTGATTAATCCGAAGTTTTCTGATATGGGCCGATTGATCATATACATTTTTGTAAAAGCCCGATGACAACACATCAGAAACGTTCGGACCACCGACCAATGTGTTGTGTTACAGAGGGTGTCATAGGAGATTTAAATGTTGTACGTACAGAAGGCAAACAGTAAAAACACTAACATTTTCTTTTTTTGATATATAAGTAGATATACGAAACCAATTTACTCAAACGATAAGTGGTTTACAACATATTTACTATTAAAACAACTTACCATGGTGACATACTCTTTAGTCCTGAGGGTAGTCTGTGAAAAGTTGTACGCCTGTGAGTTGTTAGGACGGAAGATGTAGGCTCCGGAGTTCTGGAAATCGTCCTTACTGTTATTACCGCTGTACCCGAGGTAGTACAGGTAATCCTGATTTAACCCTATCATCAACGAATCTTCCAGCTGCTGCATCTTTGTCAGTTTGCCTGTCACCCCATCGAATGTCAGGCTCAAATGCTGGAATGGTAGATTTTATTATTTATATGTTGCGTGATCAGCATATTTTTAAAAGCATTATTTTCTGAGGTAAGAAAATGTTTTTTGACCATAATTAAGTACTCGATATCAATTTATAGGATACGTTTTAACTGTATGCAACAGTTACAAGATGAAGAGTTTAATCTAGTTAGATAATGATAAACATAAATAAGTTGAATAATACATACTCAAAGGGTGATAACGTTAAGACAACTCACGGGGACAGGCTGGCACATATCCGAAATCTATGCTATCTTCAAAAAATGCTGTATGGTATACAATCATGAAATAAGTAGAGCGTAGAGGTATACTCAAAGTTTGCCTCATTCTTGGTCGACTTGATTTTTTTAATACGCGTCTGACAATTTTTTAACACATACGTTACCTCGTTTTTCAAAATAATGTCCTCTTTCGGTTCGGCTTCCTTGGTATTTGTCTCCTTTAAAGGAACGTCTTCTGCTGCTAAACCATCAGAAAAAAATATTTTGGAGAAAATGTATACATATATAATATTCTTTTGGCAATAAGACATAATTCGAAAACTAAATTTAATGATAACTTATGAAACTGTTACAAAAAAGGATGATATTCTCATCATAGTGAGAAGTTAGGTGCGTATGTTTTGTTAATTATAACATATTATGCCATGTGAACTAAAATCATACAGGGGACCTAAACAAAAATGTTGATTTCTTGATGTTGTGAAAAGATTTTGTTGCCGATTATTACCTTTACGTAGAACAAAGAATAGATAAAAGCCAAGGGGTGGAAGTGTCCCCCTAAACACCAAGTCATGGTCTGTCCTGGTTCCTTTCCGCTCAGGTATGTCTCGCGTAGCATTGGACACGGGGATAATCTGTAACAAATGAACGTAACATGATGTTGATTGTGATGGATGAAACAGAAAATAATTGTATCTATCAATTACATTTTAAAAATCTATTAAAATTTCCTTGAAAACAGAGAATATTGAACCTCATGAAAACAACAATGTTTATAAAGAACCCCGACATTAAATTTGACATCAATAAAACATTTTACAGGACGTTGTAGACATGTCAAATACAGCATTTCAAGGAGTAATGACTTGTTTCTCTAGAATTTCTGAATCTGTCGCGGTTTACAGAATATTCTTGTAAAATACTTAACATATATTTCTTGATAGCGGCACTGGTGATAATATTCAAGTAGTGTCAATACCAAGTGGAAGCGGGATAACTCGTATTAACAGCTGATCAAGACTGCCCATACTGTGTGCGCTTGGTTTTGTTTGTTTGTTTTTTGCTTTTGTGAGTGTGGTTGCGTGTGTGTATTTTTAATTTTGTTTTCAAAGTTAATGCCATCGCATCGATTAAAGCTAGATAGTGGTGTGAAGGAAGGCCCTGTCGTAAATAAAGGAAGTTAGGATAAGTAAAGAAACGGTTCCAAGAGTGTAAATGGGAGCAGTGTACCTTGGAGAGGACACAATATCTTATTTATATTTATAGTTTTGTCAAAACTCTTCGGGTCAAAATATCTTACCTGAGTAGGTATACGAGTCCCGTCCTTGTCTTCGACGTAGTAGTTTGTACCCAGGACTGGGATCCTGAAGTAAGTAAGGACCTCACGACCCAGGGGGTTATAGGCTAGAACCACAACCTGGCGAAACATATACACTACTGTAAGTAAAGTGTCATAAAGGAAAAGATGGGAAAGTGTTATACATTAGTATCATTGTCCCCTAATTTTAGACGCGATAAAAACAAAATAATGTATTGTACAATATATACTATAGAGATAAAATGTCACACTAGTATACCGTATCATAACTCTCCATCATCAAACACTTGCTGATGTTGAGTAGGGGACAGAAGTTCTGTTCCGGAGGCCCGAGTGAGGAGCCGACAGTCAGCATGTTACTGAACCCGACATTTAACACCATCTGTAAGGAACATAACACATTGTGTTATAAGTGTAATTAATATACAAATTATAGCAAGTGATATTACATAATAATTATCATTTATATTGTCAGCCTTTTAAAACATCTATCAAAACACCATGTGTAAGGAACATTATGTAGTGTACTTGATACACAAAGTATAGTATGATATGCTATGTAATAGTTATCACTTATCTTGTCAGACTTTTAAAGCATCTATCAAAACACCATCTTCCCAGTTTAAATACGTCACCCTGTTTCGAAATATGTACTTTAATGTATCCTTATTATTTGTTGGTGTTAAATCACACTGTCATATCCAACAAATATCTGGTAACATTAGTCAATAGAGCATCGGGGATATGAACCTACCTGACAGCCGCTGATTCCTCTCGCCAATCTCTGTGCGTAGTCGTTTGCTACATGCTGTTTTTCTGTACCACTTCATTACAACAGTAATAGAAATATGTTAACATATATGTGTATCTATGTAATAAAGTTTTGGTGAACCAGATATTCACATTCACCAAACCTGTTTTAATTCCAGACCAATTCGATCTCCGATAGAATCACCACGTCATAAATTCTTAGCATTTAAAATGATGATAAATATGGTCTCTAGATCTTTTTTTATGATTATAAAGTTGTGATAAAAAGCATTTAAAGAATAAAGGAAAAAATAGAATTTTCCATCAATCTATTACTTGCTTAAAGTCTTTTCTATATTGCAATGTGCTTTTGTCAGGCCTACTTACGAAATGGCATCGTGATGTTGAAGTACTGCCATCGCCTCTCCTACAAAATAACATAAGGTTATGGTACACTGTACAAAACTATTAACTTTTTTTTTTTATTGTTTTTGTTTTATGATTATGTAAATCAAAATGACTTTCTTAATATCTCTTCTCTGCAAATGCCAAATTACAAACAATATGTGGAAATATATTTCGTAATTCTTATATTTAAATTCAAAATAATGTATTTCTTACTTAAGGTGTTGACCTCTTGACCTCCATAAAATTCTAACGCAGCCACCTGCTTACACACCTGAAGAATACAATAGACACAGTTCGTTGAGTCATTGAGAAATATGAAGTCATTAAGAAACAGGAACCTTCTGTATTGGAATAAGGCATTATAATATATGTCAGTGACACATGAGCCAAATGGGGATTGTTCAAAAGACACACAAGACATTAGTACCATTCAACTCGAATAAGAATAAAACTGCGTCATACAAATGTTTCGTTCTTCTAAAATTCATCTGCGATGGCAATCGCCTAAATTGCTAGTACATAACAGGCGACTAACAAAACTCAAAATAAGTCGAATGTCATAGTAATGGGTAGTGTCATAGCCACATAATTCAATACGTTTCATAATTTTCAATATTGGATATCAAAATAACATCAAGCACGTGTTTGTACACGTGACATACAGGTTACGACAAACATCTGGGGCTGAAGTCTATCAGCTGTGTCTACTCAGGGGATTGTATACACAATGCATTGATATTTCCTACACTTGTTAGTAAACAGGAAATCTAACAACTCGAAGTTTCAGTTATAGCATCTCGAATCTGTGCCAAAAGGAAGTATTTGATAACTGATTGATTCAAGGATTTTCTTGGATATTCAGTTTATCTATCTATGGTCAAACGGAGTCATCTAACCCTCGCTCACTTGTTACTCTGCAGTGTTGTATATAACATTTTTCTTAAGAGGGATTGGGGTTCTGAAAATGCGTCATCGTCGATTAACTAGGTAATAATGTAAAGATAATATTTTTGAAAACAAATACAAACATAATATTCATTTTACCCTATATCTAATAGATTAACATTGAAGATATTATATACATAGAATAACTTTCAAAAGTGTTTATTAACTTATTAAATTCCGTCCCAGGGTTCGAATGTATTAACACAACACACATATTTCCGCTTTGGCTACTACATACAGAACGTCTGTCTTGCCGGACTTGGCGAGCTGAGTATATATATGAGACATCTCCTTCACTTTATGGACTATAGAATGTACCACGTAACGGATATGATACCTAGTACTGATTTCCGGATTGTAATGATAAATCTTCAATTGTCATGTGTATTGATATTTGTATTAAATCGAACCCGAAAAGCGCAACTTTATAAAGGGAATAATGCTGGCACCTAAACTTGACTTACTCGCAGCCATCATCTGCTCCGGTGAGTACATGGTAACGAATTCTTATTCGTTCAACTGACTCGTAAATTTTATACTAAATATTTTATTCGCGAGAACAGTACTATTGATCATGGTATTATATATTTCCGACGTTAAATAAGGTTCTTGACTCTTGATGTTAATTTCATTGACCAACTGATTATGCGTAAAAGTCATTGTAGCTCCTTAATGAATTGTCGAGTATGGTCTAATTGATTACAGGCCAGATAAAGAGTGCATTATCGAAAAATATTTGTGATTATTACGAAAGCACACTCTAATGAAATAATTACAAACAATATCAAACATGACCGAATCTACTGTTGTGGTCAATACTATCAAGTCAATTCAGGCTCACATGGAATTTCAGTATTTCCCTCATGGCCATTCTTGAATAAATAAGTATTTAAAAAATCAAAAAGGAAAAAAACCATTGTTACAATGACCTTAATTAAGCATTATATATTGCAGGTTTGTCCTTTGTTAGTGCTGAACTCTGTTACGCACTAGACGGCTACACCGATGTTTTGTACGGGACTTATACTTACAAAACGCTATCTGCGTACTGTTCGTCCGACCAGTACTGTTGTGGAGGCATATACTACACTTCATGTTGTAATTACTACACCATTAGCTATGTGATGTAAGTAAACCCTCTTCCTCGTCTGTGTTAAGGTGTCTTATCACTTCTATCATTACAATGAAGACAGTCTTATTGGTATATATTCCATTCCTCTGTGTGACATCACCAGATGCTTGATATTTTGAGGTCCGTATTATTCCCTCGGTTCTCAAGTTGAGGACTTGGCAATTTCTGGAATTTTCCTAAATTTATTGATGGAATATATGTCTACAATTTTAGAACAGCTTGTCTTGTGTTCGCTGTAGTTCTAGAGTCTTGTTGCAATTATCGTTATCATATCTTACTTCCAATAATGTTTATGGAGATTGCTAAACCTTTCTCCATTATGTAATAGTTAGTAATTAACATATGAAGCTAAATGAGAGATAAAGGACGTATGAAGTGTGTAAAAGAATCCCAAACTACGCAAATTTCCAGCAAATTCTGTAAAATAGTTTGGAAATTTCGCTTAACTTCTCATGTATATTGAAACTGTGTTTTAGATGTTACACCATTGTAATGTAGGATTTGTTTGGCATCTACATTTTATATACAGTTACAAGTCATATGCTTGTAAAATAATCTCAGCGCATCAATATTACGCAATAGTATATATGGTAATTACTGGGTTTTTTTTGTATTCCTCATCTATATTTGCTCGGAAACCAAAATTAAGGAATCTTATTTCCCCCATTTATTCTCCTTAGAGACTTGTATATCTGAAGAAGTCATTTCTTTATCTTTTGGTACTTTGTGATCGACAGTAATTTATCTTATATGGACTGTTTTGGATGTAAAGTATACACTAAAGCTCGTGTCAGATAAGGGAATGTTACAGAGAACCTAATAAATCCCAAAGTATCCAGAAGAGAAAGAAACACATAAAGATTCCAAATGTTTTAATGAGCGCAGCAGACTAATTTGGCCACTTCAATTTGTCCGTAACAGAAAAAAACATACATTATAAACACCATTACGATCTACATACATGGGTAGGCTAGCTTTTGGTTCTCCACTGTCCCGGAATTTCGTCAGAATAAATTAATATTTCTTAAATCCACTGTCTTGTTCTGTAGATCGGCAGGGACCTTAGCAGGAGCTGTAGTTGGCGGTCTGTTTGGTCTGGGATTCCTCTCTCTCTGTATTGTGTGTGTTATATGTGCCACGAGAAGAAACCGAAGGTCAGGACGGGTTATTATGAATACGAGGAAACCTAACACCGCTGCCACCACCTTCACAACCACCACTTTCACTGCTCCTCCTCCCCGTAAGTAAAGAGGGACTCAGTATAAATGGACTTATTACACAACACCTCTAAACTAAACTTTAAAACAATGTGACCTTGTGTCGGAGTGTAACGTAGTGTATCGTTAAGAAATGGAAACGCATATCTGCATATCTATAGTAATTGAGGGTGACTGAACTGTACATATGAATATTATACATATACTTTCAAAGGCAAGAATAGGGATTTCAATTCAAATGACGACATTTGACCCCCCCCCCCCCCCCCCCCCCCCCCCCCCATTAATCTTTCTTTAATTTTACAACCAGACTAGACACGGTCCCTTTCGTATATCCTCAGTAACAGGATGACATACTTTACACAATTATTTAGAAAACAAAAAATACAAAAAAAAAAAAATACAAAAACAAAAACCCCAACAAAAACATCCTAAATTATAAATTAAAAAGGAAATAACACAACCTCAAAAAGTCCACAATAATGGTACATATGAAATATTATGGGACTGTTCTTATATCGATAAAGTTCAGAAGCTGTTACTCTTGTAATCTTGTAATCACAAGGGAAATGGTTTCCCAAAAAATGGCCAGAATTAATCCCATTGGAATAATGAACATTGCTATGCATTAAGCATATACAAGCAGAATGTAGGGCAATATAAAATCAACATTAAAGAGTAACGTGGGGTACATTGGTATGGAAAGTCCTAGCTATTACATACTCTTTTGATTAATCCTTAATGCACGATCACTTGCTTTGCTATAAAAATTGTTTTAGCATTCAGTAGTACATTTCGTAGATATATGATGCATTTGTTCTTATATATACATCCCCTTCAGAAAAATCTAGTTTTACCTTAATTTTTAGCTCCTGAAACTACCCATAATTGTACAACTAATCAGATAAATAAGTTCAAGGTAATTATTTTATGTTCAACAATAAATACATATTCCAATGAAGGGTTGATTAGTAAGTTTGTATATTTCACAATCTCATAGAGTGTAATAACTCAAATCAATAATCCGACATGACCAATTAGAATATTAACATGAAACGGCTTTAAAAAATAAAACTAACGAGCAATTGATTTAACATATGCAGTTGATTGTTACATCCCATCATTAACCAAGCGTTATGACATGGGAACATTGTCGATTGGTCGGTTTCATGATGCTCGGCGCCTTTTTGCTTTGCATCAAAACTACTTGAAGTATTTGCTTGAAATATCTCAACAACCGATTTGTAAGACGTGTTACAATCCAACAGAAAAAAAATGTTTTCTTTGTAGAGGATGTCAGTCAGCCGGGGTCCTATCCGATACAAGGTGGATACCCTCCGAATCCCCAGTATCCTCAACAACCTGGAGGCTACAACGTAGGCTACACACCCGAGGGACAATATCTAGCGGGAGGAAATCAAATGGCCCCCGCACCCCCTGCTTACACTACCGTCGTCCCGACCAACACCGCCACTCCTCCAGTGTTCTAACAACGTAACTCTACCGATAACAGATTATAACGAATTTGTGTCGTGTTCATTATTATTAAATGACTACCGGTATATTCATGTTCATTCACTGGCATATCGATTTCGATAACAATATAATAAATGACATTTATGTACAGGAGCGGAAACATCTTACTTTTTGTGTGCATTATGCTGCGTGTAATGAGATAAGACTTATTGTGGGCCCCTTGTAATGCTGGAGGTGTCTTGTCATTGTATTTTTCTTTTGGTGTATCATGGAAACCAATTTTATAGATCGTTGACTGTTTTGGGACGTTAAACCCCGTAAAACAAAGCAATTTTCAGGAAGCCTTTCTTTCCTCACATATTAAACAAGGCGTTTGATTCATTAAATAATATTTACTGATACTATACCAATTGGAAGCGTCTTGTTTGATCAATTTTGTGGGAAAACTATAATAACATTTACGGTATTTTTGTCATTGTGTAGCGTCCCTTAGGTAATGTGGTATTTTAGAAATGCATAAGATGTTAAAGAATAGCCTAACGACCCAGTTTATCAAGCTGTTATGGATTTGATATAGCTATAGGAAAGTAAAACTAATTAAACTTTATTATTCATTATTATTGCTGGTAGTCGGGAAAGGAACATTTACCTATATTCAGCTGAAAATCCGCTTATGGAACGTTCAAAAATTGATATAGAAAGCTCATGGATCTCATATCAGGTCACATATAACACAAACACAGGGTAAATGGTGCTAAAGCCTACATTACCTGTAAGAAGTTAAGGTGAGGGGCCGGTTGACGTTACCTGTAGGAAGTCTGGGGGAGGGGTTGGCTGATGTTACCTGTAGGAGGTCTGGGGAAGGGGTTGGCTGACGTTACCTGTAGGAGGTCTGGGGGAGGGGTTGGCTGACGTTACCTGTAGGAGGTCTGGGGGAGGGGTTGGCTGACGTTACCTGTAGGAGGTCTGGGGGAGGGGTTGGCTGATGTTACCTGGAGTAAGTATTGGGGAGGGGTTGGCTGACGTTACCTGTAGGAGGTCTGGGGAGGGGTTTGCTGACGTTACCTGTAGGAGGTCTGGTGGAGGGGTTGGCTGATGTTACCTGTAGGAAGTCTGGGGGAGGGGTTGGCTGACGTTACCTGTAGGAGGTCTTGGGGAGGGGTTGGCTGACGTTACCTGTAGGAGGTCTGGGGGAGGGGTTGGCTGACGTTACCTGTAGGAGGTCTGGGGGAGGGGTTGGCTGACGTTACCTGTAGGAGGTCTGGGGGAGGGGTTGGCTGATGTTACCTGGAGTAAGTATTGGGGAGGGGTTGGCTGACGTTACCTGTAGGAGGTCTGGGGGAGGGGTTTGCTGACATTACCTGTAGGAGGTCTGGTGGAGGGGTTGGCTGACGTTACCTGTAGGAAGTCTGGGGGAGGGGTTGGCTGACGTTACCTGTAGGAGGTCTTGGGGAGGGGTTGGCTGACGTTACCTGTAGGAAGTCTGGGGGAGGGGTTGGCTGATGTTATCTGGAGTAAGTATTGGGGAGGGGTTGGCTGACGTTACCTGTAGGAGGTCTGGGGGAGGGGTTGGCTGACGTTACCTGTAGGAAGTCTGGGGGAGGGGTTGGCTAACGTTACCTGTAGGAGGTCTGGGGAGGGGTTGGCTGACGTTACCTGTAGGAGGTCTGGGGGAGGGGTTTTCTGACGTTACCTGTAGGAAATCTGGGGGAGGGGTTGGCTGAAGTTACCTGTAGGAGGTCTGGGGGAGGGGTTGGCTGACGTTACCTGTAGGAGGACTGGGGAGGGGTTGGCTGATGTTACCTGTAGGAGGTCTGGGGGAGGGGTTGGCTGACGTTACCTGGAGTAAGTAATAGGGAGGGGTTGGCTGACATTATCAGGAGGAAGTTTCGGGGAGGGGTTAGCCGACATTACCAGGAGGAAGTTTCGGGGAGGGGTTAGCCGACATAACCAGGAGGAAGTTTCGGGGAGAGGTTTGCCGATATTACCTGGAGGAAGTTGTTAGTACGCCTGACGTATTCCTTCAGTGCCGGTCGGCTTGTGAAGTAGCCTGTCCAGTAACTGTGGGCGTGGTCGCTGTACGGAAAAAAATCGTCAGCTTTGGAGTTCCACAGTTGGTTTAAACGATTCCTTTGTGCCAAGTAACAGGACGGCGTCGAATACATGACGTTGACGTCACTTCCGTTACTTTGCTGTAAATGTGTGTCAGAATGATGTTAAAATATACTTTTATAAGTGTTCTGAAACAAAAACCAAAATGATACCAATAGTACCTGTATTACTTTAGCAATAAAAATGTTTAAAATGATATATTTACATTTACACTGCAGCCCCACTATATAACTTTACCAAACTCACTTGAAGGTTACGAGTCCATAACTTTCAAATCTTTATTATGACGTCATTATTATAGTGACGTCATAATTGTCACGTCGGCGATAACGAAAGATCGCTGTTGAAAAGGCTGTACCTTCTTTGACGATAATCTTTTGTTCATTGATCGTCGGAGCAAAATTCCTGGATATAGTCTTTAAAAATCGTTGTCAAATGTAAATATAAGCATTGAACTGCTTTCATTTGGAAGTTATGGGCTGATGAATGCTAACTGGACAAAAGCAAATTCAACATGAAGCGCTAGCGCGCTTAATTAAATTTGCCTTTGCCCTGTTGGCATTCATCAGCCCATAACTTCCAACTGAAAGCAGTTCAATGCTTAAATAAGCGTTATTTCTGTTACTATAACCACGTGTCAGAATGCTGTAACAACGTGGCATACTGGTACGAACATCATTTCCATTACATAGCTTACAACGAATGGTGTCTACTGTCTTGTAATATTGGTATCAATATACTTTCTTGAAAATTCTGTTACCAGGTGCCTACATGTTTGTGTAGGTAGCGTTAACATTATCACTGTTAATCAAGCGAAGCTCAACTTCAACATAAATCTGTGCATAAAAGCTACACAATCACTCTGATTTGTGTGGATACTGAGGAGCTGTGTATGTATTTCGGTTAATTATTTGAATTTGCAAACCATATGTCAATGAAAATAATTGCTTGACTAGAAAAGGTAATGTTACACATTTACTATACCTGTGCATTGACATATTTGATGAGTTTGTCCATGTTTTTGAACCATGTATGAGCATTTTGGTACTGAAAGTCGGATCCCATAGTCATCATGATGCTATTAGTGTGATAGTGCTTCATCTGAAACATAGAACATACATGTGCTATCTAATTCAGCCAAGAATGTGTTTGTATGTTCTTCTAAGAATATTTACCTTTGTATTTGACAAACTAGTGTAATTAGCTAATTGTAGTTAAACAATATGATACAGTCAAACTTCGATGTTTCGAATTTCAAGGGACTAACAAAAAAACTTCGAAACAGCGGGACTTCGAATTATTCATGGTTGACAATAGATCGATGTTTCTTGATAAGGACCATATATGTTAACGTTACATGCATATAATTATGTCCTAGGTGTCTTCGTGATGATCGTCGCCTGCCAGGCTCAAAAGTTAATTTATACCTCAAACACAACAAAATAAAAATACAGTGTGTCGGATATTTCATTAATCATACCTAATCATTTTATTAATTAAACAAACTATGTATCGGTTACAAAACACTTATATCGCGTTTAACAGATAAAGCAAAAGAAGTACAATGCACACTTACGTAAGTCGTTAGGCTTTTCTGCTAAAGACACGTGCGGTTACGTTATGTGCATATATAATACGGAATGCCAATCGGTTGGAGACTGCATGATTGAATGACAAATAATCGATTTACTTGGATATTTATGTATAAGTTTGCAAGGTGACACTTATGAGTGAAGACATCGCTTATTGTTTGTGTTTAAAATTGGTCCGCTTGTTTTATAGTTCCGTAAAATTTACTCACCGACCGCTGATTTCAATGGCGGCGAAGATTATCAGAGACGACTACCGAAATGTTTTACCGGAGTGATTAAATGTCATATCTTCTAAATACACCTTTTATCTATCAATTTGGTCTGATTATTAATTAACCCCATGATCGGGAGTGACAACACACGCTATCGTTATCCCTATTGTCAGTCATCTAGGGGAGAAGTGTGAAATCTTGCCGCGGGGGTCACGACCAACACCTGTCCAGTGGTCAGTACAGGTAAACTTTTGTTCGAATCATGAGATGTCAATTACCTATGACATCTAGCTAACGGGCCATGAAAAAAGTTCGATACATCGAAAACTTCGATTTATAAAAATTTGAATCATGCATAGGTTCGTTAGTAGCGTTATATAGTAAGGAAATTCGGGACCAAGCAAAAAGTTCGATACAGCGAGAAATTCGAATCAACGAAGTTCGAATCATCGAGGGTTGACTGTATTTATATTTTTCATACTAATAAATATATCTTAAATGGCCCTGATTTCCCAATTTCATACACATCAAATTGTTGTCTTCTTAGCTTGTTTAGGTTTTATATTACATTTGCAACCTGCGATTTAGAGTCCGAAATACGAGGGCGGATTGATAAGTTGTGAGCCTCGTATTGAAGGATTCGAATTTTGCAGGACATATTATATTCTTTTTCAACATAATCCCCTTCAGTATCTATAAACTTTTGCCAGCGGTGTTTATGGGCCTCACTTCAACTTTTATAGAATTCATTTTCTAGGCTGTCCAGAAAGTCATCCAGTGCATGTTAGGGTTTAGTCTGATGGACCGAGATTAGGTGAATAAGGCGGATGCTCAATCAATTTAAAGCCACATTGTAAATGGCAGCCATGGCAATGACAGACTCCTTTACCTAAACCCTAACCGATTTTGTCCATTTTGCAAAAACCGTTTGTATTGTTTAATTTAGAGTGCTACCTCGTTGATATAAACTAACCAAATGAGACCATTTCTTGGGTAGACGGCCCTATACAGTCAGATAATAGTAAGACTTTAATCCGGATACGACATAGACTTTCATGGCGGGTGTCAACGATGGATCAGAAGACGCTCATCCTTCCGAAACACTTGGTTCTATCATCATTAACGTTTTCTTGTAATTGTGTATTTTATCAATGTTTCATCCTTGCTTTAAAGTTATTGAAATAAGAATAATGTCTTCGTGTTCCCTCTGTCATCTATTGCTTTTGAAAAAAAAATCCTTAAGATGGTTTCATTAGATATAATCTGTGTTTTGACTTTGTTTTTCAGACGTTCAAATTCGAACCATTTTATCTTAAGAATAACCTTAATTGTACACTAGTCATATATTTATCTACCTGATCATGAGCGGCCTTGATGAAGTCGGCGACTTTCTGCTGCACGTTGTTGTCATTTAAATGATTGTCGTCCTTGATGAATAAATAGATTCACGACATTAATTAGATTATTATTTTACTGTCAATTTTTCACATTTGAAGCATATTTTTTTCGATACTTAATACTCTTAATCTCAACTCAATTGTTATTTATTCCATCTTTAGATTTTCAATCAGTCAGATATATATTTCTTATTCTTGTATCATTACGAATAAATCCCACGTCCTTATTTATCGTGACTTGGGATTGGAATCTGGTCATTACGGTCTGCACATGACATTTTTGTTTGAATTAATTCTACTTTGAAGGCATACAATGCTTACAGTATTTAAAATATCTTAAATAAAACTATTTGAAAAAGTACCATTATAGGGTCATCCTTACAACTGATATCCCAGCAGAAGCCCGATGGAGGACTGTATCCATTGTATAAGACTCCGGTAAACAGCTGGGCAGTCTTACCTGTAGTTTTATATACTTACCAGTCTCAACAATCTAGACATTTTGTTACACAATTATATGATTTTGTTGATCAATGTAGTAGAAATGTCACAGAACTGTTAATTTATATGCACAAATGACGTCACGACAAAACAACCTTTTAAAATAAATTGGTTGTGCACCGAGAAGCAGATAGGACATGAGATTGATATATTAGATCAACCTAAATCCAAGTATGTACTTATTTCATGTAGTAATATTTAGCCTCGTATACTCCATAAAGAAGGAAATAATATGATCATTTCTCTTACGAATCAGCTATTAACTTTACCTAAGTTATTTGGACTGCCTCGCCACACAAACTCCATGTTCGTTTGGTTTAGTCTGAGATCTTTGTCCGCATGATCAAGACGGCCGATAAATAGTCCATCATAACCCATCTACGGATATAAAACACCAGTAAATTAAGAACAATAATACCCTATAATCAATATCAATCATTGCGAAATAAATCATTCAGAAAATCCTAGCCTAGACCGAAAATTCATATAAGCAAAGCAATGACAAAATTTCTTGTAATGAAGGTACCGGGTGTTTAACTCTGTATTAATGAAATTATCTCATCAATTTCTTTGTAAGTCGATTGGAATAGATAGGAAATTGTACTGGAATGGCAATAAGGATTATTAAATTTTCTTTAAATAGCTTTCCAATGTGATGACTATAGATCCAATATTTAGAAAATAAATTCATTATTACTCGAACGTCCATGGAAGTGTTTTGCTACGAAAACATTTTTTTTATAATAACACTGTTTTATCAACTCTTTTAAAGCAAACTATTCTGTTTGCAGAAATGTGACATATTTGTTCTGTGAGACTCACTTCCAATGTATCATTTTCGAATTATCTGTCCTTGAAATAATTCTATTAAAAACAATAACTTTTACAGTGTACCTGAGCAAACAACGACGCCTGTTCGCGTGAGTGGCCGAAGGGGTCGATTTGCCAGGCGACCCGGGGTCGGCCGCATTCTCCGAAATTCTCTTTGAGAAACTGAAAGCCGAGGGTATGTTGGTCTATGATGTCATTATAGTGAGTTGAAGCCTCGTCATTCATACACCAACCTCCAAGGATGAACTCTAGTCTACCTATGGATATAAGTCAAGTTCAATTGTCAAACTTTAAAGAAAAAACGTTACCTAAGTTTCAATAATGATTAATTCTGTCAATTGTTACATGAACATCAAACGCATTCGGAATAACCTGTTGTGGTTCTGTAGATATCACAGTAAACAATCCACATCATGCATCAGCCAAAACTGTTAACCGACTGATCACAGATACTTGTTAAATATGTTGTTCTCCATTGGACGATGGGGGTCCACACCTGATATCAACCCTCCTTCGTCTTATATCTACGCTTTCATATCTAATTGGTTTTTGTTCTTATAAGACAATTTTTGTAATTCTTCTTCTTGCGTTCTTTAACTATACACTGAGGATAGTACTTATATATATATTTCCTCGGATTCATATGTATAACAAATGATTTCAAAACGTTCAAAAACGTATTTAGTTTCAAATAAAAACATCATGGGTGGAAACACGTGAAAAGGAAACAAATGTGTGTTAAATCTCAATATGACCTTCATTGACGAGGTCTCGAACGCTTTCGCGCGTTTCATTATTTTGTTGCTGCCACCACCTGGCGAAGAAGGCAACTTCTACATAGATAAACCTCTTGGACGGGTCCCGTAACAGCTCCGGAATAACTGAGTCCAGGATATATTGTACTCCGGCAGTCTGTATGGAGTTCAGGTCTGGAAATGAGATAAAAAGTCACATACATTGCGAACCATAATGACAATATAAACTGCAACTCAAAAGCAATTGTGTATTGATAAGCTGATGTGACACCAAATTAAATGCAATGACAACAGGTCGACAAATGTCAGATACAAAGCCTGGTTCTCCGTAACGACAAGCCTTATAATCTCTCGACTTGAATCATCTTGGTTGTTATAGATTATTATATTATATTGTGCGAAATTATAGAAAAATGCAACACTACTTGATAAAGTAAACATGTAAAGCATTCATACTCGACCAAACTAAAACTTAATATTACATGGTATAATAATCAGGGATAACTGATCATTATTGATTATTGATTATTGATTTTCGGTAACTTGCCTCCGTAATAATACTGGTCAACCGTTTTGAGCCAGCCGACGTCATCGTGTGTGTGAGGGATCAAATGAACATTTATCATGTCGTCTCGTGTCTGCGGGCAGGACTGTGGCAAAAGATGGGCTCTCTTTAAGAATTCAGACACTTAAATGAGTAAATCTACAGATAAGAAAGCCGCTTTCCCATTATTAAGTCACCTACTCGATACATTTCACAGGTGAGAGCGTAGTTTGGTCTCTTTTTACGATTGAGAATACATTATGTCAATGTATTGAGATTTCATGACCGTGATATTATTGTCACTGTTCATACCTAAGTAACTCATTGACCAGTTCAACGAGAAAATAGAAAAAGCGTCGTAATAGGTAAAATATCATCTTAAGCTTTCACTGATATAATACAACAAAAACACAATGCAGGGAAAAAGACACGTACATATAAAATGGTAAAAGTTTACCAACAGAATAAAACAAATGAAAATGGTAAATCAATATGCAAACAACCTTAAACCAAAAAATAACAACTTAGAACACACAAGAAGATCAGCTGTACTCTTAAGATCATACTGGAACAAAAAGTACAAAGTACAGTTTGATATGAGACAAGTAACAATGGGCAACACTTTATGATTATAGAAAACATAATGTTGTCATTAAGGAACAGAGCAATACGTTCAAAGGAACACCATGGAATACAATTTAGCAAAGGACTGAATAGTCTTTACAACATTAATATAGGTATCATACGTATGCAATAAATAAACAATCGTGCACATTATCTAAAACAATGGATAGATAAGACATTCTGGCGATACTTACGTTGTACCCACATTTGTCTACAGAGGATACCTGCTCACTCTCCCATGTGAACTGCGGGCGTGCCTCACTCCCCAGGGGGAGGACTGCACCCAGGAATACCAGGAGTAGGGATAACAACATACCTGACTTCAGATATATTGTGACTGCTATGGTGCAGTGTTGTGATAACGTACGTATTTATATCTCTAGCTCACTAGATAAAATATGATGTTGTAGTTATCTCAACATACCCAGTAGTATTATTTGATAATGATATCGATGCGAGAGACACGCATACATACTACATGTATAGATACGATATCCACACAGGTAATGAAATATATGCTTATTGGTATTGTATAAAAGTTTGACATGACATAATCTTTTTTCTTCTCTCTGAAGGCACACAGTTTCAATAGGTATAGGTTTGGAGTTTGTCCTGCAGAGCTGACAAATCAGTTTATCATTTCTACAATACAAAATGTACATGGTTTTGCTATATATCTCTACTTGTTTGATAATTATGTTCTCCATTTGTGATACACGCATATATTAGGTTTTCTATCAGCCAGGCTTCAATTTACGCATGTAATATTTCTGTCGTCACCAAAACTCAAACTTGTTTTGTAATTTCCAAATGTTTGTTCGTTTAATCAATTATTTTTCGTTTTATCGAAATACTATTTCGTAACATCGCAAAACGAAATAGTTTTTCGTTAAAAGGAATTATTATTTCGATATAACGAAATATAATTCAATTAAAACATATTATTATTTCAATATGACGAACTAATATTTCGGTATAACGAAATAAAATTGGATCACAACGAATTATTATTACGATAAAATGAGATAATATTTCGATAAAAGGCAATAATAATGTCAAACAAGAGGGGCTCGGTAACTTTGTGATTGTGGTGTGTAAACAATTGTAGTTGATGGCCTAAATTCTATATTTTACGGTAATCTTGTTTACGTAAACCACACGTGGGGTGGAACATGTTACATTTTGTAATGACGCGGTTTCAAACCATATTTCTTTGGTTTATATGGAAGCGCGGAAACGGGCATGCTGGTGTAAGAAACCGGAGTTCCCAGTGAAAACCTTCGTGGCCGGGCAGGCAATCGAACCCGAGACATCTATATGCAAGACAAGTGTTACCACTGTGCCACCCGACCACCCCCTTTCAACGTATTCATTGCAAATAGACCGTGATGCTATAATGCTTTATATCATTTGAAGTTGACCGTTACCAAAAATAGACATTTTCAAACTATGCATTGCTTAATGCAACAGGCTTAGACTGAAGAGGTGACAGCCTAGTTTGTTATGGTTTTACGTCTTTATTTGCGCTAAGCAATCTAACGAAAGCAGGCATAATTCAATGCCAATAGTTATCTATTATTCTGAGCAAGCGGAGTTAGTACACTGTACATGTCGCAGCACACGGCGTGATGTTCGCCGATTGTAAGCAGTTTTAGATTGTTTGTTTCCTGTACATTTATTTCAAGATGAGTATGTGAGGGGCCAGAAAAGGATTTTTGCTCATTGATATTGCATACAGAAATATGTTGATGATATAATAGCTGCAGATTTATTTTAATTAAACCTGATAATGTAAGTAGAATCTTTGCAAACTTTCTTTAAAACTGAATCAAGAGTTTGAAAGGCTTTTGTATTTCCCCCCAATTTTGAAAAATTGAAGGTTTGTATACACAAAATCCGACCTCTTGACCTTGAATTCCCGTTGTGATGTGGCGGGAAGAACAAGTGGTATTAAGTGCCGAGGGTCATGCAGTGTATTGTATGAGGTCACCAACCTTCGCCGGAGGAGCTCAGTATTGTACTAGGACTGGCCTGGTTCAGCCGCTGTGTCAACATGGCTGTGTTATCAGTCCTTCATCTCGCCCTTGTTATCGTCGTCTTCATTCATACTGTAGACAGTACCACTACCTGTGGATATCAGGTATGTTTGAACCTCATAACCTCTCCTATGTCGGCATTATACATAGGGGTATACGTCTAATATATGCCTGATATATGTCTTATATATGTCTAATATATGTCTAATTCCATTAATAGTTCTTATCAATACTTAACTGATTTGATCCATTTTAACTGTATATTGCACCATAGAAACCATTCTTAAAACCAATTTCTCTTGATGCAGCCGTCATGCCACGTTTCAATCTATTTAGATAGCGACATTGGCCAGAATATTCGCATGTTCTTGGCGTTCGTTAAAACTCCAAAACTATAAAAAGTATTAAATCACAGGGACATGTCCCCATCTGGAAATTCCTTTCGGTCTATTTTGATTTTCTCTCGTCGCTTCGACAGGTATCAATTCTTTCGACATCACTGTCCTAGATAAAACAGATCAAACAACAAAGAATACTAGCATAATAACCACACCATTAATTAAACTGAAAATCAAATGGAGACCCCAGAAAAATCACAAGGAGAATAAGACAAGGTGCTTCAGAGAGCGTAAGCGTCTCCTACTTCATAGACAACACCCGCCATACAAATTAAGGTCAAATCTGGGTTAAATCACAATTTCGGGTGAAAGTTAGGGTGGTGACAATATAACCAATAGGCATATCAATAAGCAACACGCATAAAGATACAAAATACATATATTACTAAGTGGAATCATGATGGCGACATCCAAACTTTACCGTAGCCTTCATTTAGGATGAAGGACGAAACACTATATCATGCACTTCAATTAATTAGGCTCTACTATATCGAACGCTCAATTCTAGTTGAAAAGTGTTGACATCTTTTACATCTAACGGTTAAATATACATATCAATTACTCCTTGTAGAGCTGTAATGCAGTGAAGGAAGGGATGATCAACGTCCATTTGGTACCTCACACACATGATGACGTAGGCTGGCTAAAGACAGTCGACCAGTACTTCTACGGAGGTTAATTTCTATATATGTAAAATTGTTCATTGACCAAATGCTATGACTTTTCATAACATTTTAGATATATCAGTAGTAAGTATAGGCCAGTATCATTCATTATGTGCATCAAATATAATTAGATCATAATTTGAATGACATCATGGACAACAGCTAAAATTGAAGCTTTCAATTTATATCATCATTAGACCAGTTGCTAGCTAAGGAAAACTATAGTGCGACATTTGAGAGTTACTTATTAATTCACTGTATTACATTTAAAGTATTATATACGGTATTATATATCTGTTTCGCAGACAAATCTGATATTCAGCGGGCCGGAGTTCAATACATTTTAGACGGGGTGATACAAGAACTTCTCAATGATCCCAATAAAAGGTTTATCTACGTAGAGGTGGCCTTCTTCGCGAGGTGGTGGCGACAGCAGAGCGACAGCATGCGTCATATCGTCAAAGGACTTGTTAACCAGGGTAAGGTGCTTGTCAATCAAGCTTAGATGTGGTGGCTGTATGTCCTTCTTTCATTTAAGCATTGATGTAATTTTTTTAGTTCCATCTAGGTATGAAACAAATTTTGTTTGCAAACTGTATGAATCCGCGTAGCGGATTCTTACAGAAGTTTGCAAACAAAATTTGTTTCATACCCCGATGAAACTAAAAAAAAATTGACATCGACGCTTATAATTAATTTTTGAAAATGATTTTCTAATTTAAAACATGTTTTATGTACAATTTTACTGGTTTTAAATGGGATTCTTTTTCTCAAATCAATACGCAACGTCAATTGTCGTATTGTGACGTCACATCTTTTGCGCCATTCTCGGAATTTCTTTCATAGAAGAATGAAAAGAATTTTTCGACCAATCACATTTGAGTATTAACCATGAAAACAAAGAAAAATTAATTATATGCATTTAATACAATATTCCGTTACCATATTTATTTTTCAGTACTCTTAAACGTGTTGAAGCAGAGTGTCGGGATTATGACATATATTTTACTGCATTTTTATTTCATAACCAACAACCATAAATTACAGTGCCCGTTTATCTTCATAAATGTTCCTAAATGTGTCATAGGTCTTGTCTGGCTAGTTATAATGGAGGGCATCTTCAAGACTTAGGATTTGAAGAAAGTTCTAAGTGTTTTCATCTTGTTTTGATCTAGATTTGTTTTGTTTTACTTTCTTTCAGATTATGAATTTTGATATGTACATAATTCTATTGTATTACGTGCGCTTAACCATTGTGTTACAATGTACCTAAATTTGAACGTGAATAAATTAATCGAATTGTATACATTTGTCCAACATTCCGATAGACCTAGACTGTTCCTTAGGACCTTGGCGTGTGAGGATTGCACTTCATTATACAGTTCAACAGGAGGTATTTGTTGCTTTTTGTGTTCATAACATATACACTTCACAGTGTGATGTGAAGGAAAATACATTACAGGGCGACTAGAATTCATCCTTGGTGGTTGGAGTATGAATGACGAGGCCTCCACTCATTACAACGCCATCATAGACCAACACACTCTCGGCTTTGAGTTCCTCAGACAGAATTTCGGAGATTGTGGTAGACCCCGAGTCGCCTGGCAAATAGACCCATTCGGTCATTCACGGGAACAGGCCTCTCTTTTTGCTCAGGCAAGATATTTGTTTGAATCTTAATAAAAGAGTTCAATTTATTTGTTTTAGATAAACAAAATATTTACATGTAAGTCTCTGTAGTTGAATATACTGCTGTTTGATTGCCTATCCATGTTTTGCAATATGCTACAGAATTAATTGCCGTTTTTTCGTCAAACATATGTATAGAGTGTTAAGGGATAAAAGAAGAATATGTCTAAATTTCCTTTAAGTTTGTTTTGTACTCATTCAAACATAAAAAAAACTGCCGATGTTCTAACGCATTTGTTTATGATATCCCTGATTCTACTGTTGTACTTGAAAATCTCAAGTCTGGTTGTGGTTTCCTTTCAAAATGATATTATGGTACATGATTCCCCATAATGTTGACCTACTTTATAGATGGGATTTGATGGACTATTCTTTGGCCGCCTCGACTATCAGGACAAGGACGAGAGAATAAAATCTAAGAGCATGGAAATGTTATGGAGAGGCAGCCCATCCAATCTAAGTAAGATGTTGTCAATGATTTTCTGAATCGAAAATGCGTATTGTTTACCGACTAAAGTTATATTTACTGACGAAAGTTATACAGACGCTTACCCTGCCTTAACGCCTGGTCTGATGTTCCTTGTACGTTTTGAATATCTTCGTGTAAATCTGTATGATTTGTTGAAAATTTTGATCTTGTTTTGATATATTTTGGGTCAGAATTATGTTTTCTCTTACAAGATATTCTCTTGTTGCCTGTCTCATTTTAAAATATTTCATTTTGATAGGGGTATATTGTACAATCTAATTATTTTTTAAACAATATTATAGTTTTATTTGTTTTTTAAATTACAGAAAAGACTGCGGACCTGTTCACGGGTGTCCTGTATAACAATTACGGGCCTCCCAAAGGTTTCTGCTTCGATCTTCTGTGTGCCGATGATCCCATGATGGTAGGTAGTTTATTCATTAACTGATTCATGAATAACATAAATCCATCCAATCCATAGGGTCCAAACCTAATGTATATAAGACAAAAGCTGATATGAAAATATTTAAAACAAAATAAATATCAAATATGACTCATTTGCAAGGCTGTAGTAAGGAAGATCAACATACCTCTGTGTTTGACCTTGATAATAATAGTATTTTGCATTATCTAATTCCTTACACTTAATTTTGTGTTTCATATTATAATACAGTTATTTGTATCAACAAGGTGAAATATTGAACGAATTTCATGTCCTATCATATAACATGTTACTATTGATTTTTGGTAAGGCATGGGTTTTCAGTCCTATTTTGTATATATCGGAACGTAAGATTTGGGATAAAGTGTGTGATGTGTGTAATATACTATGCTGTTTAATGAGTATGTTATGGACAGGATGATGACCGCTTGAATGATTACAATGTACCACAAAAGGTAGAAATGTTCGTGAACGCCTCAAAGGAGTGGGTAAGAAAACAACACATTTCAAATAATTTCCAATCGAATCATATAATACATTGTTAGTAAATGTGATTTAAAAAAGTAACTTATCGACTAGGTCGCTTACATCAGTAACCGTACCAGATGTCTAAGCGGCTATTTGAAGACGTTTAACTAATTATTCGGAATGCACTGTATCTTCCTACTTAATATAACTTAAAGTGATAATCGCAACCGTGGAGTTTTTATCAACGAAAGTCTTTATTCTAACAAAGCCAAACGATATTTCATTTGTTCAGCAAAAACTATAAAACTACTTCATCAAATGTGTTGGGGTAGCTTAAATATTTACATTGATATGTAAAAACAGGCAAGTGCGTACGCCACGAAGCATATACTCATGACTATGGGGAGTGATTTCAACTATCAGAACGCTAATGCCTGGTTCAAGAATCTTGACAAGCTGATGAAACACGTGAACAAACAGGTAAGTGAGCCTTTACTGTTTTATGACAGGGACATACTATTTTCTATCACAAATGAGCTGCTAATAACCGTCGAGTTCCCCTGTGAAACGAAACGGCGAAAGTAGAAACATCCTGGACCATGAAAAATGGAAGCTGTGCTTAAATTGTCATTCATGTAGGGCGTACGGATATGCCTGCTGTCCCCATTTTAAGATATAACATGTATCTTTTCTTTCATCTTGAACGACTGTTTTCGTCCTAATGTAACCCTTGACACTGCCTTACTGTTAGCCTTTATGTGAGCGTTCGCGTCTGTGAAACGCTTTGAGTTCTGACATACTGGGGTTTCTAAAAAATATTATTTGCTACTCCTGCTCAACGCTCACTATTTTGGGAATGAGACGACTAAATCGCCTGTTGTCCGTATAATGACCGGGTGAGGTCTTCTTTTGGATTTTTCGGCAAGATGCTTCAGTGAGTAGTCGACATCAGCTTCGGGCTATCAAAGGGAGACAAACAAGAAAACACTGCAACATCTAAAAACACGCACATATTCGCCACACATATGCATCTCGCACGCATGGGAAGCTGTCGTAACCATAGCTATTGATAGGACGTCAACAATACAAAATCAATTATCGTTTAATTCCGATGTTATGTAAGGCTGAACCCGCGTAATGACTACAAGTTTAGTCTAAACCTTTTATCTGCAATACATTTTAGCATAAAATGAAAGAAATGCCAATACACGTTTTACACTTCAGTTCAAATTTGTTAATCTGTAATGTCATCAATAGCGTTTGGATACGTTTTACACAATAAAATACAACTACACTAAAGTAATATTGTCCATAATGACGGTCTGGCAGGGTGATTATACCACCCTGAAATGTTACCAATTTATGTTATACAGTCTAACAGTACAACTGTTAACGTGCTGTACTCCACTCCATCATGTTACCTGTCCAGCCTCAATAAGGAAGCCGTTCGTTGGCCAACAAAAGAGGATGACTTCTTTCCGTACGCTCATCGAGAGCACAGTTTCTGGACAGGCTACTTCTCCAGTCGCCCAGCGCTGAAAGACTACGTCAGACGTACTAACAACTTCTTACAGGTAATATCCCTAACCCTTCTCAAAGATTCATACAGGTAATGTCAATCCCGATCCGCACTCCAACCTCAATGTATTGGAAAATATGAAGTTTCGCCTGTAGAGTTATTTTGTGGTAAGATGTAGCAGGAACTAACGGACTCGGACCACATGGTTTGGATTAATGATATAACGCTGTGGTTGATCATGTTTGTGAGAAGAAATAAAACATACTTGGGTACACATGAGCAGTTCACCTCATGCTGAACGATACATTTAAGAAGAATATGTCTTAGGTATCTTTGTATAATTTGTTTTTTTAATGTTTGTATTTTACGTTTCTAGGTGTGTAAACAGATGGACGCTTCTGCTGCTCTTCACGACACCGACAACAGCACGCACGAAATACAGGTTCTCAGTGAGTAGAAATTATGTCTCTATAGCACTACACTTCATGGCGACACAAAAGAGAACCAGAACTCAGAAGTCAAATAATTCTTTCACATACTCTCATAAGCACGTGACGAATTATGGATTGTATGGATTGTATAACTTATATACCATTTACGCTGACTATGTAACACGCTATTATCTAGAAATACAACAAAATCAATTAAATACATTTTTAAAAAACGCGGTTACATCATATAATATTAAATTAAACGCCGTTATTTGATTCAATAACTTGTTATTAAGAGGATAACTAAATAGTATAAAGATAAAAACGCTTTCATTATACAATTTTACTATAACGAAGCTATCCTATACAGTACCTAGATAAACGAGGTTATATGATTCGATAGCTTATTATCAGGAAATTACAAAAATAAAAATATCTAGAATTAAGATTGATTGAATTTCATTATACATGAGTTTATTATAACAATGTAAACTATAAGGTATTGAGGTAAAAGTCGTTATATAATACAAGAGCTTTCAACAAAGAGGTTCATGATCACAGAGTTTATAATAATAGGTTTACACTATATAGTACCTAGTTAAAGGAGATTATATAATACAAAAATTCATTATAAGGAGGTTACGCTAAAGAGTATTTATATAAAAAGAGGATATATAATACAACAGTTCATTATAACGAGATTACATTTCAGAGTATTTAGATAAAAGAGGTTATATCATACAGCTTTTCATTATGACGAGGTTACATTATAGGATATTTAGATGAACGAGGTTTACATAAACAGTATAAGATAAAGATTGTTACATGATACAATAGCTTATCATGAGTCCCCTATACAGAATTTAAATGGAAAGGTTACAATATTTTATTATAACAACCTTACACTATACAATATTTAGATTGAGGAGGCGTTGAAGTTTTAAAACAGTATTGTATGTTGTGGCTATATTACGGAGAAGTCGTGTTCTTCATTTATCGATGTACGTTTGTTGATGTAAATACTTTGAGTTAATGAAATATCAGGGTGTAGTACATGTACATAGTATGGTGTTAGTGTTACCAAGGTAAATATATGCATCAGATATACAGGTTTAACATATTCCGTTACAGGGGAGGCGATGGGTGTTGCCCAACATCATGATGCTGTTTCGTGAGTTGATATTAAGTTGCTCATGATAATATAGTTTATCTCAATCTATACAAAAAGTTGTGTTATAGATCATATATTAACCTTATACAGATTATTGTTTAATCATAGCTAATACTTAATAAACTTGTACAGATTATTGTGTTTTCACCAGATAATATCTAGCAAATGTCTATAGATTATTATGTTATCATTAGATAATGTCCAACAAACTTATACAGATTATTATATTATCGTGAGATAATGTCTATCCAACTTATACAGCTTATTATATTATCGTTAGACAATGTCTAACAGACTCATACAACTTATCGTTTTATCTTTAACAACATTATAAAAAAGGTCTCCGATCTATACAGTGTATATTATATTTGTAATATCGATAAATAGATTCGAACTACAAAATGTAATGAAAAGAGAATGGTATAAGATAAACATTTACATATAATGCCAAATGACGGATGTCCTTATTGTTTAGTGGGACTGAGAAACAACCGGTTGCCTATGACTACGCACTGAGATTAGCGCGTGGCGTGGCAGCGTGTCAGGTAAATAAGACGCACACGTACCTAATAAGACGTACATGTAGGCATCATATTATTTAGGTAATTACGCTTCTTGAGGAATTACCTCATGCAAGTTAGAACAATCGAGGTAAAATATACTCATCTTTATTAACGATCTTTAAGAATATTATTTTGATTATTCCGAATTACCATATTGCCCCAACATCTGCAGCTTTCCATTGTCATTGTCATTACAAAGCTATTCATACAAGTTTTCATTGTCATTATCATCACATACCTTTTCATACAACTTTTTATTTTCATTATCATCACATAACTCTTCATACAACTTTTCATTATCATTATCATCACATACCTCTTCATACAAATTTTCATTGTCATTATCCTTGCCATTACATACTTCTTCACACTAGATATATTTATCGTGTGACCGATCAAGTAAGCACCTTTTGATTACATCTCATTTACACGTCTATCAAACATTGACCTCTGCAATAAGAATCTGATTGAAATACATGTACATGTCATTTGTAAAAACTCCGTAATCCTTACTTGTAATGATATGAATTTGAATCAGAGTATCCGAATATATAACAATTTATAAATGGAAATTACTATTTCCCGATCAATGTTGTTATAGGTTCGAGTTTTATTAATTGTAAATATTTTGCTCTGTACTCTTTCCTTTGCTTTGTCAATATCAATATTCTGATCAGCATGTTTATTATACTTAGTATATGGTTATACTGCACAAACATAGTTTGCATTCCAATGTTTGTTGAGGATGATGTATTACATATCACAGAAAGTTGTCAACGATGCCTACGGTAAACTTCTCCCACTGAATGCATCATACACACCCCCAGGACAACAGTTCTGTAACATCCTCAACATCAGTGTCTGTGGTCTGACGGAAAACTACAAACAGGTATGTCCACGTAACATCTGCATTATCAGAAGAATTCTACCTAACCAAGTTAGAGAACGAAACTTATATTTCATTTGGGGACAACATCCAACCCTCTCCAGCAATCTTTCAAATTTAAGTACTCAAAGGACGATAATCAACGGCTAGGAGTGTATATGTAATCACAGAAGACGAAATTAATGAAATAGTATTCAACAACAATCAATCAAAGTAATTTAATCTTAATATATATGTCATAAAAACACATGGTAAAACCACTTTTCTGTTTAAATTAAAGTATTAGAAATGTATTACATTAGCAATACACATCATCTTAAAACATGACAAATCTATATTGTATTATGTTATAGTTCACACTGACAGCCTACAATCCATTAGGACAGGATGTTACATCGTGGGTTCGGATACCAGTGGTCGGTAAAGTCTATCAGGTGAAGGGACCTGATAACACAAATGTCCCGTCACAGGTAAACGTATATGGTTTGACGTATATAGTATATGGTTTGAATACACATGTATTTGTCTTCACTTAACTCACCATTTGTAGTTCTCCTCTCTGTCACATCCTTATTCTTCTGAGTAGTGGTACCGGCTCAGAAATATTCAATTTTATGTTCTTCTTTACGTTATCAAATATAAAATATCCTAATTTAAATAAATTGATAAGATGAGGGGGTATGTTTCAGACCATTTTATGTTGTTTAGACCCTAGCATCACTGACGATATATATCGTATCCCTATTTTTCCTATGGAAATGTGCTATCTCATTGTCTGGTTTTTGAACTGATAAAGACAGAAATTTTATATCATATTTAACATCACTGTGGAAAGTGAAATGACTTTTTCAGTGTCACTCAATTCAAGTAAAATCATCTCCTCTTTAAGGTGATACCTGTGACTAAGGACACGAAACGAATTCCAGAAAGGCAAGGATCCATCGCCCATTATGAACTGATTTTCAAAACAAGTGTCCCTGCTCTTGGATTCAGTGTATATTTCATCTCGAAAAGTAACAGTGCGTATTACATTAGTGTAAACTTCACATATTATACATGAAATATGGATATGGGAACTGTGATATTTTGACTGTTAAAAGTATAAGAAGTCTAGACTTTAAAAGAGCATTTGTTCAATCACTAATGTTAGGCGCGAAACAATATTAAATGTTAAACATTTTATCATGCTTTTCATGAATTTCGCAACTGCTACCAGTGCATATTAAACTGAAAGTTTTTTTTTTTCTTATTTTGTAACCTGAATGAATCTTATTATTTATAATTTGTGATATTTATTATTGCAGAGGCCCGAGTCAAGCTTGCACAAAGTACAAGTAAAAAGTTGGTGAAAAATAATGAAGGAACAGACACAGTATTAAAAAATGAGGTAAACATGAAAAACGATTTACCTATACTTCTGCAATAAGATTATAACCCGAATTTCACTTTTCCCGTCTGAATTTTACTTTAAAGTAACGTTTATATGTAAAACGCCACCCGATAGCAGTTGCCTCCCTTCCACTTCACTGTATCGATCCCGAAAATATTTTGACAATAGTTTATTAATTCCAAATCTCTAATTCGTGAAATGACTAAAATGTATTGCTCTCGAAAAGACCGTAACAAGTACATGTCTGTAAATTGCAGCACGTGAGTTTGACATTCGATGGCACTTCTGGTCGTCTGAAGACGATGCGAAATCTAAACAGTGATATCGAGGTTGGCCTGCAGCAGGGCTTCTACTACTACACAGGTCATACGGGCAACAACACCCAGGGCGTCCTACAGGCATCCGGCGCATACGTCTTCAGGCCAAACACTACAAAATCATTTAAAGCCAAACAGATAGAGAAGTCCTACGTCAGAGAGGTAGGGTTCGTGCTTTGTGGTGTAAATATGATCCTTAAAGACGGAACGGAATCACAGTTTTTACTCGATAAATGACAGCAAAATATGAACGAACGAATTTAAAAGATCTCTTTATAGAACGTAAAATATTAATGTAACCAATATATTTTAAAAAGATAATCTTACATGTTATTTATAGATTAATCATTTATTTGTTGGAATAGTCAGTAAATATAGTTAGACACTTTTAAACATTTATTACAACTTTGTTTTGTTAGGGAAGGATTGTTCAGGAGGTACACCAAACATTCTCCCCCTGGGTGACACAAGTTATCCGTCTATATGAAGGCGAGATGCATGCCGAGTTTGAGTGGACCGTCGGACCCATTCCTGTATCGTAAGTTCAAGCACTCGCCATCTCATACAACGTCTCAAAATATATTCAATATGATATCCGATAAAGTATATAACATATATGAATCCATATACATACATATATTCGTTAAATGAAATCAGGGCTGAAAACTATATTGGGTACTAGAAAGTATTCAGGGGATGTCTGTGTGCTTTCTTACAATATACATAGTATGTTTGCAATAAAGAATATATCAAACGAGTTCATTAACTTTATATGTCAAGAACTGTTATGCACAGTGACAATTACTAAAGAAAAAACTGTTGTATTGTAACTCCAAAATAACGCCGTAATAAAAAAAATATCGATGACATTTAACCGCTTAAATCACTACATTTTGTATCTATAAAAACGGCGCATGGACGAAGCAGATATGAAAGTAAAAATGTATATTGATAGCTGAATATATGTGTGTATATAAAAGATACTGAATTATTGATAAAACAGACGAAAATGAGGTAAGGATTTTCCTGTTTTATGTTTCGATATAGGGACGGGAGCGGAAAGGAAGTGATGTCTCAGTTCCTTACAACGCTTGATTCAAAAGGAACATTTTACACTGATGCTAATGGACGGGAAATTCTAAAACGACAGTAAGTTAGAGAGCGCCATTAGATTATCTTAATGTAGAATTTTAATCTAAGATCTTCCGCTGAAAGGCAGATGATCACACCTATTTTTATCTAAAATCTTCCGTTGAAAGAAAATTGATTTTCAAGATGGTACGTATTTTTAAATTATTTAGAAAATACAAAATTATTAGATTGAAGAGAATTATCTGTAAGTACATCTCAATTCCTCTATTTTCAATGTTTCGTTATTTGATTTTCCAAACATCTCTACAGGATTTCCATCATTTTATCCCATACATGAAGGATAAAAAAGCTAAATATATCATAAATTTTATTTTGGTAGTCATGGCAACAGCCGTTCTTTCCCTCGCTTATTGACCGACATTATTTTTTAGATATTTGCAAAAACGAAAGTTTCAATCTTATTGGGGCGAGAATGAGGCATTTTATTGATTACTCAGATAGTTGATATGAGCATTAAGCTGACATGAGAGTGGTGTAACAATGGCACTGCTGGAGTAACATTTTACATTATTTTGATTTTGAAAATGAAAAGGTCTTGGAGTTATGTCCCTTGTACTGCACCATACCGTCTTTGAAAAGACTTTAAAATGTTTATGTATCAAATGATAATTTATTTTATTGCATCTAGTTATGCGTATGCGTATAGGTCATTTGTTTTAAACAATGCAAACAAGAATATAACAATGATTCCGTGCGTTACATTTAAAACACTCAGACGGAATCGGCGAGCTACATGGGACTTTTCCCAAACTGAACCCATTGCAGGCAACTTCTATCCTGTCAACAGCCGTATTTTCATCAGGGTGAGATATATTATCTGTTTACTACAATTAAAAAAAGTTCCATTGTAGAGTAAGAATCTTAGTGACATTCATTTCATTCAAAAAATTATCAAGCGGTCAACTCATCGATTGTTTATATCGCTAAAGGAAATGAATGAGAAAGTATTGCATTCAAAGGTTGTTTGAAATTTAAACGGTGGAAATAGTATTTCATCAATATTTATGGTTGAATAATCAACTGAAATCTATATAGGATTTATACGAACAAAAACTAGAAATCATTAATATTTTCTAAATAAAAAGATAAGCTTCAACCAATCACAAAATCTCGGCCAATGCCGCCAAGGGACGAATTTAAACTGCAAGGATTAATCCCGAGACTTGACATAAGTGTCCGAGGTTAAGGTTTCTTTCAAGTATCAGTGTTATTTCACCTTTGATGTACTACTGACAGGACGAGGATTTGGGAGTACAACTGACAGTACTGACCGATAGGAGTCAGGGAGGCAGTAGTATCATAGACGGCGGTATCCAACTTATGGTAATGTCACTATGTCACAATTAGCTGTGATATCTATCAAGAAGAATATTTACATCCGGCAAAATTAAGTTTTAACGGAAAATGGTTTTAAGACAGAAACTAATTGGTGTTAATAGCTTTGAGTGAACTGTAAGAACGCGCTATATCGTTATAGTGGTATATAGAAATACTTCGGTATTAATCGTTACTTAAATATTAAGTGTAATAGTCATAAAACAAAATTTTGCATTAAATTATTCTGACACAAAACTCAAATATATATTGTAATGAATAGAAAGCAACTATTATTTCTATCTCTTGTGAAGTTTTATGTTTCTTACTCCAACCTGTTGACATACCCGGCGAAACAGACCTAAACAGTTTCAAACCATTTGATATATTGTTATATGATTCCTTGGTGACCTTTCCTGTATTAATGACTAACTAATATTCTTATATACAGGTCCACCGCAGACTGCTCCATGACGATGGACTTGGTGTCGGGGAACCCCTTAATGAGACTGGTCTAGATCACAAAGGGCTCGTCGTCAGAGGTAACAGCAGCGACATAGTCATCAAACATCTTAACAAAATAGAAATAAGGGGAAAGATTTAATGTCAACTCATGCAGATCGGGGAACATAAGAGTTGATGGATCTCGCTGTAAAAAGACAGAAGACGTTTTAAATCTTCCTATTTTTGTCCTGTTTGTTCATTCTCACAATCTAATCGTGTTGATATGATGCTAAACAATACCAATCTTATCCTCTGTGTGTGTTTTGTTTCATTTAATACATGTACTAATATGATTCGAACTGGCGCGAGAATATCAATCCTGCACATATGTACAATGAGTATTAGCTTTTAAGTTCAACTTTCAACTTAAGGTCGGGTCTTAATATAATTATCTTAGTAGAAAACACATCACAACACTTTTATTTTGATCACATTAATTTAAACAGGTAAGCACTATGTCTTCCTGGGAGGAATCGGGGAGTCGGCTGCCTTTCATCGCAAGATGGCCCTGAAGCTGTATATGGCTCCTTCACTGTCGTTCATGCCAAATGTTATGAAGTATGCCAAATGGACTAAGCAGTTCCAAACAAAGGTTTTAAGCTTTTCTTTCTTTTCAAACAATATCTGTCACTTAGAAAATTCATCTTTAAAGAATTATAGTCACAGCATAACTAAAGTAGATCGTTTTGATCGCCACAATCCACCCATCTGTCATTTTCACATATGTTACTGTTAATATTCAATAGCTTGTAACTGCTCCATGATTTGTGTACGTAGTTTTACTATTAACTTCAATCAAAACATGTCCAAATATATTCTTTTTGAGATGATCACGTGAAGTTTAAGTTCGATATATGGATTCTTTGCTTAAAAATACCTTTCACAATCCATCTCCATGTCGAAATGTTTATATTGGCCTCTGGTTCTTAATTTGATCTGAACTTATTTGATTAAGATGTATTGCATTACTACCTCATTTTCGGTATACATTTTTTTTATGCTTTAAGATGCCATAGTTGTGATACAACAGTCATGGTATAACAGACTCCAAATAGCCATGTGACGTCATGCATATTTTGTTGGTTAATGCATTGTATTCGCAATTACGAAACAAATGTTTCCTCTACGCAATTATAGTGTTGCTTTACTGTTTACCAGTAAGTGTATTGATGAAATTGTAGTATTCCCTGGGACTACTTGGCGAATAAATACAAGAAATATTTACTAAAATAGTCTGTCGTCTACAGTATCAAAATCATAGGAACAATGTAAAGAAGGAAAGGTTATCCTTACACCACCTAAGATGTTTCCTGTCAGTCGTAAGTTATATATCCCAGTATTATAACGTTTACTATAGTGGTCAGGCATGAACTCCAATTTACCCGACAACGTGCACCTGTTGACAATGGAACAGTGGGGAGGACCAGGCGTTGTTCCATCCTCGTCACAACCCTATATTATACGACTGGAGCATATATTTGAGACCGGCGAACATTCGACATTGTCCAAGGACGCAACTGTGAATCTTCAGGTGCGTTGATTGAATTATGTATGTATAGCCATTCCCAATAAAGAAAGTATGCATACGATTTGAATAATAGACGTTAATAGAGTTTTGTCATAAAAATGGTTTTGAAGCACTAAAGGGACCACAGAACCAAACCAAAAATAGAATGTGGGTTTTAATAGGAAGGTGAATACATCGGGGCCTACTGATTGGATATTAAGGTGAGAGAAGTTTCCAAAGTTTTAATATGTGGGTCGGGCAATACATATAGATGTAAAATATATAGAAAAACAGTTATTTTTTTGCTAGCCTGTTTTTGTCAGGGGGAGGTAAGTAAGTGTGTATTTTGTTGTTAATTTAGATGGATTTTTGGTGCTGATTTCAACACAAGATGGCGGCCCCGATATAAAAAAAGTTTAAATTGGTAGAATTTTTTATAATTCCATTTAGAGGTTTCCGAGATGACATACTTCAAAATTATTGCTACTGGACCAGTGTTGAAAACTCCATTTAAGCAGTACAGTGATAAACGTTAACATTACCGTCTATGGGAAATCATTTGGTTCCGTGGTCCCTATAGCCACAATCCACCCATCTGACATTGTAAGTGTATTTGAGTAAATTATTTTACTCACAAAATTATACTAACTCGCTACAAACTATTCGTAGGAGGGCGATAGCTCAGTCAACTGAGCATCGCACATTTGCAACGTTAGCTGGAGATCTGATGTGGATGGTCAGATCGCTACCTGGAACTGTATATGATTTCCTGGTATCCTGGAGCGACCTGTGTTGTCGCGGTGTCATTGACTTGGACAAGAGGTAGCAATCACCTACTACAGGGAGAGACAAAATGACCAAGACTGTATTTGATTTTACTCGTAACAAACTTAAAAAAATAACCAGAAAATGGTATGCAATAGTTGAACTTTTTTCCCCGTTCTTTACATTTCAATCTTGATAATAAATATTTAACAGGGCCTGTTTGCTACGTTCGATGTAAGTTCTGTGACAGAACTTACCCTGGGAGCTAATATGGTTCTGTCGGATCTTCATAGACTTCAGTGGAACACGACTGATATCAACGACGACAGCACGCACGGTAATGATATATATATATTATATATATATGTGTATATATATATATCATATCTGATTATACTGATATACTTAAAATTGAAATATGTATAAATAAACACATTACTGGGCTTGTCTGCACCATCCTACGTGTTTCATGTTTCACATGTAGGTGATGGCGGACATCACTGATGCAAAAAAAAGAAGAAAAAAATCCTATCGGAATATATCTATCTTCATCTCCATGTTATGTAAATTTCCAATGATCTCTTTAGATCTTACATGTATATGTAATTTTTGCTATTTTCATAGATTTTGAATTCGATTAACGATTTTTAAGATTTCATAAACATAACAACGCTGTCAGTATTCCACGCACGTAATTCAAAAAAAATATAATTTCTAAACATTCCTGGATAATGAAAGTGTTAACACAGCGAATCCTGTCTATCCATACGACACCATGTAACGTCAGGCATAATTGAATGATTACGTCAATCTTTCAAAAAAAATAATAACACCTACATACACATTTCCTTACGATGCTGTTCTTTTACAGAGGTTCCAGTGGTGTCTAAAATCCGAAACGGTAGCGTCGTTGTTGAACTAAAACCAATGCAGATCCGAACCTACCAAGTCCAGCTGAAGGACCGCAAATGATGTCATTGGGGCGTCAGGTTTCAGCAAAGTGTGGCAGGAAACGTTGGGTATACGTTCTATGTCTATTGCTAACCTGTTTTTATATATGAAGATATTATTAAAATGCATATGACATTATTAGTCCGGCTTTCCTTCAATGTTTTATTGAAAATAAAAGCGAAACATGTACTAATTTTCCCAAGATCATGTGTGGCCTTCGATATTTTAAACTTGTCCGTTTTTTAGGTGTAGAACTTGATATTCATTATGTGAATATTGTTAACTTAATATGCTATGTGATTGTGAGATCTTGTACGCAGGTGTTTTATTTCAACGATTTTAACATTAGCCGATGACGATCAAAACCTGTTGATGTAATGATAGTAAGTAATATGAAAGCGATATGTCGAAGGTTCATGAGATAATTTGTATATAGCTAGGGCGGATGGGTGGACGTCCGGACAGAACACACGTCCACACAGACAAATTAATTGTAATTTACACATATCCCGTATCATACTAAGTTAGGATTGTGGTATATACCTCTGAATTTATTTTTGCTGGATTTTCTATGTACATTTTTTTTCTTGCATTTCCTTTTGCATTTTAATTTTATGTATATGTAATGTAACTAAATTATTTGCTGAATAATTTAAGGGGAAAAAATCGGCAACAAAGATATGGCCGTTTGCGTCATCAAACATGACTGCTATCGCCAAATCAGAAACATTTGGTGTATCCGGCAGTTCATCACCACAGATGTATGCAAGACATTGTTACATTCGCTGATCAGCTGTCTGCAGAGGGTCCAGAACACTACAGCACGCCTGTTTCCTCGTTCTCTAAAAAGAAGACACAGCATGCCAGTACTCTTAGGTCACAGTACAAGGTATTCAGGTACACATACAAGGCAATGAATGAAATTGCTCCAGAGTACATACAGGAACCTATCAATCTCTACAAGTTGTTCCAATCACTACGATTGGAGACAGAATCATTGTTATGCTTTCCAAACTCTTGGACTGTGACTTATGGTAACCGTTGCTTTGGAAAGGTAGCAGACACTTTGTGGAACAGCTTATCATCTGCTACCGGGAAATCGAAAACCCTGACCAAATTCAGGAAGGGGGTAACTCATCTGTTTACGTCAGCTCTTTAAACTCTCCCGTCCTGTATATATTATTATCCACTTGGTCGGGTCGATACATATTATATACAAATTGTATATGTTCTGTACATTGTGCTACACTTGTGATATAATGTATTATTATATTATGTAATGTGAAGCGCATTACAGTAGTTTTACAACATATAAATGCTGTATATCATTATTATTGATTATAAAGTCGTGTGAGATTATTACGGTCGTGTGAGATTATTACGATCGTGTGAGATTATTACGGGCGTGTGAGATTATTACGGTCGTGTGAGATTATTACGGTCGCGTGAGATTATTACGGTCGTGTGAGATTATTAAGGTCGCGTGGGATTATTACGGTCGTGTGAGATTATTACGGTCGTGTAAGATTATTACAGTCGTTTGTGATTCTTACGATCGTGTGAGATCATTACGATCGTGTGAGATTATCACGGTCGTGTGAGATTATTACGGTCGTGTGAGATCATTATGATCGCGTGATATTATTACGATCGTGTGAGATCATAACGGTCGTGTGAGATTATTACGGTCGTGTGAGATCATTATGATCGTAAGAGATTATTACGGTCGTGTGAGATTATTACGGTCGCGTGAGATTATTACGGTCGTGTGAGATTATTACGGTCGCGTGAGATTATTACGGTCGTGTGAGATTATTACAGTCGTTTGAGATTATTACGATCGTGTGAGATTATCACTGTCGTGTGTGATCATTACGATCGTGTGAGATTATTACGGTCGTGTGCGATCATTATGATCGCGTGAGATTATTACGGTCGTGTGAGATTATTACGGTCGCGTGAGATTATTACGGTCGTGTGAGATTATTACGGTCGCGTGAGATTATTACGGTCGTGTGAGATTATTACAGTCGTTTGAGATTATTACGATCGTGTGAGATTATCACTGTCGTGTGTGATCATTACGATCGTGTGAGATTATTACGGTCGTGTGAGATTATTACGGTCGTGTGAGATTATTACAGTCGTGTGAGATCATTACGATCGTGTGAGATTATTACGATCGTGTGAGATTATTACGGTCGCGTGCGATTATTACGGTCGTGTGAGATCATTACGGTCGTGTGAGATTATTACGGTCGTGTGAGATTATTACGGTCGTGTGTGATCATTACGGTCGTGTGAGATTATTACGGTCGTGTGAGATTATTACGGTCGTGTGAGATTATTACGGTCGTGTGAGATTATTACGGTCGTGTGAGATTATTACAGTCGTGTGAGATCATTACGGTCGTGTGAGATTATTACGGTCGTGTGAGATTATTACGACACACTGAACCCAATACGGACCGGTATATAAAATCCGGTATGTAATGAATTAGAAAAGTCTCTAAAATTTAGGTTGTTCTAATAACTTGGCAAATTTAGACTACATCCCTGTGATTTTCATCATAAAAACGTGTCTCAGTTCGGATATAGATATGAATTCCCTATTAATACATCATAAAATGAAATTTTGAAGCTATTGAGACAGTATTGAAACTGTTTTAAGGTCTTTCCATGGGTCAAAATGCACTGCACATACAGTTTTCGTGAAAATGATACGAGTAGATTATTCTGTGTCAATTATTAATGCGAATTCTAATACTTAAGTTCGTTTTTAACTGATTGTCGTAATTGTTTTTAATAGTTAAAAAATATTTTCACTTGGCACACACAAAATCTACATTTGTTACCATAGTTGGGATAAGATCATTTGCCTTTTCATTTTATAAATAAACGCGGGTTGTGTGCAGTTCTGCCATTTAATTGGTCAATTATTCGTTTTGATCAATAAGCGAAATGCTATAACATTTATTTTTAGAATGATCATTTTTTTAGATGAATAGCTTTCCCTAATCTGCCAGTTGTCTTTATTATGATATTGGCACCCGTATTATGTACTGGGCATGCATAATTACATATGTTGTGTTTAACGGCAAATGATTGGTCAACTTGTAACCAATGAGCATCCTGTTTAAGCTGTACTTAACTAAAAAAAATGTAAATATTTGTTTCGAGTCCAACAGATGAGTCTCAATTGACGCCAACAAATCACCGGTTGTTTTTTTCTTCATAATTTAATATTTCAATGTGAAAATGAATATTCAAAGTCACGCTACAACACAAAAAGGAAAAACAGATGTACGCTTTCTGTTGACATTGCGTCACGAACGATTCATTGACCAACAAAACCAGATATCTTTATCATCACATAGTGACACTTATTCTTAGATCTTTATTTTTTTCCGTTTTGTATTGATCTACGCTGATAATTTCCGTGTGACGCCATTCCTCTACAGTATATATATGACGTTACCAAAATATATTAAACAGCTGATAGACGTCAAAATTAGATGTTGTAAATAGATTGTGATTTCTCTGGTCATACACATCGCTAAACAGAGAAAATATTATTAGATGAAACGTAAGTGTATAATTTTTTTAAATAAAGTCAGGAAAATTCAATGAAAAAAATGGTAATACAAATGATATAAAAGAATATAATAGCAAAATAAAAAAAATGGAAAGACTTATGGCAAATTAGACCAAAAATCCAAACTCTCAACTTTTTAACCTAACTCTCTACAACTTCAAACTAGATCTCTCTTCTATGAACGCTAGCTATAGCTAGTTTACTATTAAATCTTGAACCTCGAGCTCCGATAAATTGCCGACGTTTACATATATCTCGACAGGTTGGGTTTTTTTGGGCTACTATTTATAACCTTAATCGTGACGTCATCAAACCTAGAGGCAGACGACAGCTACTGTGATAAATGAGGTTTCATAACGGAAAATTGGCGAGATTGGAGTAAAAAGTGAACTTGTACAATACCGTAGGGCTTCTATAATTCATCTTTAATTCGACTTGAACAGTAACGTATTACAAAATAGGCCTACGCTGTGACTGTCCCGGGTCCGGTACTCTGGTCTGATCTCGAAGTCATATCATGCTCAATAATGTGCCGTTCATTTCATTTTGACCTACTAGATATATAGGCCTACACCATTTCGTGAAAAGTGGTAAATGGCATCAGCATTATTAAAACTGCTTGTGTGGATAATATTTGCTTACCTGAGAATATTCCATTAGGCCTAGTGTTGTCACAATCGCCCAGCGTCTTTTGACAGATAGCACGCGCGCCGCATCCAAAACAAACTTTATCATTTAGACGCTTTGCATCAAAGGTTTGATCAAAACATTCAAGACGCGTATCTGTCAAAAATCAACATAGCAGACAACGAACGACTTGTTTACATGGTCAACGCAGCTAAAAAGCGACATTTTTCTTACGTGATATGCAAGTTTTCCACTAAAAGAAAAGATTCTTATAGAAAACACGAAGAGAGTAGTAAACACCAACGAAACTTGAAGGTACAGTACATTTCATGCATTTTGTGAAAGTGTCATTTTCAATGATTTTTTATGACTTTTCAGTGCATACTGCAGTATTCATTGAAATTTCACATACATGTGTACATAATTATTTGCTTATTCATCCCATAAAATTTCGTTGTTAACACAATTATGTTTGTAAACATGAGTTTTTCCTTGGAGTAAATCATAAATTTAAGTTACCAAATATATTTTATTATTTTTAACATTACACAGGTAGCTCAGACAATAGGTGCTAATTATGAGCAATACCCTGAAAACACATATAGTGACTTTTCAGAAGATGAAAATGTCAACTGGAGTTGTGCTGAACCAGATATTGATGTTGTTGAGGATATCACACTTAATACTGAAAGAGGTAAGTTGGTTGTGTATACAAATTTGTACTGTACTTAGGAATGTTTTCTTTGTTAGGCATGTACATGTAGTATACATCATACTGAAGTTCCAGAGACTTGGCACCATAAATTGGCATTCAAAAAATATGTTCTGTTAACTTTGTAAGTGTTATTTAAAGTCAAATCCCTCTTCTTTCATAAACCATATAAATTAGATCTTGAGATCAAATGTTTTTCATTATATCAGGGTATTACCATCAGTAATGTTTTTTTTAACCATATATAAATATGGCTTACATTGCTAGATTTATAACTCAATAATATTCATTTGCTATATATAGTTAGACCACTTTTTCCTGTTCATTATATGGACATGTATGCATTAAACAGTGTATACATAAAAACACATGTATTATATTTTTGAAAGCTAGTTTTGCGCGAGAATGAAAATGTCTATTCCTTGGTTTTATGACCTCTGGGAAATTCAGAAAGTAAAAACGCTAGGCATGTGTACTTGCAAGATGATACACCAACAGAGCAAGATGATGCACAAACAGACCGAGATGAATGGAAACCATTCTCTTCAAAAGCACATTTTTACCTATGTGTTTTGAGTGGTTCAAAAACTCACCATGTTGTAAGTTAAGTACAGAAAATACAGAAAAGATGCATAATTTCATACCTGCCATTTTTAAGATGCGAACAATATTTTTTTCAAGAAGCAACACATATTAAAACATTGAACTGCATGGCTTTTTTTCTAACTACTTCAATTATATTATTATTTCTGTAGTTGATTTCAGATGTACAATATTTTTTAAGTGACAGCTTAATATTGCACTGTCATATCAGCCACCATTAATCATTGGCTTCATTTGCATTCTTAAATTTTCAGAGTGATGAAATTTTGAAATTCATTATATATATGATGAAGAGTTGTGGCACACCAGGAGTTCCTTCTTTCGAAAAAGTGAAGAACATTTGGTCGGATGATTTGGACATTGATGAAATGCTGAAAAGGTGAATTCCTTCTCGTTGTGTTTTAGTACATTTTTCCTTTTTTGAACATCCAATTTGCAAATTTGAGTGAGCTCAGCTGGTGAAGAAATTATCTGTTAAACTGCTACCTCAATTTTGGTAAAAACTTACCCCGGTACACAAAAATATTCAATATTGGAGTGTATGCTACACTGTCTTTCATTTCCTAAAAACAAAACAATATAAATAATTCAATTAAGGACTGATTGTCAAACTTTGACATTCATTGATTCAAACTTTTAGCTCACCACCTACTCTAGGGGCATGTGAGCTTATATGCCATGATGCTGCATTTGTTTTTCCGTCATCAAGATTTTAAAATTATAATGTAAATTAAGCATGCTGACAGCACAATGTCCCATTGTTCGTTATTGGAAATAATTACATTGGGTGCAGTAGATTGATCTAGTCTCTGTGTAGTGAAATAAAATATTTGTTATTGAAAAGGTTATTATTTCAATTACAGAATACAGACAAGGATGGAAATATTAGCTGGATGATTAAGCATATGGACATTTTAAAACTGCAAATGTCCAATCCTAAAATAGGAAAGAAAATAGTCAGGTAATTAAGACAAAACAGTGTTACCAAGAAGGCCATTGCAACTACAGCCTTAAATTGTCAAAATAATTAATAGGTTACATCATATGCTGGTATGTTTTTCCTGTAAGTAATATAAAACAGAATCAGAGAATACCAAAGCATCCACAACAATGGATAAGTATTGTATGAACCATATTTGACAGAAGCATTCTGGTATGTTTAAAAAATATTATGCATTTATGTAAGGTATCTTACAACTCACAAATGATATTTACTTTGTATTACAGATATCCAACAGTTGAAACAACTATTGCTTGTCACAGACAGTCTGGTGCTGCTAAATGGATACAAGAGATCAACTTCCCTTGGGCAAAGGTGATTTAAACATATTTTAATGTCAAACATGGACAAATGGATGAGAGACAAGTTATTACAACTTATGAACTCTTCTCCATATGTATTTGGGTTACTTGAATAAAAAGATGTATACATTTATATTATGTAGCACAGGTCATTTGCCATGCAATATTGGGTGCAATATGAATGGTGTACAATAACTATGCAAATGAGTCTTGTTTCTGTGAATATAAATTATGTATCTTTTTAAAATTTTCTGGGAAAAGACAAATATGCACTTTTCATTTATTTCTCATCTATTCAATCTCATTGGTGTGGTAGGGTTATTTGTCAGCCATTCTGGCGACAGTTCTAGCTGAACATTGTGCAACAACTTTATCTCAAAGCAACTTCAATCAATCACAGATTGAACACCAAATACCATGTCAAACTTAGTAGTGGTATATGACGTCATCACATGTTGCTTTGTCTGATTGTAAGGTTACAGAATCTAACATAAAAATTCAATCATGTTTACCATTCCTTTCCCTGCTATGGCTACTACATATATTCACTAGCACAAACTTGTTCAATTACTATAATCATGTTTGAAATGTACTTCATACCTTATAAGATACACATTTATATGAATGCTAATCCATTTCAGATTGGTGACACCACTTTCCTGCAGAATATGTTTGTAAGATTTGAATGTGAAGGACAAGAAAACCTTGGGCAGATCAAGAAGTTCATGGATGATATTGAGGTTTGCTATTTTCCTAATAAACAGTTTGTTGCAATAATAAAAGTTAATTATGGAGGTAGGAAGTTTAGCTGGACAGATCATTCTTGATGCAACTACCTAATGTAACCATGACATGATTATATATTTATTACAACATATCTGTAATGTTTGTCAGATTATATTTATTATCAATGTGAATGCAATCCAGGTGCGAGATAAATATTCATGACGTCCTAACTTGCACCCATTTGCATTCATATTGACAATAAATACAATCAGAAAGACGTTCAATGGATAAAAGGGTACACATAAAATGTACATCAAATTCCAGTCTTGGGTGGAAAACTGTTGACTTAAATAGTTTACTTTATAAAAAAAACTATATAACACCTGACAATGATGTTACTGTACAAGTTAATTGTGTGTTGTTGTTTTTTTCTTTCAGAATAACAAACTGCTTGCAGAGTTAGAAATATTCTGTTATAACACTGATGAAAACAATGGGACTCCGTAAGTTTCCTTCACAATGGGGTCAGATTTATGTCTTGCAAGTGATTTTACTGTTTTACAGCCACTTTTTATTAGTAATGTAAAAGTATTATACAAAACTGCTATCACATTTGAACATTCTAACATTTGTTATGTATATAGACTTATATTTACATTTCCACTGCACTGACACTAGATTAAGGTACTGTGCAGTACAATTGTGATGCTTACTTTAGCAATGATTAAGGATTGTCATATTTTTGACATTCATTGGTGTGTAATGTACATTAGCGATCTGTTCCTTGACAAGTACTCTTTTGATTTTGGGAGTTCTCCGGAAAAATACTGACAGGCAACCATCTTTAATATGACAGTTAAAGACTAATATTGCAATTTCTTCATAATAATAATTGTTAAAAAATTAAAAAAAACTAACTCTTAATTAAGGATGCAACTTCAAAAATCAAATTTGACAACTTTGGCCCTTCGCCTTTACAGCATCCCCAATAGAATACATAAAATTTGTGAAACATAAATTTACCCTGTGCTGGGGTTTTATTACAACACAATTATATACACAGTTATTAAATTAATCATTCAAGAATAAATAGACAGAATAACATAATTGTTCTATTGTAAAAAGAATATAAATATATTGATTAACAGTTTTTTTCTTTTTAAACTTTCACGCTTGTACATTATAATATATGAAAGTAACTAGTTTACATCTATATTGCATGAAGCCCAACTGAATTGCATTCATACCTGCATGAATGTTTTAAAAAAAAAATCCTGTTTGATCTTGTGTTTTTGGTTTTTAGGAAAAGAAGGCCGTGTTCGAGTTAACGCCCATCTGGAAAGGGTTACCAATCATAAATGTGCCAGTAAATGTATTCATGGATGATTTATCATCAAATATATCACGCAAATGGTCCCCACTACATAGCATCCAGATGCAACTGGCTAGGCTTCCTCTCAAGGAAAAAAGAAAAGGATCCAGCACACTATATCTAGCATCATCAGATACAGTTGGGATCCTTGATATGATGGCACCCATATGTGCGGACATTGAAGAAAGCAAAAGGTAAGTAACAGATTCATTTACTTTTAAGCTTTAAAAGTGGCCAGTACAATTGCTTTAGAACATTAAAGTCAAAGTGATAACAGGTATATGTGATCAATGTATGAAATGGGATACAAATTATGAACATCATGTTTTATTATATGTATATATTTCAGCTCTGCTGTAGATGCATTTGATGCAGAAAATTTAGCACCAGTAGTCCTCTGCTCACAGGTATCATTACTTGTGACAGATTACCACATGATGAGCCATGCCTGTAATCACAGTGGACCATCAGCAACAAAATATTGTCCGAAGTGTATGGTATGTTGAATTTTCAAGGAACTAGATACGGAAGAGTAAAATCAAGGCATGCTTTTGTCTATATGGTTTCAAAATTTGTGAATGTATCGAGGATCTGACACTGGTGTCAATGATATATGGAATTCATGAAACAAGTCAGATAATTCATTATGTTACGACCTGTTAGGTGAATGTTTAATGAATTTGAAAATTTCCACATTGCGTGGACACAAGTGTAAGATTCCATTTGTCACATAACTATTTTACAATTTTAAGGCTGACAAAACGGATCCTTTGCGGAAAAGTGAGCTGAGGACTCCAAACAAGACTCAGCGCATATTACATCGTATGAATATCATGACAAATACGAAAACACTGCAAAAAGAAACTGGGGTTAAACCATATGGAAATCCTCTGTGGAAATACATAAACCCTCATAGTTAATTGAACTTGTAGCATTTGTTTAAGTGAATCTATTGAAATGTTATGTAATAGAAACTGTATAAAAGATTCTAGTAGCTCTTCATTCTTTTTTTTTCATCAATGTTCATTGAATTGATACATCTGTAATGTCTTCAAAGCACTTGAAAAAATCCATAGCATGCTTAAATAAGCAATATAACAATGTGTAATTTCTTTCCTAATGTATAAACTATAGTCTTGGCTAAATTGAAATTCAAATTAATTACAGTAAGTCAACCCGATAATTTGACATCATGACTTGTTATTGTTAATTGTTCCGTTTAACAATTTGATTTCAGAGACACACCAATTGGAGTACTCCACTTTTTATATCTAGGACTAGCAAAGCACTTAATAAAGGTAACAGCTGCGCATGTCAAGACGTTATATATTCATAAATTTTATATTTCCACTGCCAGAGACTAGATGAAGCTACTATTTCCAATGTATGTTATTAGTCCCCTGCCATTTGAAAAACGGGAGGACTTTAGGTTTACCCTCCGTCCGTCTGTCTGTCCGTCCGTCCGTCTGTCTGTTTGTCACGCAACAGTTGTCCGGACAACTCCTTCTAAAGTACTACTCCGATTTTAACGAAACTTGGTATACATTATCAGAAAAACATGCAGTTGTGCATCCCACATTTTTTTTCGAAAAAAATATTTTTCAAAATGGCCGCCAGCTTCTCATTGGTTGAGGCTGGTCCGGACAACTCCTCCTAAAGTACTTCTCCGATTTTAATGAAACTTGGTATACATTATCAGTATAACATGTAGTTGTGCATCTTTATTATTTTTTTTTCCAAAAAACCATTTTTCAAAATGGCTGCCGGCTCCTCATTGGTTGAGGCTTGTCCGGACAACTCCTCCTGAAGTACTACTCCGATTTTAACGAAACTTGGTATACATGATCAGTATAACAGTAAAAAAAAAAATGGGAAAATGAACATGTGCACTCCTAGGTCAGGCAGGGGACTTTGTATTGCTGTTGCAATACTATCCATCCTTGTTTTCCAATAACATACATTGGGATATTGTGACGTCTTTATGATTATGACATCATAATTGTAGTATTGAAGACCGCACTACTCCACTGTCAACGGATGGATGTCCTCTGTTTGGATTTACCCTGACGTAGCTAAAATGATGAGTATATCGCGTGCGCTTTATCAATGAATAGTGGTATCCATTGTAGCAATTATAACTTAGTAATAGTGATGATGACAACAGTCGGTCCATGGTATTCATACCTTATGAATGCGAACTGAATTTGGTAGGGTTATATAGAGGCAATGCCATGCATTATAACTTAGTAATAATGATGATGATAACAGTCGGTCAATGGTATTCATACCTTATGAATGCCAACTGAATTTGGTAGGGTTATATAGAGGCAATGCCATGCATTGGTTAATATGTACATACAATATGTATACATGTTTCAGTTATGCTATGAGAGTCTGAGTCCTCAAAAAAAAGACGAGCTGAAAGTTCACCTCGACAGCATCGATCAAACTGGTTTCAGCTACAAAGTTTCAGCAAAATCCATGCTACAGTACCTGGACAGTAGGCAAGGCAAAGACTTCAAGCACTATGTAAGGCTTATGTTCATGATTTATAGGGTTTCTAAAGCATGAATTAAGACAACCTAATCAATCCACATATTTTACACTATTCCCCCACCCCCATTTTTCTATGTCACCAACCCCAGGTTCTTTGACTCCCTGCCAAGGATTCCCTTTCCCTGAAAAGAGATCCAGTTTGTAATAGGATGAGAAAAAGCGATAAAGATAGTGCCAGCACTGAGGCTCAAATCCAGGTCCCACTTATATGCAACCTAATTATACCCCCGCAACGAAGTTAGGGGGGGGGGGGGGGGGGGGGGGGTATACTGGAATCAGGTTGTCCGTCCGTCCGTCTGTCTGTAGACACGTTTTGTCCGGACAACTCCTCCTAAACCGAAGGGCCGATTTCAATGAAACTTCACACAAATATAGAGGACCATGTGAAGATGTGTATGCCACTTTCTTTTTCTCAAAATTATGGTTGCTATGGCAACTGGTCACTATAAACAGGTTTTCCGTTAAGAATCATAACTTTAAGTTTGTCCGAACAACTCCTCCTAAATCGAAGGGCCAATTTCAATGAAACTTCACACAAATATAGAGAGCCATGTGTAGATTTGCATGCAACTTTCTTTTTCTCAAAATTATGGTTGCTATGGCAACTGGTCACTATGTTACTGGGTTATCTTAGTTAGCCTCTAATTAAGAGTTCCAATTCACCATGGACTCGTGCAGATTGCGGGGGTATTAGTCAGCCATCCTGGCGACAGTTCTAGTTAATTATGCTTTTATGCTATACTCATGGATAAATATGTTAGAAAAATGAACAATCAAATATAATTTTTAACATGTCTATAAATTGAAGTGAATCTAGAATACAAGCTGTTAGGATCTTTCACCATGTTGGAGGTGAGACTAAGGTTTCTCAAGCTAAGGATCAAGATTCTTAGTTTATCAAACATGAACTTGGCTTGCAAAGTGTATGACAGCTTAAGAATATTACCTCGAGGGTTGAGACCCCTCTGTCTCACTTCCAGTGGGGTGAATTATTATGTTTCTCTTACCCTATAAACTCTTCAATATGTGTAATAATGACGTTACATCAATGTAAGAAAATGCTGATCAATTGGTTATTTGACATCATTGTATTGTTGCTGTGACGTGATAATATTGTTGCTTCATGACATATTGTTGAGAACGTGCAAAGAGTATGTGCAGCTTGTATAAACCCTAGGGGCAATACAGATTTCTCTTACCCTGTAGAGGGTATCCACAATTTTACCGGTGCTAGATTTTTCTGTCTCAACCTAGGTTTGAGACAAGCTACACGAGCTTTTTGCACATTCTCAATAATTGCATGACATCATAGTAACAATACCATGACGTCACGACAACAATACAATGACGTCAAGTCGACAACACAATCGCATCACATCAATATTTTCTTGCACTGATGTAACGTCAATATCAGATATATAAGAGATTTAACAGGGTAAGAAAAAAATAATCATTCACCCCCTTGAGGGTGAGACAGGGGTTGGTGTATGTTGACCCATATGACCTAAGGGAGATGGCCAAAATGGGGAGATTTAAAATATCTTTCTTCTGTATAAATGGTTGGATTTTGTCCAAATTTGGTCTGGACCATCATTGTGCGAAGGGGACTCTATTTTGTTTAGACACTGGTCCCTATGCTTATTTGTATATTTGAATTTTGAGCAGTGAGGTACCTAATAATTGCATTGCACTCGACACTAGTAAATTAATT